>NC_073313.1:227346403-227980930 GCF_027595985.1 Sorex araneus | reverse complement strand
ACTTTTCACTCTTACTATAAAATTCCATCCTCTAGGTGTGGGTACCCAAAATTCTTTTAGGGATAAGGAGCAGAGGTCCATCAAGGAATGCTTTCAGAAATGTGATAGAGATGATGAGAGAATCATATTCTGATTCCTTGCACCGCATATGGTTCCCTGATCCCACCAGAAGTGATCCCTGAGCTCAGAGCCAGGAATAAGCCCTGAGCATTGCCAGGTTTGACCCCCAAAATATACAAATAAAAAAGTCTCATGAGGAAATAAAATACAAAAAGAGAGAAAAAAGTAAATGATCAAGTTAATAAATGAATGGAAATAGTCTATACAAGCAGTCTTTAAGAGATCATATTCACAGGGTCTGCTGCGCTTACGTCTTGCTGGGTGTTCCAGAATGCAAGTGCTTGAGCACTAGACTATTATACATTTCTCAGATTGTTTTTCTCAAGGTTGAAAAAGGATATGATATTTTTCCCCTTCCTTGGAATCAAAGCAGACGTGATTGTTGATTGCTACAAAAATGG
Organism: Sorex araneus; assembly: GCF_027595985.1. Classification (NCBI taxonomy): domain Eukaryota; kingdom Metazoa; phylum Chordata; class Mammalia; order Eulipotyphla; family Soricidae; genus Sorex; species Sorex araneus. The sequence continues at coordinate 227,980,409 of NC_073313.1, read as the reverse complement.
TGACTTTCCTAAAGTTAGTGTTACTTGCTATAAAGCCGACTTAGTGCTTATGTACATTGAGCTAAATTTATTATGTTGCCTGTACATTGCAGGGAAAAGAAAAACTAATGTAAATAATGTAAAATTAACGCTTTTAGGCTTCAATTTTGTCTTATGATAATGGAGACCTGGTCTCTGATCCTGAAATCTCACATTTTCTCCTGCTACACATGTAACAGTTACAGTTTAGTCTGGCTAGAAAATAGTGCAACCCTACACCTGACACTGTCAGTAAGGTGAGATTGCAGGATTGGATATAGGTCTTTTGAATTCTAGATTGCACATTACACTCATTCTGCTATATAACTAATTTTGTTTATATTTAGTTATGTTTTGAAGGTGTTTTCATTGCGTATGACTGACCCCATTTTGTTGTTGCTGTTTTTTGGCTTTTTTTTGGGGGGGTCACACCCGGTGATGATCAGGGGTTTCTCCCAGCTTTGCACTCAGGAATTACTCCTGGCAGTGTTCGGGGTACCATATGGGATGCTGGGAATTGAACCCGGGTCAGCCGCATGCAAGGCGAACGCCCTACCTGCTGTGCTATCACACCAGCCCCAGCTCCTTTGTCCCTCTCGGAGAGCCTGGCAACTACTGAGAGTATTTTGCCCACAAGGCAGAGCCGGCAAGCTGCCTGTGGTGTACTTGATATGCCAAAAACAGTAACAACAAGTCTCATAATGGAGACGCTACTGGTGCCCGCTGGAGCAAATCGATGAGCAATGGGATGACAGTGTGATACAGTGATATGTTTTATTTTATTTTTTATTTTTTTTTAATTTATTTATTTTTAATTAGAGAATCACCGTGAGGGTACAGTTACAGATTTATACACTTTTGTGCTTATACTTCCCTCATACAAAGTTTGGGAACCCATCCCTTCACCAGTGCCCATTCTCCACCACCCGTAAACCCAGTGTCCCTCCCACCCTCCCCAATCCCATCTCCCCCCCACCCCACCCTGCCACTGTGGCAAGGCATTCCCTTCTGTTTTCTCTCTCTAATTAGCTGTTGTGGTTTGCAATAAAGGTGTTGAGTGGCCGCTGTGCTCAGTCTCTAGCCCTCATTCAGCCCGCAACTCCCTTCCCCCACATGGCCTTCAACTACAATGTAGTTGGTGATCGCTTCTCTGAGTTGACCTTTCCCCGGAACGTGAGGCCAGCCTCGAAGCCATGGAGTCAACCTCCTGGTACTTATTTCTACAGTTCTTGGGTGTTAGTCTCCCACTCTGTTATTCTATATACCATAGATGAGTGCAATCTTTCTATGTCTGTCTCTCTCTTTCTGACTCATTTCACTCAGCATGAAACTTTTCATGCCCATCCACTTGACTACAAAATTCTTGACCTCCTTTTTTCTAACAGCTGCATAGTATTCCATTGTACAGATGTACCAAAGTTTCCTCAACCAGTCATCCGTTCTGGGGCATTCGGGTTTTTTCCAGATTCTGGCTATTGTAAACAGTGCTGCGATGAACATACATGTGCAGATGTTGTTTCGATTGTACTTTTTTGCCTCTCTGGGATATATTCCCAGCAGTGGTATTGCTGGGTCAAATGGGAATTCAATATCTAATTTTTTGAGAGTCGTCCAAATTGTTTTCCAGAAGGGCTGAACCAGTCGGCATTCCCACCAGCAGTGAAGAAGGGTCCCTTTCTCCCCACATCCTCTCCAACAGCGGTTGCTTTTGTTCTTTTGGATGTGTGCTAGTCTCTGTGGTGTGAGGTGGTATCTCATGGTTGTTTTGATCTGCATCTCTCTGATGATTAGTGATGCAGAGCACTTTTTCATGTGCCTTTTGGCCATTCGTATTTCTTCCTTGGTAAAGTTTCTGTTCATTTCTTCGCCCCATTTTTTGATGGGGTTGGATGTTTTCTTCTTGTAGAGTTCAACCAGTGCTTTATATACCATTGATATCAACCCCTTATCTGATGGGTATTGTGTAAATATCCTTTCCCATTCTGTGGATAGTCTTTGTATTCTGGTCACTGTATCTCTTGCGGTGCAGAAGCTTTTTAGTTTAATGTAGTCCCATTTGTTGATCTCTGTTTTTACTAGATTGCTTAGTTCCGTGCCACCTTTGAAGATACCTTTATCTTCAATATCGTGGAGGGTTTCGCCGACCTTGTCTTCAATGTACCTTATGGTTTGTGGTCTAATGTTGAGGTCTTTAATCCATTTTGATCTGACTTTTGTGCATGGTGTCAGGTCAAGGTCTAAACCCATTTTTTTGCATGTGGTTGTCCAGTTGTGCCAGCACCATTTGTTAAAGAGGCTTTCCTTGCTCCACTTCACATCTCTTGCTCCCTTATCAAAGATTAGATGGTCATACATTTGGGGTTGTGTGTAGGGATATTCCACCCTGTTCCATTGGTCTACGGCTCTGCCTTTGTTCCAGTACCATGCTGTTTTAATTGTTACTGCTTTGTAGTAAAGTTTGAGGTTGGGGATGGTGATGCCTCCCATCATCTTTTTCCCAAGAATTGTTTTAGCTATCCTTGGACGTTTGTTATTCCATATGAATTTTAGGATTGCTTGATCCATTTCTTTGAAGAATGTCATGGGTATACTTAAAGGGATCGCATTGAATCTGTATAATGCTTTAGGGAGTATTGCCATTTTGACAACATTGATTCTCCCTATCCACGAGCAGGGTATATGTTTCCATTTCCTCATGTCCTCTTTGATTTCATGGAGTAGCGTTATGTAGTTTTCTTTGCAAAGGTCTTTTACTTCCTTGGTTAAGCTGATTCCGAGGTACCTGATTTTCTGGGGCACGATTGTGAATGGGATTGCTTTTTTCATGTCCCTTTCCTCTGCCTCATTGTTTGCATATATGAAGGCCATGGATTTTTGGGTATTGATTTTGTAGCCTGCAACTTTACTGTATAAGTCTATTGTTTCTCAGAGTTTCTTAGTAGAGGTTTTAGGCTTCTCTAGATATAGTATCATGTCGTCTGCAAATAGTGAGAGTTTGATTTCTTCCCTTCCTATCTGGATGCCCTTAATCTCTTTTTCTTGTCTAATAGCTATCGCAAGTACTTCCAGTACTATATTGAAGAGGAGTGGTGAGAGTGGGCATCCTTGGCTTGTGCCTGATCTCAGAGGAAAGGCCCTTAGTTTTTCCCCATTGAGGATAATGCTTGCCGTAGGCTTGTGATAGATGGCTTCGACTATCTTGAGGAAAGTTCCTCCAAACCCCATTTTGGCGAGGGTTTTCATCATAAAAGGATGTTGGATCTTGTCAAATGCTTTCTCTGCATTTATTGATATGATCATATGGTTTTTATCTTTACTTTTGTTGATATGCTGGATTATGTTGATTGATTTCCGAATGTTAAACCATCCTTGCATCCCTGGGATGAATCCCACTTGGTCGTGATGTATGATCTTTTTGATGAGTTGTTGGATCCTATTTGCTAGTATTTTGTTGAGGATCTTCGCATCGGTGTTCATCAGGGAAATTGGTCTGTAATTTTCTTTCTTAGTGGTGTCTTTGTTTGCTTTTGGTATTAGGGAGATATGTGCTTCATAGAAACTGTTTGGGAGAGTTCCTGTTTTTTCAATTTCCTGGAAAAGTTTGAGGAAAACAGGCAATAGGTCTTCTTTAAATGTTTGGAAGAATTCGCCAGTGAAACCATCTGGGCCTGGGCTTTTGTTTTTGGGGAGGTTTTTGATTACCGTTTCAATTTCCTTAACATTGATGGGTCTATTCAGGTATTCCAGGTCTTCTTTCTTCAGTGTTGGGAGATTATAGGAATCGAGGAATCCATCCATTTCTTTTAGGTTCTCCTTTTTTGTGGCGTAAAGACCTTCAAAGTAGTCTCTTCTCTAATGATCTTTTGAATCTCACTGGTTTCTGTTATGATGTCCCCCTTTTCATTTCTGATTCGATTTATTAGAGTTTTCTCTCTTTCTTTCTTTGTGAGACTTGCTAGCGGTTTATCAATCTTATTTATTTTCTCAAAGAACCAACTCTTTGTTTCATTGATCTTTCGGATTGTTTTTTTGGTTTCGATGTCATTAATTTCTGCTCTAATTTTTATTATTTCTTTCCTTCGGTCTGGTTTGGGGTCCTTTCTCTGGTCCTTTTCTAGGGTCTTGAGTCGTGAAGTCAAGCTATCTATGTGGGTCCTTTCTTCCTTCCTGAGGAATGCTTGGAGAGCTATAAATTTTCCCCTTAACACGGCTTTAGCTGCGTCCCATAGGTTTTGGTAGCTCGTGTCTTCATTCTCATTTGTTTCTAAGTATCTTTTGATTTCTTCCTTGATTTCCTTCTTGACCCACTCATTGTTCAACATGGAATTGTTTAATTTCCAGGTGTTTGATTTGATTTTCCGTATTTGTGGGTGGTTAGCTTCTATCTTCAGCGCATCGTGGTCTGAAAAGATGGTTGATACAATTTCTATTTTTCCGATTCTATTGAGGTATGTTCTGGGGCCCAGTACATGGTCTATTTTTGAAAATGTTCCATGTGCACTGGAAAAGAATGTGTATTCTTTCTTTTTGGGGTGTAAGGCCCTGTATAGGTCTATTAGGCCTCTCTCTTCAATTTCTTCATTCAGAGTCAGTGTTTCCTTGTTGAGTTTTGTTCTTGTGGATCTATCTAGAGGTGATAAGGCCATATTGAAGTCTCCGACTACAATTGTGCTGTTAGTGATGTCCTCTTTGAAGTCTGTTAGGAGTCGTTTTAAATATTTAGCCGGTCGTTTGTTAGGAGCATATACGTTTAAGAGTGTGATTTCTTCCTGTTGTACATATCCCTTGATAAACAGAAAATGACCTTCGCTGTCCCTTTTGATCTTTTTCATCCTGAAATCTATGTTGTCGTATACCAGGATGGCCACTCCAGCTTTTTTAAGGGGGTTGTTTGCTTGCAGGATTGTTTTCCATCCTTTGACTTTGAGTCTATGTTTACTCTGTTTGTTCAGGTGTGTTTCTTGCAGGCAACAGAATGTTGGGTTTAATTTCCGGATCCATTTAGCCACTCTGTGTCTTTTGATAGGTGCATTTAGGCCATTGACATTGAGAGAGATTATTGTGATGTGGTTTTGTGTCATCTTTCTGTGGGATTTGTTGTTCTTATGGGGCTCCTCCTTGTCTTACAGTAGCCCCTTTAGACCTTCTTTCAAGATTGGTTTTGAGTCTATGAAGTTCCTGAGCTGTTGTTTATCCGAGAAATAGTGTATGGTTCCTTCGAGTTTGAGTGAGAGTTTAGCTGGATAAAGTATTCTTGGTGAGGCATTCATTTCGTTGAGTTTTTTCACTATGTCCCACCATTGTCTTCGGGCTCGGAGGGTTTCTTCTGACAGATCGGCCGTAAATCTGAGGGGTGCTCTTTTGTATGTGATTTCCCTCTTTGACCTTGCTACTTGTAGAATTGTGTCTCTATCTACAGCATCCGCCATTCTGACTATGATATGCCTTGGAGTCTTTTTATTTGGGTCTCTTTTTGCTGGCACTCTTCGGACTTCTTGTATCTGGACGCCTGCCTTGTCCAGCTCTGGGAATTTCTTAGTGATGATGTCTTTGACTATGTTTTTTTCATTGGGGTTACTTCCCTGTGGTTCTGGTACTCCAATGATTCTTATGTTGTTCCTCTTGAAGTCATCCCCCAGGGCTCTGATTCGCTCTATAGCCATTTTGAGGTCTTTGGCCATTATTTGTTGCTGTCTGTAAGCTTTCTGCAGCTTATCCTCAAGCTCGCTGATTCTGTCTTCGGCTGTAGTCATTCTGCTGTTGAGGGCATCTAGTGAGATTTTTATTTCATCTACCGATTGCTTTATTTGTGAGACTTCCGTTCGAAGGTTTGAAATTTCTGCTCTCATTTCTGCTCTCAGTTCTTCCTGTATTTTCTTGGTAGACCGTTCCAGCGCTTGATTCATCTCCTCCCTTAATTTATTGGATGTCTGTTCCATAGTTGCTTGGAGTAGGTCGACTCTCCTCCATATTTCCTCTCTGAATTGTTTATCTGAGAGGTCGTAGATGTTGGGAGACTCTTTTGAGGTTTCTAGTATCTTTTCTTCTCCCTCTCTTCGTGGAGGGGATTTTCGCTGTTTCTTCATATTGTCACGGAAGTGCAGAGTTGGAACCTTAGAGTTATTTATTCCTCTTCCTTTTTGTGGGAAGAAGGGGCTCCGATTGTGCTAGACTTCCCTTATTCACTGATAGCTTTTATACTGTCAGCCTAAGCTAATGGCTATTTTGCGTAAATGTTTGAGATCGCAAAAGTGAGTTTTCAAAGGAATACACAGTACGGATTGAGCTGAGGTAGCAAAGAATAACTGCGGCCGCGTTAGCGTTGGCCGCTCTGAGAGGAGGCCACGCCCACTTTAGACTACGCCCACTAAGACACAGGCCACGCCCCCAGTGTCTTCCTGTTGATGGGGGGGACGTGCACAGTTACAAGCCGGTTCGGGAGACAGGGTGCGCCGGGCGAGCAGGGAGTGACTTCAGAAACTCGGGAGACGCAGACGGCAGCGGGAAGTGGGGGAAAGGGAGGGCCTCAGGGAGTTCTTTGAAGGAATGAATTCTATCAATTGTGGCCAAAGGAGAAGGCATGGAATGGTAAAAAAAAATAACTGCGGCCGCGTTAGCGTTGGCCGCTCCGGAAAGAGGCCACGCCCACTTTTTAGGCCACGCCCCCTGAGATGAGGACACGCCCCTAAGCAGCAGAGTGGGGATTGGTCAGGATCCGACGGCGGCGGCGGAAAGGTGCCAGGCAGGGGCTTCAGGAGAAGCCCCGAGCCGCGGCGGGCAGGGGGCGGGGAGGGGGGCTTCTCCGCGCTCAGTGATATGTTTTAAATGGCTGATATTTTTAATAATCATTAATTTACATTTATTTATCCTCTTAATTTTTATATTTGATTTCTTTGAACTGAGTTGTTTATTATACTTCCTTTGACTAGAAATGGATTTCTTGGGCATGTTATTTTGCACTTTATAAATAGTGATGTACTTCCACAAAAATATGTATTATCAATATCTATCATTAACAAGAAACTAAAATATAAGAAAGTTTTCTCATTTAATTTACTTGATCACTTATTATGTTTACATATTATGTGTTATGGACAAGACCCCAAACGTTGTAAAACACAATTTCATTTTTGGAAGATTCAGTGTAGTTTCTTCTTTTCTACTCCATGGATGTATTGGACTATGATTCTGTAAAGCATACTTAGAAAAGCAGCATGTAACCAAATTGTGACTTAATTGACAACAATTGTCAAACTTTATTAGCAAGCATTAGTAATGGTGATGAATCATGGAAGCAATAGTGTCATAGTTAACACTTAGATAAAACTGATAGTGTTATCTTGATTGGCCTGTTATACTGTTTAACTATATTTTGAATCCAATGTATAAATTCAGTGTAAAATCAAGCATAAATGTCATATATAATGTTTCATATTCATTTTATTTGGTCAGGCTTTCTTATTTATCCTCTTAACTTTCAGTTTACAGTGCCTACTTCTTATTTCTCCATTATCTGTCCGGCAGAATTTCAGAACCAATTTTTGTAAATTCAAAGGCAAATTAATGACATATGCTTTCATGAAATATCCAATCAAATATGGGATCTGATATACAACCGGTGTTTTTTTTCTTTGACTTTTTGAGTTAAACCTAAATTTTCCATAAAGTTACCTTCAACGTTTCTTTCTTTACTTGTACATACTGGACAGTGACTAAATTATACTTTGGATTCTATTCTTCAGTTCTACCGGATTAGTTCTTTTAAACTCAATATTCTTCTTGGAACTATATTCCTGAGGGGGGGTGTAACATCATTTTGTTGAAGACAGGAAAATGTGAAGACTTAGTAATGTATATTGGGAAAACATCTGAAGCCTAAACTAGCCAAAGCATTAAGGTCTTTGACACAAAAGAATTTTCTCAGGAACTGGGAAAACCATTGAGATGAAGGATTCCAGGTACTGTGTGTGAATGGGGAACAGAAAGAAGTGGCTGGGCCCCTGGGAGGAGAGGCTCTAGCACTGGAGCAAAGGACACTTGAAAAATATCAAAAGACTTTGAACTTCTCAAGCACTCCTTGGTAACAGACTTGAGGGGTGGGCATGGAAACAGGGAAAGCTGTACATAAACTAACTTGGCAGAGGTAGGGTAGAGGTGCACCCTCGCTCCCATCTCCTCTTGGCTAATGCCCTTGCATACTTTAGGGAACACTTAACTGCATGTCTTGAGATGTGTACTTTCTTACTTTAGGACACATTTCTACATACTGGGGAAATGGTCGGCACATCCATGCTTGGATGTGTACTTGGCTTTTTACTTTTTTTGAAGAAGCTCATGTTCTCTCTTAAGCCCATAACTTTATCTCTCTCTCTCTCCTTCCCTCTGATGCAGATGATGCTTGAGCTGTGACAGTGGGTCTCTGTTTGTGATTCCCAGCTTCTTTAATATTTTCAAGAGTGAAAATATTGAATAATGTAGATGCTCAGACTCAGAGTTGGAAAGTAGAAATATTTATTGGAAAGAAGGAGTGAAAGGAAAATGAGTTTCTTTTTGTGAAGCTTAAAGTAAAATTAAGTCTTTGTATTACAGGAAATTCAGGGAAATTAAAGAAAAGAATTTTCCTGTAGACCATCTTAAATAAAAATTGGGCTCTTGATAATTATTCAGAGGATGCAAGGATCCAACAAATCATTGTCTAGGCATTTGTCTTAGGCATTTCTTATTGTTTTAGCCTCCTGGGGAAGATTTTATGATGGACAATTGTTAACTCCCTTTTTATCAGAAAGATCCCAGGAACTTGCAGGAAGTTAAAAATGTAAGATGGGCCAGCCAAAAACGAGACAGTTTACAGAAGCTGGCAAGGGTAAACTGAGGCTTTCTCTCTCACCTTCTTTTATTACATGAATAAAATACTAGCCTCTTTTGAAATTCCTTTCTGTGAAAGAAAGAGGACAGCCGGGGTAAGATTTAGGAATGATTTTGATATGCCAAAATCAGTAACAACAAGTCTCACAATGGAGACGTTACTCGTGCCATCTCTAGCAAATCGATGAACAATGGGACGACAGTGCTACAGTGCTACAGTACTACAAGAAACAATTCCTTGCTCCAGCCTGAGTCATAGGTTCCTTGAGAAACCGGGTATCAGGGATCATCACTCCACTCACACCCTCTAGATCAAGTGGGCTTCAGGCAAAGCTTGATGGCTGCTTTGTGGAGCTGGTGAGACTTGAGGACTGTACCAGGCAACGACTCATCACAGACTTTCGTTACTTCAAAGTTTTCCATGCACTTACTTGAGTGTCAAAATTGAGAAGAGGGAAGCAATGATTCCTTTCTCTTCCCCACTTCACATAGTTTCTTGGGGAACTCTGCTCTTTGGCTGGTGGGGGTCAAATCTCTCCTTGGCAAGACTTTCTGTATTTCTTTGGTTTATATATTTGCTATAGAATTTTATCCAGTTTTTCTTCAAACTATAGAAATCATATCAATTATATATCGAGTTGTTCAAGATCTTAAGTAAAAGTCTTTTGGAAAACAGTATGGATGATTCTCAAAAAACTAGAGGTTGAACTCCCATTTGACCCAGCAATACCACTGCTGGGAATATATCCCAGAAAAGCCAAAAAGAATAGTCGAAGTGACATATGCACTTATATGTTCACCGCAGCACTGTTTACAATAGCCAGAATCTGGAAAAAACCCGAGTGCCCTAGAACAGATGACTGGTTGAAGAAACTCTGGTACATCTATACAATGGAATACTATGCAGCTGTTAGAAAAAATGAGGTCATGACGTTTGCATATAAGTGGATCAACATGGAAAGTATCATGCTAAGTGAAATGAGTCAGGAAGAGAGAGACAGACATAGAAAGATTGCACTCATCTGTGGAATATAGAATAATAGACTATAAGACTAACACCCAAGAATAGTAGAAATAAGTACCAGGAGATTGTTTCCATGGCTTGGAGGCTGGTCTCTCATTCTGGGTAACTCAGGGAAGGGAACACCAAGTAAAATGTGGTTGGAGGTCATGTGGGGGAAGGGTGATGCGGGCCGAATACAGACTAGAGACTGAACACAATGGCCACTCAACACCTTTATTGCAAACCACAACACCTAATCAGAGAGAGAGAACAAAAGGGAATTCCCTGCCATAGTGGCGGGGTGGGGTGGGGGGAGACGGGACTGGGGAGGGGGGGAGGGATGTTGGGTTTACTGGTGGTGGAGAATGGGCACTGATGAAGGGATGGGTTATCGAACTTTGTATGGGGGAAACATGAGCACAAAGATGTATGGATCTGTAACTGTACCCTCACGATGACTCTCTAGTTAAAAATAAACTAATAAAAAAAAAGAAATCATGTTTAATGTAAGTTACACTTATGAATGTTTTTTTATAAGGGCAATAATGATAAAATAGTGTTTAAATAGACCAGGCAGGTCACTTAAAATCAAACATTTTACATATGAAACGGCCAAAGTAAAGCTGTTGTGCATTATAGTAGAATTGAATAGAAGACAATTTATTTTTTTTCTTTTTTTAATTTTCAGTCTTTGCGAATAAACACTGCCTATTCAGGTTCCTTTTTGACTTTAGGCCCATCACTTTCAGTGGTACTTAGTTTTTCTTTTAGTGTAGAAACCTGTAACCCTTTCAGTGGTTCTTACATATTCTCTATTTTCAGTATTCTTATTCCAACCACCATTTCATCAATATCTAGCCTTTCATTTCAAACTAATCAATGTGTATTTTCATTACCAATAAAGTTTTTTTAACCTCTACTGAGCTTCAAAACGATTCAGTCACTCTTTATCTTTTTCAATTTTTCAAATATTATCATAATATCTATACTAAAATTTATATTCTAAATATTCTGAAAAATTGTATTTCCAAGGCCAGCACACTCAAATGATTGCCTCACAAAGAAAGCCAAGATTATCAGATGTGAAATCCCACAATATCTCATGGTTTTTCCTTCCCTGTTGGCTCAGAGGAAGAAGTGCCCTCTTTTATCTGCCTTTGCAGTTGCTTCACCAGCACTTTAGGGACTAATTTCTGCAAAGACTCTGAAACCTTATTAGCTGTTTCTTTAAGAATTGCTTTCTGACTTCATGCAGCACACAATACTTTATCATTTAACATCCCTACTACCCCTCCTTCCTCAACTCTTCACAAAAATTGGTGACTTTACAGTCTAAGCCTTTTTTCAAATTATTTCATTCCCATTATTAATTATTCTTAAAATCAGGGGGTGTTTAGTACTTGAGGAACTGTTCTTCCTTCAGTCACCTACCGTCAATAGAGCTGATCTTTTAAATCACTTCTTACACAAGTTTTGTTTAGCATCTGTTTGAACACCTTATCTTTGAACAATTGGTGCCATTGTTTATTATTTCATAAATTTTCATCCACATCTGAATGTTGCTTTAATTGTTCTCTAGAAGACTCTCCTTTGCTTTGTCTTTGGATTTTTGTATTCCTAGAATTTGTTTTTTTTTTTTTTTTGGGTCACACCTGGCGATGCACAGGGGTTACTCTTGGCTCTGCACTCAGGAATTACCCCTGGCCGTGCTCAGGGGACCATATGGGATGCTGGGATTTGAACCCGGGTCGGCTGCGTGCAAGGCAAACGCCCTACCTGCTGTGCTATCACTCCAGCCCCTATAATTCGTTCTTTTTTACCCTAACATTTATCCATGAGTATTCCTAGTGTTTCATTGCCAACAAAATGCTAAGATATATTAGTAATGGCAGTCCCCACCCCACAAATGCCTGTAATTGCCACATCCATTGGGATCCCCAGTATACCCTTTAAGCCTTCTTCCTACTTACCCTCTGACAAATGCAGAGTCTAAGGGCTCTGTTGTTAGTGGTGGCTTGGCATTACCTGTTTCCTAGCTTTGTTTCTTTATATCTGATATTTGAGTAAAAACATCTGTTGTCTTTCTGCTTTTCAGTTTTTCTTTGCATTACCCCTCTAGATCCAACCCAGGTATAACAATAAGAACTTTTTCTTTTTTTTTTTTCCTTCATCTTAGCAGGGTTACCCAGGGTATAGTACTGGTTTTATGCTCAGGAGTCATTCCTGATGGTGCTCTGTGGATGTTGCATCATACAGACTCAGCTATATCAAGACAAGCTCACCCCTGTGCTATTTTTCGAGTCTTTATCTTTTCTTAGATCTGAGTGGTGTTCCACATAGTTTACCACATTTTTCTTTATCTGCTAATTTATTGGGAGCACCTGTGTTGTTTCTATACCTTAACTATTATAAATATAGCAACCTAAACTATTATAAATATAGCAGTGCAATGAACATAGGTATGTATATATATTTGTTTGTTTGTTTGTTTTGGATTTTGGGTCACACTAGATGATACTCCAGCTTGCTCCTGGATCTGTGCTCAAGGATCTTTCTAGCAGGGCTCAGGGGACCATATGGAGTACTGGAGAGCGAACCTGTTTCAGCAGTGTATAAGGCAAGTACCTTACCAGTTGTTGTATCTCTCCATGCCCATTTTCATATCTTTTTAATTTTGTTTTTTGTCAGATTCCTAGAAGTGGAATTTCTAGATTTTATGATTGATCTATTTTTAATATTTTAAATTTTTTTCTTACTGTGTTCCACTGAGAGTGGACCAGTTTTTTGGTCCTGTTATCACTGTATAAGGAAGGGATGCTGTATCTGTACATAGAAGTTTTAAGAAAGTGCAAGGACTTATTTAGTTCAGACTGGAAACTGTTACTCTGCACTTCTATTGAATTCCACTGAAGAAAACATTTCATGAAATCAGCAAAGACTCAAGTTAGATTCAAAAGCATATACTTACTGGGTCATAAAGAAAGAGCAACATTATGGAGTAATAATGAACGAGTAGGCCCTTTTCCATTAACTAGTAGAAATATTTTAAAACTTATCTGCCACATAGCATTCTCTAATTATTAAGTATTAAATTTTTAGAAGTGATTTTTTTTAAATGAGGGATTAACATAGGCTGAGAATTACACTATTATGATGTCATGTTGTGCAGCTTGTAATTATAGATTATCCCTCTGATTTGAGACATAACATTGTAGACTACAATATTATAAATTACAGGGGTTACCAGTTTGATTTTCAAAGTTTTAAAATATTATACTTTAAAATACTAAATTAAATGAAAACTATCATTATCAATGAAATAAAATTATGCAAACTGCATCTTCCAGATAATTAAAATGTATTGACAATAAAATAAATCATAGTTTGAGAAAGTCAAAGAGACCTATGTCAAATTTCTCTCAAAATATTATAAAGAGTGCTTCTGGATAATTTTGAGGTTTCTTCTGCAGTAGGTATGTGGAAATTACCTGCAAGATGACTGGCTGCAATTGATATTGTCAATTTGTTCATGGCAAGGCTTCCAAGTACTGAGCACCTGAAGCTTGCATTCAGCTGACAGAGAGGCATGCTTCAGTGAAGTGGCACTGGAATACAAATAAATTGGATACCACTTAGAGACCTGAAATGCCACTGTGAGATGAAAGGCAAACTCCACTAAAAGTGACAGCAATATTTTCCTTTCTGGGTAAGGAAAATATATAGGAAGAAGATGAGAGACTTTTTTAATGGAATAAAGAAAAATGTTCTGCTTCTATAGACCAAGCATCAGGGTTCTTAATATGATTCAGTAAATGGCTTAAAATAGAAGTACATTAAACTTCAATGCAATCAGAACACAAGTATTAGATTGTGTAATTTTATAAGAAAAAAAAGATATAACCAAAGCAAATGAAGACACTTGTAGAAATTATGAAGCATTAAGTATGTGAGAGTCATTTGGGGAGTATTTTCTGATGGTTTATATTGAATTAAACTTGTTACCATCCTTACTGAATATTTTTGTGTGTTTCAAAATATGCCAAATGGTAGATTTTTCTTTTCTCAATAAATTTTAAATTAATTGATCTCAAGACACCGACTTCACATTAAACTTAAAAATTCTGACATTTTACATACCAAGCAATAGACTGTTAAATAGTCTCATAGCAATGAACACTTCAATTTTAAACTAATCAAGCATGTCTTCCTCATTTCTCAAGACATGGTGGCATATTAAATCTCTAAAGGTTTAGTCACTAAGCTTTTGAGATATGAGTCTCAAGTAGTTGCAAGAATGCGGTATTAGCTACAGTAAAATAAATTTTAGTTAAGTTTTATTAAATAAGAATATGAATTTTTAGCCTTATAAATTCTCATAGACCTTTTTCAGTACAACTATCATCTTATTTTATAAGAAACACATACATATGTGTGTATATATAATCTTATGTGATTAAAGGCTTATATACATTTGTTGTAAACATTCTTGCATGTATACATAAAGGACTATTACAATTCTAAATTTCTACACATATGAGTGCATAACGAAAAAATTTTGAGTACTTTTTGACTATCATTTATCAAGTTAGGCATGTCTGAAAATGTTATAGTTTAAAAGTTATTGCTTAGTTTTCACAAGTGCTAATTGTGCTATTTGGTTCTCTACTCTTAAATTTTAAGAACCTAAGCTTTTTGTATAAAATAAATCACTTGAGTTTTGTTTAACCTGGAACATTTAACTTTTGTAAAATTTAAAAACACTTGTAATTTATAAATATATCTCTATCTACTCTATCTCTATCTATCCAAACAAAGATAAAATATATTATAAACAACAAATAGATTCAATTTGATAAATAAAGACAAATCATTGACTAATGGAGGAATCAATGTGGTTATGGACTTCTGGCAGTATTTCAATCCCTTGTCAGATTACTGGGACAGATTGGAAGTGAAAGACGTCAGAGGTATGCCAAATGTAGATAATGGACCAAACATGATGACCTCTCAGTGTCTGTGTGGCAAGCCATAATGCCCTAAAGTAGAGAGAGAGTATGGGGAATATTGTCTGCCATGGAGGCAGGGGGAGGGTGGGGAAGGGAGGGTATACCAAGGATATTGGTGAGGGGGAATGTGCACTGGTGGAGGGATGGGTGTTTGATCATTGTGTTATTGTAACCCAAACATGAAAGCTTGTAACTATCTCACAGTGATTCAATAAAATTTTTTTAAAAAGACATCAGAGGTATTTCCTAGACATTTCAAATTACAAGACTGAGGCAAACAGTTCTTTTCTAATCTACATGCGAGTCAAAATCACAGCTATTTATCATGATGTAGGGCCACTAACATTATTTAAAGCGATGTTATTAAATGTTTTAAACTCAGTTTTTTATCATAACACATTTATCAAAAATGTGTTGGTTTATACATCAAAAAATCACAATTGCCATATGTCTCCATTTTATAAAATCTTGGTATCTTTGTGTTCTTTCCTTTCCTTTTTTTATAAAATAAAATAAAATCAGAATGGCAATCAATAATCTAGCATAATGTTAAAATTCTTTGATTATGTTATTATTTCCAGTAAGGAATACACACTTGGAAGTATAGTAGAAGAACCAGGGTAGGACCTAATCAAAATCACACCTTGCAGGTGTGAGATCTTAGGACCAATTCCTAGCATTACCTGGTGACTGCTGAGAATGAGATTGAGCACTGAGCTGAGAGTAGCTTCTAATAACTGCCAGCACCTCCTGTGATCCAGCATCTCCTCTACCCCCAAAACAGAATCTAATAGAGGGACTGCAGAGATAGCACAGTAGACTGAGTGCATGCTTTGAATACAACAGGTCCAGGTCTACCTGGTGCTGATAAGCCTCCAGAGTACTGCTGGGAGGGACTCTCATCAATTGAGCCAGGAGTAGCCCCTGTGCACTGATAGGTGTGGGCCCTTTTTTCAAAAAAAGCAAAAGCAATGAAATTCAATACAAAGTTTAGATAACAGAGAGCAATAATGTGGAATTGTGAAAATTCTTTAATATATGTTAACTATGTAATATTTATATAAAACATATTTTATGAATATACATTAAATATAGAACATATACATATAACATGCACATATCACTGTATCACTGTCATCCTGTTGCTCATTGATTTGTTCCAGCAGGCGCCAGTAATATCTCCATTTGTCCCTGCTGTGTTCAGGGTCAGGGGAATGAGGCCCATTTTGTTACTATTTTTGGCATATCGAATATGCCATGGGTAGCTTGCCAGGCTCTGCCATGCGAGATTCTGCATTGCTCTCTTCCGGGAGCTTTGTTTTATAGTCTCTGGATCTTGTCCATTGATGAGATTACATGGTGCCAGGGGCAGTTTGTGGGTGTGACTGCCAAGCTACTGGAAAACTGGGAATTTGGGTGGAGGAGGCCCAGTCTTGATCCAAGCAGGCTTGGAGAGCTCAGCCACGGGTCCCACATATATATGATACTTGCACATCATCATCATCATTATCATCATCCCATTGATCGTCGAATTTCTTGAACGGTCTCAGTAATGTCTCCATTAGTCCTAGCCCTGAGATTTTAGAAGCCTCTCTCTACTCATCCTTCCCAACAATGCCGCATTGGAAGCTCTTTCAAGGTCAGAAAATGAGACCCAGCATTGTTACTGGTTTTGGCATATGAATACACCATGAGGAGTTTGCGAGGCTCTCCCATAGGGCAGGAAACTCTTGGCAGCCTGCCGGTTCTCCCAGAGGGAGAAGTAGGCTCTAAGATGTCCGGGAGCTTGGTTTTAAGTCTCTGAATGTTGGCCGTTGGTGGGAACAGGGTGCCAAGGGCAGTCCTTGGGTGTGACCGCCTAGCTACTGGAAAATGGGAAATCTGGGTGGAAGAGACCCAGTCCCTATCTGAGCAGGCTTGTAGGTCTCAGCCCCGGGTCCCACACACCTGGGTTCCTCTGCTGGTACCTTCATGCATGAGGCTTGTCCGAAATGTGGAGAGGGGCCTTGAGCATGGCTGTGGCTAAGGCTCTAGAGGTCTTCGGCCGCCAGGAGCTCTGCTCGGGGCTGGGAGGGAAGCTGGAGCTTTCCCTCTGAGGGGCCCCAGGGAAGACAGCCAGGCACATGGGCCAGAGACTCTCTGTACATATTTGCACATATATGATAATTACATATATATGTGTATATATGTGTGTGTGTGTATACACATACACAAACACACACACACACACACACACACACACACACACACATATATATATATATATATATATATATATATATATATGACTGGAGCAATAGCACAGTGGATAGGGTGTTTGCTTTGCATGTGGCCGACCAGGGTTCGATTCCTTTGCCCCTCTCGGAGAGTCAGGCAAGCCATGGAGAGTATCCCGCCCACACGGCAGAGCCTGGCAAGCTACCTGTGGCATATTCGATATGCCAAAAACAGTAACAACAAGTCTCAAAATGGAGACGTTACTGATGCACGAGCAAATTGATGAGCAATGGGATGACAGCGACAGTGATATATATAAACATATATGTAAACATCCACCTATATGATACCTAATAGAAAAGTTTCTGTCAACCATAAACATTCTCATTTTTCTCACTTTCATTTGTATATTTATAAAGGAAATTAAGTAACTTATGGATGAAGTTAAGATTTTTTATTGAAAGCTGTATTTTAGTTCACTTCATTTGGCTGCCAGGTGTGAATGAGGCACATATGAAAAGTTAGAAATTAATTTTGTGTAACCTATATTATCACATTTAATTCCTATTTTGAAGAGTACACATAGGGATGTAAATAATTTTTGACATTTAAGATATTTGGAGCACAGCAGGAAACTAGATTATTTTACATAAAATCTCCAGTTTCTTCCTTGTTTTCTCTCTGTATTTTCTCTCCATCATTTCTTTAAATTTATTATAGGCACCCTCATCCATTTTCCACCTTATTGCTTATCCCCATAATACTAATTAAATTCCTGTTGAGATTTGGGAACAAAGTGGAAAAGAAGACTCAGAAACAAATATAAGGAAAGTCAGTCATAATGAGAGTGAGGAGAGCCATTGACTGCTACCTTCTCTAAGAAAGAGCTGACAAGAAAAGAAAATGACACTCATTCTAATTTAATGTGCACCAATATAAAGACGACTCTTCAGAATTAGGTTACAGTAATGTTATGCAATGCTAGACAATCACATATGCCCAAAATGATCTCTAAGTTCTGTCACAGTGGAAGACATCCCTGTGATGTTTTGCAAATATTATTGTGACTTAATCAAGGTAAACATTTGATTTAATTTCTTTGATTTTGACATTAAGATAACATCAATTACCCAGTCATATGGTGAAATATTGAGCCAGTTTAAATCTCTTGGGTGTTTTAAAAATGATTAGAACAATGGGATCGTAGTTTCCTTGAGTTATTGCTAATTTTAAGTTTCACAAATGATTGTGTACAGTCCAGGATAGAGAACTACTGAGCTACCAGAATAAAGGGGGATAATTTTATCCTAAATTTCTTTAAATTACACAGAAATAATAAATTTTAGACAGGACACCACACCATATTCTCAAAAGATAATGTATGGTAAGACATTTAAAGTGCTGGACTCTGCTAGTCAGAACTCCATTTCATACAACAGTTCATCTATTTAGACAGCTATAGGCACAAGGAGTATGTAATGCTGTATTTTCAATCACATAAATTAGTACCTGACCTACTGTGCTTAGAATATGGCAGAAATAAGTGCAGGAAACAAAATGTTTGTTATCTTAATGGTATACCTTTAATTATATTTTGCTGACTTTTACTGGATATTTTATAGAAAAACATAATAAATTAAAGCTTGTAACATGAACATTTAGAAAATTACTTATTTAAAAAGTTGACACTGCAGTCAGTAAATATTACATGCTCATAAGCTTATAAAAGAGGTCATTCAGGAGAGAAGATCTGGTCTTCGCTATCATTGATTTCTTTATAATCAATTGACTTAGATCAGACAGTTAATCTAATTCACTAGTTAAGAAAATTGAAAGACAAACTCCAAGGTGTTATGTTCAGTATATATATTTTTTGAGTCACTTAAAGCAATTTCTGTGTTTTGATATGTTGACTGAAGAGTCAGGAAAGTGAAGAAGCAAATGAACAACAAAAGCTTTTCCCTTTTCTCTACTTCAAAATAATATTTTATGCAGACAATAATAAAAGCATATTCAAAATTTTTATGGTCTAAAATAAGTAGAAGCCAAAACTAATTGATATTGTAATTGTGAATTATACTAAAGTTAATGAATATTTAGCAGAAGGAAAGTCAAAGAGTGACCTCAGTTTGCTGAAGCATTTAAAAATTTACATTTCACACTTCAAGTCAAATAATTTAGTTTTCTTTTAAATAAGACCAAAAATAAACAAGTCAAATGTTGAGTGCTTTAAGTGTTATGATAATGAATTAGATCTTTATGTTAGTTACTATTGTGATTTGAAGAATGACTACATTAAAATGTAATAAAAAAAAATACCACTAGTTCTTTTACCCCTTAGCTCAGGAAATGACTCAATTAGGTACTATGCTAAAGAACACACACTAACTACATGAACAACTATTAGAATTGTAACTGGCTTGACTTTTATGAAATTAGGCCTTTTTTATAGCATAAAATATGACCTTTACTTCTCTCTACATTTTTATTAATTACACTGTACTTCACAGCCTTTTGGTGAATTGAAGAAAGAAAATTAGTCAAGAAAAGGTCATTTTCTTTGCTTAGTAGTTGTATACTAATTAGGAACACAAAGAGTAGCTAGAAGGGTGATAAAATATTTGACCTGTGGTAGATAAAAAGTGATATAAAACATAAATGAATTTGGAAACTCAAGAAGAACAGTAGGTCCTATGATCTCATCTGGGAAGGTTTATTTCCCACTTGAAACCTGGGTTCTTTCCTAGGATATGTAGTGATTTATGATTCTAAGCCACTTCTCTTTCACTTTAAGATAATTCGTCTTAATGTGCTTTTATTAAAATTCTTCGACAGCCCACTTCTCCGCGCCCGCAGCCCCAGAATGACTGAGGAAGAGGAGGGAGCTGCTTTGGACACCAGCAGCCCGCCAGCAACCTGCAGTATGTGACTTGAGCGTTTCCGCCAGGTCCCCCGTGCGGGGGCCCGGTGTTTCTCTTTTTTTTTTAATCTCTCTCTCTCTCCTTCAACTTCTCCTGAGCACAGCACAACCTCCACCCCACTTCTCTGAGCACAAAATGGAGAGACGCAAATGCGCGGCGCGGCTGGCGGGAGATCGAGGGCGGGGAAGTACCAGTCTCCGCCCACATCGGACACTTAAAGAGAGTGCAGCCACGTGGGCTTCCCCACTTCGCCGCGCCCGCAGCCCCAGTATGACGGAGGAGGACAAGGGAGCTTTCCCACTTCCGCCCGTGCGGGGGGGCCGGTATTTCTCTAGGTTTTCCCATCTTATGAGCACCATAAAAGGGTAAAAGATTGTAGTGATAGAATTTCAGACAGAATTTTCCCTGGACTTTAGACAGAAACCCAAAACCGCGCGGCGCGCGACCTAATGTCATCTTAGTATCAGCAATATGTAATGGTTCCTTCTTAATGGGTCGGACTTTTGTGGGAGATCCTAACAAGAATAGTAAGTATTTTGTTGAAATATTGAAGGCAATCAAAGTGGTAGCCATCTCTCTAGACTGAACTAAGCTATATCCCCAAGCCGGCTGAGAAGAAATATCCTTCTTTCTCGGGAAGAAACGCGGCGTGGTGTCAAACATAGTGTGATGTCCATTAAGCAAACAGACCTGGTGGCGTGGGAATGGGATATAAGGGGAAAAATTATGTACATGGACCAGCGGGACGCTGGTGGTATCTCGAGCCGGAGCCGATATCAGCGCAAGACCTTTGGTTCCAGAAACTGCTTGCAGACACTCTACTAGACTATCAACTAAGCCAGAGCCCACGCCGGCTGATGACGGGAAATAACCATCCTCTTCGGGTTTTTTTCCCTTTGTCAGACAGCGTGGCGATTACTAAACAGGCGTGAACTCGGTGGCGTGGGGCAAGGGGGAAAAAGAAAAGTTATGTAACAAACAGCGGGACTTAACATCTCTATATTCTTAGCAATGGAGAACTATCAAATGCCTCCTTGGCAATAGGACTGTCTTTTTCTTTTTGGGGGGAAACCCCAGCAACGGTAGTGAGTTGTGTGTTGAAACATGGAATGTAATCGAGATAAGCGTAAATGAAGTGAAACATAATACGTACAAGGGTGGGGACTGGGGAGGTGGGAGGGGGCGGCAGATATACTGGGGGGGTTGATGATGGAAGATGGGCACTGGTGAAGGGAAGGGTGTTTGAGAATTGTATAACTGACATAATCCTGAGAACTTTGTAACCCTCCACTTGGTGATTCAATAAAAAATTTTTAAAAAAATAAATAAAATTCTTCAACATTAATTTTCTGAACTACCTAAGCACAGAGGTAGGGCGTTTGCCTTTCATGTAGCCGACCGGTGTTCCATTCTTCCGCCCCTCTGCCCCTCTCCGAGAGCCTAACACACTACCGAGAGTATCACGCCTGAACAGCAGAAGCAGAGCCTGGCAAGCTACCCGTGGAGTATTGAATATACCAAAAACAGTAACAATAAGTCTCACAATGAGAGACGTTACTGGTGCCTGCTTGAACAAATTGATGAGCAACGGGATGACAGTGACAGTGACAGTGACCTATTCACCATCTGAAAGCTTTCTAGCTATTATCATCTGGTCTTTCCTGTATTTGAGCAGGGAAGCAGGTTACCTTGTTTCTTTGAGACTAATCCTTTTACCCAACTCATTTGCCTCTATAATGATCCAGAAAACTTTAGACAACACACTACTTTAAACACACTATCTGTTGAGGATGACCATAAATCATCAAAACTAAGACACTTAATAACTTAAATGTTCAACATAGTTGCTACTAACTTCTTGCTGCCATTTTTTAAAAGTTGAGTAACATTAATCATATTCAAGTTTGTAATAGCCACATTGACTTGGAGGAGAACATACTGGATAATCTAGGTATGGAATATTTCCATCAACACAAAATATATACTTTAACAGCGCCAAGGTTGTAGAGTTAAGATGAGTAGTATTAATGAAGATATTAGGTGATATGTTTTCACTAGTCCTATCACCAGCAAGCAGGGCATATGATCACCTTTTATCTTCAATATTTTTCTCTACCAGTTTCTTAATTCCTATCGGCAGATGTGAAAATTATCCCTATATTAAAAGATAATGAACACTAGCAACACTCCCACTTTGATTTCTAGTTTTGCTAAATATTTCCCAAGTCAAGAAACTAAGAAGGCACTGGAGAGTTCATACAATGAAAAAGGCAAGTGCCTTTCTTGTTTCCACCCTGGGTTCTTTTCCCAGCACCACCAAAGCAGGTCTTCTGAGCCCTTCTATCAGTGATCCCTGAGTCAGCCCTGAGCACCACAGGGTGTGGCCAGAACCAAAACAAAACAAAAAATAAGACAATTTTATTACGACTGTTTAAAGACAACTCAATCACTTGAATAAGGTTTTTTTTTTTTTCAAACTAGATAACTGGTTGCTGCTGGATTCTACAGCTAACAATAGTTGTTAATAGGCTGTATGATAAAATGTTTCATTTTTATTATGATATTTATTAATAGCTAAAATAGCTGTTTGATAAATGTTTTAAAATCAAAAAGATAATTTTTTCAAATTAAATTTTATTTCCTAAAAGTATTTTATTAATCACAAGAAACTTTTGCATGTAGTTTGAATTTCCCATTTGGGTTTTCTCTCTCTGTGTGTTTTTTTTTTTCTCTTTTGCTTTTTTGGGGGTGGGAGGTCACACAGCCGGTGATGCACAGGGATTACTCCTTGCTCTGCACTCAGGAATTATTCCAGGGGGTGCTCGGGGAACCATATGGGATGCTGGGAATCAATCCTGGGTCAATTGCATGCAAGGCAAACGCCGTACTTGCTATGCTATCGATCCAGCCCCTCTCTTTTTTACTTCTTAGTCTAGCTAAAGGTTTGCCAAACTTGCTTATTTTTTAAAATATAAAAAAAGCTCCTAGTTTCATTAACCCTTTGCATTTCTCTTGAATTTCTATATCATTTATTTATGCTCTGATTTTATTTTC
This sequence comes from Sorex araneus, assembly GCF_027595985.1. Classification (NCBI taxonomy): domain Eukaryota; kingdom Metazoa; phylum Chordata; class Mammalia; order Eulipotyphla; family Soricidae; genus Sorex; species Sorex araneus. The sequence continues at coordinate 227,957,325 of NC_073313.1, read as the reverse complement.
TCTTTCCTACCTGCTTTGCTATTAATTTTGTTCTTTTTGTAACTTCTCAAGCTGTGATACTAGGTTATTTATTCGAGCATTCACTTTTTTATTGTAAATCTGTATGTATGAACTTCATCCTTTTTTTTTTTTTTTTTTTTTTTAAAACATTCCAAGTGCTTTTTTTTATTTTTGAGGAAGAAGTAATGAAAAAAAAACAATGCTACAAAAGTTAAAATAAAGATTTTTCTTAGGGCTATCAAAGGAAGTAATTATTTTTACATCTCAACAATAAAGAGGGAATTTGAATTATAATAGTTAATTTCAATAGATTCATATTCTTAGTATTTAATAATACTTTACTAATGTTTAGTAATGGTAAGTATAGTACAATTGTCACTTACTGTTCTCTAAAGTTTCTTGACCTACAAATAAGTAAGTCAAGAATTAGAATTTAATGTAAGTATAGTTAAACATTTTCAAGTTGTCCATATAGAATATTTCAACTATGTAAGTTTTTAATGCCTATTTGTTTTTTTTTTTTTTTTTTTAAATTTATTTATTTTTAATTAGAGAATCACCGTGAGGGTACAGTTACAGATTTATACACTTTTGTGCTTATACTTCCCTCATACAAAGTTTGGGAACCCATCCCTTCACCAGTGCCCATTCTCTACCACCTGTAAACCCAGTGTCCCTCCCACCCTCCCCAATCCCATCTCCCCCCCACCCCACCCTGCCACTGTGGCAAGGCATTCCCTTCTGTTTTCTCTCTCTAATTAGCTGTTGTGGTTTGCAATAAAGGTGTTGAGTGGCCGCTGTGCTCAGTCTCTAGCCCTCATTCAGCCCGCAACTCCCTTCCCCCACATGGCCTTCGACTACAATGTAGTTGGTGATCGATTCTCTGTGTTGACCTTTCCCCGGAACGTGAGGGTAGCCTCGAAGCCATGGAGTCAACCTCCTGGTACTTATTTCTACAGTTCTTGGGTGTTAGTCTCCCACTCTGTTATTCTAAATACCATAGATGAGTGCAATCTTTCTATGTCTGTCTCTCTCTTTCTGACTCATTTCACTCAGCATGAAACTTTTCATGCCCATCCACTTGACTACAAAATTCTTGACCTCCTTTTTTCTAACAGCTGCATAGTATTCCATTGTATAGATGTACCAAAGTTTCCTCAACCAGTCATCCGTTCTGGGGCATTCGGGTTTTTTCCAGATTCTGGCTATTGTAAACAGTGCTGCGATGAACATACATGTGCAGATGTTGTTTCGATTGTACTTTTTTGCCTCTCTGGGATATATTCCCAGCAGTGGTATTGCTGGGTCAAATGGGAATTCAATATCTAATTTTTTGAGAGTCGTCCAAATTGTTTTCCAGAAGGGCTGAACCAGTCGGCATTCCCACCAGCAGTGAAGAAGGGTCCCTTTCTCCCCACATCCTCTCCAACAGCGGTTGCTTTTGTTCTTTTGGATGTGTGCTAGTCTCTGTGGTGTGAGGTGGTATCTCATGGTTGTTTTGATCTGCATCTCTCTGATGATTAGTGATGCAGAGCACTTTTTCATGTGCCTTTTGGCCATTCGTATTTCTTCCTTGGTAAAGTTTCTGCTCATTTCTTCGCCCCATTTTTTGATGGGGTTGGATGTTTTCTTCTTGTAGAGTTCAACCAGTGCTTTATATACCATTGATATCAACCCCTTATCTGATGGGTATTGTGTAAATATCCTTTCCCATTCTGTGGATAGTCTTTGTATTCTGGTCACTGTATCTCTTGCGGTGCAGAAGCTTTTTAGTTTAATGTAGTCCCATTTGTTGATCTCTGTTTTTACTAGATTGCTTATGAACTTCATCCTTAGTATTACTTTTACTCTGTTCCATAGTTTCTGTTTGTTTGCATGCTAATTTTCATTAGTTTGAGGAATCTTATTATTTTACTGTTCTTTGAAGAGGTAGTTAGCATGCTTTCCAGTTTCAAATGCTAGAGCTTTCCCCAACTCTGTTTTTATGGTTAATTTCTACAATTATGACATTGTTGTCTGAAGATGCTTGATATGGATTCCATTTTTTTTTATGGACACTTGAGTTGTGCTCCAGCATGTGGTTTATCGTAGAAAATGCTCTATGTGCATTGGCAAAAAATGTATTCTGCTCTTGTGGTGTCGGAGTTTCTAGGTATGCCTATTAGTCCCAGTTCTACCAATTGCTTAGATAGGGCTCATTTCCTTCTTAATGATATGTTGGTTGGTAGTTCAATGACAAGGGTAGGGTGCTAAGTCTCTCAATGTCATAGTGTAGCTCTCTAAATATGTAGCTTCTTGGTAAATTAGCAGTTGCTTTATTAACTTTGTTGTCCATTCAGAACATGTATGTTGATAAGAGTTAAATCCTCTTACTGTATTAATCCATTGACCAGAATTGCCGTTCCTAGCTCTTTATTTTCTTTAACTTGAATGCTCTTTGGCTTTATATGAGTATGGCTATCCTTATTTTTTTAGTCTATTGTTAGTCTGCATAATTGTTTTTCACCCTTTCACACTGAGTCAGTGTTTATTGTGAGAATCCAAGTGTATTTCTTGAATGTAGCAGAATGTTAATTTTGTTTCCTGATCCATCCATACCTCTGTGCCCTTTAATAGAAGAATTCAATCCATTGACTTCTAGAGAATATATTGATATAAAGGACTTTGTTGCTATTTTTCTATGATGATTTTTGTCAATCCTTGTTCAATCTCCCATACCATGAATGGTCCTCTGTGTACTACCAGGAGAAATCCCTTAGTACAGTGCATGAAGTAAGCCCTTTGTACAGCTGGTATGGCCTTGAATCCTCCCAAAATGAGCGGGGGGGAAACCCAAATAAATAGAGAGTAAAATAATAAACTTTTAATTTAAGTATAATTGAATTATACAATTTATAAGTTTTAGGTATGCTTCGTTGTATATCAAATCTTTTATCATCACTTAGTTTACTCTATTTCAGGCTAGTTTAACTTTTTCACAGTTAAAATTATGCATATAAATATGATTATGTGTATCATATATATTTATATGTATATATGCATCCTAATACTTATATGCAATTATCTAAGCAAGACTTTTAAATAATATATTTCTTTTTATAAAAATAGCTATCAAATGTAGAAAATAATCAATTATTTGAAGTTTTATGGAGTGGAATATAGATTACTAAAGCGAATGAGCTAGTAAGAAATAACAAAACTACGAAAACTGTGGTGGTTACGAGACAGAAAAGGTATTCAGTACAGGAGGATGAACAAAGGTGGAAAGTAAGGCAAGCACTTACCCATTGTATTATCTCTCTGATACCCCAAACAGGTGTCCCATTTCCAAGCATAATGAAAACTATGGTGGTTACCACAGAAAGGGAAGGTTGTAGAAGTAAGAGTAGTCTATTTTGATGGTGGGATGACATGGGATTTGGGTGGCAGTAGTGATGTCAGCGACACACATACAGAGGCATGAAGCTAAATCACTGAAATTCCATCATATTGTTAAACAGTGATAATTTTAAAAGCATTTAAAATTTAACAAATTGGCCTGGGTAAGAGTGGAGTTGTTATATTTTACACAAAAATGAAGACTAAAATTGAAAGTAAAAAATTGCATTTTCACATTTTCAGAAAAATGTATGTATTGCATGTATGTCTAAGTACTTAAGTGTTGAATTTCAGACCAGGTTTAAAATATAATATGAAAAATACAAGTAAAGAAAATGTTAATGAGTTGTGGATCAGAGATAAAGCCATGCCTCACATGTGTTAAACTTTGGATTCTATACCTCACATTGCAAAATGAAAAATAAAAGACTTCACAGTAGAGTAGAAAAATTATAAGACAAAGCATTTTGTTAAATGAAAAACATAATTTTTATTTGTAAAAGGAGTGTACATTTCATACAAAAAGATATGAAATATATTTGCCAAAGAGGGAAAGTGATCCTTTTAGCATGACTCCTTTCTTCCTCGTCAATTTTTCAGGAACAGTGCTCTAACCCTAATCTATAGAGCCTCTTCCTTTTAAATTTAATTGAATCACTGATGTTATTTATCCCTCTGGACAAATTAAGCTGTTTCAGTGAACTTTGTTAAAGTTTTGTGTAAGAAGTAGAAGATAGATATTTATGATACTAATCTATTTGAGCACTAGATGATTCAGTATCTTATAGTATAAGTAAAATCCTAAAGTACATGGAACTTTTGCACTTGTTTTATTTATTTATTTTTTTATGAAGGCATGAATACCCTGTTATGTGTCATACTTACTTCTGACTCTGTGCTCAGGGATCACTTGTGGTGGGGTTTGGGGACCATATGTTGTGCCAGGGATCAAATCCTGGTCGGCCTCATTGCAAGGCAAATGCCCTATCTACTGTACAGCCTCTTTGATCCTATCTATTTTCCTTAAAAATTAAAAATCTTAATGGTAGTCTATAATTCCTTAGCAAAATATGAATTTTATTTTTCTGCCTTTTTATAGGGAGCTATCTACGCACAAAAGAACCAACTTAAATTGGTTTATTTTTAAGCTTACAAGGTTAGCTACCGAGATTATCTTGTCCACACAGCCTAGCCTGGAAAGCTCCCCATGGCACATTTGATATGATATTTGAAAACAGTAGCAACAAGTCTCACAATGGAGACGTTACTGGTGCTCGCTTGAGCAAATCGGTGAATAATGGGAGGACAGTGCTAAAGTGTTACCACCCAACTCAATTGTGTGGATCAGTGCAGCTCTAACTATGTTTTAGGGAGTATAAAAGGAGAAAAAAAAACATATTGTGTAAGATAGAACTGGGTAAGTTATGGTATTTGATTCATAAATAAAATAAGATGATTTACACAATGTTTTTGAAAGTGCTTAGCAGGATCCTAATGAATACTATAGTTCTCAGAAGGTTTCTTGACCTTTTCTTTTGAGACTTTCCATTACTGGGAAACAAGCTATTTTCTTTGCTTTTGGTATCAAATATATAATAGTATAGTGTGTATATCTTAAGGCATTTGTTTATCTTGCATTATTGTCTGAAATGTGGTCAAGTATAAAAATGTGGCTCATAGTTCAGCTCTGTCATTGTGTCACAAAGTAAGATTATTTTACCTTGTGTATCAATTTTCTCATTGGGAAAATACTAACATTTGCATCTCTTTAATAGGACTGTTGATAATGAAAAAATAGAAAAAATGCTTCAATAACCATTAAATCATGATTTTCATCCCATACTAGATATAGATCCAACTGAAACAAACAGAAGTAAACAAAGAAATGAACACATGGTTTTATTGCTAAGAAAGTTAGTTGAAAGACATTATTTTAAATCCACAGCCAGGTATGTAAGCCGAAACTCTGCATCAGGCTTAGCTTTTTGGTCACTGACACAGCCACCACAGGCAGTTCTTGCCTTGAGTACTCCCAGGCACAGCACAGAGTAGGCAGCACTCAGCTGTTCAGCACGCTGAGTCCAAGATAAGACCAGATTTAAATTAGGTGTCCTTATTCAAAATTTAGTGAGTGGAGAACCAGTTTCTCTTTTATGTGGCATGAATGAGTGATTAAAAGAAGAATCAAGAGTAATGTTATATATTGAGATTGCTCTGGAGGAAAGGATGTTTCTCATGAAACAGGGCCTAGTACCAGGCATTGAGAATTTCCAGAAAAGGCGCGGAGGGCATGCAGGGGACTCGAATGTTTGAGAGTCACCTCCCCAGGCTGGGAGATGGCGATGGGTCGACGAAGTCTGGAGAGTGGAGAAATGCTCCAGAGGATTATTACAAATACGAAGCAATAGTACTCAGAAGACTGCTGTCTTTGTTTGTGCATTTTTTCTAGTTATTTGAAAAAAAATATAGCAGCAAGAATAAAAATATCTGGGTAAGCCTGAATTCTAACTTGACTCTGTGATAGCAGAATGTTTGACCTTAGCAAGCCACATACATTTTTTTTCTGCTAAGATATAATGACAATAATAGTCCATCTTTTATAGGAATAAGACAAAAGAGTGAATGTGCAGGACTTTGAAAATGCATAAATATATGATATAAATTGTAGAAATGTATAAACTTACTATTTACATTTAAAGCAAAATAAAATAAAGCTGCAGCATACTTAGATTTCTCATCTTGTCTTACTGATGTCATTCTCAAAACAAGTGTGTTACATTTATATCTCTGCTCATCCATTAATTTCAATAACAACAGAAACTTAAAAGACTTGAGATAGTACAAATATGAGTCATACTTTATATATATCTATTTTTGAAGTTTTTGAATGTGCATATATGCTTCTTTTAAAAATTGGAACTACTATAAAAATTCTGGTAAAAACACTTCCTTCTGATGGATCCCTGCAGTCTAGAGGTGGAAGTCCAATCTCAACAATAATTGAGTAATGCCTTCTATCACCTAAGTCCAATTTTTAAAAATCAATTTTGCCTCCACTTCTTGGTTCACATGCTCTTTGATCTTTAAAAGTTCTATACAATTTGTCAGATATATAACCTTTCTATGTTTTTTATTTTGTTCCACACCTGGATGTGTTCAGTGCTTTCTCCAGGCTCTAAACTCAGGAATTAATACTCTGAGAATCATATGGGGTTTTAGGGATTGAACCTGGGTCAGTCTGTGCAAGGTAAATGCCTTATATCCTGTTCTATCGCTCTGGCCCCAATATAATCAATATTTTATATTTTGATTTTTACTTTTCTCTTTCTTGAATGCTATTACACTGTCTGTATTTTAGTTATTTTATTTTTTATTTTTTTGCTTTTTGGGTCATACCCAGCGATGCTCAGGGCTTAGTCCTGGCTCTGCACTCAGGAATTACCCCTAGGGGGACCATATGGGATTACTCAGGGGACCATTTGGGATGTTGGGAATCAAACTTTGGTCAGCTGCATGCTAGCTTCAGCCCCACTGTCTGCATTTTAGAATACTGTTATTCAAGATTTAGTTTGAATCCCAGTATTTTCTTATCCTTCTCTGGTATCCAGTTCCAAATAGTCTTTTTATTCAGTTGGAACTTATACTTTATTTTGACTTATATATTTGCTCTGGTTTATGTTTTATGGAAGTTTCATTCTTGCTTGCATTTGTATTCATCACAAATCCTAGTAGTGTCTTGATCTTAGTACTCATTTAAATGTTTATTGAGTTTAAAAAAAAACAGTAAAATAAATGACCCAGTAATGCCTGTCCCTCAGTGCCTTGCTCTAAGAACAAATCTATTCCCTCAGGATAGTATCATGTAGAAGAGTGAAAACATCAAACATTAGCCTGATAGTTTTAAAAGCATTAAAAGCCAAAAGAATCCAATAATGAGTACTTCAAAATTTTGTTTTTCTATTTCATGATTTCTCTGTTCTAGGTATTACTGATTAACTTGTAATCACCATGCTAATGAGGTCCCTTGTGGGCTACTTCACATCTTTAAACTATACCCATAAGGTGAGCTGCAAATATACCTCTTAATCACAATTAGAATCTAATGAAATACTTTAAATGCAGAAACCGGTTATTACCCTTACTTCTGGAAAAATAGATTAAAATGCATCAAAATCCATAAACAGAATATCTGCAAGAGTCTCTTCTTAGTTTTGTGTCTATTTTACATATATGAGAAGTTACAGGTCTTATGTTAAAAATGTGTAAGATTTAGCTAATATGTTATTATATTTCTTAAAATTATAAGACAATCACCAAAATAAAGAATAAGTCAAAATAGCCATTACCTACATGTTATATAAAACAAAGAATAAGGGAAAAATGTAATGCACTGTGTACAAAATATAATGACATAAGCAGATTATTATCTAAGCATAAATGTATATTGTTCACAGATGTTCTGCAAGTAGATAAGCTGCCATGGTCATATTTCTGAGTTTCTTAAATAACATATGGCAATGGTGTCTGCGGTTTTTAAGAAGGTTAGCGCTTTTGCCATCAGACTTAATATGCGATGCCCTTAGTACATTTTACAAGTAAAATTTAAAATTTCAAGGAATTACGGCCAGTTGAGAAAGTTGGAAGCTATTTTCTTGAGTTTCACTAAAGCCCTCCCAAATGCCAAATGTAAAATCTGTTTTTATAATTTATTTGTAGATTTGTTTACTTTCAGAAAATTATTCCTTGAATTTTTATGTTGATAATGGGAATGTTAAACTAATAAAAACAATTTCCATCATGATGAAACAACTATGCAAAATTTCTTAAAATACCATTCAGCTACTTTCCAGTGACATGGCTTTGCTATTAGTCCATGTGCATCAATTACTTATTATTCTTATATAGTTCAAGAAAGTCAAAATATTTTCTTGGTCAATTGTTTATTTAAGCATTTTCTTCCCAATATCAAATTTTATGTCGTAGAAAAAAGCATTCTCATAGATTGTTTCATTCAGGCCAACTTTAATTATTTTTGTTATCTTAATTAAAACATTATAATTTAAGTTAAAGTAATATGCTAATTATTACAAATTACAAAGTTACTACTTGCAATAAGTATTACTAAAAGTCCAAAGTTTGTGTAACCCAAATAATGTGCTTGACTTAATGAAGTAATCATATTTCCTAGGAAGTCAATAAAGAAAAAAGTGCTCAGACCCATATTTCATCTCTGAGATTTAGGACAGAATACAGGCTCTAATCTTTTCCTTTACAATTATTCCTAATATATTCCTTTTAGGAATGTGAATTGACATTATCGAGCCTTAAGCTAATGTAAAAAAGCATTCATTATATAATAAATTTATCTTTCCTAGTACTTGAAATAACATTTTACTACCAAAGAAAGTCAGCCCCCCAAAAGCTAACTCAGAGATGTGATCTGGGTGGCTGCACATGTGCAACCCCTCTGTTGCAGAATGCTCATGATCCCAGAGGCCATGTAACTTCTCTCGGCACCAGCAGCTTCTTGCAGAAATATCTCCAGACTGTGAACTAAGCCACACCATGGCCCCATGCCACCCCAGGAGGGGAAAGGTTTTTCCTTTTCCTTTCTGGCAGGGCAGCATGACAACCACTATCTTATAAGTTCCACTAAACAGAGGTATGAGCTTGCAATGATTCAATTTTTAGTAGAAATTTCCCTGGACTTAGCTCCAAAAATATAGAAATCCAAAACCTCATATCTCTTAATTCTTGGCAAGGGAAAACAAATTATCAAATGCTGCCTTTTCAGCAGGTTCGATTCTGGGGGGAAAGTTCCAAGTAATAATAGTGAGCTTTTTTTTTTTTAATTTATTTTATTGAATCACCATGTGGAAAATTACAATGCTTTCAGGCTTAAGTCTTAGTCATACAATGCTGAAACAACCATCCCTTCACCAGTGCCCATGTCCCACCACCGAAAAAAAAAAAACACAGTACGCCTCCCATCCTTCCCACCCCCGCATCCCCCCTTATAACTGATAAATTTCACTTTACTTTCTATTTACTTTGGTTACATTCAATATTTCAACACAATCCTCACCATTATTGTTAGGAGCACCCCACTAGAGTCAGACCTGTTGTGAAGGGAAATGAGTTTTGGATTTCTGTATTTTAACAACTAAGTCCAGGGAGATTTCTTCCGGATATTGGATCATTGTAAGCTTGTAAATCCCGTCTGTGGTCGTCATAATATGCCGATCCCATTGCCGTTCATCCCCGGAAAGGGACAGGTGAGAGAGAGAAATACCTTTCCCCTCCGGGGAGGGCATGGGGTCGCGGCTTGGTTCTCAGGCTGCAGACATTCTGCAAGTAGCTGCCCATGTTGAATTTGGTTCAGCTGGGTCTGGATTCACGCTCATGCAGCAGCAGAGGGGCCGCACATGCGTGCGGCCCCCAATAGTGAGCTTTATGTTGAAATATTGAATGTAATCAAAGTAAAGAGAAAGTAAAGTGAGAATTATAAGTTACACAGGCGGGGGTGGAGTGGAGTGGGGTGGGAGGTATGCTGGGGTTCTTGGTGGTTGAACATGAGCACTGGTGAAGGGATGGGTGTTTAAATATTGTATCACTGAGACTTAAGCATGAAATCTTTGTAACTTTTCACATGGTGATTCAATAAAAAAATTTTAAAAATAAGCTAACTGAGTCATTGAAACCCCATACGTTAATGGTTATGACTAAAATAATCAAAACAAACTTTTATTACATTTTTAACATAAACATAAAATAACACAAAATAAAAGTTCTTTTAGAAAAATGTTCTAATCAGTACATTTGAAGTATCACTTGTTATCCCATTGCTCTTCGATTTGTTCAAGCAGGTTCCAGTTACCTCTTCATTCATCTCTGTCGTGTGCTAGTGGCATCTGCTCACTCCAGGAACACGAAGAGCCTCAAACTATTCATTCAGGTTCTTGACAAAGAAGTCTGAACATCTCATAAGTGGGCGGCCAGGTGTTCTTTTGATGCCCCTTGGAATCCAGTTGGTAACAGCTCTAGTCCAGCGGTCATCTTCAAATCGCATTACATGTCTGGCCATCTGATTTTTGATGCCTTGGCAAACAAGAAAGCATCCCTGATACTTGATCATCAATGGAAGTTGGAACTCCGGATTTCTTCTCTCACTTGAGTGAAACATGATATTGCAAGCATAGTTCCTTCTATTCCTCTTTGGGAGACCTGAATAGTATTCTTATCCTGTTTTCATAGGCCCCAGATCTCTGAGGCAAATGTAAGTGCAGGAAGAAAAGTGGAATTGAAAAGATGTGCCCGGAGCAGGAGCTTCTTCCTCCTCTTAACATCTTTGATGCTGTTGAAGTCATTCCATGCCACTCTCTTCCTCCTGCATAGCTCCTCTGTATTTGATATACCAAAAACAGTAACAAGAATGGAACTCGCCCTTTGGACCCTGCTGCCGAGTGAGCATGATGGAAGAGCCCAAGGAAGTGCCCTTGGACTCCAAGCAGCCCACTGAACTAATTCCGGCACGGGATCGGAGAACCCACGGCGGGCTGAGACAGTGGAAACCGGGCATCCCCCAATTCTTTTAACCTCTCTCTCTCAACCCCTTCCTCCCGAGCACAGCGCAGGGTCCGCAGCTTTCTGAGTGCAAAATGGAGACGCCGAGCCTCTCTCTAGGTTTCTCCATCTTATGAGCACCATAAAAGGGTAAAAGTTTGTAGTGATGTTATTTCTGGTTGTACTTTCCCTGGACTTTATACAGAAACCCAAAACCGCGTGGCCGCTGCTGCGGCCGCGCGACCTAATGTCATCTTAGCATCAGCAATATGTAATGGTTCCTTTTTAATGGGTCGGACTTTTGTGGGAGATCCTAACAAGAATAGTAAGTCTTTTGCTGAAATATTGAAGGCAATCAAAGTGGTAGCCATCTCTTTAGACTGAACTAAGCTATATCCCCACGCCGGCTGAGAAGAAATTTTCTTCTTTCTCAGGAAGAAACCCGGCGTGGCGTCAACCATAGTGTGATGTCCATTAAGCAAACAGACCTGGTGGCGTGGGAATGGGATATAAGGGGAAAATTTATGTACATGGAACAGTGGGACGCTGGTGGAATCTCGAGCCAGAGCCGATACCAGCGCAAGACCTTTGGTTCCAGAAACTGCTTGCAGACACTCTACTAGACTATCAACTAAGCCAGAGCCCCACGCCTGCTGATGATGGGAAATAACCATACTTTTCGTTTTTTTTTCCCTTTGTCAGGCAGCGTGGCGATTACTAAACAGGCGTGAACTCGGTGGCGCAGGGCAAGGGGGAAAAAGAAAAGTTATGTAAGAAACAGCGGGGCTTAATATCTCTATATTCTTAGCAATGGAGAACTATCAAATGCCTCCTTGGCAATAGGACTGTCTTTTTCTTTTTGGGGGGAAACCCCAACAACGGTATTGAGTTGTGTGTTGAAACATGGAATGTAATCGAGATAAAGCGTAAACGAAGTGAAACTTATCACTTACAAGGGTGGGGACTGGGGAGGTGGGAGGGGGCGGCAGGTATACTGGGGGGGTTGGTGATGGAAGATGGGCACTGGTGAAGGGAAGGGTGTTTGAGTATTGTATAACTGACATAATCCTGAGAACTATGTAACCCTCCACATGGTGATTCAATAAAATTTAAAAAAAAAAAAAGAATGGAACTCATTCCCCTGCCCTGGGAAGGGCCCCCAATACAGCAGCATTGAGAAGGTTGAGCAAGGAGAGGTTGCTAAAATCTCAGGGCCGAACTAGACTGCCAAAAATGAAGAAGGACTAAAATGACTGCCTGCACTTTTAACGCATGCATGCTGGTGCTAAAAGCATACATCAAGGACCTGATGGTGCAACCACAGAAGATCAAGTACGACGTCATTGGATTGACCAAGACAAGAAGGCATCGATCACATCATGCTGTTTTCTACACTGGAGAAATGTTTCTCAGAACGTGTGACAGTAAAGGCATCAGTGGTGTTGGTGTTCTTGTTAACACTAACTTGGCCATGAGTATTGATTCGTTCGAATGCATAGCAACCTGGATCGGACACTTATGTTTGAATAGATGGGACTCATTGCCAGCAGTTTCTATCTTCGTCGTCTATGCACCAACATTCAACTACAACAAAGAGGAAATTGAGCTGGTGAAATTCTATAAAGTTCTCTAAAGAAGAACAGACCTTCTACAAGTCATTTTTGTTGATTTTAATGCAAGATAGGACCGAGAATATCTCTGAAGAACTCCATATTGGGACCCGTTGCCTAGAATGGAACAATTAGGGTGAGAGACTGTCTGAGTTCATCATGTTGACCAAGACCATCCATGGTAACTCGCAGTTCTAGAATGCCGAATCTAAAGGTTGGACATGGGATTCTCCTGGTGGACAATTCCACAATGAAATTGACCACATCATATTCAATCGAAGGTTTTGCCTGACTGATGCCGCTGTTGTCCCAAAATTCTAAACAGGATCAGACCACCATTTCCTTTGTGTGAAATTCTACTTCACGGAGTGGGGAGAAAGGGCTGCAAAATTTAAGAAGAGAACTAGAATGACCACCAAATGGGAGCTCTTTGGCACTATTGCGGCAATGTGGTAGGATGCCATCATTGATAGCATTGACGAGGAATACGATTGATTGGTTTAGTACCTCCAAGATTGTGCTTGGAACGCCAAGAGAGAGAGAAAGTGACAAAAATACACCTGTTTTTGGAAACTCTCAAGCTCATTTGCCAACATCATTTGGCACAAGCCTCAGGCAACCACAAAGTAACATCCGAGCTCACAAAGCTGTGCAGAGAAGTGATAAAGGAAGACCTCAAAGAGAGAAGAGCAGCAGTGCTGGTTGGTCCATGTGGCAGAAGCCTGGAAAAGTATTTGCAATGTCCACCTATCCTTCACCAACTATAAGACAAGGATGACTGCCCTCCAACATCCGGATGGATCTATCACATCTTCCAGAAGTGCAATGGAGAAGGTTATCCACAGCTTCTACTCGGATCTCTTTGATAGCTACGTCCACCTGCACACATACCATATTCCGCAAGATAGATATGTCGGTGCTAGTGTTCTCCCTTCCAAAATCCAACACGCCATTTCATTGGTAAAGAAGCATACAGCACCCAGTCCTGACAAGGTCAGACCCGAACACTTGAAGAATCTGCCACCGGTACTCGTCAATACACTGGCTCGGCTCTTCACATGCTACCTGTCTGAATGCAAGGTTCCGTCCCAGTGGAAAACCAGCAGGACTGTCCTGTTATACAAGAAGGGAGACATCCACAACATTGGCAACTACTGCCTGTTGTACATTGTCTACAAGTTATTCACTCAAGTCATCCTGAATAGGATTGGCAGAACACTAGACAAAGGAAAACCATGCTAGCAAGCTGGGTTCAGAAAAAGATTCAGCACAATTGACCATATCCACACGGTGACCAAGCTCACTGAGGTTTTGCGATAGTTCAAGATGCTGCTCTGTCTAATGTTCATTGATTTATACAAGGCCTTTGATTCTGTTGAGACTTAAACAGTCATTGAAGCTCTAGTCAAACAGGGCGTTCAAACTCAGTACATCAGGATCCTTCATGAGCTGTCTTACGGATTCACCACTAGGATCTCACCATTCTACAAGGAAGTGATCATCAACATAAAGAGAGAAATTCACAGTATGACACCATTTCACTGAAACGCTTCAGTGCTTCCCTCAAGAATGTCAGGAGAGGACTGGAATGAGAAAGAATGGGAGTGAAGATAGATGATCGACAACTACACCACCTCTGCTTCGCTGATGAAATCATTCTAATTACACCAAATATTAGCCACGTGGCACAAATGCTGGCTGATTCCAACCATGAATGTGGAAAGGTCGGACTGCAGATGAATCTCATGAAGACAATGTTCATGAGAAACGGACTAGTTCCTGATGTTTCATTTGAGAATATTTGCATCTGTGTTCATCAGGGATATTGGCCTGTAGTTTTCTTTCTTTGTGGTGTCTTTGTTTGCTTTTGGTATTAGGAAGATATGAGCCTCATAGAAAGTGTTTGGGAGAGTTTCTTTTTCTTCAATTTCCTAGAAAAGCTTGAGAAGAACTGGCAATAGGTCCTCTTTAAATGTTTGGAAGAATTGGCTAGTGAATACATCTGGACCTGGGCTTTTGTTTCGGGGAGACTTTTCATTACAGTTTCAATTTCCTTGACATTAATAGGACTAGTCACGTATTCCAGGTCTTCTTGACTCAGCCTTGGGAGATTAGAGGAATTCAGGAATTTAACCATTTCTTCTAGGTTCTCTTGTTTCATGGCATACAGACTTCCAAAGTAATCTCTGATGATCTTTTGAATTTCTTTGGTTTCTGTTATATCCCCCTTTTTATTTCTGATTCGGTTTATTAAGGTTCTCTCTCTCTTTCTTTGTGAGTGTTGCTAGTGGTTTATCAATCTTGTTTATTTTTTCGAAGAACCAGCTCCAGGTTTCATTGATCTTTCGGATTGTCTTTTGGGTGTCCATGTCGTTGATTTCTACTCTAAGCTTTATTATCTCTTTTCTTCTGCCTGGTTTGGGCTCCTTTTATTGGTCCTTTTCTAAAATCTTGAGCTGTGAAGTCAAATTATGTATGTGGGCACTTTCTTTCCGAGAAATGCTTGCAGGGTTATAAATTTTCCCCTTAACATGGCTTTAGCTTTGTCCCACAGGTCCTAGTAGCTCATGTCTTCATTTTCTTTTGTTTCCTGGTACCTTTTGATTTCTCCTTGATTTCCTTCCTGACCCACTCATTGTTCAACATTCACTTATCTAATTTCCAAGTGTTTTCTGTGTCTGTACATTTGGTTTTCTGTGTCTGTAAATGATTAACTTCTATCTTCAGTGCATCATGGTCTGAAAAGATAGCTGATAAAATGTCTGTCTTCCTGATTCTGATGAGGTATGTTTTGTGACCCAGCACGTGGTCTATTCTGGAAAATGTTCCGTGTGCACTGAGAAAGAATGTGTATTCTTTTTTTTTTTTAGGGATATAAAATCTTGTATAGATCGATTAGCCCCCTCTCTTCTATTTCTTCAAAACTAGTATTTCTTTGCTGAGTTTTAATCTTCTTGATCTATCCAGAGGTGATAGGGCTGTGTTGAAGTCTCCAGCTACTATTGTCTTGCTCAAAATGTCCTTATTAAGGTCTGTAAGCAGTTGTTGCAGGTATTTAGCTGGTCCCTCATTGGGTACGTACATGTTTAGGAGTGTGATTTCTTCCTGCTGTACATATCACTTGACTAATAAAAAATGGCCTCCATTCTTCCATCTCCTCTTTTTCAACCTGAAATCTATGTTGTCCGATACTAGTAAGGCCACCCCAGCTTTTTTTTTTCCTTAAAGAAATATTTTATTGAACCACCGTGAAAACAAGAAAAAAAATACAAAGCTTTCAGGTTTAAGTCACAGTCAAATACTGATTAAACCACCATCCCTTCACCAGTGCACCCGTTCCACCACCAAGAACCCCAATACACCCCCTTCCCACCCCACCCCCCATCTAAGTAGCTAATGATATTCCCATTATTCTCTATATATATTGAGTACATTCCATATTTCCATACAGAACTCACTATTATTGATTGGAAATTTTCCCCAACAATCAGGCCTGTTGAATAGGCATCATCTAATTTCTCTTCATTGCTGAGAGTGAAGACTCTGAGTTTCTAATATTTTGGGTTTCTAATATTTTAGCTCAGTTCACAGTCAAAATGGATGGCTGCAAGAATCCGCTCTGGTGCCAAAATGGGTTAGGAGACCTCAGGATCACAGTCAATAGGCGCTGAGGGTCTGCTTCTTGTGCCGCGGCTCTCGGTTCATCTCTGGGCGGAAGGCGCGCCGGGAACGCCCCCCCTCCCAGGATCACCTACAGGCTACGTCACTAAAGAAAGTCCTACCTCCTGGTGGAGGGGTCTTAGAGGGTGGCTCTCACCGCGTGGCTGCTGCCACTGCCGCCATTTTCGCTCAGAAAAATGGGGTGGAGAGGGAAAAAAATCCCTCCCCGGGCTGCACGAGGTTGTAGCTCAGTTCACAGTCAAAATGCATGGCTCAAGCATCCGCTCTGGTGCCAAAATGGGTTAGGAGACCTCAGGATCACAGTCAATAGGCGCAGAGGGTCTGCTTCTCGTGCCGCGGCTCTCGGCACCCCAGCTTTTTTGAGGGAATTGTTTTCTTGCAGGATTGTTTTCCATACTTTGACTTTGTGTCTGTGTTTGTTCTGACTGTTCAGATGTGTTTCTTGTAGGCAGCAGAATGTTGGGTTCAGTCTTTGTATCCATTTTGTCACTCTGTGTCTCTTAATTGGTAAACTTAGACCATTGATATTGAGAGAGATTATTGTCATGGGATTTTGTGCCATCTTTCTGTAAGGGTTTGTTGTGCTTGTAGGGGTTTTTCTTGTCTTACAGTAGCCCCTTTAGTTCTTTTAGGTTTGGTTTTGAGTCTATGAAGTTTCTGAGTTAGTTGTTTATCCACAAAATAGTGTATCGCTCCTTCGAGTTTGAATGAGAGTTTAGCCGGATAAAGTATTCTTGATGAAGCATTCATTTTATTGAGTTTTTCATTATATCCCACCATTGCCTTTGGTCTTTGAGGGTTTCCTCTTATAAGTCTGCTGTGAATCTAAGAGGTGCTCGCTCCTTTGTATGTGTTTTCCTTCTTTGACCTTGCTGCTTGCAGTATTGTGTCTCTATCTGTGATTTCCATCATTCTAACTATATGTCTTGGAGGTTTTTCTTTTGTTAGGGTCTCTTTTAGCTGGCACCCTTTGGGCTCCTTGAATCTGGATACCTACATTCTCCAGCTTTGGGAACTTTTCAGCAATGATTTATTTGACTGTGGCTTTTTCATTGGGGTTGCTTCCCTGTCCTGGTACTCAGATGATCCTAATGCTGTTCCTTTTGAAATCATCCCCTAGGACTCTAATTCGCCCTAGAGCTATTTTGAGGTCTCTCCCCATTGTTTGTTGTTACCTGTAGGCTTCCTGCAGCTCATCTTCAAGCTCACTGATTCTGTTTTCTGCTGTAGTCATTCTATTGTTGAGGGCACCCACTGAGTTTTTTATTTCATCTACCAAATTCTTTATTTTAGTAGCTTTTTTATTTTTGCTCTCATTTCTTCCTGTATTTTCTTCACTGTCTGTTCCACTGTTTCTTTCATGTCCTCCTTTAATTTACTGGATACCTGTTCCATTGTTTCTTTGAATTCATTGAACATCTTCAGCATTTCATCTCTGAATTCTTTATGGGAGAACTCAAGTTTGTGGGAAACGCCTATTGAGGCTTCTGGACTCCTTTCTTTGTTCTCTCCTTGTAGTGAGGATTTGTGTTGTTTCTTCATGTTGTGGTGATGGTATGAAGGAGTGACCTTCAAGTTCATATCCCTATTCCCTCCTTTTGTGAGCTAGAATTCTATATGGGCTCAGTCGATGGGGGTAGCCTTTTTATTTTCCCCTTCTAGACCATGTCCTTCCTCTCAGATGTTCCTCTGTTCCTTATGTGAGGCCTCCAGTGATGCTTTTGGAGAATGAGAATGTGCTCTTTTATATTGGGTTTTTATAGCTGCTTGTATTGATTGGTATTTTCATGAAATTAGAGTAAAGTACTGGCCTATTGGCCTACTGTGTTTGGAATAGCTAGGATGTTACTCACAGACTTAGGTAATGAAGACTGAGATGTAACAACAGATTGCTGGGTTTGAGGAAAATAACTGTGGTTGAGTGAGCTGCTGCAGGCTCCAAAAGAGGATATGCCCCCTGCCACACTGTAGCTGGGTCCAAGAGGCTGTCTTGGACTCAGGAAAGGCGGGTATGGGGAGGTCACACACCTGGCCAGAAGAGAAAAGGGCTTTGGTGTTGGGAACAGCGTGCCACTGGCTAGGGCAGGGGTGGGGGAGTGGGGATGTGTCTTCTTTTTTAAACTTTGTTTTGTCTATTTTTCAGCTTTGTTTCTTATATTACATGTGTAGGTAATATCGTTAAACATTTGTCTTTCTCTTTTTGACTTTTTTGTTTTGCTTTATTCTTAAGTCCCTTTTCTTTTGCCTATATCAATTTTAAATGCTAAACAAATAAGTATTTTTGTTAAGGTCATATTGAGATATTATTCAAATCAAAAGGCTAATTGAGTCATTTTATAAAATTATGGAGTAGAATTTGTCTTTAGTAACTGTTTTATGATATGATTTTGAATTTTGAAAATATATTTTCTGACTATGTGAGACAAATAGTCTTTGATTGTAGGTGTATATTTCAGGAGCATCTAAAGACCAAATTAATATATTTGTTTAGGAACTGGAATAGAGCAGCTGCAGAGCTCTAGGTTTGGTCCTAAGCACTGCATAGTTCTTCCAGACCTAGAGTGACCTCCACAGCAATTTCGTGTGTGTGTGTCTGTGTGGGTGTATGCATGTATGAGTGCAGAGATATTTATATAATATATAAATTATGATGAGAAATAGAATGTATTTACTTCTTGAGAGCATATTTGGATTAGATATTTGAAACATCTTCACCTATTATGTGTTTCAGAAGACAGATTTTCATGAAAATAAAGGCAGATTATGCAGATATTTCCAAACATCTTTACAGTAGATTTGAGAGTCTTAAACTATGACACTGTATCACTGTATCACTGTCATTGTTTGTCAATTTACTCAAGCGGGCACCAGTTACGTCTCTATTACACTCAGCCCTGAGATTTTAGCAGCCTCTCCTTACTTGTCTTTCAACGATTGGAGGCTCTTTCAGGGTCAGGGGAATGAGACCTGGGCATTCGTTTTTTTTTTTTTTTCTAGGTTCTGGCTATTGTAAACTGTGCTGCAATGAACATGCAGGTGCAGATGTCATTTTGACTATACTTTTTTGCTTCTCTGGGGTATATTCCCAGGAGTGGTATTGCTGGGTCAAATGGGAGCTCGATTTCTAATTTTTTGAGAAGCGACCATATTGTTTTCCAAAAGGGCTGAACCAGTCAGCATTCCCACCAGCAGTGTAGGAGGGTTCCTTTCTCCCCACAACCATGCCAACAGCGGTTGTTTTTGTTCTTTTGGATATGAGCCATTCTCTGTGGTGTCAGGTGGTATCTCATAGTTGTTTTGATCTGCATATTTCTGATGATTAGTTATGAAGAGCATTTTTTCATGTGCCTTTTAGCCATTCGTATTTCCTCCTTGAGAAAGTATCTGTTCATTTTCTTTGCCCCATTTTTGATGGGGTTGGATGTTTTCTTTTTGTAGATGTAAATCAGTGCCTTGTATACCTTTGATATCAACCCCTTATCAGATGGGTATTGGGTGAATATCCTTTCCCATTCTGTAGATTGTCTTTGCATTCAGATCACTGTGTCTTTTGCGGTGCAGAAGCTTCTTAGTTTAATATAGTCCCATTTGTGTATTTCTGTTTCTACTTGATTGCTCAGGTCCGTTTGCATATAAGTGTATCAACATGGAAAGTATCATGTTGAGTGAAATGAGTCAGAAAGAAAGAGACAGACACAGAAAGATTGCTTTCATATGTGGAATATAAAGTAGCAGAGAGGTACGAGCTAGCAATGATGTAACCTCTGGCAGAAAGCCCTCTGGACTTAGTCACTAAAATACTAAAATACAGAAATCTAGAACGTCGAGGCCACTACTGTGGCCACACGACCTCATATCTCCTCATTCTCAGCAATGGAAAACAAATTATCAAATGCTTCCTTTCCAGCGGGTCCGACTCTGTGGGGGGAAACTCCAAACAATAATAGTGAGTTTTTGTGTTTGTATGTAATCAAAGTAAAGAGAAAATAAAGTGAAATTTATCAACTACACAGGCGGGATGGGGGGTTGGGGGTTGGGGGGTGAGGGGGGTTACCGTGGTTCTTGGTGGTGGAATTTATGCACTGGTGAAGGGATGGGTGTTCGAGCATTATGTAACTGAGACTTAAGCCTGTAAGCTTTGTAACTTTCCACATGGTGATTCAATAAAAAATTTTTTTTAAAAAAGCAAAATCACAAGAAACAGAAGTAGTCCTGAAACTTAGCCAATAAATAATACAGATTTTTAAAAAAAAATTTAAAAAAAAATTATTTTATTGAATCACTGTGACAAAAGTTACAAAGCTTTCAGGTTTGTCTTAGTCATATAATGATCAGACCCCCATCCCTTCACAGTACACATGTTCCCCCACCAAGAACTCCAATATATCCCCCTCCCACACCCACTCCCCCACCTGAGTGGCTAATGATCTTCACTTTATTCTCTCTATACTTTGAATGCATTCAGTATTTCAACAGAGAACTCACTATTATTATTTGGAATTTCCCCCAACAATCAAACCTGCTGAAAAGGCATGATTTGATAATTTGTTTTCCATTTGGAGAATGAAGATTATATGAGCTCACACAGCCACAACAGTGGCCGTGCAGTTTTGGATTTCTGATATTTTAGGTCAGTTCACAGTCCAGATGCATTTCTATAAGAAGTCGCTGGGTGCCAAAATGGGTTAGTCGACCTCCTGGATCATAGTCTTTAAGGAGCAGAGGGGCCGTGTTGTGCGTGCCTACTCTAGCAATAATACTGATTTTTAAATAGTCAGTTTGTATTTCTTACTTATACAACAAGGGCAAACTTTCTATGGAACTGCATATAGCTCCGAACGCATATTAGAGTTTTGCAACCCTTTGATGTAGCATTTATTTAAAGCTTTATGAAAGTTATTTTATCTCAAGGTGATTTTCTTTTATACAACTCTAGATTGGAATGAATTAAGTTTATGTCAGTATTATATCTGCTCTGTCAGATTATATTGAGATACAGTGAAATTTGAGAGTTAAACAAAATCCTCTGGAACAGAATAAGTACAATTCATTTTTCCCATTAACTGCTGCTTCTGGTCAAGATTCTTGGACTACTTGTACTTCTTCCTCATTTATATGATTTCAATTATTTCATTCATGGATTCATTATAAAAATAAATGTAAATATTTAGTACAATGTTTAGAAAGTTATAGTGAGAGAACTTGCACATGGAAACTTAGACAACTTACCTTCTCATTGCTAATTTCCTAGATTTACTCAAATATGTACAATCATAACCAGAAAGTAGTCAAAATTCATCAACTTATTTCACAAAATCAGTTTTCTGACATTAATATTGTACCTTTATTTCACAAACAAGAACTGAAATTTGGAGAAACAATGAACATTGTCCAAATCCATTAACTTCTGTGATGGGGTTGGACTTTGGGTGTATATACTCTGAGATATCTAGAACTTCACTGTTTTGCTTTGTAACTTCAAAATTTTAGAAGTGCTAGGAAAATGAGTTACTGGTAAGTTTTAACAAAAATAGATAAGTAAACAAGCTAGCAAATTTCAGAAACAGAATTAATTCTTTTGATTTTTTCTAAGTCTGAGGCCACAGTTTTGGCCTTTTTGATCTATTTATGAGAGTTTAGCAATTTTAATACACCTCTAATAAAATGTGATTATGAAAATACATTTCTGAGACCATTATTATTAGCAAAATACTTAATTTCAATATTCAGAAATGGAAAAACACTTCCAAGTAATCCTCCTATGTCTGTTAATAAGTAATGAAGCAGCTCATTTTTATTCACTAAAAATTATTATATCATGTTCCCCAAAGTATGTATTTCATGTTAATTTAAAAAATAGTTTCTATCAAAATTTACCTGCTTTCATACTATCATTTGAATAGCACCATTTATTGGCATTTTCCAGACCATGAGAAAACTGAAACTCAGAAATGGACTAGTATACCAGGAAGAATAAATGGGCTGTTTTTATCACCTTTAACAGGGAACTAAATTAGACTCATACTAATGATAATTTCTATTCTGGGAAAGATCTAAATGCCTACCAAAGTATAAGCTGTTACTCAGAAATGTGACAGATTAAAACTCTAAGGTTTACACATTTATCTGGTAAAGATAAAGAAATTATTGAAAACCATTTTGAATTTCTATTTTTTCTTTTTTATTAATAATTTATTTATTTTTAATTAGTGAATCACCGTGAGGGTACAGTTATAGATTTATACATTATTGTGCTCAAGTTTCCCCCATACAAAGTTCGAGAACCCATCCCTTCACCAGTGCCCATTCTCTACCACCAGTAAACCCAGCATCTCTCCCACCCTCCCCATTCCCGTCTCCCCCCCTTCCCCATACTGCCACTATGGCAGGGTATTCCCTTTTGTTCTCTCTCTCTGATTAGGTGTTGTAGTTTTCAATAGAGGTGTTAGAGGCCATTGTGTTCAGTCTCTAGTCTACATTCGGCACGCATCACCCTTCCCCCGCATGACCTCCAACCACATTTTACTTGGTGTTCCCTTCTCTGAGTTGCCCAGAATGAGAGACCAGCCTCCAAGTCATGGGGTCAACTTCCTGGTACTTATTTCTACTATTCTTGGGTGTTAGTCTCCTAGTCTATTATTCTATATTCCACAGATGAGTGCAATCTTTCTATGTCTGTCTCTCTCTTTCTGACTCATTTCACTTAGCATGATACTTTCCATGCTGATCCACTTATATGCAAACTTCATGACCTCATTTTTTCTAACAGCTGCATAGTATTCCACTGTATAGATGTACCAAAGTTTCTTCAACCAGTCATCTGTTCTGGGGCACTCAAGTTTTTTCCAGATTCTGGCTATTGTAAACAGTATTGCTGGGTTAAATGGGAGCTCAACCTCTAGTTTTTTGAGAATCGTCCATATTGTTTTCCAAAAGGGCTGAACTAGTCGGCATTCCCACCAGCAGTGTAGAAGGGTCCCTTTCTCCCCACATCCTCTCCAACAGTTGTTGCTTTTCTTCTTTTGCATGTGTGCTAGACTCTGTGGTGTGAGGTAGTATCTCATGGTTGTTTTGATTATCATCTCCCTGATGATTGTGATGTAGAGCACTTTTTCATGTGCCTTTTGGCCATTCATATCTCTTCCTTGGGAAAGTTTCTGTTCATTTCTTCGCCCTATTTTTTGATGTGGTTGGATGTTTTCTTCTTGTAGACTTCAACCAGTGTTTTATATACCATTGATATCAACCCCTTATCTGATGATTATTGTGTAAATATCCTTTCCCATTCTGTAGATAGTCTTTGTATTCTGGTTACTGTATCTTTTGCGGTGCAGAAGCTTTTTAGTTTACTGTAGTCCCATTTGTTGATCTCTGTTTCCACTTGGTTGGCCAGTTGCGTGTCATCTTTGAAGATACCTTTATCTTCAATATCGTGGAGGTTTTGCCGACCTTGCCTTCAATGTACCTTATGGTTTGTGGTCTGATGTTGAGGTCTTTAATCCATTTTGATCTGACTTTTGTGCATGGTGTCAGGTCGAGGTCTAAGCCCATTTCTTTGCATGTGGTTGTCCAGTTGTGCCAGCACCGTTTGTTAAAGAGGCTTTCCTTGCTCCGCTTCACATCTCTTGCTCCCTTATCAAATATTAGATGATCATACATTTGAGGTTGTGTGTAGGGATATTCCACCCTGTTCCATTGGTCTTCGGCTCTGCCTTTGTTCCAGTACCATGCTGTTTTAATTGTTACCGCTTTGTAGTAGAGTTTAAGGTTGGGGAGGGTGATGCCTCCCATCATCTTTTTCTCAAGAATTGTTTTAGCTATCCGTAGGCGTTTATTGCTCCATATAAATTTCATGATTGCTTGATCTGTTTCTTTGAAGAATGACATGGGTATCCTTATAGGGATCGCGTTAAATCTGTATAATGCTTTGGGAAGTATTGCCATTTTGACAATGTTTATTCTCCCTATCCATGAGCAATGGATATGTTTCCATTTCCTCGTGTCCTCTTTTATTTCATGGAGTAGCGTTTTATAGTTTTCTTTGTAGAGGTCCTTTACTTCTTTAGTTAAGCTGATTCCAAGGTATTTGAATTTTGGGGCACGATTGTGAATGGGATTGCTTTTTTCATGTCCCTTTCCTCTGTCTCATTGTTTGCATATAGAAAGTCCATGGATTTTTGGGTATTGATTTTATAGCCTGCGACTTTACTGTACAGGCCAATTGTTTCTAAGAGTTTCTTACTAGAGCCTTTACGATTCTCTAGATATAGTATCATATCATCTGCGAATAGTGAGAGCTCGATTTCTTCCTTTCCGATCTGGATGCCCTAAATATCTTTTTCTTGCCTGATGGCTATTGCTAATACTTCCAGTACTATATTAAAGAGAAGTGGTGAGAGTGGGCATCCTTGTCTAGTCCCCAATCTTAGAGGAAAGGCCCTTAGTTTTTCTCCATTGATGATAAATGCTTGCCATAGGTTCGTGATAGATGGCTTTGAGTATCTAGAGGAAAGTTCCTCCAAAACCCATTTTGGTGAGAGTTTTTATCATGAATGGGTGTTGGATCTTGTCAAATGCTTTCTCTGCATCTATTGATATGATCATATAGTTTTTATCTTTACTTTTGTTGATATGATGAATTATGTTGATTGATTTCCGAATGTTAAACCATCCTTGCATCCCTGGGATGAATCCCACTTGGTCATGGTGTATGATCTTTTTGATGAGTTGTTGGATTCTATTTGCTAGTATTTTGTTGAGGATCTTCGCATTGGTGTTCATCAGAGATATTGGTCTATAATTTTCTTTGTTAGTGGTGTCTTGTTTGCTTTTGGTATTAGGGAGATATGTCCCTCGTAGAAACTGTTCGGAAGGGTTCCTGTCTTTTCAATTTCCTGGAAAAGCTTGAGGAGAACTGGCAACAAGTCTTCTTTAAATGTTTGGAAGAATTCGCCAGTGAATCTGTCTGGACCTGGGCTTTTGTTTTTGGGGAGACTTTTGATTACAGTTTCGATTTCCTTGGTATTTATGGGCCTATTCAAGTATTTCAAGTCTTCTTGGTTCAGTCTTGGGAGATTGTAGGAATCAAGGAATTCGTCCATTTCTTTTAGGTTCTCTTGTTTTGTGGCATACAGATTTTCAAAGTAGTCTCTGATGATCTTTTAAATCTCCTTGGTTTCTGTTGTGATGTCCCCCTTTTCATTTCTGATTCGGTTTATTAGGGTTTTCTCTCTTTCTTTCTTTCTTTATGAGTCTTGCTAGCAGTTTATCAATCTTATTTATTTTCTTGAAGAACCATCTCTTTGTTTCATTGATCTTTCAGATTGTTTTTTTGGTTTCTATGTCATTAATTTCTGCTCTAAGTTTTATTATTTCTTTTCTTCGATCTGGTTTGGGTTCCTTTTGCTGGTCCTCTTCTAAGATCTTGAGCTGTGAAGTCAAGCTATCTATATAGGCCCTTTCTTCCTTTCTGAGGAAAGCTTGCAGAGCTATAAATTTTCCCCTTAACACAGCTCTAGCTGCGTCCCATAAGTTCTGGTAGCTTGTGTCTTCATTCTCATTTGTTTCGAGATATCTCTTGATTTCTTCCTTGATTTCCTTCATGACCCACTCATTGTTCAATAGTGAGTTGTTTAATTTCCAAGTATTTGATTTGGTTCTCCACGTCTGTGCATGATTAACTTCCATCTTCAGTGCATCATGGTCTGAGAAGATAGTTGATACAATTTCTATCTTCCCGATTCTATTAAGGTATAATTTGTGACCCACAACGTTGTCTATTTTGGAAAACAATCCATGTGCGCTGGAAAACAATGTGTATTCTTTATTTTGGGGGTATATGGCCCTGTATAGGTCTATTAGCCCTGAATCTTCCATTTCTTCCTTCAGAGCCATTGTTTCCTTGCTGAGTGTTGTTCTTGTCGATCTATCCAGAGGTGATAAGGCAGTGTTGAAGTCTCCTACTACTCTCGTGGTGCTAGTTATGTCCTCCTTAAATTCTGTTAGGAGTTCTTTTAAGTATTTAGCTGGTCGTTCATTAGGTGAGTATACGTTTAATGGTGTGATTTCTTCCTGTTGTACTTTGAGGAATAGGAAATGACCTTCGTTGTCCCTTCTAATCTTTTTCAGCCTGAAATCTATGTTGTCGGATACTAGTATGGCCACCCCCGCTTTTTTGAGGGAGCTGTTTGCTTACAGGATTGTTTTCCATCCTTTGATTTTGAATCTGTGTTTGTTCTGACTATTCAGATGTGTTTCTTGTAGGCAGCAGAAAGTTAGGTTTAGTTTCCGAATCCATTTTGCCACTCTGTGCCTCTTGATTGGTGCATTTAGACCATTAACATTGAGAGAAATTATTGTCATGGAATTTTGTGCCATTTTTCTGTAGGGTTTGTTTTTCTTACAGGTTTTTTTCCTTGTCTTATAGTAGCCCTTTGAGTCCTTCTTTTAAATTTGGTCTTGAGTCTATGAAGTTCCTGAGCTATTGTTTCTCCGTGAAATAGTGTATGATTCCTTCAAGTTTAATTGAGAGTTTAGTCGGGTAAAGTATTCGTAGACCACGACCCCTTACGTGTGGACATGCCCCTTACAACTTGATAGAGGGGGAGGGGTCAGGCCTGCCGCAGGGAGACTGAGTGGCGTGAGAC
The DNA here is from genome assembly GCF_027595985.1 of Sorex araneus. NCBI lineage: Eukaryota > Metazoa > Chordata > Mammalia > Eulipotyphla > Soricidae > Sorex > Sorex araneus. The sequence continues at coordinate 227,930,447 of NC_073313.1, read as the reverse complement.
GGGCCTGGGGGCTCCGGGGCCCCAGATCGTGGGCACGGGGGAGATCCGAGCACTCTTCGACCCATTTTGAATTTCTTGTATCCCATTAAATGTAATTCAACTCCTAATATATTTTGTGTCTCAATAGTATTATTATTTCTATTTTTTTGTTTGTTTTTGGGTCACCGTGGTGATGCTCATGGCTTAATCCTTTTTCTACAGACAGAAATCACTCCTCACAGTCTCAGGGACCATATGCAGTGGTGGGGATCATTATTTTAAAAATAATTTTCAATAGCTTCTGTTCTCTCAACCTAAACCTCAGCTGTTCTTACTTCGTAGCACCTCCAAAAGCAGGGTCCTGACGAGGGACGGGACGGACCCAGGGCAAGCGGTGAGTTGTGTGCTACCCTGGCATCGAGATGGGCCTGGCAAAGTGCCTAATGCTTAACTATAAGTTAAGAGCTTGGTCATGGACAAATGCTGTCATGATCCAAAAAGTAATGACTAGATTCGGACCCTGCTAGGGTTAGGAATGATTAATCTGGCCTGAGTGTTGTAGTCTGATTCTGTGGCAAGATGTTGCCAGGAGAGCTGCCTTGCAAGCCTCAATGTATCACTTGCTATGTCCATACAAAAGTAACTAGTATTAATATGTGAATAAGTTCTTGGACTAACAAAGGAGAAAAACCTTAAGAGGTATTTTGCCTACTGGCAGTCAGGAAGGGCTTTGGAATGCCCCTAGGTTGTGTTCCCTTTGAGCCTGGTGGCTCTCAGGAAGGGCTTTCTTATGTTGATTTTGCTACCTGGCAGTGTGTAACTTAGGGGCAAGGCGAGAGAGGAAAAAAGGAGGAGAGAGGTGAGAATGCAGGCAGCAGTAGATCCAGAGAGAGGACAAAGCTAGAAGTGCGGGAGATAAGAAAGATGGAAGATCAAATAAATGGTAACTAATCAACAACTAGCTTGGTAGTCGTTCTTTCTTTGCCTGTCCTTGGCCAATGGCCATCCCGATCTAGCCCATATACAGCGGTTCCAGAGCACCGAACGTGGGTGGGAGACAGAGCTGCCCCGAGAGCCCGAAAGTGCTCACGCCCCTCAGCGTGCTTTAGTTTTTCACAGAAGTTAGGTCAGTTTTATATAGCTAGTGATTTTCTCTGTGTTTGAAATTCAAATATTTATCTTCCAAGGTATTTGCTTTTCAAGCTATAACATCTCTCTGATTACAGAAAATCAGATGGTGAATTTCTTAAAATTCAGATTCATGATACAAGTACCCAAAAAAACTCCAAAAAAGTTTGCTTTTTAATAAAATTGTCATTTTTTTTTCTATTTGTGGTCCCTTTTCCCTCATCAAGGTTAAGAGAAATGCTCGAGGAGTAAGAATCAAAAATATACTGATCTGAACCTTGCAGTTTCAGGGACATGGTAATCTCTCTGTTGGAGACATATTTTGACCTTCATTGGACACAGAGAAAGCCTTAAAACTACATTTGTACCATTACTGATCCCTATGTCCCCAGCTGCTCGAAACTTGTCAATGGAGACAATAGTGGAATCCATAATTACCCATGGTTGCTTCCTTCCTTTTTACCACACAACCACATCCACATGACATTTTCTGACATTTTCTGCATTGTATGCTTATATGTGTTCACTTTGTATTTAACTGTGAATGCTCGCCATTCCCCCTCATATATGTGCCTGAAAATTCTAAATATGTAAATTGCATATGCAATGTAAATATGTTAATATGTAAACTACATTGTTCTAATTGTAGCTAGCATAAAACAAGATTCCACTACTTCTTTTCTATTTCTGTGATTTTGGACACTAGCTCTAATTTATAGTCAACCAGAAATCTTTGAATTGATCATATAGAAGTTCTAGTTCAATTGTTTTGAGAAATTTCCATTTGCTTTCCATAGAGGCTGAACCAGCAATGACAGTTCCACCGGCACTGGATGATCTCTCTTTCTCACCACAATTGCAATGGTGTCTATTGTTGTCTTGATTTGTATTTCTGTAATTATGAGTAATGATAAGTACTTTTTCATATGCCTATTGGCCATCCATTCATTCATTCATCTTCTTTGGGGAAGTGTCAGATAGAGAATGGGTTTGTAAAGATGTACAGTGAGGTAGCAGCCAAGATCGAAAGGCTGCATAATGAGGGAATTGATACACACAATTGAGTTGGGGGTTGTGGATGGGAGGAGGCATATAGTAACACTGTGATGGGTGTGATGTTGAAATTATGTCCATGAGAAACCATTATTAATAGTATTATAACCACCCAAAAATTGTTAATTAATTTTTGCTCATATAAGCTTTTATTTAATTTTCTCCTCTTATACTCCCAGTAGATTAGCCTATATCTTTTATTCCTTATGTTATTTTGGAATCATAAAAAACTTATACAATTTTTATTATTTGTAATTTTTATATTAATTTCTTCAGTCACTTAAATTAAATAACAGAAATCCTCTGGGTCTCAGAGTTTTTTTGTGGAAGACTGTAACTGAACACACACACACACACACACACACACACACACACACACGTACCTGAGTATCCAAGAAAAATTTCATGGAGAGTTCGGGGATGTTTTAAGTGAGTGATTATTTAAGAAGGTAGAGGATTGAAGGATTGTAAAGGAAACAAACACTGGAGTTGAAGAGATGTGTTTATATAGGAAAAAGGGAACATAAAAATAATTACTCCCATAAATGTAGGGACGTTTTGTTTTTCCTCTTTTTATGTTTTCAGACTTTTCTTGTCTTTTCTGTTTCCTTCCATTTTCCTCACCAAATGGGTCAGGATACTTTGGATTGGGATACCTAGATTCCTGACCTATATGGTGCTTTTAGTTATTGAAATGGCAGTTGTAAACTGTGATGGTGCTGGTGGGCATGATTATTGGAATGCTAAGGTACTATGGTTATATAATGACCTGGTGTTTGTTTAGTAGTCTCTGGCATTGATCTTTGCATGTCAAGTTTTAAAAATGGTCCATGAATTCCCAAAAGAATATATATCCTGTAGTATTATTGTGATGTTTGACGGTGAATTTTATAATTAAAATACTTTATATTTCTTTTGATATTTCAGTGGTTCTAGCAATAACTAAGATCTGAGGTTATATAGCACTACTATTTTTTTTTATTTCTACTCTTAATACTCTGAAGACAGTGCCTGGCTGTCTTTACCGGGGCCCCTTGGAGGAGGTGGGTTGAGTTTCCCTCCCTGTCCTGAGCAGAGCACCCGCAGCTGAAGACCTCTGGAACCCAGCCACAGCCATGCTCAAGGCCCCTCGCCACACGTTCGGTCGAGCCTCATGCATGAAGGATCTCACAGAAGAACCCAGGTGTGTGGGACCCGGGGCTGAGCTCTCCAAGCCTACTCGGATCGGGCCTGGGCCTCTACTGCCCAGATCCCCCATTTTCCAGTAGCTAGGCGGTCACACCCAGAAACTTCCCCTGGCACCATGTAATCCCTTGTAATTCCAACATCCAGAGACTATAAAACCAAGCTCCTGGAAGTGTGACATTTTATAGCCTAGTTCTGCCTCTTGGAGAACCTGGCAAGCTGCCAAGAGATTCCTACTGACATGGGAGAGCCTGGCAAACTGCCCGTGGTGAATTCATATGCCAAAACCAGTAATAATGATGGGTCTCATTCCCCTGACCCTGAAAGAGCCTCCAATGCGGCACCGTTGGGAACGACGAGTAATGAGAGGCTTCTAAAATCTCAGGGATAGGATAAATGGAGATGTTACTGAGATAGCTCAAGAAAATTGATGATCATTTTCTCGTCAATTTTCTCATCAATGGGATGATGATGATGACTCATATTTTGTCAATATTAGCTTATATTAGCTTTACTTTGAAATAAGGTGCATACAAATCTAATATCACTTCTTGTACTATTTTGTCATCTAAATCATTTTTTATTTCTAAAGAAAGAATACCCACTATTATTTTACAAGTGTTTGCATAGTGTATATTTTTCTATTCACTTCTCTTATTTGCAAACTTTGTTCCTTTGTATATCTTGTTTGTTTGAGTCAAACCCAGTGCTCAGGAATTAATATTAGCTCTGCACTCAGGGATCATTACTGGTTATTGCTGATCAGGAGGTCTATCTGCCAATGATGATTACTGATCGTTATTAGAGGCTTGGGGGACCAAATATGGTGCTGGGAATTGAATCTGGAGTGACTATGTGTAAAACAAGTACCTTAACAAGTTTTGCTACCTTTCTGGCTCTATTGAGAGTTTGTATCTTTCATATTGTTTCCTGTTCAGTTTTTTTTTAATTTTCATTCATCTGTAATAATCTAATCTTGTACCCTCCATTAGCTTAGAGGATAGAACTTTGTTTACTCTTGGCAGATAGACTTCCTCAAGGAGGGAGGCTTTTCCAAGATGTATTACTTTGGAATGCAAATTACCATCAATCAAGACTTTGAAGGCTCATGAGAAATTTTGCCAGTATCTAAAATACTTAAACTTGTAGATGGGGGTGGTTTGCCTTTATTAAATTAAATTTATTATCAGAAAATACTCTCTAAGAAAATTAAACTGTACTGCAAACATTTAATCACAGAGCATCCAGAAATCCTATAAATCACCGTCTCTGAGTTTCCTTCCTCTTTCTTTGAAGTTCAAACCCCTTATATCATTCATTATTATATATATGCATAAATTTATTCCTTAGAATAAACACACATATTTTGCCTCACTGATTTTGGAGTCCACATGTCTTTGTGAATTTTCCATACATACAAAATTAAATTTTGCTTCTCCTTCAGCTAATCTGTCTGATGTTAATTTGATTACCTAACCATACTGAAAAAACTCAGTGGTGAGGGGAAAATGTCCCTTCCTCCCTGGCAGTTATAATAAGTGACTTATAATTATTGGTATATTGTTATTAAGGCTAAAGTCTATAGCTCTTTTATTTCATTAGTTCTGATATATATGTATATTTGTTTGAGTACCTCATCCAGATGACATTCCATTTATCTGTAATATTTCTGCTCTTGGTTTTGACAGATTTTCAGACTTTTCTTGTTTTAATGACCTTACTAATCTTAAGTTAACTATGTTACATTTTTGGCTATCTTTTATAATAATAAAATTTAGATATTTATTTTTAGTTGGAGCCACACCCAAGGCTGCTCAGGTTTACTCCAGTCTCTGTGCCCAGGGATATCTCCTGGTGTTGCTCAGGGAATTATATGATCATACAGGATGCCCAGGATTGAACCTGAGTCTGCTGCACGCAAAGCAAGTGCCTTACACACTATTCTATTTCTCCATTCTCCTCATATTAAAATTTTTGCAAATAATTTTACTGAACTGGAACTATGTGTTTGAGCAAAGAATATCAAAAATTTTCCATTTTTATCTCATTCATTATATTAATATCTTATCACTATTGATATTGACCTTAATCAAATGGGTGATGTAGTATTTGCCAAGGTTATCCACTATAAATTAAAATTCTCTTTCCTTCTTGATGTTCTACACACTTCATACTATGGTCTTTGTAAAGAAGTAAAAGTGTTCAGTCTAAAATTAAGGAATGAAGAGTTATACTTTCATGAATTACATTTGATATTCTTTTGTACAAGAGATTTACCTTTTACTATTATATATTAATTTTATCATTATCAACTGGTGATTCATGATAAAATGCTTTAATTACATTTAACTGAACACTACTTCATTTATTTGGTGTCCAAATACTTCCAGGTTATTTTTTGTTTGTTTGTTTTGGCATCACACTTGGCTATACTCACGTCTTACTGTTGGCTCTGTGATCAGGGATCATTCCTGGTGCACCCGGGGACCATATGGAGTGACAGGGGTTGAACTTCTCTCAGATGCGTGCAAGGCAAGTGCCCTGCCCACTGTACTATTGCTCCAACCCCAATATTTCCAGTTTCATTCATTGGAGTTCTTTAATTGGTACCTGAGTTTCTCTGACCCGTCTTCAAAGTGACTTTTTCAGATTCACTTCCACACTTTATGGCACTACAAATTTCACTATGTTCTTTTGGTGGGCTTTTATTTCTTTAAAACTTACTATTCAGTTGACATAAATATGTGTATAGCTTCCCACACATATGTGTGTTTATTCATATGCATAAATACATGTATTGGTGTAGTGAGTTTAGTAAGACATGAGCAGATAGGGGGAAGATTACATAGTAGAGGCCACTTCTAGAACTCTCCTGGAATTCTGATATGTTTGGGCTAAACTGCCTAAAGCACCTGGGATTGTGGGATGTCAAAAATCAAGAATGCCAAAAGTCAAGATTCTTATCAATTTTATCTTACTCTCTGATAGTCACCCAGAGAGTGACTATCTGGTGTTTTGACTTTTTGTTTGTGAAACCTGAGGAAAGGGACTCAAGCACCTGAACTTTGGCTGCACTCATTAATCTCTCTGCATTATAGTTTTGCCACCCCCAGGCACCAGTAGGTCTCACTTATGCCATCATGGAAATAAACCAGGATGGCTACACATACACAGGAGCATGGTGCAAAGGCAGAAAATGTAGGCAATGCACAGTAGTAGAATTCTGCAGTAGCAGCAAGCTTAGGAAATGCCCAAAGAACTAGGAAGGAATGGTCAGATAAATGTCCCTGGGAAATGACTTGGCTTTTGCTACCCATTTATAGTTAACTTGTTCCGAAAGCTGCTTGAGTATAGGGAGGCCACACAAGGTCAAGGATTGAAACAAGGATTTCTATATGCAAAAATTCTAGCTATTTGAGCTATCTTCCTGCTCTCCTTTCTTTTTCTAATAAAATTTCTCATATTTTCCCATAACCTCAGTGTCCTAAATCACTTCTGTGTCACAAGACAAGAGCCAAGGACTGACACAATGCCAACATCTGGGTGACGTTTGAAATCCTAGTAGCATATACACATGTTCCTAAATACATATTGAGACGTTTGTAACTATATTTGAACATAAATTGGCACTAACATTTTTACATATTATCATGCAACTTATTCTAGCCTCTTTTTGATCTGTAACTTCTCAATATTAAGCATCACCATCATCATCATCATTATCATCATCATCATCATCATCACCACCATTCTGCTATTCTAACTTTATGTATTTTAATTTCTATGTTCATGTACAGGCTATTCTTAACCTATGTACGCATGGAGAAAAACTTTGTTATCCAGAGTAAAATGCTTATGTACAGGTCTCTTTGGCTTTCTCTTAACAAATTGCTCGTGTCTAGAGTTACTTAGGTTTAATTCCCCCACGAGTGAGATAATTTCATGCCCTTTTAGTACATTTAGATTCTCTTGCAAAGGTTTCAATTACTTCTATGGTAATGATAAATTCATAGAACAACAGGATTAGTGTATTGTGATGCTAAAATTTGAATATATCCATATTAATTACTAAGCAGTAAGAGTTAAGCTATGGATTTTTTGTTCTTATTCTAAATTGTTTCAAAGTGTTCATGTTATGTAGTTATTGTCAGTTGTTTATTGCTAAGCATGCAGACTTCAAAGCAAGCAAACTAAAAAAATAGAGTGATTCAATTTATACAAAAATAATTTTATCTTCCAAATGTATCCATTATTTTACACAACATGAGAAATCAGGCTTAAAGCTTTTAAGCCCCCATAGGATTATGAGAAGAAATATAATATGTGGCAGAAATAAACCCCAAAATTAACCCAGTGAAATGAACTGTAATTCTTCTAGGTTCATATCAATCACCATATAATGTGCTAGAGTTATACCTTGTTGAGTATAACTCCAGAATAGTCGAAAAGGGCACACATCAGTTTCTTGAGGTGAGGTCTTGAGAGGAGGAAAGCTTGCTTTCCCATTGGCGAGCTTTTCTGAGTATTTGATGCTGGGGACTTTTCATGCATTAAAGTTATATTTAACTTGCATTTAAGTAGCTTATTTTTTCTTTGATAATATTTTTCTGTTAATCACATCACTGTCTGATTGTGATAACAACCACATATATTATGTTATTTCAATCGTGACACTTTGTCTTTTAAAAACGTTTCCGACTCATTCTCTGAGTTATTCTTTATACTTTTTTACAGCTCAGTCATAGCTATTTTCATTGGTAATCTCACTCCTCTCTTTAAACATGTAGTCATGGAAACCATCATATTCCTGCATTTTACAAATTGTGGTATAAATTATAGGCCATTACGATTGTTATGTTGCTGTTCTCGGAAGAGTGCTGCATTTTCACCTCTGGAAAGGGTTGTGACTGCTATTAATTCTGAGAGGCTTTGTAATAGTTTGGTGTAGGAGTAGGTCAGAAATGCTCTGGTCTTCTCAATCAGTGTCATAATGAGATAAGTTATTATTGGATAGTTTTAATAGGTGTTTTTAAGTTTACTATAAATGGCTACACTCATAATTAAGGTTCTCAATTCTGTTCTAATTTTCCATTAAATATTCAACCTGACAAATATCCATTAGATATACAATTCTGGGGCTGGAGGAATAGCACAGCTGTAGGGCATTTGCCTTGCACAAGGCAGACCCAGGTTTGATTCCTCCTCCCCTCTTGGAGAGCCTGGCAAGCTACCGAGAGTATCTTGCCCACACGGCAGAACCTGGCAAGCTACCCGTGGCTATTTGATATGCCAAAATCAGTAACAACAAGTCTCACAATGGAGACGTTACTGTTGCCCACTTGAGCAAATCGATGAGCAATGGGATGACAGTGATACAGTGATAGACAATTCCACACATTCATGAAACATTTGCCTTGAGTTTAGCTCTGTGCCAGGTATTACAGGCAGTGCTCTCAAAGAACAATAGAAAGAAAGACATGCATATGGAAGAACAGAACAGAATATAGAGTATTAATCAGGGACCGAATAAAGTAAAAAATACCTGACATGTTTAAGATAGGGGAAATATAATACAAGGATTTGATTATGCAGTTGATAGAAGAGTAAGATGCCAAAGGATGGAGTAGCAATTCAGAGACCAGAAAAAAATAATAAGCCTTTACCAGTCTTCAGTTGAGTTTACAAAATTAACAGGCAGTGTTACTAGAGACAGGGGACTATGGTTATCTATGGGAAAAGTAATAGGGAATATCCTGTCGAACAAGTACTGAAAATATTCTAGGAACATAATAGTTGTCGGAGAAATGTTTAGCAGAGAGAGGGGACAAACTGCTATCTTCTCTTCTTCCTGAATTCTAATAATTTACCATGGGTATCACTGATTAATCTCAGTGTATTCTGATAGGGAGACTATTAACTTCAAAGCTGCATGAATCAACTCTTTAAAATCCAAGGGCTCTAGAGAAGGTAAAGGAATAGGTGTGAAAAAAAAAAAAGTGAAAAGACCCAGGACTAAGAGACACGACTCAATGTTCAACTAGGAATAGTTATGATAAGAACACTGCAGAGTTTTTCTCAATGCTACAAATGGCTTTATTCTGTATGTAAACTGCATTTTTCAAGTATACTGACCAATTTCTACTTAATCATGAAGCACATTTTGAAAATAGATAAAAAATGGTATGGCAAGTAGACTTGCACTTTGGATCCTTATTTCGTCTACATCTGTTTTTTCACCTTCAACTTTAGTTTATTTGTAATAAAATAGAAACGTACACTACAATACTTCAACTATTTCCCATATTACAATGGTTTCTCTAAGCCCTTAAAGGTTATATGCAATATCAAGGTCTTCTGTTCAAAACAGTGATAAACTATAGATAAAAAACTCATTCTTAGGCAAGTTATTTTTCTTAAGATTGAACTATTTTTATTTTTTGTGCTAAAATACACGATATCAAGTTATATATATGTTGTGTATATATATACATACATATAGCTAGCTAGCTAAGTCTATGATAACAGAAGTAAGCAATTTGTTGAGATAGTTTTAGGAATGATAATTACACAACTATCCACACCCACATATGAAATTCTATATGTAGATGTTTGAATATCTACATGTAATAGGTTTAGGAATTCATTGAGTTCAAATTTCATTAATTGTATTGCTATTTTGTAAATAAATGTTAAAGGAATTGGAGTCTAATAGCATAGTAATAGTTGAAACTTAAATCTTTTCTTTTTGTGCTTCCTGTATTCATTTTCTCTTTTGGAGGCACTCCTTTCAATCTCTGTATCTCTTAAACGTGAAATGTATTTTTGCCTTCCAGAATCATTCACTCTCTTTTTCTCTGAAGAGCTATTTTCTTGACTGATCCCCTAATTCCATCTATCTCAGCCACACTGGACCCTGTACTCTACGTTTGTGCAACGTAATATTTATGAAGCTGCAGTGAAATTCTTTTTTTTTTATTTTTTATATTTTTTTGCTTTTTGGGTCACACCCGGCGATGCACATGGGGTCACTCCTGGCTCTGCACTCAGGAATTACCCCTGGCGGTGCTCAGGGGACCATATGGGATGCTGGGAATCGAACCCGGGTCGACCGCGTGCAAGGCAAACGCCCTACCCGCTGTGCTATCGCTTCAGCCCCGCTGCAGTGAAATTCACCTGCATGCATTACATAATGTTACAACTTAGGGGCTGGCAAATGCTGGCTGTGAACCAGGTCTTCGTTTCTATAGAATCAAGTTTTATTGGAACTCATCCACTCTCATTTTAATATTAACTAAGGCGATTTCTATAAAGGCGTGACAGGGATCATATTGTTTCATTTATTCTTTCCATTTATTCTATGTATAGGAACAGCTCGTGAGTTATATTTAGTTCTTTCATTCATACTTCCATGCTATTATTCAGATTTATCCTCTGCTGTAAATTTCACTATCATATCTCTGCAGATGTTTTCATAAATGAATTTTTTTAGTTATTGAGAAATAATTGATGTATATGTATATATATTTCACCTTGTTCAACTGAGGCATATGAATGATGGTTTGATTTACATATATTGTGAGATGATTACCACAAGCTCAGTATCATCTTTCATCTCATGTAGGTGCAAAAACAAGGAAAATGATTAGAAAACAAAAGAAAAATTTTACCTTGTCATGAGAATCCCTAGGATTTATTATCTTATCTTTTCTGTTTATCATATAGCAGTGTTACTACAATCATATTGTACCTTTTATCTTTAGTATTTATCTATTTTAGAAATGAAAATGTGTGACTTTTGATTACTTTTTTGGTTTGTTTGTTGTTTGGGCCATATCTAGTAGTACTCAGGACTTACTCCTGTCTCTGTGCCCAGGGATCTCTTCTGGAGGTGCTGGAGGGAACATATGTGATGCAAAAGATTGAACCTAGGCCACATGCAAGGCAAATACCCTACCTGCTCTGTCTCTTTGGTCCTTTTGATTACATTTTAGATAGACAATGCACATTTTAAATTCTGGATTGTCTTTTTTCTGGGCAGAATCTTCAGATAAGTGCTCCACTGTTTCAGTTGTCTGTTGGAATTTGTAATAAAACACAAGTTTCTGTAAGGATCTAGTCAGAAAACAGATAATATGCTCAAGGCCTTAGTTGGAAAGTTTTATTGAGTATTTACATAATTAGGTAAAATTAAGTGATTCACCAAAGGATGATGTTAAAATCAGGGACTATCAGTATTTAGAAACTTCAAAACTATAGGTATAATTTCTAGGAAAAATACTGACTACTAGGGAAAAAAATCCTGACTACTGGAATCTGGAATGAATAGAAACCAGAAAGAACCGAAGGTATGAGGCATCTGTAAGTAGAAGGTAGCTCATGGTAAAAACTGAATTTAAATTGAATGAGCAAAGGGAAACTATCTTATATCTATTTCCTTCCTGAACCTGTCACTACTTATCCTACACAGGAAACCAGAAAGCCAGGGTGCATCATGTAGACCATGAGGACTCGTCTTTTCCTGGAGGACTGGTGAAACCAGAGAAAAAATAGAGAGTAGGTATGGAGGCACAAGCAACTGAATCACCTGAAATCTAAACCTGACCCATATTAATTTTCAAGTGTATTTTTATTCCATGTTCTCCTCTTTATTCTAATATCTTGTTCTTTTTTGTTGAAGAAAGATCGAGATAGAGTTTTCATACAGAATCTTTGATGGATCTTTCTGATTAGATATATGGGGATAACCTGTTACTTTTTGACCATCATTAGGAGGGCAGTACTGATAAATAAAACTTAGGGGTAGAAAATATTATGGCAACAAATGATAAAATAAAATAAATATAAATAAAATAAAAACCAGAGACTATTATTGTTTATGTGTTTCCTTTCAAAGTGCTATAAGGAATATGGTATACTAATGTTACACAGTGTTCAAGGACTGAGTTCTTACAGATTGGGTTAATGGAACTAAGTAGAAATAAGGCAATCAAACTGTTCCACTAATCAAATTAGTAGTTATGATTATAAAAGTGGCAAAAGATAAGAGAAAAAGGGGCATTATAAATTTTTCTCATGAAATAAGATGAGAAAAAAACAGGAAGAGATACAGATTAAAATTCAATAATCTAATATAGAAACTGGTATAGCACCTGATGTTTCATAGAATGCTATTATATAAAAGTACAACTATGTGTATTATCAAAGTGCAAACCAATTTTTAATTGAATCACTATGAGATAGACCATCACAAAGCTATTCATGATTGAATTTCAGTCATACAATATTACAACATTCATCTCCCACCAGTGTACATTTCCTACCACCAATGTCCTCAGTTTTCCTCCCACCATCCATTACCAGCCCCTCCCTCCACCTGCCTCTATGGCACCTTTCTTCTTTCTCTCTCTATTCTTTTGTGCATTAATGTTTGTAATACAGGTACTAAGAGGTCATGGTATTTGTACAGGGTGTTTAGTATTTTTATCGTGAAGGTAAAGCTGGAGTAGGAGTAGCTTTATTTAACTAGGTGGCGCTTTGGGGTGTGGACCTGACTGCTAGAGCTTCCAGAAGTACACAAACATGTTGAGAGTTAGCCATTCCAATCCCAATAAAACCTGGAGATCTCAGTCACAAAATCCACATACCAAAATTTTTAGCAGATTATTATCTCTCTGAGGTCCATCCCCAGATGATGGAGTCTGGCCAGAAACATGGCAATGATTTTAGATTGTGGGAGCAAGTGACTCTTGGGGGTCCTGTTTGGGCAGACACTGGGCTAACCACCCTCCCCCCATTTCTATGTACCCCAGTCTGTTCAGCTTTCTGCCAATCTGAGATTAACTGCAACTTTTTATCTCTTTTGAGATTTTATTTATGGGTCTCTGAAGCAAGACTGATAAATGAGTTTTTATGAGTTTATATGGCTAAGCCATGTGTATTCAAAAAATATACTATGAAAGGGCTGGGCGGCGACTCTCTCTCTCATTGCCTGCATTAGGTGGTCTCACCCTGCGCCCCCTACCCCAGGGAGGCCGATGTCAATGAGCGGACAAAGGAGGGAACAAGGGCCAGGTTGGGTTGCAGTTTATTCCATTCCCGTCTCCATTCTCTTCCTCCTCCAGATCCCCTTCTCTGATCCCCCTTGTCCTCCTCTTGGGTCCTGCTCCTTCATACTTCTTCCTACTTCTCCATCCCTTCTACTTCATTCTCCTTCTGGATGCCCCAGCCCACTCTTTCAGCCTTAGTTAAATCCCTAAGCATGAGGGGTTGGGTAACAATTACACATAGGTATGGTCATACAATCAACAGAGGTAAAGTCCTTCCCTCAGGGGAAGCTTCTTCTATGACAGTTTCTCATTCAGCAGGCCGACCCACCCAAGAGTGGAATCCCATGGGTGTGTTTCTCCTCTCCTTGTTCAACAAATATAATAAGCATTCATAATAGTAACCATTTTATATGGACACAGAAAGAAATATATTAAGCTTATAGGATGGCTCTCCTGGGAGCATCTCACTATAGATCTTAGACTACAGTGCTCAGGACAGATTAGTCTTTCCTAACCCTAGCAGGGTCCTAATCTCGTCATTACTTCTTGAATCGTGACAGAATTTGTCCATGACCATGCTCTTAATTTATAGTTAAGTATTGTGGTGCTTTGGTCCATTTTGATGCTGGGCTAGCTCACAGCTAGCCCTGGGTTCATTCAGTCCCTCATCAGGACCCCACTTTTGAGGTGTTAGGAACTAAGGGCAACTGAGGCTTAAGTCGAAAAAGCAGATGTCCAGGAATGAGTATTATTTGGAGTCAATTAACTCCCAAGTTACTCTGCCACTGCCCATAGCATTGAGAGCTACAGCAGCTCAGCCCACTGGTGGCCATGCTGCCATCATCCTCATTAGTGAGTCCTTCTCTGGGCCGGTGCTCAGTGGTGTGCAACTGGCCAGTTCTGTCTACTGGAGCTCTCTCTCTCTCTCTCTCTCTCTCTCTCTCTCTCTCTCTCTCTCTCTCTGAGAAAAAATATCCAAGGGGAACTCACATTCGTTCACACAGAAATTTTATGACCTCATTGACTGTTCAGATTGCTGATAACTGCCACCCTTCTGCCAGCTCTGGTGCTTGCCACTGCACCAATGCCATCTTGACTGGCACTCCACACAAACCATTTTTAATATTATAGTTTTAATTTAGTACCTTGAAGTATTCTTGTCAATCCTTCTTTGTATCTTTTCTGAATTGTTTGTACAATTATATGAAAACTTAAATTTTTTTTCCCATTTCTGATCTTTAGTCTTTTAATCAGGGGTTTTCACATACAATGAATTTCACATACAATAAGACAGATCCTTTGTGGAAATTTACTTTCGAGATTTTTGCTCAGTGGAAATTTCACGGAGGTCTTTTGCCTGAGAGCTCTTAAAAATATATTTTTATATTATTCTTCTAGTCTCTAGAATAAGAGGTATTCTTCATTTACTGGCATGCCTTATCTCTCTCATCTTACTAAAATCAACTCAAAGAATTTAAGAATGAATGAAATATTAGAAAACAGAAAACCTGTCTGGGCAGGATGGTTTAGAAACATTGAGAATGCTCTATATACCTTGTCCCAAACAATCAGAGAATGGAAAATATAATCATAAATCTCTATTTGCAGATATATCATAATCATGCCTCGGGGGATCAGACCAACAGCCTGTAATCCACCCTTCCTTGTTCTGTTTTTCTATTAAAACTGCTTCTATGGCTATTCAAAAAGATGGTTTTGGAACATGGTTGTATCATACAATCAGGTTTCTAACCCCTAAATAAAACCTGCATTTCTTTCATTAACCTTTGCCTCTTGGATATTGGTCTTCAAGTCAAGTGGTGAGCAACCAAAATTGAGCCTATTATATAACCTATACCATTTGATGATTTATCAGTTATTTTCTTTATTGTCAGTTTTTCCCTTCATATTAGTATCTTCTGATTAGTCTACAGTATGTTCAAATATCACCAGATTAAAATAACTTTACAGATCCTATCTTTGTCTTTAGCTATTAATTTATCTTTCAATTTCTTCACAAACTTTGTGAAAGAGAATTTTTATTGTCACCTATTTATTACCTCAAATTTATCTTTATATCTACCCTAACTTAAAATAGTTCTTTCACTTTCAAACTTCTGTCAAAAGTCATGGTTGAACCCTGATTTTTTAATTTATTTGTTTTGGGGCCACACCCAGTGATGCTCAGGAATTACTCCTGATTCTGTGTTCAGGAATCATTTCTGACAGTGTTCAAGTAGCCATATGGGATAGCAGGGGTTGAACCCAGGTCTCTGCATTCAAGGTGAGCACCTCAACCATTGTACTATCTCTATGGCCTATCTGTGATTTTAAGCAGCATACAAAACCCTTCAGAGTCGACCCAAGGCTTTAGATGGATAGGGTTTTACTCTCCTTAATTTTGCTTTAACAACTATTGTAGTATCAAGAGTCACAAGACACTGTCTTTTTCTAAAATAGTGCTTAGTAACCTATTTGACAGGAAAAAGAAGAAATGGAAAAGTATGAAGGGCAAGCCTGTGGGATTTGAAAATACTTATGAAAATGTAGTTCACTTTATCAACTATGTGATTTAGACAGGCTGAGGTGGAAGAAAGAACAAGGGACACTGAGAAAACGGAATAAAATAGTCTGTATGAGGATGGTGGAGATGAGAAATTGGTCTGTCTGTGCTCAAGTGATGTGGAAAAGTGAATATTTTTGTTGTATAGATTGTGGTAAGAAAAACTTTATCATGTGGAATAATTAGTTTTGGATTCTAGGTTCTGTTATTAAGAAATTTGATGAATGAAGCTAGAGTGAGGAGTCTTAGCTCAAAATGTCAGAAATATTGTTAAATTAAGTGTTGATTTTGATAGGTAAGACTTTGACTATGTCCAGCTATATATTAGTTTGGCACTGAAGAAAATAAGGGTAAGAATTAAGTAACTGCAATTATGAATCCTTCTAGAAAATGGTAGTGGATAGAAGAATTTGATGAGAGATGGATGATTCATTATTTCTCTTCTATCCTCTTTCCGATTTCCAGTCTTCTTTCTTTTCGTTTACTTTTTTTCTTTTCTGTGTACTGCCATAAAGCTCTATGCAGGTTATTTATTAGGCCTGATTAACATTGTACACTGTACCTTTATTTTGTTTCTTTTGTGGCTATTATTCACCTAAAATTGATAATAATATTATATATAAGGAGAATTTTGTATGTTATGATTTTTTTGTGTGTGTGTTCCTGGTGTGAGAAGACACCATTGGGCTACATCAGCACAAGACAGGGACAAATGGAGATGTTACTGGCACCCGCTTGAGCAAATCGATGAGCAACGGGATGACACGTGATACAAGTGATGATTTTTTTGGAACTCTATGTGCCTAAAAAGGTCTTAATCTCTATATTTTTCTTTAAATAATTGTTAATAACTCACTGCATACTAATCTATTATGAAGGTTTGCAATGTTCTTGCCTCTGCATGGTATTTTTGTAACTACTCATAAGGAGCAATTATGATGCACTTTTTATTTAATGACATAATATCTTCTTTGATTCACACACTGGTATTTTAATCAGTTTTGGTAATTGAATAGTCTTTCTCGAGTTAATCTATTAATTGAAGAATTGTGTTGAGTTAAAATAATGGACAGATAGTCTCAATTTTACATTCAAAGTTTTGTTTGGGTTATTAAATTTTTATAGAACCTTTTTGGGCTATGGTGGTCATGAATCTTTGAGAAGGAAACAGCTGCAAATGTTAGTGGGTGGAAGAGGAGTGTAAGAGTATATTCTGTTTCCTCTCTGAGACAAAAGGCACAGGAATCTGTTAGCTCAGCAGGAGAAGGTTGTTTTGCAACTTTAAAAAAGCCTTTGATTTTCTTTTTTCTTTAATTCGTTTTTTTTTATTTGAAAAAGAACTGAAAGGCTATACTAGCAGAAATTGCGAACCAGAGAAATTCAATGTTTTAAAAGATAAAGCAGAAACAGATCCAAGTTCAAATCAGACACAAGGAGGTTTCCAGCAGAGAACAATGTACATACATTTGGAAATTTTGAACCTTCCTGGGGCTGTCCCAGGATTCAGTATCTTAAATCCATGGAAAAGAAAGATCATAGTATAATATAAAATATTGCATTTGATCTTGAACCCCCCAAAGCATGCATGTTTATGAAGAAATTTTTTAATGCTCTGTGCAATATTGTTTTTCACCCAATATTAAAGATATTAAAGTACACATGAGCCCAAATCTCCATATTTACCGCTTCTCTGTTTTATATGTTTTGAGTACTTGTTTCGGATAGTTAAAAAAATAAGAAACTGATGTTTAAACCCTTGGGAAAAAATATTACCTCAAAAAGTCCATTTTATTTCTTAAGACTGTTATTACAGACCAAACCATTTAGATGCTAGAAATCTGGCCGAACAATAAAGGTCAGTCGGCATGATAATAACTTACTCAAAGAAAGTTCTGTTCAGGTAAAGGCATTATTTATGTGTGAGTGTGTGTGCATGTGCATGTGTGTTTGTGTGTGTATGTATTTATCAAAATGCCTAAGAAAATGATTCAATCACAGTAGGTTCATTTGATTTTCTCTAAGAAATATATTTTATTTTAGGTCCTTGACTAGAATCTTGGAGAAAAATACTTTGAGTTGCTATTTATTGACTGACTGATTGACTAATAGCTCCATTTTACTCTACAGGAAGGGGAAGAATAAGCAGGAAAGAGGGAATATGAGTGTGCCCCTGTGTGTGCGCATTCAAGTATGTATGCTCATGTGTTAGTGGCAATTTTTGTTAAAAAAAAAACCTTCAGAGTATGTTGGTAAAATAAAGAATAAACTCACTTAGCAAGAGAGTACTAGATGATCTGTATATGGACTTCTTCTGATCCTTTTGAATTATTTAATAGCTAGAAAATAACCCATTTTGTATTTGAAGCACAAAGCTGCAGTTCTGTTAGAAACATGGTATTAGGAATTCAGACCCAAGTTTGTTTGTTTTATTTTGTTTTTATATCCCTCACACCTATGTGAGTATAAGATGACTAGAACTGCATTTTAAATGGAAACATAGAGTTCAACTTTTAATTTATTTATGCTGCACATATTTATTAAGCAATTTCTATGTCTTTATAATGTGTACGGTGCTAAGGACAGAGAGGGGGAAGCAGATACCCCATAGGAATAATGCCCACAAATATTTTCGTATATCTGTTAAGAGATTTTGGCAAGATGTTTTGAAATGTGAGGTCAGAGGACTAAAAAGCTTTACTTCCTAAAATGGCGGTGAAGCCAGAAGGCAAGGCAGAATGAAAAAGAAGAGAAGACAAGGAAGAATGCAAAAGAGAAGTGTGATGGAATATGGAGTAGTCATGCTGGAGATTTGGGAGTCAAAAGCCTAGTTTATTTTTTGCCTTGTTTGAGTACTCAATGGCTTTTGCTTTTCTCAAAGCAGTCGCGGTATGTTTACTTGTTACACTAAGCCTTATGACATTTTACAAAAGGAAACCAAAATATGTAGAATTCCAATTGAATCTGACACTGTCAAAAGAATACAATAAATATAGGAGTTTCAGTAAAACCTTTCAAATTGACTTTTTCTTTTGGTGTCTGTGTATTGTCCACACTTCAGTTATTGACTTGGTAAAATGAATCTGCCTTGAAGTACATAAATATAAGAGGAAGATATAGTTGAGTTCTGCTTTAACAAAACATGTAACTACTGTCAGGGTCTCATTACTCACCGTTTGTAGTTTTATTATTTAGATAGTATAACTTATTTGCATATTTTGGCATATTTCTGTAGGGCTTCATCTTAATAAAAGCTTTGTAAACTATTGTGTTCCTTGTTTTATCTTTTGAGCTTCTAGTGGTCAGTGTTACATCTAACAGAAGTATACAGCTTTCATTATTACCATGCTACATAATGGCTTGATTTTAAATTTTAAGGACTATTTCTTTGGTTCATGTTCCATTCAGAAGTAGTTGCATGTCATTTTGTGTGTACTCACAGATACATGCATGTGGATTTTGCTTTTGACTTTCGCTCTTCCCCCATAGGATTTTTTTTTTAAAGTGCCCTGGAACAAACATATTTTAGGAAAGCAATTCATAAGGTAACAAATAAGTGATATTGAAGATTACTTCTAATAACAGACTAATTACTCATCCTGTCTCTCAGAGATGTCTAGACCACTGACCTTTGTTTTCCAATATGATCAAGTATGGAAAAAATCCTAAAATAAAGCTTTGCTAGCAAAGACCTATAGAGGAAGCTGTTAATTTCTTAATGTAGTCAATTCTCTTGGTTCTTGGGTGTCATGACATTCATACAGAGTTTCATTCAACATTTGTGAAGATGGCGCTGTTCAAATGATATAACCCCCTCCTCTTTCACAAACACACACACACACATTTTGTAACAACTTAGAGAAAATTTTCAGATTGGGTTGTATAGTCATTAGGTAATGCATTGTCAAAGCAAGACCCATTTGAGAGAAGGGAGGCACACTAGTGACAACCAATTAAAAACAGGTCTCTAATTGCAATGTCCAGTTCTTTTAGTCTCTGATATCATATGTGGTCAGTCATTCACTTATTTCATTCTCTGCTTATATTTCCTAATGATCATCTTGGATTATAAATGCTCATACTTCTGCCTTTCCTGAAAAAAAAACTGTTTATTTTTTATTTTAATAACTTTACTATGGTGAATTATTTATGTATTTATAAGATGAGTAAATTTTGTATTGCTTTTCTTTTTCTGTTAATATATTTTTTCTATTAAAATTTTTGAAATTGGAGGTGTAAACAACAATTTCTGTGTGTATGCATATATACATGCGCACATAAACATAAACAAAAGATGTTATGTTTATGTGCACATGTATATATGCATACACACAGAAATTCTCAAACATAGGGTGAGTTTCTGAATCTCTGTCTTAGTTTATTTGTAAACTGATATAATAGTACCAATTCAGTATTTATGTATATTCAATTTATTTGAGTTCATGTGAAAATTCAGGGAGCATTTGAAGAACTTTAAACAGTATCATGTAAAATGCCTGGAGTGATTGCTGTATCAGTCATTCTTACCCAGTTTTCCATGGCCTCATCCACCGCACTAAAATATGTGTCCTTTTACTGGATGTATTTATGAGTCTTTATCTATAAATTATGCTTGCTCAAGCCCTCAAATCTTCTCTGTTATGACAACATTTCACTCAATATGCCATTGTCTCCCACGCTAGATTCTTTATGATTGGGTTGTGTTCCTTTCTTTCTTCCTTGTGGCTCAACTTCACAAACAGCACCACCTCAGATAAACAAATAAGCAAATGTCAGATTCCTTAGAGTGATGCACTATTTGCCAAGAAGCTGATATCAGATCATTGTCTCATCTTCTTCTTAAGAAAGAAGGTAAGTAGTGTTTTCATGCCTGCTGGAGTGAGTCTAGCAACACTTGACATCCATAGGTATTTATCATATGTTTGTTGAATGAAGTTCCATTTCTAAAGGTACTAGATTTATCTGATATATAAACTAACAAATTACATATTATTTTCTTTTACATCAAGGAAATTATATGATTTGTAACCATCTAACAATGATTTTGTTATTATTAACAGATAATTTACCATGAAATTTATTTTAGTGACATTTATGCCAGATAATCTTTGACTTTTCTTTTTATCAAATATAAGATGAACTTAGGCCCAAAATTTTAGTGAAAAATTAACTTAATATTTATGATTCAGATTATGTACACAATACTTGTCTCACTAAATGTCATGGGATAAAATTCCTTTTTTCTTCTGAAATGTTTGCATTCTTTTCTATTTAGAAATGTATGCATTCTGCCGAAAGTAGGTAATGGAACAAACATGATGACCTCTCAGTGTCTGTGTTGCAAGCCATAATGCCCCAAAGTAGAGAGAGAATATGGGGAATATTGTCTGCCTATGGAGGCAGGGGGAGGGTGGGGGAGGGGGGTATACCTGGGATATTGTTGGTGGGGAATGTGCACTGGTGGAGGGATGGGTGTTTGATCATTGTGAGATTGTAACCCAAACATGAAAGCTTGCAACTATGTCACTGTGATTCAATAAAATTTTAGAAAAAGAAATGTATGCATTCATTTCGAAGTAAAAAGTGTTAAATACCTGTTTACTCCATATTAAACACTAAGCTATCTTAACACTTTAGTAATAACACCTGAGCCTAATTATTGCATAATGTAATTTAAGATATTCTTTAAACATTCAAGTAGAGGTGGGAGTTATCAAGTTGGCAGATAGATTAATTAGCCTAGAGGTTATGTGAGGTAGAAATTTGCAATGTTGTCCTATAGATTTAAACCTTGAGACTTAATTATCTCACCAAGGGAGAGTCTATGTAACAAAGAAAACATTTAGGTTACATTTTTAAAAATTTTATTTAGTCAATGTGATTTATAAAATTATTTATTATTGTGTTTCAGGCATATAATGTTTCAACAACTAACCCTTCACCAGTGTCCACTTCCCTCCACCAATGTTACATCCCCTCATTATTCTCCCAACTATGAGCTTGCCTTTATAAGAGAAATTCTTTAAAAGCTTTTGGCTCTTTTTATAGGACTGTTGCTGATAAGGATTTCATGCATAACACCTTACAGCACTGTCCTATCCCCCTTTTGCCCGCAAATGCAAACTTCCTTCAGAAGATCAGTTCTTATGTTTGTTTCAATTGCCTTTGGGCATTTTGTTCCATTATTATGTTTCATATATACCACTTATGAAAGATTATTCTGTGTCAATCTCTCCCCTATAAATTCACTTTTCATGATACTCTCAAGATCCATCCATGTAGCAGCAAATTACATGGTGTCATCTCTCCTTATGGCTCGGCAACATAGCATCGTTTTCTTACCCAGTTGTCTGATTTTGGACACTTAGTTTGTTTCCAGATTTTGGCAATTGTGTTTAGTGCTTTGAAGAACACAGGTGATGAAATGTCTTTACTCCATTGTGTTTTGAGCCCTTGGGTTTATATTCCAAGAAGTGGAATTTCTGGGTCAAATAGGAGCTCAATTCCTAGATTTTGGGCAATGTCCATACTGTTTTCCAGGAAGGCTGGACCAGTTTACATTCCTATCAGCAGTGAATGAATATTCCTTTTTCCCACATCCAGGTCAATACTGCGAGTTCATAATCTTTTTGATGTGTGTCCATTCTTTGTGGCGTGAGATGATATCATTGTTGATTTGAATTGCATTTTTTTGATGGTTAGTGATGCAGAGCATTTTTAATTTGTCTTTTGGCCATTTGTATGTCATTTTTGAGGAAGTTTCTGTTCATGTTTTCTTCCCATTTTTTGATGGGTTAGATGGGCTTTTTGGGGGGAGAAGGGTTTAATTCTATACTACTTTGATATTAACCCTTTATCAGATAAGTAATGGGAAAATAATTTCTTCCAGTTTTTGACGTGTCTTTGTATTTTGGTATCTTCTTCCTTTGAAGTGCATAAGCTTCATAATTTAATGTAGTTTCATTTGTTTTTTTTTTTGTTTCTTTTTGTTTGTCCACTGGTGTTGGCTCCTTAAAGATGTCTCAAATCCCCATGACATATTTTTAAGGTGATAGATTTTAAAGACCTCCTGAAATTTATATGGAACACAAAGCACAACACCCACTCTTTCCCTTAGAATAACTATAGCAATCCCAGGTGAAAAGAATATGGGAGGCAGTTCTGCCCCCATCTTTAAACCATACTATTGAGCTGTAGTAATTAGATAGCATGATACCGGAATAAGGATAGACCCTCAGATCAGTGGAATACAATTGAGAATACAGAGATAGATCCTCAGACAGATATGGACAGTTAATCTTCTATAGAGGAGCAAAAAATATCAAGTGGAACAAAGAAAGCTTCCTTAACAATTGGTGTTTGGTGTACTGGCCAGTCACATGCAAAAATATAAGCTTAGACCTCTTTCTAACATTGTGTATAAAAGTCAAATAAAAGCAGATTAAAGATCTCAATGTCAGACCTGAATCTATAAGCTACATTGAGAAAAAATATAGGCACAACTCTTCATGACATTGAAAGACACAGTTTTCTTTTTCATGTGCTAATAGAGGAGATTTCTTCTTAATACCCTTGAGGGGACTTATGGCAGATGTATTATATTAGAAAATATGTCTTATTGTCTATAATTTACTGTAAAACCTATTAGCACAAGAATAAATATGATGAGGTCCTATTCATGATCCCTGACACTGCAAATTAAAGAAATAAAAATCAGTAAATAAAATATATAAATGTTAGCAGAATCACAGTAAAATATAGATTTGTTTAGTTTATTTTTGGAGAAAACCAGTGATGCTCAGATTTTACTTCTGGATATGTGTCCAGGGATCACTTCCAGGGTTTGGAGTTGGGGGACCATGTGGATGGGATGATCAAATTCAAATAGGCTGCCTGCAGGGCAGGCACCTTATCCACTGTACCTTTTCGACTCTGCCCCTTCCGCTCACCTCCCCCCGCCCAGCCAAAATATATATCATTATTCACATTTTCTTGTTTGGTTTTGGTTGTTTGGCCATACCTGTAAGTGTCTAGGGATTATTCCTGACTCTTCGTTCAGGGCACATTCCTGGAAGTGCTGCGGGGGTTTAAATGTGATGCCTGGTATCAGATTCACTCATTCAGCTGCATGCAAGGCAAGTGTCCTTCCCACTATTTTCTCTCCGGTCCATTTTTATTTTCGATTTTGTTTTGGGGGTCATACCCTGAAGTTCTCAGAGCTTACTCTTGGCTCTGCTTGAGTGTCACTCCTGGAATTGCTTGGGAGACAATGTTCCAGGGATGAAAATAAGGTCGACCACATGCTAAGCCAACACGATAACCCCTGCACCCATTACTTTTAAAATATAATCATCAGGAATATACACTTTGGTTTTCATTAGCATTTAGAAGATTGAATTATAGAATTGGTTCAGAAATCATTATTGTTTTGATTTGCATCTTCCTTATGATTAGTGATGTAGAACATTTTCTTCATGTGCCTTTTGTCCTTATATCCTTATATAATTCATACTTAGCGCTTGTGTTCTGTTTGTCATATACTTAGGCATAGTGACTGATTGAGCCCATTTTGGGGACTCAGGAACTTCCCAAGTGGGTTCAGATTGGCTAGTTATGCATTGTTTCGTTGCTGGGAAATGGAGACTGTTTCAGTTCCAGGAATTGAACCTAAAGCTTACTTGATTTTGCTGATTTCTGCGGCCTGTCATAGAGTCATTTTCACCCTCACAAACATATTTTTAAGTGTAGGTGGAAGTAGAAAACTCTAGAGAATTGACAAAGCCAATTAAATTATCTTAATATTCAGAGCAGAGTTTACAAGAACTCTTTAAAATTTCTTCTCTAGGTGAAAGATCTTACAATGTTTCTGGTAAGTCATCTGTTTTGCTATTTCTACTCTTAGAATCTTTGCATAGGATTTAATTGTACTTCTTGACTTAGAAT
This sequence comes from Sorex araneus, assembly GCF_027595985.1. Lineage (NCBI taxonomy): Eukaryota > Metazoa > Chordata > Mammalia > Eulipotyphla > Soricidae > Sorex > Sorex araneus. The sequence goes on along the minus strand of NC_073313.1, from coordinate 227,905,553 downwards.
TGTTTGTATACTTCATTTAGATGCATTCTGTTCTCTTTGTGGGTAGAAGTTGAGCTTCCAAGTGGTGCTTGGTAGGTTTGGGTACCCCACAGGCAATTCTTGGCCAACACAAAGGGCAGTTGAGGAAAAGCATGTGTGTGTCACATATTTCTTATTTGAGGAAATTCATTCCTAATACCTATCTGTGACATAAATATTAGTGTTTACTTTTCCTTACCACCATCTTATCCAGGTGGAAAACACTGCAAAATCATAAAATCATAAAATAAAATTATAAAATCATAAAATCACTTGTATCACTTGTAGTCCCGTTGATCTTTGATTTGCTCGAGCGGGCGCCAGTAAAGTCTCCATTTGTCCCTGCCACATGCTAGAGCAGCCTAATGATATCTGCTTGCTCCAGGAACAGGAAGAGCCTCAAATCGCTCATTCAGGGATTTGACGAAGAAATCTGACCATCTAGTTGGTGGGCGGCCATGAGGTCTTCTGACGTCCCATGGAATCCAGTCGATAGCAGCTCTAGTTCAGCGGTCGTCTCTGAATCACATTACGTGACCGGCCCATCTTTTTTGATTTTCTTCTTTTTTTCTTAAGAAAATCATAAAATAAAATCATAAAATCATCAATATACTTTATTGATGAGAAAACTAAAGCTAATGGATAAAACTTCCTTTAAAGGAAGTTTATTTAATTAGAAAGTGGCAAAGGCAGGATTCAAGGTGTAGTCTGACTAACTATACCATGTTGTCGGTTAACAATCAGGAACTTATTTTTCTTAACCTTTCTTACAACTTTTTCCAAATAAAGCATTCACTAATAATATTTCTTGGAATACACTCAGTAAACACAGTAGATCTTTATTTTTTCTTTAATCTTTGCTGTCATCTGATCTTGTTGCTGTCTAGCCCCATTTCCACTAAGCTTTGAGTTTTCCAATTTATTTGATTGTTTGCAATTTTCAATTGTTCAGCAATATTAGAGGAAACTATATTTCCTCTAATATTGAATATAAATAATTTTGACATTAAGTATACCTATACATTTATTATAATGGTATGAAGAGATATTTCATTATTTCTAATTTACAGTGTTTTCCACCTGGATAAGATGGTGGTAAGGAATTTCTCGAGTGTCAATTAAAAAAATAATGAAGCCATATTTGTGTAAAAACATTACCAAAGCAATTAACTAAAATCATAAATGTCAATAATTCTCTTTACCTCCCCTAACAATTCCCTTTGCAGATTAGAATAACTTTTTCAGTTGATCTATTTGTTGATTTTTCTTTTATAGGTACTTCAATAGTCATTGTTTTTCTTTTTCATATTAATTGTTAATTTTAAAATGATTTCATTTTTTGAAGCCAATACCTTGTTTGTGAGAATTTGCATTCTTTTATTTTTTCTAGAAAGGTAATTGTCATGAGAAACGAAGCTATCAAATGCAAATTATAGTTAGTTTCTTTGAATACAACAAAAGCATCAGTGTTTTGCATCTAAGGAAAAGTTCAGGCTTAGAAAACAGATACAAAGCTTTTGTGTCTCAGGCATTTAGACAAGTGTTACACATATCTGAGTTATTTTATAAGTAGTGATTTGGAAAGCATAGTATTATCTTTTCTTTTGGTTTTCATTAGGATAAGTACTATAGCTGAAGCATGTATGACTTTTATTTTGAATGGGTACTAAGGTGGGACAGAGGTACTAAGCATTGGTATACATGTAGTGTACGATAGTTTTTTTTTTTAACAAACAACCATCTAAGTAGCTATTTTATCAAAATACTTGTATTTGTATTAACTATATATCACTGTCATCCCGTTGCTCATCGATTTGTTCGAGTGGGCACCAGTAATGTCTCTCGTTGAGAGACTTATTGTTACTGTTTTTGGCATATCCAATACACATGGGTAGCTTGCCAGGCTCTGCCGAGAGGGCTTGATACTGTCGGTAGCTTGCCGGGCTCTCCGAGAGGGGCAGAGGAATCGAACTCGGGTCGGCTGCGTGAAAGGCGAACTCCCAACCGCTGTGCTATCGCTCCAGCCAATTATATATATATATATATATATGTATATATATTTAATTAACTACATATGTACAGTTAATTAACTATATATATATATGTATATATATATGGATGTGCTTCCTTGGTATGAAAAGAAAGTAGCCTCAATAGGGTTATTAATCCTGCCATCTTTGAGTCTCTTCTTTTGCCACTTAATACCTCACCAGCAGAACATCAAGCTGACTTGATGAATATGTTATGTTACCTCCTTCTTCCTGGGATCTTAGCATTCAAATACCACACCCACATTTGACTAAACCAGAGAACCAGAATAATACTAAGGAAATGTTTGAATGTCAACATTTTAAACTACTGTGTTTGGAAGAACAATTTGAGTGTATCAGACTGTAGGATAATTGATTATGTCCTTTCAGCCTTGCTACAGGGAACTTAGTTTACCTTTAAAGCAATGTCCTTTCAGTATGGACACAGGAAGACAGTTAATATTATGCTTTGCAACTTGGGATCTGATGTCCAATAATATTTGCTCCTGGGCATCTGTTTTCTTGACTCAATTGCCCTTAGTTACTAGCTCCCCAAAAGCAGGGTCCTGACGAGGGACTGTGAATTACCTTGGCATTGAAATGGGTCAGGCCAAAGTGCCACAATACTCAACTATATGTTGAGAGCATGGTCATAGACAAATGCTGTCATGATCCAAAAGTAAGATCCAAAAAAACAGGATGACCACTCAATACCCCTATTGCAAATCACAACACCCAAAAGGAAAGAGAGATTTCAAATTGGAATGTCCCGCCACAGAGGTGGGGTGGGGTGGGGGGAATGGATTGGGGAGTGGGAGGAATACTGGGTTCATTGGTGGTGGAGAATGGACACTGGTGGAGGGATGGGCTCTCAAACATTGCATGAGGGAAAAACAAGCACAAAAATATGTGAATCTGTAACTATACCCTCACTGTGACTCACTAATTAAAAAATAAATAAATGTATTAAAAAAAAAGTAAGACGAGACTAGGACCCTGCTGGGGTTAGGAAGACTAACCTGACCTGAGGACTGTGGTCTGGAATATATAGTGAGATGTCCTCAGGAAGAATCAAACTTTAAGTTTGATATATCTCTTACTGTGCTCATACAGAATGATATTGCTAGAAATATTAAAAGTAGATTTACTATAACTATTTCAGTGACTTACTAGCTGAGGAAAGAAGAAAGCGACACACCCTGGACCTGGATGGGATCTGCCCTTAAGCAGCAGATCTTCTAGTAATCTGGAGTAATCTCTTTAGATGAGATTTTGTCCTTGAGTTAATCTCCTGGAGGAGTGACCTTACCTCTCTTTGTTGATTTGTTAATGCTCAACCCAACTTTGTGTCACCACCGTATGTGATTTCTATATAAACTAAGACTGTAAGAGCAGAAGGGCGTCAGAGTCAGAAGTAAGAGTCAGAGTCAGAGTCAGAAGTAGGGGTCAGAGTCAGAAGTAAGGGTCAGAGTCAGAAGTACGAGTCAGAGTCAGAAGTGAGAGTGAGAAGGGCCCCAAAGAGAGAAGCAGAAGAACTCTGGAGAGAGAGATCTGAAGAAGAGAGATCGGAATAGACCAGAGGAGAGACTACAGAGACAAAATCAGAGATAGAGAGAGAGAGACAGAAGAGACAGAAGAGAGCACAGCATCACACACAGAAGCAGACCACAAAGGAGGAGCCATCCCTATATGGTCCATACACAGTGGCACAGTGGCTTGAGAGCACTGAATGTGAGTGGGGAGAGTAGTGAGAGAGAGAGAGAGAGAGAGAGAGAGAGAGAGAGAGAGAAAGAGCCTCCCTGAGAGCCCACAAACACACATGATCGCACCCCTTCCAAGCGCACTTGCATTTTTTACATCTGACTAAATTATAATTTATTTTATGAAATAGCAGTAGAATTTGTTTATTTTAAGCTGACTTTAATAATTTTGATAAAAATGTCTTCTAATTAAGGTAGTTTATGCCATACCTCATATAAAATGAACCTAGTCTCAAGTATGAGAGGAAGAATTTTATTGTCATTATGAAAGCTTGTACCACAAGTGAACAAAATGATTTGGGCAGTGACTTTGGGGAATACCATATTTCATTACCTGATTGATTTGGGCCTATGTTGTTAATACAGTATAAAATCCAGAATAAAACTATTAAAATTGATGAGTTTAGAGTAGAAGTAAAATGCTTTTAAGACATGGTAAATATGCAAAAATAATAGGATGCTATTTTTGGTAGGCCTATAAGTGGAAAAATGTCAATGCTCATTAAGTAAAAGAACCAAAGATTTCCTATTCCTGTGAACTACATAGCCCAGAAATACTACAGACTCCTTTTCTCTGTAAAGGGAAAATCCAAGTAATCCTGAAGAATGGTCCTTATGGCAAGTTGCCAGTCATAATTATTTTCCTTACCTCTTATTTTCTTACCTTCTGAAAATGCACATTCTCATCTGCCCTTGCTGCTAGGATGCAGGCAGATGACTGACATTTTACAAATTAGATATGGACTCAGAGATTAGCCACATTAGGAGATGGTCTTGCACAGGGAATTGGTGTTCAGAGAAGCATGAGGGTGAAGGCACACAGTTCCCTGGGTGGAAGTGGCAGATGTTTTAGAGTCTAATCCTAGATGTGAGAATTACTGACTGAAACTGATGTTTCAGGCAGAGGTGTCGTTCGTATAGGTATATAGGCATTGCTCAGCATGAAATTGTGTAGGAATAATTTCAGAGCTGTTTACCAAACCCTTCAGATACTCTGAGCTACTTAATGCTCTTTAATAAATAGCATTTAGGAGTTGAGTCTAACTGTATTTGATTTTTTTACTTACAGCTAAGAATTGAAATGGAAACCTTTTCCTCTCTTCTATCCTCTGCAATAGAAATTTAACTGTAAGTTAGCGAATTCCTTTTTTTGCCTCCCTCAGCAATCATTTGCTTCTGTGATAGTCTATCTAAAGATTCCCAAGAATTAGATTCTGAGAAGGAGGCTAACATAAAGAATGGCAATCAGATCTATTTTAGTTGAAGGTTATTGCAAAATTCTTATTCTCAAAATATTCTCAGAATTATTTTTTATGGAAGGAAGGGGAAGAAAACAAAATCATTCAAAGCCATTTACCTTGGTTTCAATCATAGTTCAAATATATACTTAATATGTATCCTTGGAAAGTGAACTCTGTTTTTTAAATTTATATAGTCTTATCCGGCAGAGCCTGGCAAGCTACCCGTGGCATATTCGATATGCCAAAAACAGTAACAAGTCTCACAAGGGAGACAATACTGGTTCCCGCTCGAGCAAATCGATGAACAATGGGATGACAATGCTACAGTGCATATAGCATTATTATATATACAGTAGTAATATTTCCTTACTCAGTGCTAATTTCCATTATTCTATGTGAAAGGAATTATTTGGCATGGCACTTAGTTATGCTAGTTGAGATAAACAATTGTAGAGAAATATTTGAAAGAGCTCTAGTATCACCTACCCATTGGGATAGGACATAGAGAAACAGAAAAACTGATGGGAAATGTCCAATCCAGAAACAGAGGTGGTGGCCCAAAACCTCCCTCATTAGTCTGGGTCTTAGGTGCTAAGGAAGGTTAAGAGATGTGGGGTCTTCCACTAAATGTGCAAAGAATAAATCACACCATTGTTTGCTGAACCTGGATAAGACACCTTTTCGGATTCTACAAAAAGAAGTAGGCATATGCTTCTAAAATGCCATTCCCTGATTAGAAAACTGATTCTATAATTTTTTGACAGGAAATTTATTGAGACTGAGAGCATGGTACACTGACCTGTCTTTCTTTTTTCATTTTAGATCTCTAGTGACCCAGTAATTTTTCTCCAGAACTTTGTGAGTACTGAGGTAATCTGCTCTGATGAGTGTATCCAAGAAAAATATTCATAGTTCTTTGCTTTCCTTTTCTAACTTAATGGAAAAAATGAGACACTTATATGACCCACAGAACAAACCAACTTATAGATATAATTTATTACATTATTGTGTATTTAAGAGATGAAATATTTTTCTCTGGGATTTGGGGAAATTGTATTAGGACATAGGGAAGGGCCATGCAGGGATAACATGAGGAAAGTGTTTTCTCCAGAGATACTATGTTGATGATATTTTTCTTCTCAGTTTTCTGAGAGTTTTTATCAATTACCTCAGTCATTGTCACTGTCATCCCATTGCTCATCGATGAGTTCAAGCGGGCATCAGCTACTGTTTTTGGCATATCCAAAACGACGAGGGTAGCTTGCCAGGCTCTGCCGTGTGTGCGGGATACTCTTGGTAGCTGGCCAGGCTCTCCAAGAGGGGCGGAGGATTCAAACACGGGTCAGCCAAATGAAAGGCGAACGCCCTACCAATGTGCTATCGTTCCACCCCAATTACCTCAAATATAGAAACATTAGACATATGAGAAAAAAGTATTTTGTTATTATTTGAGTTTTTCATTTAATAATCATTTGAAGACCTGCAGGATCCCAGTGCAATGCAAGATGTTTCATTCAGACTATGTTCTTTAGAAATGTAAACTGAAATTAAGAATAAAACATCCAGGAAAGTGTGAAAAGCTCTTAGACAAAAAGTATGAGCTAATATTTACTTAGCTCTTGTATTGTGTTTGACTTTGAGATAAGCACTTTACTGGTGGTCTGATGTTTTTCTCACAATTACTTTTGGCGCATATGCTATCCTCATATGATAGAGGAAGAAACTGGGACTCAGAGATCTGAAAACAATTGTTTAAGCTCATTTGCCCTCCATATCCCCTTTTCACTAAGTGTATTATCAAAACCACCTACTGATAGAGTAGGCTGAAGTCCAAGCCATGATATATCAGGCTAGTTAGATGAAATAGCCCTAATTATTTAATTTTTCCCAAATATTTGTCAAAATAGCAAGCATTTCTAAGCATTTTGAAGCACATGCTAAAGTCTGTCACTAGTGTGTGTAGGATGACATCTATATGGGAAACATCTACACTTCCTTTCAGGTTTCTAAAGGATTACACCTGCATGTTCCTACTAGAATTATTTGGAGTGCATATTTACAATGCATATTTCTTGTTTATGTAACCTATAACTCAATAAAAGGAGAAAAACAAAGAAAAATAATCTAAAACAGGTTTCAAGAAAAAGGTTTTTTTTGCCCAACCACAGACCTTTTAATCAAAATTTATAGAAATGGATAAAAATTTGCATTTCTGACCAGCACAAAAAACAGTTTTATGGCCCACTAATTTTGAGGAGCACCACATTTACTTCTGGACTCTAAGGCAACATAAGGAACTTAACAGTATTTATGAGAGGAAAAAAATCAGTGTGGTCTTTGATTAATGGACCCAAGAAAGAGAATAAGAAATGTATCTAAAAATACTACCTAGAATTGGAAAGGTTGATGGGTGAGAACAATTAGTTATTAAAAACCAAGAATAATTTAAGAACTAATTTTACAGATAATTGATAATGAAATGATCTGATAATAGTGCAAGTAGAGTACATAAGGGTGAATTTTGAAGAAGCCATAATTAAAAGGATTAAGGAGGCTGGCTGAAAAATAATTAACGAAATCAAGATAAATTATAGCTGAGCAGGAGCCAGAAAGTTACATCCTGGAGACAAGGCAATGATAGGGAAAAGGCATTAGGTATTACCCCTACTTAAAATGCTGTAATGAACATTGGAAGAATAAAACCTTTTTGGCCTTATAGAAAAGTTCTCAGAAATGGAATCCCCTTACGAGCTTTATCTTTCACTTTACTTGAATTGAGAAGTTCTTATTTGCTTTGTACAATAATTACAAATATGTAGTTTTGGGAGGGCACAGTGGACAGTGCTGAGGGGTTTCTCCTTGCAGTGCTTGGGGGACCATATAAAATGGCAAGGAAGAAACCTGGAAAGGCTGCATGCAAGGCAAGCGTTCTGCTCACTGCGCTTTCTCTCCGGCCAGTAAATATATGTTTTCATGCTAGACATTATTTTCTAGTGTTTAGAACAAATAAAAATACATATAAGAAAACATGTTAGAATTTTGTATTCCACTATTAGTATCTATTTTCACAACAATACCTATTGTTTGCATTCATTCACTGAATCTGAAAGATTTGGTTTTTGTGACAGGAATAGATATTTTTTTCTATTTTGGAATAAATTATGCTTTCTGGTCCTGCTGGAAAGTTCTCTTTTCCTCTATGCCTGTTTTTCTAAATTTTAATTTGAGATAATTGCATATTCACATTTAAGAAGAAACATAGGAAGATTCTTGCATACTTTGTCAGTTTTTTTCCAGTGATAACATTTTTTTCCAAAACTGTAGAATATGCCACGAGGCTATTGAAATTATTTCAATCCATCAATTTTATTCAGATTTTGCTAGTTTTATTTATATCATTTATGCATATGTATAGTCCTATGTATGTCTTTAGTCCTAAACAATTTTATCACAGCTGGAGCAATAGCACAGGGGGTAGGGTAGGGTGTTTGCCTTGCACGAAGCTGACCCGGGTTTGATCCCTCCACCCCTCTCTCTCGGAGAGCCTAGCAAGCTACCAAGAGTATCTCGCCCGCAAGGCAGAGCCTGGCAAGCTACCCATGGTGTATTTGGTATGCCAAAACCAGTAACAACAAGTCTAACAATGGAGACGTTACTGGTGCCCACTCGAGCAAATCGCTGAGCAATGGGATGACAGTGATACAGTGATAGAATTGTATATTCATTACACCAGTAATAATGCAGAATAAATCTTTCTCCATAACAATCCCTAATTTTGCTTTATATATTCCCATGTGGTGTTAAGATATTTTCGAAAAAAAAATTTCAACTCACAGCACACATAAATTGAAAGCTCACAGTTGCTTTGAACATTGAAATAAATGTTATTAAAAAATAACTGATACTGTACAATATCTTTTTGTCCATCCTCAATGCTGAAAGCCCAAGGCTTCAAGAAAAAACTGTCCATGAACACAATGAATTTATTGTTCTTGGCAATAATCAGGAATACGCATCCTTGGAGACAGGGTGTATCAGTATTCAAAGGATTTGTTTAAAGATTTAGCTTGTGTTAACTTACTTTTTAGAGAATTTAAGAAAGCAGGTAGGGCTTCTCTCAGATTGGATTCTGTAAGGAACAGGCCAAGGCAGTTTTTATAGAGGCAATAACAGAATCTCTTCTGGAAGGCAGCAAGAATGACACAAGGTAGGGATGGAATAGTAAAGAAGCAGGCACTTTTATTATTCAATATCTATGATTGACAAATTTAGTATTTGGATAACCATGTTTGTTTGTATTCAGATATGATTAGGTAGTATTGTCATTCTAAAGTTTATTTCTCCTGGCAACAGAGCAACCTTGTCTGATTTATTCCATGAGTTTGACAGGAGAATAAAATAGTCAGGTCAGCAATCAAGTGTCTAGACTGCTGTTCCCTTTCATACATGGATTTCTATATTACTTTATATTTCTTCAAGATATTATTTAATTTTAATAATGATATAATGTATTGCTTTGAACAGATATGTAGCTATTTATAAATATCTTTAATTTTGTCACTATCAAATAAACATTTTCCTATTGTTTTTATTTATTGCTCATTGCTGCCAGAATAGAGAAACCTATTGGGTTTGCATATTTTTGTATCTTTGTACATTAGCAAACACTTTCATTAATTTTGTTTTTAAATATTTATTATCTTATATTCTTGTACTTTAATGTTTCACCTATAGGTCTGTGAACATTCTGAGCTTATTTTATTTTATTACTTTTGTTTGTTTTTTGGTGGACTGGAGTAATAGCACAGCAGGTAGGGTTTTTGCCTTGCATGAGGCTGACCAGGGTTCAATTCCTCCACCCCTTTCGGAGAGCCCGGCAAGCTACTGAGAGCATCTCACCCACACGGCAGAGCCTGGCAAGCTACCCATGGCATATTCAATATGCCAAAAAGAGTAACAAGTGTCACAATGGAGGTGTTACTGGTGCCCGCTTGAGCAAATCGATGAACAACTGGACGACAGTGCTACAGACAGTGCCTACAGTGCTTATATTCTTGCATTTTTTTTTTTTTTGCTTTTTGGGTCACACCCAGCGATGCTCAAGGGTTATTCCTGACTTTGCACTCAGGAATTGCTCCTGGAAGTGCTTGGGGGACCATATGGGATCCCAGTGATCGAACCCGGGTCGGCCTCATGCAAGGCAAATGCCCTACCCGCTGTGCTATCGCTCCGGCCCCTGTATTTTTCAAATAAGATATGTTTTCCTCTTCTACAATTCTTATGCCAGTTATTTATTTTTCTTGTATATTTGCTTTTGTTGAAACTTTCAAAGCAGTGCTAATATTAATATTAATAAAGCTAACATTCACCTCCATTTTTATTTATCTATATAATTCTGGGTCACACTTGGTGGTACTCAGGGCTTGCTTCTGGCTCTGCACTCAGAGATACCTCCTGGTAGGCTCGGGAGACCATGTGGGATATCCGACATCAAACCTGGGTTGAAACCTGGGTTGGTCATGAGCAAGGCAAATGCCCTATACTAACCCCTTTAGCCCTTCATCTCCATCTTTAGCTAAAAATATCCTATTATTATAATATGTACAATGAGGATATAGTATGGTAGTTTTCATTGTGCCCACATGTTTTATGTCAATTTTTTTAGTGATTTTATTGAAAATGACTGCTGAATTTTATCAAACACATATTTAATAATACTTTGATATTATACTTATCTTTATATTAGTATGTAGAATCAGTGGATTTTCTAACCGACTTTTTGAAAATTCATCCTCTTAAAGTCCTGAAGTATTCCCTTAGTATTATATTATTTTGTTTTTGGATTGTATTTTGTTTTCTAATACTTTTAGACAAATGTTACATATTTTATCAGATTGTATCTTTTCTAAATATATTCTATGTACTTTATATACTTTATCAAAAATATTTTATACTGATATTTAAAAAGTTTAAGAATCTCTCCAAAAATAGCGAAGAGCTAAAATGGTCAGAAATGTTTATTTCTTTATATAAGCAGAAAATAAGATATTGCTTTACATTAATAAGCCCATCAAAAATTAAAAAATTGTCTTTTCTATGACCTGGTGGTAATGTGGAGTAGAGTTAGCTTGTTAGTATACTATTAAAGTGAATTATGCTGTTGTTGGAAAAAGTTATCTGTAGATGGACATTAAAATAAAGATATAATATGTAAGCACTATATTTCTTAAATTATATAAACTATCTGGAATAAAAGAAAATAAATTGTGGAAAGTAAGATCAATCAAATCAGTGGAAGAATAGCTTTATAAACTATAGTATTTCCAACATGAGATAGTATGCTTCTGTTAAAAATAGTGAATTTATTCTCTTATAACTATCATACAGAGATTTACATGGTACATTTTAGATGAATAAAGCATAATGTAGAATGTGGATGCAATTAGGAATATAAAATCAATAGCCAAATTTTGATATTTTTTATATTCCTATGTGTACTATATATTTTATGTATGTTCTTTCATATTCTCAGAAAAACTGAGAGTGCCTTATATAAATCTTATTTTCTGTATTACTTATTCAGAAGTGCTTTATTCCATGTGCTTTATTCATATGAATATGAAATTTAGAAATTTTATTTGAAAATTTACTATTACTATTAATTTACATGGTTTCTATATATTTTTATATAATTTATCACCAGATAAAGCAAAAATAAAATTTACATGGATCTGAACTTTAGAGAAATAATGCCAATAATATAACATATTACTAATTGATGCCTACATTTTCCAGGATTTAAATATAGCCAATTTTAATACATCACAGTAGAAATTTTTACATAAGTTCTTATGTTCTTATCTAAGTTCTGTGATTTGATATCAAAGATTAAATGAATAAAGGAGCTTCCTATAAAACTGCAAAGAAGTCTCAATATAGCAATGTGTACTCAAACTGACGATCATGTAAACATAAGAAATACTATAAAACTATTTAAAAAAATACTATAAAAAACTACTAAAATACTATAAAATCACTCTTAAAGTGATTTATTATGGTAAATGACATGCTAGTAATGAAAAGGTGAGCTGTTTGAGGAAAACTCATCTAATTCTCTTTCTCTCACAGTTCGAGGCACATGATTCCCTTAGTTTTATGAGTGAATTCTTGCCACATGGTGAACTTCTGCAACAAAAGTTAAATATGAATTGACTTTGCTTCTTAAATATTAATAATTCAATAATATGTAAAAGGTATTTAGTAATGTACAGTAAAATTTTAAAAGGCAGCTAAAAGATAAAATATTCATGGAGATTTACTTACATGTCCTCATCTTTATTTACTAACAGGTATAATCAACAGTTGATCAATAATAATGATTATGAAAATGTTTAGGTAAATTCTCTATATACATGAACTAATTGTTTAAACCTTATAGCATATATATGTGTGTGTATATATATCATATATACATATCATATATATCATATATATCATATATATGTCATCACTGTCATCCCGTTGATCATCAATTTGCTCGAGCAGGTGCCAGTAATGTCTCCATTCATCCTAGCACTGAGATTTTAGCAGCCTCTCTTTACTCGTTCTTCCCAGCAATGCAGCATTAGTGGCTCTTTCAAGATAAGGTGAATGAGACCCATCATTGTTACTGTATTTGGCATATTGAATACGCCACAAGAGCTTGCCAGGAACTGACCCGAGGACAGGATGCTCTCTGTACCTTGCCAGGTTCTCTGAGAGGGAGAACTTGGCTATAAGAGGTCTGGGAGTGTTGTTTTATAGTCTCTGGATCTTGGCTGTTGATGGGATTACAAGGTGTCAGGTGCAGTTTGTGGGTGTGGCTGTCAAGCTACTGGAAAATGAGGGGCATTGGTGGAGGAAGCCCAGTCCGGATTCGAGCAGGCTTGGAGATCTCAGCCCTGGGTAACACATACCTGCCGGTTCCTTCATATTTGAGGATCATCCAAGCATGTGGAGAGTGGCCTTGAGCAATGGCTGAGTTCCGGAGGTCTTCTGCTGCTTTGGGTGGGGAGGGAAACTCAATCCGCCCCACTCCGAGGGGCCCTAGTGAAGACAGCCTGGCATGGGGGCAAAAGACTCTTATATACATATACACATACACATACATATATATACATATATATATCACAGCTAACTATTTTTCCCATTAACTGCTTATTTGTATGCATTGTTAACTGGGTTTTCTTCTACCTTACTCATTGTATATGGGTTTGTTTCCTTCTCTTCTTTTCTTCCACTTGCCTCCCTCCTTCCTTTGTTCCCTCCCTTCATTCCTTCCTCTCTCCCCTTTCTGTATTTTTACAATTAAATGCTGTGCAAACATAGACTGGAGAGGTGATATTTATTTTCTAGATTTCTCTAGGAAGACAGCTTTAAAAAGTTTATTTCTATTATGCCTATGCAAACATACTAAACCTTAATGAATCAATCAACATTGAGGGAGGAGAGGAGGGAAGTTTACATAATATTTATGAATATTTACTTATGTCTTTAAATATTTGTATATTCTATATCAACTTGTGTTCTATTTGCAGTAAGTTGAGCTTAAAATTGTTAATTTGTTCCTGAGGTTATCAGTGGCATTAGCAGCCCAGGAAAGTGAACTTGTGTGTGTTTGGGTGAGGGGAGTAGTATTTAGATATTTTTAAGAAAGACAAAAAAGAAAAAGAAATAGAGAAAATAAACTATTATTCTGATTCATTCATTCATTTCTATAACAATATTTGAGAAATATCAGATACTCTTCCATATACTGAAGAGTTAATATCCCAGAAGTTTTCTTCTCCTTTGAGCTCTACTACACAGGGAAAGAGTGAAAACAATTGTTAATAAAGCTGTATACCGTCCTCCAGAAAAGGATATTGCCCCATTTGAAGAAACACTTCCTAATAATGCAACACTAAAGTTTTATTTTCACCAATATTTTAAATATCTCATAACAGAATGGAAAGAGAAATAGAATTGACGAGGAAATTTTATCTAGAGCTCTATCATTTAGTATAGTTTCTCAGCTATTACTGGAGCCATCCCTGTTATAATAAATGTAAAGGAGCTCTGGAAAAGTGAATTATTTAAATATTCAGAGGTGATGATTGTGTTTTTCTCTTTCTGTATTTGCAAACAAGTAAACATAAACAAAAGGCTCACATACTTATTTTTACTTTAAATAATAGAGGTTCGGGTAGACAGCACTCATAAAGGAACAATAAAAGCAAACTAAGATGAATTTTTTGTATTTCTATAAAGGAATAAGCAAGTATTTTCTTTTTTTTGTATTAATATTTTATTTTATTATTATTTTTTTAAATTTTTATTAAATCACCATGTGGAAAGTTACAAAGTTCTCAGGTTTATATGTCAGTTATACAATATTCAAACACCCATCCCTTCACCAGTGCCCATATTCCACCACCAGAAACCCCAGTATACCCCCCGCCCCCACCCCCTACCCCCTACTGTATAACTAATGAATTTCACTTCATTTTTTCTTTACCTTGATTACATTCCATAATTCAACACAAAACTCACTATAGTTGATATAACTCTCTCTCTCTCTCTCTTTTTTTTTTCTCTTTTTCCTTTTCCCTTTTTTTTTTTTCTTTTTCCCCCTCATCCCCCTTCCTGCGCCTCATAGTATGGTGTACGCCACGCCACGTCGGCCAGCGTGGGGCTTTTGCTTAGTTCACAGTCCAGAGGTGGCTGCTACATTAAAAACCTTCAATATTTTCAACAAAAACTTACTGTTATTATTTGGAGTTTCCCCCCCCAAGTCAGACCTGTTCAAATGGAACCAATTCACATTGCTGAACAATTATAAATGTTAAGTTTTGGATTTCTGTATAAAGTCCAGGGAGAATTCTGCCAGAAATTACATAGCCCAGCTCACAGTCCCAGTGCATTGCTGTAAGAAGTCTCTGAATTCAAAGTCTTTAGGCGCAGAGGGTCCGATTCGCGCTCAGCGGCTCCGGGTTTATCTGGGCCGAGGGCGTGCCGGTTACGCCCCCTTCCCATGAGTTCCTGGGAGCCCCCAAAGTAAAATCCGAATACCTGTGGGTCTGGAATCAGAAGATGGCGCCTGCCACATGGTGCCGCCAGCCCGCCGCTTTCCATGCAGGAAGACAGGGTGGGGGGGGAAAAAAAATCCACCCCCAGCAGCACCGAGTTGTAGCCCAGTTTGGTGTCCCAATGCATTGCTCTCAGGTGCTGCGCTGGATGCCCGAATGTGTTACATCTTTGGAGTCAAAGTCTTTAAGCGCCGCAGAGGGTCCCTAAGCAAGTATTTTCATGAGACTGATTAGAATATTACAACAATGAATGTAGGTAATTGAGATTTATTAAAATATTAAACATCAAATAGTGTTGGCAGAGCAATAGTTATTTTTCTTTTGGGAGAGGCCTGGACCACACCTGGCATTACACAGAAGTTATTTTTGGCTCTGTATGAAGCAGTGACCACACTGGAGTTTCTATGAGGGATGCTATTCAATGCTAATTATTGAACTGAGGACAGCTACGTGCTAAACAAGTGCTTTACTATCAATATTACTCTCCAATTCCAGAGCATTAACTTTGTATTCAATTGAGGTTTATTCATTTTTTGAGGAGAATTGGGTCGTGTTTAGTGGTATCTCTAGCTCTGTGCTCAGTGGTCACTACCAATGGTGCTCAGGAAATCATGCATATCAGAGGTCAAGCTAGGGTCAGCTGCATCCCTGTACTACTTATCTGGCTCTCTTATACTAATGTTTTAAAATATTAAAATTCTCTAGCATGTTTAGGTGGCAGGGAAGAAATAAATTCAGTATTTATTGACTAGTTTATTTTATATTCCCTTGGATTATTATAAAGTAGATACACAAATGACAGAAATGCGTACCTTTCCACAGCCCCTGTGTTTTTCTGTTTTTCTTTCAGTAGGGCTCCATATACACATTTATTTGTGCTTCTTTTTTAAAGTGCATTTTAACTGGATCTCATCCAGCTGAATAATGCCTGCCATAAATATCGTCCATGAAAATGTTCCTACACAATTATCTATAAGCATGTAAGATAGCTTATAATTAAAGTAGAGTACTTCAAATGACTAAAGTGATATCTACTTTATTAAACAGTTGCCTAACCAAAGAGTAATCAGGATAGATAGTTTTGGCAAAATTTGGAAAGAGAAATATAGAGTTGAAGTTTGATAGTTTTTAGTTATGAATAGATTTAAGGTACATATGAAATATAGTAATAATATTAAACATGTGAACAATAGTAATACTATTAAATCTGTTGTGATGCATATTGGAAGCAATGATCAATATAACCTCAAGAGTAAGTATTGACTAAAGTGACTACATAGTCTAGTTGTGAGAGATACAGGATGAATTCAGACATAAAGCACAACAAGAGGAAGAAAAGAAAATGAAACAATAAAAACTTCTTGAATGTCCATAAATATTATGTCAAAGCAAGAGAATCTAGCAGGATTTTGTAGGGACAATGAAATATAAAAAATTAAAAAAACTCAAATAAATATGTATGGAGAGTTGATTTCTGACAAAGTACCCCAGAGAATAAAGTAAAAACAGGAAAATATCTTCCATAAATGGTGATACAAAACCTGAAAAGTTACCTGCAAAGGCATAGACTTGAACCACTATTTCATACCAGGCAAAAGAATCAACTTTTAAGGACATAGATATTCAAAGGGCATCAGAGAATATAGACAAAGCTCTTCGTGATATAGGATTCAGTGATATGTTTGCTAATTGATAATTAAACTACAATGGCAAGAAACACACAAGCAAAAAGAAATATTCCACCTCTCCTCCTTCACTCTCCTTTACCCTCTAAATTTTCTTATTTTTTTCTCCCTGTCTTCTCTTCTAGAAAAATATACAAATAACAATATAGCAAACTAAAACACTTTTTACCTCTATCACTAGAGCAAAAAGATATCCTACTCAATGGGGTAAAAAAGTCACATGCCATACATCTACAGAGGGCTAATTTCCGAGATATATAAAGCACATCAAACAAGTCAACAACAACAAAAGCCCCATCAAAAACAAAAAGAAGAGCTGAACAGATATGTCACCAAAGAAGGCATACACATGGCCAATAGACATGTAAAAAATGTTCATCATCCTGATTATCAGGAAGTATAACTAAAAACTACAATTAGATACCACCTCACAGCCATGAGAATGCCTATAACAAGACAGGCAGAATCAACAAATGCTGGTTGGGACATAGTTAAAAGGATCCCTCAATCACAGTTGCTGAGAATATATGTTGTTCTCACCCCTATGGAAACAATATGAAAGGAGATTTCTCAAGAAAGTAAAAATAAATCTACTATATGATCCAGCAATTCCACCCTTATGTATATATTCAAAGAACCCAAGAATACAAATTTTAAAAGATATATGCATATATATGACTGGTTGTATATTTATTGAAGCTCTATTTACAATAGTCAAGATCTGGTAGAAACCCATGTGTCCAACAGCAGTTCAGTGCATAAAGAAGATATGCTGTGTATATGTGATATAATACTACACAGCAGTAAGATCAAATTTTGCCTTCATCAAGTTCCCTGCAACGAGCTTAGTTTGAAGAAAGAGAATATAATACTGCATATCACAGAATGACGAGAAATTAATCAGCAATATAGAGTGGTTAGAGTGAAAGGGAGTTTTGAATTTACAAAAAGAATGAAGTCTAAGCAATGGGAATGCACTGAAGTGCATATAAGATGTGCTGAGAGGTTTTCACAGATAGATGATTAAGACCCAGATGGGTGTTCCCTATCTGACTATTTGACTGCTTAACTATAATTCCGTTACCATGGTTTACATGAAAATCTAGCAAACTGTGTGTGTGTGTGTGTTATGCAAGAGGTGGGTACTTATGGGGCCAAATGACATATTTGCCAATATGGAATGAGAATTTCTTCAAAGTATCAGTAGAATAAACAACAAAACAAAAGTTTAATAACATTCCCTGTACATTTTGTTCATTTGTTTTTAAATTTTGGCAACATTTTTTGGTGATTGGTTGTATGTACTCGATAATTATAAATTAAATATAATTATTCATTGAATTGGACAGAACAGCTCTTTTCTGACACCCAATTTATGCTATCAATTTCACTAAATAATGGTAGAAAGTTATTAATTTCATATACCTATCTGGGTGCTTATATTCTTTTCAAATTTTAAATAGAGATAGTCACTTCATATTTCTCCTAAACTTACTCCTGTTCACCCAGACCCAGTATTTCTCATTGTGCATATTTCCCTCTTGAAAATCCACCAAAGTAAAAACTAGTTACAGGAAATTTTTCAGTATATATAATAATTAGAAGTTTCCTAGACATATAAAATTGAAGGAGTTTACTTAATATTTAATGTCCAAGGAAGACATTAACTGTTTTCATAGTTTTATATTGAGCATATACCAACCTTCAGAGTTAGGAAAAAAGTTGAAATAGATATTTCAGCATCACATTTGGAAATACATGATTATTTTAAGCATTCTATAACATTGATCAGAGATGTGAAAATTGATGTCTTCATCATTTTTAACAGTTGGTAGTTTTCACAGCATGTCCAATGCTAACGCAACCTTGATTTGCACAGCAAAGTGGAAACTAATTCTGTGCTGAGAGAATACTATATGGATGGTATATGTGTATTAATGTGCATTCAAGTGTTTACATGTTTATATAAAGTAGCATTTGATGTACTTTGAAATGTGAAATAAATGATGTATTTAATCTAAACACAAATTTGAATATATATTTAATTTCAAATATTTATTAAATTTTAAATTTAGAAACAATTGAGTTTTGTGCAGAAAAAATTGGTAGTAATATTTTTAGAAAATGAAAATAATCATAATCCATTATCAAATATTATGTTGGATGTATTATGTTTTCAATGATGAAATATAATTGATCTAATCAGAGTTACATGTGGACAAATTTCTTTTGTTTTTTTCTCCTTTAAAGGACTGGAGCAATAACAGAGTAGGTGGGTTGTTTGCCTTGCATGTCGCTGACCCAAGTTCGATTCCTCCATCCCTCTCGGAGAGTCCAGCAAGCTACGGAGAGTACCCCCTGCCCATGGCAGAGCCTGGCAAGCTACCCGTGGGGTATTGGACATGCCAAAAACAATAACAAAAAGTCTCACAATGCAGATGTTACTGTTGCCCGCTTGAGCAAATCAATGAACAACGGGATGACAGTGCTACAGTGCAGTGCTATTCCTTACTTGAGGTTCAATCATAGCAGCAAAATAAATGTGAACCATGCAGTATGATAGCTATTCTCAGCTTTGTTCTAACAACCATCTAATTTACATTATTAAAAGGAATGCTACAGCAGCAGAGCAATAGTAGAATGAGTAATGTGCCTGCCTTGCATAAAGGCAGACTTGGGTTTATTCCCATAATCCCATGTGGTCCCCTGAGCACTGCCAGGAGTGATTCCTGAGTGCAGAGTCAGGAGTAATCCCTGAGGATTTCCAGGTGTGACCCAAACACATCCCCCATAAAAATAAAAATATATGAAAGAAATGCAAGAGTTCAAAACCTAACTCTTAGAAATATCTTTAACAAACAACATTTCCTATCATTTGAGACTCACTTATTGTTGTACATTTGTTATAAGTGAGGTGTTATGGTTCATAAATACCTAGATATTCTTAGAATTCTCTCTGTAAAAGTACCTCATATATAATGGGTACTCAGTATCTAGAAATAGATAGAACTTTCTCATTGGGTTATAGAAGTAGGTGATTGTCACCAAGAGATGTAACTACAAACTATGAAATAGCGATTACCTAAGTATATAATAATGTGGCAATCACTGTATCACTGTCATGCCATTGGTCATTAATTTGCTTGAGAGGGCACCAGTGATGTCTCCATTGTGAGACTTGTTGTTACTGTTTTGTGCATATCGAATATGCCATGGGTAGCTTGCCAGGCTCTGCTTTGCAGGCGAGATACTCTCGGTATCTTGCCAGGCTCTCCGAGAGAGAGGGGTGAAAGAATTGAACCCGGGTTGACCATGTGCAAGGCAAACGCCCTACCTGCCCTACCCACTGTGCTATCTACTCTGTTCTCATCATCATCATCATCCCGTTGATCGTCAATTTTCTCGAGTGGTCTCAGTAACTTCTCCATTCGTCCTAGCCTTCACATTTTAGAAGCGTCTCTTAACTCGTCCTTCCCAACAGTGCCACATTGGAGGTTCTTTAAGGGTCATGGGAAGGAGACCCATCATTGTTACTGGTTTTGGCATATGAATACGCCAAGGGGAGCTTGCCAGGCTCTCCCATGCTGGTAGGAAACTCTCGATAGCTTGCCAGATTCTCTGAGAGGGAGAATTAGGCTATAAGATGTGCTCTGATCTACTTAAAGAAAATAAAGCCTACATCCTGATTTCCCCTCAAGCATTCTTAAAGGTCAGGATAAAGAAAGAAAAGAAGAAGTTTTTCTTCTCAAAGTTTGTCCCTAAACAGATAAAAAGTTGATTCTTGAGGAGTGAAAAACTCTATGCTTATGTATACGGCACATTTCTGGTATCATTTGGGGGGGGGGTGGTAATGTGAAGGAGAACTATATTATTAAAATTAAGTTTGCATTGTCTGACTTGGTTTCAAATTGAAACCATGTTGAAAAAAGGTTGGGGATTGACCTTGCCCGACCAAAGGAACCCAAAGGTGAAACTAAAATCATTATATCAGCTGCCAGCAGCTCTTCTCTCACAGGATGGGACAAAAGGAACAGGTTTTGCTACTTCTAGAAACTTAAGCACAGAATTATTCCTCCAAAACAATTTTGCAGAACACATTTTCAGTGAAAATTGGTTTACTCTCTTGCATATTGCACTTTATAAAAAATGTCAAATCTATAAACATATATACATATATATATATATATATATATATATACACACATACCCTCTTTGTCCAAAGTTCCTGCTTCAAACCATTGGTATTTTAGCTATAAGAGCAATAGAAAGGTCTTTGTTAGAATATTTGTTCTCTCATCCTCAGTGCTGGAAAATGCTGAGTCATAAGGTGTCTTGTTATTCATAGCCTTCGCATTACCACCACA
Organism: Sorex araneus; assembly: GCF_027595985.1. Taxonomy (NCBI): domain Eukaryota; kingdom Metazoa; phylum Chordata; class Mammalia; order Eulipotyphla; family Soricidae; genus Sorex; species Sorex araneus. Next base: position 227,884,349 of record NC_073313.1, on the reverse strand, counting down.
AGGCCTGAATAATTCAGTAAGGCTTCACTTTTGGAAAGAAATAAAGATGGGAGTTGGTTACCAAGAAGCCAAACATGAATAGAAGGGTAGAATTTTCAGTCCAAAACCAAATTTCTAGATATATGATAAGGGATAGACATTTAATCAATAACCAGTGATCAATGATTTAATCAGCCCTCAACAATGTTTGAAGAATTTCCAGGGTGGGCAGCCAGAACCTTTCCATGTGCCACCTCAGGAAGCCCTAAAACACCTGAGGAAGAAACTGCTTAGTGTGAGGCTGTATTTTATATCTCTTTATCTGGTTGCTGTCTTGTATCTTCTAATTGTCTTTGTAATCAACTGGTAATCTCATAAGTAAAGAGTTTTTCTGAATTCCATGAGCTGTTCACACTCGGAAGGGGGAGGGAGCATTATGGGAACTTCTGATTTATGGCCAGTTGTTCAAAACAATAGACAAATACCTGGACTTGCAATTGGCATCCTGAATTTGAGAAAATTGTGGAAACCTCCAATCTATTCTGGGCCAATTCTGGGTCAGAACCACAGGGACAACAATGGACCGAGGTCTTAATCTATGGAGTCTGGTGCTACCTCTGGGTAGATAGAATCAGAACAGAGTTAAAAATGTAAGACACCCAGGTGCTGGAGAGATAGCATAGCGGATAAGGCATCTGCCTTGCACATGGCTGACCCAGGTTCAATTCCCAGCGTCCCATATGGTCCCCTGAGCACTGCTGGGAGAAATTCCTGAGTGCATGAGCCAGGAGTAACCCAAGTGCATAGCCGGGTGTGACCCAAAAAGAAAAAAAAAAAAGTAAGACACCCAGCTGGGTCTGAAGAGTTATTGGAGGTAGAAAAAAATGTGGATAACAATTGGAATTAGATGAGAAAATCCAAAAGAATCTCCCTAAGTAATACAAAAACAAGAGAGACTCTTACATCTTTCTTTTCCTTTTTCTTACTCTAAGAAGTACTCAGTGCGAAGAAATATAATGTTTTAATTTATAAATTAAGCAGACTAGGAGATTAACAATAGAAACTAAATAGAATAATTTTGTAATATACCATAATATAAGTTATGTGAACGTGATCTCTCTCTCAAAATTTCTTATTGTCCATAACATTTTCAGATTATCGTTGACCACGAGTAACTACAATTCAGAAAGCAGAGCTTTTGTGAAATTCCTTAAGATCCACTGCTCCTTTTTGTTAATGTATCTTGTCTTATGGATCTGTTACTCCTTTAGTACTTATTCAGAGGTCAGAAAATAATATTTTCTTTGAGATTTTTCCTTTGATATGCATAAATAACAGCTTAAAACAACACTGTTTAGTTAATGCAGTATTGAACTGTAGAAATTCCTAGAGTGATATAAAATGGCTCTTCTTACACTGACAAAAAATACCCTTAGGCTTTCTGCCTATTTAAATAGAGTGTTATTTAGCCAAGGTTGCTCCTTCAATGATTAGTGTCTTCTACATAACTTCTAAATTATTCATTCATGCAAATCCAAAAACTAATCACTTTATTCTTTAGCAAAGTTGAAAGGAGATAATTAATGCTATTTATTTTTTAAATTACTATCTGGGATCTTTTGGTCTTAATGTGTTTGAATAATAATAAATGTAATTTTGATGTATGATTACTGTAGCAATTGAAATTTCCAAACAACATAAGTAGGAGGTAGTTGATGTTTGCTGGTTTCCTTTACTTTTCCGAGATACCTAACCAAAAAACTGCATCTCTTGCATACGTTTTTTCCTTTTTCTTTTTCATTCTTTTTTTTTTTCTTTTTGCTGGAAACAAAAATGCTCCTAATAGTCCCCTAGTTCACTTGTGGAATGTTCCACACTTGTATATTTAATAGTTTTTGACTCATCTGTAACCTGTATCTCCCCTTGTTTCCTGCCAAAGGCCTTCAAAATGAAAAAATAAAAGTATGAAAGTATCTGCTTATTTATTTTATGGCACTTTCTTCAAGATTATTTTCTGTCTAGTGTTTCCTTTTTTGAGATCCTCGGCAACTTTAATGAAAGGGAATAATCAAATATTGATGATAGCTTTAACTATGTGAAGCTACTGAAGTACGTGTACGTGTATGTGTATGTGTGTGTGTGTGTGTGTCTGTATGTGTGTGTGTGTATATATGTCTGTGTGTGTTTCTCTGTTTAAAACGCTTAAATTGAGAAGTTGAAAATGACAAAGTTACTGTTTGTCACCATGATCTGAATCTTTAAAGAAAAGTTACAGTGTTGCTCTAGTTGAATACAAATGTTTGGCAGTTATGATTATTTTCTGTTGAAAGATCTTTATTCTGCTGTTTTTGATTTCTTTTGCTATAAGGCTAAAATTTATTTAATTTTATCTTGTCATATGACATATTTTTCTGTAAGTAACATTAAATTACTTTATGGTGTGATGTAAAGTATTTATAAAGACACATAGAAATTGCCATATTGCATATGCTATGTAATTCTATGGTACTGGCAGATTGGCACCTCCTTAAACCCAACCTTGAATTCTTTCCTTTGATAGGATAAGATTTTGAACTGAGAACAAGACAAATGAGTCCCTACTTTTAACACATTGAGACTATATATTATTTGATATTTAATAAGACAATTTCATTTATATGTTAAATTTAAATAATGAACAAAAGTCAAACAGACAACTTCCTGATAATTTGCCATCTGTATATCTTCAGGACACAATGTATCACTGTAGCACTGTTGTCCCTTTGTTCATGGATTTGTTTGAGCAGGCACCAGTAAGGTCTTCATTGTGAGACTTGTTATTGTTTTTGGCATATTGAATACGCCATGGCTCTGCCGTGTGGGCAGGATACTCTCCGTAGCTTGCCAGGCTCTCCAAGAGGGATGGAAGAATCGAACCCGAGTCAGCCATGTACAAGGCAAACGCCCTACCTTCTGTACTACCGCTCCATTCCCAGGACACAATAATATCTATTAAATTCTATTTTTTTAATATATATTACATACTAACTTGCACATGAAAGGGGAAAATGACTTATTATAGACTTAGAAATGTTCTTTCTGGTGGTAGGATTCAAACCTAACCAATCCAAAACCTACATTTCGACTGCACTGTGCTTGCTCAGAAATAAGCTTATGATAAACTCAAAACTGATGTGAAATAGTTAGTTCAAGTGGAACAGTCCAGGAGGAAGCAAGACCCACCTCTGAACTTTTCAGTCCGTTAAATAGCATATTCATTTTCCAGAAATTATGCAGCAAAATTTACAGTCTTATTTTGAAATAAATTAAATGAATAGCTCTGTGAGACTCATAACAGATCTGACAGAAATCACTGAATAACCTTCTGTGCATTCAACTTGATGCAACACTCTTGGAAGGCAATCAGAGAACCTTAGTTATGTCTGTGGAAGTAGTGGATAATCCAATTTTTAAAGAGACAGTCTTCATAGTCCACAACTAAACAATCAACATATTCCAGGATTTGTAATTTTTTTAAAAGTACACACTTATTTTTATTTTTTTAACTTATTTTATTGAATCACTGTGAGATAGAGCCTTACAAAGCTGTTCATGAATGGATTTCAGTCATACAGTATTCCAACACCCATTCCTCCACCATTGTACATTTCCCAGCACCAGTGCTCCAGGTTCTCTCTTATAACCCCCCACCCCTACCCCTGACCCCTTACAGTTATTTTCCCCTTGCATAGCTCTTTGGACTCATATCTCAATTTTAAGTTTGTACATTTTATGAGCTGCATAATACCCAAATCCAGTTAAACTTTAGAATTCAGATGAAACTTATTCTGATGGTTAATTCATCTTTTCATATAAAATATAGTTTTATTTAACTAAGGGGGAAAGAGTCATTAAATTGGTATAATTGAGAATCCCATTTAATAATAATATTGAAATTTTCATATTTTTATCAAAGACATTATTCTTTTGAAGTATACATTCTCAATTTGGACAATGTAGATGAACTCTCAACCTTGAATTTTAGGGAAAAAATCTTAGGTTTTATTGAGGCATTACAAGAAACTTTTAATCAGAACTTCAGCAAAAAACAGATTTATGTTAAAACAATTTATTGACCATTTCAGGGCCTGTAAAATACATTAAGCATTTAATTGCATGGCATTTGTTAGTAAAGGGTTGTAGCATAATTGTTAGTGAGCTTTCAGAAGTGTTTCCTGGAGATAGTATTTGAATAATCTGTTGCTCAAATTTGAATAATTTATGCATAACCAGCATAGAGTTATAATTGCAATTACAATGTTCAGTTCAGTGGCAATTGAGTCGCATTTGAAGTTAGATGCCGATTATACTGTACAGCTAAAACTCTGCTTTTCATTTCATTCTTAACAAAGAATTCTGAGTAAAGAGAGATGGCTCAGAGCTTGACAAAAGTTCCCAAGTGAAGTTTTAAACAGTTTCTTTCTAGAGATTTTTATTTCATTTTATTTATTTATTTATTTATTTATTTATTTATTTATTTATTTATTTATTTATTTTTGTATTCAAAGTCTGAAATCCAATCTTGCATGCTTCTGTGCCATAGAGATAAAGCAAGGGACTAAAAGTCCTCCTGGTTGGACAGAAAGGACTTTTCTACTTTACTTCTGAAGGAGCAGCTGCTGTCATCAATAATTTCCCAAAGCAATAGTCCCGGAGTGTAAACAATATTTTATATGTATGACAGTGGAATAGAATCTGTTCTTGCTATGTATACCTCACCATAGAGAATGGATTAACCCTATGTAGTACAGCAGAAAATACACCATGTTTTCTGAATTAAATGAAAAGGTTAAGAATTTATATGTAATGGATGTTTCTAACAAAGAGTATCACAATTTTCCTAACCATCCAAAAATGTATCATAACAAATTTTAAGCAATTGGTAATTACTACTCTTCAAGTCTTGCCAATCAAATCAAATTAATTTTATAATGCAATACTGAATTTTGCTTTCTTGAAAAATTTAAAATTCTACTGAATTGTTGATCATTTTTGAAGACTAATTTTGTTTTTTCTAAAAAGCTGTCAGAGACCTTAAAGTGTTTTTCTATCTCTAAATTCAACAAATATTTATAAGTACTTTATAGAGAAAATAACTTTAATTAGTTTGGCTAAAATTAAAATTATCAGTAGAGATAAAGAACTTCCATGAAAATCATTTCTTAGAATGCTGAAATTTATTCTCACTCATTACCATAAAAGATTTGATTATAAACTTTCCTGTAAATTTCAACTATTCTTATGTATAATATATTTTTTTAATTCGAGCATTCACATTAAAAATATTGTCAAGTGAGAGGTTGAATAAGGAACCAAGAATATAATGAGATATAGATTCATGAACTTAATATTTGGAAAAGAACCTTAAGTTTATTTAGTTGTGTCTCCTGTTTTTCAGTAAAATAGTATAGATATATTGTAGGAATTTTCAATAATGCTTTTTAAATCATTTAAAATTATATAAACTTGTAAACTTTTTAATTTTTAAAATAAATCATCGACAATTAAATTTATTTTTCCTGTAATTTAGATTAGTTCACATATGCTGCTTTTTCCTGTTTCTGGATTTTGTTTGTTGTGTATTGGGCCACATCCGGTGGTACTTAGTATTTACTCTTGACTCTGGGCTCGAGGATCACTCCTGAAGGGGTTTGGGAGACCATATGGGGTACCAGGTCCACTGTATGCAACACAAATGCCCTACGTTCCATACTGTGTCTCTGGTTCCTAAATTTAGCTTTGAGATTATTTTTATTTTGGCTTTTTGTGCCACACCCAGCGATGCACAGGGGTTTCTCCTGGCTTTGCACTCAGGAATTACTCCTGGTGGTTTTCAGGGGACCATATGTGATGCTGGAAATCAAACCTGGGCTGGCCACGTGCAAGGCAAATGCCCTACCCACTGTACTATGGCACCAGCCCGAGCTTTGAGATAATTTTTAAAAATTTAAAAAAAAATTGTCACTCATATCACTTGTCATCTCATTGTTCCTCGATATGTTCGAGCAGGTGCCAGTAATGTCTCCATTCACCCCTATCTCATGCTAGTGTTGACCAGTGGCATCTGCTTGCTCCAGGAACATGAAGAGCCTCAAATCGTTCATTCAGGGTCTTGACAAAGAAGTCTGACCATCTTGTAGGTGAGTGGCCACGTGGTCTTTTGACATCCAGTGGAATCCAGTCGGTAACACTCTAGTCAAGTGGTGGTCTCTAAATCGAATTACGTATCCGGCCCATTTGATTTTTGATGCCTTGGCAAATAAGATAGCATCCCTGATTCCTGATCATCGATGGAGGTCAGAACATTGGATTCCTTCTCTCACTTGAGTGAAACGTGATACTCTAAGCATAGCTCTTTCGATTCCTCTTTGGGATACCCGAATAGCGTTCTCATCCTGTTTTCATAGGGCCCAGGTTTCTGAGTTGTACGTTAGTGCAGGGAGAATGGTGGAGTTGAAAAGATGTGCCCTGAAGCCGAGGTTCTTTGTTCTCTTAACCACTTCTTCAATTCTCTTGAAGGCATTCCACGCCAATCTCTTCCTCCTGTGCAGTTCAGGTGCCAGGTCTATTGTCATGCTGAGTTCTAGACCTAGGTACACATAACTGCAAATATTTTTAAAAATATAAAATAAGAGTTAATTAAACATGAACTTTTTGTTGGTAATATTAAACAGTATGATTATAACAATATTCATCTTATTACTAGATAATATTGCATTAGGGTTTTTGTTTTGAGGTTCATACCTGTTGATTTTCAGGACTTACTCTTGTCTGTGTCTTGCTTTCTTTACTATATCACTAGCCTGATAAGTTTTGATTTTAAGCATTTTTGTCTTGTTTTGTTTTTAAATTGGGGCCACACGATCTCTTTTTGACTAAATCCTGGCTCTATGCTCAGGGTTCAGTCCTGGTAGGGTTTCAGGGGACCATAAGTGATGCCAGGGATTGAATTTAGGTTGACTATGTTCAAGGCAAGTGCCCTACCCACTGTATTATCATTTTGTTCCACTAAGGCTTTAAAATAACTTATTGTATTTTTACTTTAAAAATGTATTAAATAAAAATTATTATAATCACTAAACTTTCAGGACTCATTTATTGGTGAAATGTGGTTAGTAATTACATTTAAACAAATATAATTGAGCATTCACTGTATCACTGTCATCCCATTGCTCATCGATTTGCTTGAGTGGGCACCAGTAACATCTCCATTGTGAGACTTGTTGTTGCTGCTATTAAACCCAGATTTAGCTAATAATATTTCTTTTCAAAACTGTCTTACATTATTAACAGAATAAATTAGCTTGAACTAGAGTAAATTAAAACTGGCAAATATGAGTTATATGGTGCAGATTTTATAAAAATAATTTTAATGAGGTGACATAATAATGAAATCATCAGTTAAACATGACATGTTTTGCCTTGTTAAGAGAAAACTTGGTTATTACATGTATTATAGATAAGTATAGATAGTAGGCACCTAGATTGCCTACTCCTTTATTTCTACTCTGCCGTTTGTTGGTGTTCTTATCTTGGCAAGCAGCTTGCTTGGAAAAGTCTTCATTTCCTCATTTGTCAAAATATTACCCAGGCTGGAGAGGGAGCATAAAGGTTAGGAAAGTTGCCTTGATGAGAGCCACTCCCTAAGACTTGCACCCAGAGGTAGGTATGAACTTTGCAATGCTGTGGCTCATAGGCAATCATGGGATGGGAGCAGTACCGGCACGCCCTCGGCCCAGATAAGATCTGGAGGTGCTGCTTTCGAAACAGACCCTCTGCTCATACAGACTATGATCCAAGAGGTCTTCTAACCCATTTTGGCACCCAGAGCGGCTTCTTACAGACATGCATCTAGACTGTGAACTGAACTAAAATATCAGAAATCCAAAACCTCATGGCCGCTGTTGAGGCTGCACTAGCTCATAGAATCTTCATTCTCAGCAATGAAAAGAATTATTAAATGATGCCTTTTCAGCAGGCCTGATTGTTGGGGGAAATTCCAAACAATAATAGTGAGTTCTCTATTGAAATATTGAATGCATTCAAAGTATAGAGAATAGAATGAAGATCATTAGCTACTTATGTGGGGGCTGGGTGAGAGGGGGTATATTGGGTTCTTGGTGGTGGAACATGTACACTGGTGAAGGGATGAGGGTTCAATCATTGCATGACTGAGACTTAAACCTAAAAGCTTTGTATGTTTTTTTCTTTTTCTCACGGTGATTCAATATAATAAAATTAAAAAGAAAAAAGAAAGTTGCCTTGATTTGAATCCTGGCACCTCATATGATATCTTTAGCACTTGAGCACTACTTTCAGGTCCTTGAGCACTACTGGGTTGTCACCCCTCTTCTCTCCCCACCAAAAGAATTACCTGGAAAGATTGCAATTTTTTTAATTTGGTGTAAAAGTACTAAGAACAGTAACTGACACATGTAGTCAACACTATAGTGTTTTCTGTTAATGGTTTATGTTTATGTAGATTAATTTTAGGTATTTATGTTTATTTATTCTTCAAAGTTATGGCTTCTACTTAGAATAATTTAGAAATGGAAGTTTTGACAACATTCAATAAAAAAAACAAACATTAACAACCAAACTTTAAAAAGTGCCTATTAAGAGGGTCAGCTGGGGTTGGGGGTGGGGGTAGGGAGGAATCCTGGGAACAATGACAGAGGGAAGTTGACACTGGTAGTGTGTTTGGTGCTGGAATATTGTATGTCTAAAGCTCAACTATGAATAACTTTGTAAGTCAAGATGCTTTAATAAAATAAAATCTGGAAACACATTTAAAACCTAAGATCTTTCAATAATGTAGATGGTTATTCTCCTTTGTTTTCAAATAACTGAATCAATAAGATTTTTCTTTGAAAAATATTAGTCATGGCCCACAATACAAAACAAAAGAAACCATTTTCCACCATGCAATCCTATAGTCAAGATATTAATTAACTGTATCTGTGGATTATTTATAGAGATCTAAAATCATTCATACAAATACATTTTAATGAAAGTAAATAACTTAAATATAACATATAATGGAATATCTGATCACAATGTCTATATTATACAACCAAACAATGTTTCTGTCTATGAAATTTACTTATTAAATTCATTTAGCGTTAGGCATTATGATATATATTATTGTCAATAATAGAGGTCCAGGCATCCAACCTTTCAACACTACACACACCAGCACTGTGGGGTTTCTCCTCCATTGTCTCAGAACCCTCTTTCACTCTCCCAACCCAGAACCTTAGTAAATTTTTTGTTGCTGTTTGTTGGTGTTGCTGCTTTTAATTTTATTATTATACTTTGAGTCTCATGTTCACAGTAGTGTTCTTGTGATCTTGATGTAGTTATCTTATCTATCCACTTCTGAAGAGTCCAAATTGCTCAATCAGTGTCCAATGACACTTGCAGCTTGTCACTTCATTATTCTACCTCCCAGTGTTCCCTTACTTGGCCTTCACAGTTCAATAAACCAGGGACAAGGGTTTGCCACCACTGACGGTTACCATTCTCTTGTTTTGTTTCTATTCTATAGTTGAATGAGTTCATTTTGTACTTTCCCTTCTCTCTCTTAGTTTTCTTAATAAAATAGCCTCCTTTCATGTTGCAGCAAATTGCATTCTTCTTTTCTTATGGCTTTGTAGTATACCATTGTGTATATGTACCACAGCTTCTTTACCAATTCATCTATCAGTTGGCGTTGGGCTTTTTCCATATCTTGGTTATCATACCACACACTGCTATGTGATATGTGTGCATATATCTACTTGAAGTAGGGTTTTGTGTTTTTAAATAAATGTTTTTGTGTATGAAATTTAAATTCCTCTAGCAGATTTGTGAAGTCGTCATATTTTCCTTTTATTTGATTGAGAAATAAAGAGCATGAAGAGAGATTAGATTAACAATGTATATGGCATTTTGGAGAGTTAAATCTAGGTTTTTCTGAACAGAAACACATGTATTTTCAAAAATACCATTTTGCTCTGGATCACATTAAGGCCAATGAAGCATGCTATAACTAAGGACGACAATAGAGTACGGATAAAATGCCAAGAATGTAGATTCTAAGGTTAAGTTAACTGACTCAAGTGTTAATGTAAAAGGAACAACAAATGAACTCAATATATAACAACTCAAAGTATTTTAGTATTTATTAACTATCTTGGGGAGGTTATCAAGGTGACTGATTTAATGTTTACTAACTACTGAAATAAATTTTGGATGAACATTTTAAATCCAAACCCTAATGAACACAATAGATCTTTGTGCTTTTACAAAGATCTATTTAACAATATTTGTGCTTTAACAATATTTGATGAAAAGAAGTAGGCATTTCTATATGAAATATTTGTTAGTGAGGAACAGTTTATTGATGCTAAGTTCTTTAAATAAAATAAAATAGTTTTACTAGAATGCTATTCTGTAAAGACTTTTAAAAAAAAATTACAATTCAGAAATTTCCAGGGGATTTAACCAGTGAATATTTTATATCTATAGCAAGAAACTCACTGAGTTATGTGTGTATGTGTGTATGTGCATATACATATATCGCACACATGCACATGTATTTTCTCTATTGCCTTTCTTTTATTGTAATCACTGTGGGTCACATCTGTTTGTGGCCCCTGCAGATACATGTATATGTATGTATACACTTATGTATATACTTATGCCTGCAAACATATGTATACACTTTTTTGCAGTCCTTGCACAGATGGTTTCTGGATATTGTACTCATTTTAGTCGTGTGAACACATTCTGGTTGTTGTGTGCCCTGAGAATTGTACATTTTAGCCATGGGTATGCTCATTTAACTTCACTATGCAGGAGATTCCACTTTCTATGAGCTCTCATATTACAATTTATTATTTTTCCAAAATAGAATAAGGGCTAAAGCAATAGTACATTAGATAGGCCAAACTGAGTTCCATCAGTGGCACCCATTTGTTCCCCATATTGAGAACAGAACCAGGAGTAAATCCTAAGCACCCCAAACCAAATATATATGTATAGAGAGAAGGAAAGAATTTGAGGTGGAAGGGGATAAAAGATAAATAAGTAGCAACAGGGGCCAGGATCAAGGGTATTTAGGTATATCACTGATGTTAAGGAATGATTAAGTTAAATGTCCAAACCACAGAGTCAAGAACAAATAGTATTCATTGTGATTTTCAAACAGATTCTTCTGAATTTGGGCTATTGATTCTGAAATATGCAAATATAAATGGCTGGAGTGATAGCACAGCAGGTAGGGCGTTTGCCTTGTACTTGACCAACCCAGGATTGATTCTTCTGTCCCTCTCAGAGAATCGACAAACTACCGAAAGTATCTCGCCCACACTGCAGAGCCTGGAAAGCTACCCGTGGTGTATTCGATATGACAAAAAACAGTAACAACAAATCTCACAACAGAGACGTTACTGGTACCCGCTCAAGCAAATCGATGAGCAACAGGACGACAGTGATAAATATAAATATATTTTATATTTTTTATAAATATATATAAAATTATATATTTTATATATAATTAGGATTTTTTAGGATTTTTTATATATATATATTTTATATCAATAAAAACATAAATATATGAATCTTCACAATATATCTTATAGAGATCTTCACACATATGCATCTGGTAACCGTAAAAGGTGCAGAAAATGGCATGAAATTTGCAGCAAAATGGATAAAACTAGAGGCTATCATGCTGAGTGAAGTCAGTCATAAGGAAAGGAACAGATAAAGAATAAATCTGGGACTGGAATGATAATAAGTGGGTAGGGCATTTGCCTTGCAAATGGCCAACCCAGGTTCGATTCCAAGCATCCTATATGGTCCCTGAGCTAGCTAAGAGTGATTTCTGAGTGCAAAGCCAGGAGTAACCCCTGTGCATTGCCAGTGTGACCTAAAAAGGAAACAAAAGAATGAATCTTCTCAGATATGTGAATTGAAGATACACTCGCAGATAGCAACAAGGGCAACATAACGAATGAACTAATTCACAAAATTGAATTGAGGAGGGGTGGTTAGGAGGGCTGGGGCTATCCTTGAGAGAGGGGGATGGATACACACATGGTGGGTGTCATGTTGGAATTATAATCATTAGAAATCATAACTGATAGAATTTCTAATTCTATCCACATTGCAAAAAACTGTATGATTTCATTTACTCTGATAGTTGCAGAGTAATTTGTTATTTGTATATACTACAACTTCTTTATCCACATGTAATTTCCATATCCTTGTTATTGTGCTAAGTGCTATGATGAACATAAATGTATATATATACACACACACACACACACATATATATATATATATATATATATATATACATATTTAAACTCTTCATTCTGCTTTCCATAGAGGCTGAATCAGAGGACACTACCACAAACCATGAATGAGGGTTCCTATTTCATCCTGTCTCTGACTAAGGACTTTAACTTTTCTAAAGCCTTAATTTAGTCTTTGTAAAATGACTGAGTTTTTAAAATAAAGTCTTATATGTGAAGTATATTTATTACTGAAATGAGATTCCTTATACTACATACCTGTAGTCTAATGTAGTAGTTAATGTGAAAACAGATTACATTACTCATCTGTCAAGGCAGAATACAGAGATAGATCATTTCAACTCAATGTTGTTAATTTTCAATTAAATGTTTCTGTTACTGGACATATAAACTATTAAAGAATAAAAGTAAAACACTTAATGTAATACCTTCAGTGTAAAATTTTATTTTTAAAACTCGCAAAGATTTTTTTTGGGAATTGTGTGTAGCATTTATACAATTCTTTTCTCCCAGGGGTGTTGATACTTCAAATTCACAAAACTAACAGGGGAAGGATCTCAATTGATGATGTTAGAAAAACTTTGGGAAAAAGTGAAAAACAACTCTAGTTATATGACAGTAACAGTGGACAAATTTTGTTTCATAAATTCTCCGTTATGCATTCTGAACTGACACTAGTGTTTGGAACAAACTAGAAATTAAATAACAAAAAAAAAAATAATACGTGTCAAGGCCAAAGAAAATGTGATCATTGAGAATTGAACATTTGGCTCTTATAATAATAAGTGACTGTTAAAGTGTAGTTTATTCTTTAAGATCTCATCTTAAATGAACATATTAGAATTATCATTGAACATCAGTAGGATAAATGTATATCAAAATTAATTTTAGTCCCAATATGCCTTTGTAGAAAAATTTGTGCATTTATTTATTTTTTAATTTCCAAAGAAGTTCAGCAGGATGAGTAGTTTGAATAATATTAGTGAAACCCCTTTCTAAAGTTTTCTTTTTAAGTTAAAAATATTTCTTGGCTTCCGAGATTTTTGTTTGTATGCTTCAATAGAGTACATATTGTATACTCCTGGAGAGTAGACTTTTTGCGAAAGAACTGAAATAAAAGGGTTCCCCCAGAGTATTTAATGTAATTCAAACCATGAAATGGCTTAAATAGCTTCTTGGTGGCAAATCTTAGAACTTGAGAAGGATACTGTGCTGAACAATAACATGGAAGCTGGGAAATCCCTGTCTGGGAAATGAAAGATAACATCAGTTTTTGACAAATTACTTTTCAGATAATGGTAAGTATCCAAGGGGAATTTCAGTATCATGTGGTTGCTCTGTTTTCATTTTGCCGGTCAACCAATTCAATGATTCCGTATTTTATCTAATACATTATTCATGTCTAATGTTGCCAACTTATTCTTCTCCAAAACCACATGTCCTTGCTTCATGTTTATGACTCTCTTTCCATTTCAGGATAGTAACAGTGCTTTACATTCTAGTCTTTATGTTTCATTAGGCCTGATTCCTTTGGTTCCTCTGGTTCTTCTTATTCTTGTTTCATGATATTGATTATCTTGGATTTCTCATGTTTTGTAGATGTGAGTGATGCTTCATCTGTCTGGAAATTTTCTTCTCTTCTTTCCTGTGCATTTGACTAAGAAATGTGGTTTGGTCAGAACTCTTTGCCCTGGTTGGAAGAATCAATATGACAGGCACAATGCTTCTTTTACTTATTTTGATATCTTAAGACAAATGGAATATTTGCTATTTTCTTATTTGCTAGAGGTTATACAGCTGGTCAGGAACTCTGGGAAGATTATTTTTTAAGATTTTTTTAAACTTTTACTTTTTGATTGAGTCATTGTGAGAAAGGCTCTTACAAAGCTGTTCATGATTAGATTGCAGTCAAACAGTATTCCAACACCCATCCCTCCACCACTGTGAATTTCCCAGCACTTGGGTCCCCAGGTTCTCTCCCATAAACCCCACACCCAACCCCTATGCCCAAACCTGCCTCTATGGCAGGTGCTTTTCTTCTCCCTCTGTCTCTCTGCCTTTGTCTTTGTCTCTATTTTTGTCTTTGTCTCTGTCTCTGTCTCTCCTTTTTGGAACTGTGGTTTGCAGTATTGATACTAAAAGGTTATCAAGAATATCTCTTTACCTACTTTTAACACTCAGATCTTGTCCAGCGTGGTCATCTTTCTCTCTTAAAACTAGAACAGCTCAGTGGTTTAGAATTCCTACTGGTATGTGTGGTGGACAGTCCAGTCCCCAGTGCTGCTGCATATGTCAAATGTGATCCTGACAGCATCTCTATTGTTTGAGCTTGGCAACTGCGCTATTTATGATCCCTGGTACTTCAGGTGATTTTCAGCCACACTGCAGCCAGGTGTGTGACTCTCAGTGAGCACCATAGCTAAAAGATGTGTGAGGACTACAGCCCAGACATAGGACCCCTGAAGAACTGCAGTAATGCCCAGCCAAGCAATACAATGCATACTGTGTGGGAACAGTGTAGCTGAATGCTTCAAACCCCAGCAAGCACAGGTGCAAACACCACAACAAAGGAAGTGCACAGCCACCACAACTGAATATGCAAACACTGCTGCCAGCAGAAAGCAAGACCATGCCAAAAATGAAGGAAAGGAAAAAGGAAGGTGGATTGGGAACAAAAGTACAGATGGTGTATGAGAAGAGAGAGGGAGGTGGGGAGGAGAGAGACAAGAGAGAGAGAGAGAGAGACAGAGAGAGACAGAGACAGACAGAGACAGAGACAGAAAGACAGAGAGAGACATCGAGACAGAGACACAAAGGGGGCGGGAGAAGGAAGAAAAACACACCTATAAAAATGCCCTAAACTTTGGTTCTTAAATACCTCCTTAAAGCACCAAAGCAACTCTGACTGGTCTAGTGTCAGAGATTCTCAGCAAGAAAACTAAAAAAAGATTTGAGGCACAGGAAGCATTTAGGGCAAGTTTCACTCTATGAGATAACCGAGTTCTAAGACAATCCTACTGCTCCATAATATGGAGTTACAGAGAAAAGAACTACAGAAAAGACATAGGAAAGTCACTATCTTCTTATAAAATCACATTATTTGTTTCCTCTGTAGAATTTTCAAGTGAGGTTTATCCTATAAGGAATACTATGTAGTAGTCCAGATAAAGGGTGTGTATTTGGATTTATTAAATCTTCTTAACAAGGCTGGTATCATAAAGAACTGAAACAGGGAATATTCATCTTGCTCTCTGCTTCTATTGCCTCCTCTCTCTAATACCTCACTCTATCCCAGATATACCATTGATATGTAGCATTGTTCATTGAAAGTTCTAGCTACTCCTAAATCTTGTATGATCCTACTATAGAGGGATGATCCATAGAATCTGTCAGTGGAAGTACAAATGAAAGTTCCTCTTCCCTTCATTAGCGATTTACTAGAAATGATAGTTCTTGTATTAGGAAATAAAAAAAATAAGATCTGGTGTAGCTCGGTGCTAATTAATTGTTAGTACACTTTGGTTCTCTTACACTTAAAGTAATGTCCAGTAACACTTTAAATATTCTTGGATCTGTTACTCAAAAATCAAAATAAATGAGTAATGAGTAATATTAAAAAATTTTTAACAGAAATTAAATCTTTGATAATAAGAATATTTTGATAATAATAAGTGTCAATTATACTTCAGTTCAATTTCTGAGAAAATCTTCACAGTGAGTTTTGTGATTCTAGGACATGTTATTTTTGTTCACAAATTCAAACTAAATTTTTGAAATTTATTAGTCATCTTACCATTTATATTTTTATTCAGACAGATGAAATATAAAATCTTGCTTTTAAATTTAGTGATGCATTCATATCTAAGTTTTAAATAAGAATGATTTAATTTTTCTCAATTAATGTACAGGTGTTCTATGTACCCAAGTAGATAAAATGGCAACTTAAAATTGTGGGATATATTGTAGGAAATATATGTGTAATCAAATCTATTCAGTAAATATTAAAAAGCCAACTATGTATAAGATATGTGTTGCTAGCATTGTCAGGGTCCTCTGGGGACTCAGGTACAATTTTTTTTTTTTTTTGCTTTTTTGGGTCACACCTGGAGATGCACAGTAGTTACTCCTGGCTCTGCACTCAGGAATTACTCCCGGCGGTGCTCAGGGGACCATATAGGATTCTGGGAATCGAATCCGGGTTGGCCGCGTGCAAGGCAAACACCCTACCCGCTATGCTAACGCTCCAGCCCCTCAGATACAAT
This sequence comes from Sorex araneus, assembly GCF_027595985.1. Classification (NCBI taxonomy): domain Eukaryota; kingdom Metazoa; phylum Chordata; class Mammalia; order Eulipotyphla; family Soricidae; genus Sorex; species Sorex araneus. The sequence continues at coordinate 227,867,767 of NC_073313.1, read as the reverse complement.
TTTAAACATTGTTTCTGTGTCTTATATAGTGAAAACATTTATATAAACAATAAACTGAAAAAACTTGTTCATGATTTTTGTCATTTTAATATAATCTGGATGCTGTCAAATTATGAATTATAAGATATTTATAAAATAATAGTCTATATTCTACATTTAGATACAACTTCTTTTAAAATTACTGGGAAAAATTACCCTTTAATTTATTTAGTATTAAGCTCTTTTAATACTTTAGATAAATGATTCTTTTAAAATTATACATGTATGCCTGGGGCTTCAGGTTCTGAAATTCAGTAAAAAATGCTTAATGCTAAATAATTTAAAAATAAAAATCATTCACAGATTAATTAGAGACTCAGACTAATTATTTTGTACATTTTATTACTTCTTGTAGACAAATTTCTTTCAAATTAGCTAGTTCTTGCTGAATAGTTACTGTAGACTCTAGAATCTGGCTTTATAATAGAAAGTGTCACATTCACTGGTAATAGTATTTCTGCTTACTTATTGAGGGGTGACACTTCAAAGTCAACAGCTCATTTTTGATAAAATGTATTTTTTTAAATCCACTATATATGAAAACAACAAGGACATTAAAAGAATGGAGGTAATATGTCAGTTTACATATTTAGAAACATCGTTTTGTTGCACATTTGTGTTTGTGTTTCATGGGAATAAAAAGTAAATTAACATTATTTTTATTTTATTTTTAATTTTTTTTCAAGATACCACTTAGGGAAATAGGCTTGGACAGGCAACATTTAATCAAGGTGACCACTTGAATATAAGTTAACTTTGAGGCTCTTTGAAGGTCATTTGTATTCCAATTTTTAATTTGATTCCAAACTATGCCAGTGATCAGTTGAGATAAAGAGGCTAAATGTCTAGAAGGTGGCAACTCAAACAGGGCCTAAGAAAGGGAAGGGGGAAAAATGACAAGGAAGGGAAACTTGTTTTCTCTTTTCATTTATATCTCATTTGTCTTCTTGCTTAATAATAAACTATTTACCCTGCAATCTTTTCCTTAACTGACTTAGGCATATTGCATTCCTGACTAACTTTTTATCCCATTGAATTTGCATTTAGCATAAGTATTTTTAGTGACTTTTCTAAAAATCTTTAGTTATTTATTTACTTAACCCTCTCTCTAAGATCAAAGAACAGTTTTACACTTAACTCTGCAGTTACATTTTCATACCCAGAAAACTGCCACATTCATTATAGCTGTTAGATAATATTTGTTTGCATTATTCAGGAAATACATTGAATATATTTCAAAAAAATCAAAACATGTCCTGCTTTGAGATTTCTGAATGGTATTTAACTGTCATTAAAGTTACTATTTAAGTACCTGTGATTATAGCTTCTAAATTGTATTATATAAGCAAAAGCTTGGAGCCTCTGCAAAAAAGTAGGAGTAAAAATTCTTGTAAGGGTAATGCTTTGACAAGGTCTATCCTAGCAGGGCAAAAATGGGTTGATGCAGAAAGAATAATCAAGGAAGTTTTAACAGCAAACACAAGACAGCAATCTAAAGTTTTTATCTTAACCAGGAACAATGAATATTGTAGTATGTTTTATAGGGCTCTGGGACCTATATACTAATTGAGAATGTAAGTTTCAAGGTCTTTATTAGCATTATTTTCATGACTATGCCATACAATAGACTGACAAAATAGATGAACCTTGAGAAAATATGAAACATAACCCAAATTAGAGCCATGCATGTTAACATGTTTTGGAGGAAGAAGAAAATCAAAACTAAAGTCCAATGTTAGAGAGAATAAAGAAGAGCATAGAAGATATTTAGGCCAAAGGATCCATATAAAAAGTATGTGGCTCATTCCATAGAGTTTAGGGTTGAACTCTTGAAAGATTTCATCATGCACATTTGAAGAAGAGAAGGCAAGAATCACAAGGCTGGAAATAATGAGGAAAACTTTATATAGTAAAATAGATCTTCAGGGGATTTGTAGCTCCTGTAGAACATAATAGAAGCATGTTTGATTTGCCATTTGGCACTGTGTCATAATTATTATTTCTATTTTTCAGGCAAAGAAATAAGAATACAAAAGTAATGTGGCATTTCCTTGTATAAATAATATAGTCAAATTTGTCCCTAGGCAATACAGTTTCAAAATCTGAATTCATCTTCATGCTATGCAAAAATAAAGTCAATTTAAGTAAAAAAATTATAAGAATATGTATTGAGGGGAATTGTAACATATTATAAAAATAATTTACTTTTAAGTAATTTTGAAATACCTAAGCCTTCCAGATGAAGAATCCATGTATTTTTCTTATCAGGCACCAGTTGTTTCTCCATAGCAATTCTCTAAAATCCTCAGATTTAAAAGCAAAACCTGACTGTTCCTTGGAAGTTGAGAAAGTGGATATTTCTAATTAATTCAAGATGGCAATCTCCCAAAGCTGTCTGTTTTCAAGACTATAGGTATTTCATTTTCATTCTGTTTTGATAAAGAGGAATGTGATGAAGATGATCAGAATTACCTCCCATTATGAGCTTGTTAATTTGTCTGCTTTAATTTTCCAAGAGTTTCTTGGAACTCATCCAGAAATTTATGAAAGAGATCATCTTCCATTTCATACTTGTACAGACTTGTAACAATAACTAATTTGAGATAATAACTATTGTAGCTTATGTAAACATGAATGAATACAAAAAAAGCTAGAAATCGTGTATTACTGTACCACTGCCATCCTGTTCATTGTCGATTTGCCGGAGTGGGCACCAGTAACGTCTCCATTCATCTTAGCCCTGAGATTTTAGCAGCCTCTCTTAACACGTTCTTCCCAGTGGTGCCGCATTGGAGGCTCTTTCAGGGTCAGGGGAATGAGAGCTATCATTGTTACTGTATTTGGCATATCGAATATGCCACGGAGAGCTTGCCAGACTCTGCTGTGTGGGCAGGATGCTCTCTGTACCTTGCCAGGTTCTCTGAGAGGGAGTACTAGGCGATAAGAGGTTGAAAGAGTTCATAATGCACATTTGAAGAAGAGAAGGCAAATGTGCAAATATAACACCATGAGACTCTGTGTTGCTCTCTTCCGGGAGCTTTGTTTTATAGTCTCTGGATCTTGGCCGTTGATGGGATTAATTTAATTGGCAAGTATGACACCAACCAAGGCTGGATGACACATAGCATATTTTTTGATTCATGTGAAGGTCAGAACAGGAAAAATTAATCCATGAAGATAAATGTCAAAATTATGTTTACTACAGGGTAAGGAAAATGGGACTTCAAGAAGTTTTTAGTGATAATATATCTTGACTTTAGTGGAAATTTTGTGGTCATGAAAATGATTTATATCTTGATTTCAGTTTCTATAATTAGTTATGAACTTGGACATGAGATACAGAGAATGTAAAATATTTGGCACCATTAATTTTTGGCACCTGGCTAAAAGTTCAATTAGATATTTATGCAGGAGTAGGAAAGAAGTACCCAGAGAGTGAAGGGAGGTAGTTTTGATTAATCACTTCACCTAAATTATGAGGGAAAACTCAGTGGTTCTTGCTTTCCCTGTGTGTGTATCTGAGGGGAAATATTGTGCTTTTTTTAAATCTATTTTTGGGGTCACACATGACAATGTCCAAGGGGCATTTTTGTCTCTGTGATCAGAAGCACTTGGGGGAAAATGTTGTGCTGGGATTCAATAGGGGATGAACCCCAAACCAGTGTGTTAAATCCACACATTGTGATAATTAAGTCCAAGTCTCTTACACTGAAATTCAGTGTAAATTTTTCACTTTTTCTTCTTCATTTTTCTTTATTTTCATTTCATCTCTCTCTGTATTCTTCTGGTTTTACATTTTACCAGAATACAAGTATTTTCAGAAAAAAAAATACTTCCTCAGGCCTACCTTTTGTTCTAAATTCTTACTCAATATTATATTGACTTTTCAAAATATGATTACTTTGATTCAGTGCCACTGTAAGTGGTCCTTATAAAAGCAATTTATGTGATTATAAGCATATAACTTTTAGTTTAAGAACCCAAACAATTGATGCTGTTCTCTTGGAACTCACAATGTTTTCAGTCTTTTGTGTCAGAAGCCTGAATCAAACATGTTTGGCCTTTAAAAGTATCTATTTACATGAACATTTATTTATCCCTTATACTAATTTAAAATGGCTTGAGTATAAGGATGCCACAAACTTTATTTCTTTCCAAAACATTTATTGCAGACCTTTAATATGTTCATAGAATTGGTTAAAAATTAGATGCTGTTTTCAAAATAAATAATTACAAACTTATGAGGAAAAGAGGAATAATGCAGAATTCACACATTATTTCACTGTGTGAAAAATGACACTGTCATACACAGCAGGAGCATAGATTATATCTTAAAGTTCATTGGTTGTTTTTCATAATTTTTTTAGTTTTTAAATAAATAGAAAATAGTTTAAGGAATTTCCATGACATAAGAAAAAATTATAAAAATAACTGAAAGAAATCTTTATTTTTTATAAATTACAAATTTCAACTAATGAAATACTTGTAAGATATTCTTAAAACAAATAGCAGAGTTTTTATAGTACATAGTACAAACTAATGTTGATTTCTATCAGCTATCAATTACATTGGAATTCATTTGTTATTTTTTCTAATTTCTCAAGCTGTGTGTGAGGTTAGCTTATTGATTTATATTTTCTTCTTTTCTATTATAAGCCTGCATTTCTATGAACCTCCCCTCTCCCTTCCCCCACCCCCCCACAGTACTACAATACTGCTTTTGCTATGCCTGATAAGTCATAATAATTTGAGTCTTCTTTATCATTCATCTTGAAGAATCTTTTAATTTCTCCTTCGGATTTTCTTCAACAATAGTTATTTAATAGTATATTGTTTAGCTTTCACTTGCATCACTTGTATCACTAGTCATCCCATTGATCTTCGATTTGATTGAGCGGGTGCCAGTACGTCTCCATTTGTGCTAGGGTATCCCGGTGGTATCTGCTTGCTCCAGGAACACAAAAAGCCTCAAACCATTCATTCAGAGTTTTGACAAAGAAGTCTGACCATTTTGTAGATGGGGTGGTCTTTTGACATCCCGTGGAATCCAGTTGGTAGCAGCTTTAGTTCAGCGGTCATCTCTGAATCACATTACATGTCTGGCCCATCTGATTTCCGGATTTCTTCTCTCACTTGAGGGAAACGTGATACTATAAGCATAGCTCTTTCGATTCCTGTTTGGGATACCTGAATAGCGTTCTCATAATGTTTGCATAGGGCCCAGTTCTCTGAGGCGTATGTTACTGCAGGGAGAACAGTAGAGTTGAAAAGATGTGCCCGGAGCCGGAAATTCTTTGTCTTCTTAACGACTTCTTTGACGCACTTGAAGGCATTTCACGCTGCTCTCTTCCTCCTGCGCAGTTCTGGCACCAAGTCATTCCTTGTGTTGAGTTCTCGACCCAGGTACACATAGTTGCTGCATTTGGAGATGTTCGTTCCGTTGAGAGCAAATGGAATGTCAGGGACTAGTTTGTTTTTCATGAACATTGTTTTGCTGAGATTCAGCTGCAGTTTCCACACTCACAGTTGAAGTCAGCCAGGTTTTATGCTGTTGGTCTAATGTTTGGTGTTATTTGCATCAGCGAAGCAAAGGTGGTGTAGTTGCCGACTGTCTATCTTCACTCCCATTCCTTCCTATTCCAGCTGTCGCATGACATTCTCGAGGGTGGCACTGAAGAGTTTCGGTGAAATGGTATCGTCTTACCAAACCCCTCTCTTTACGTCAATGATCACTTCCTTGTAGAATGGTGAGATCCTGGTGGTGAATCCTTAATACAGCTCGAAGAGGATCTTGATGTTTGAATGCCCTGTTTGGCTAAGGCTTCGATGACGGCTTCAGTCTCAACAGAATCAAAGGCTTTCTTTAAATTGATGAACGTTAGACAGAGCGGCCTCTTGAACTCTTGTGAAACGTCAATGAGCTTTAGCTTTCAAGTGTTAGAAATTTACCCAAATGTCATTTTATAATTAATTTCTACCTTAATGATATTGTGGTCTGAAAAGTTACTTGCTACAACTTCTATTTTTCTGAAACGATGGACTCAGATTGTTTACTGGAGAAGATTGTATGGACTTAAATTGTTTACAGGAGAAGATTCTGTATTAGAAAATTCTCCAGTCTGAAGAATTCTTTCTGTTCATTGCAGAAGAATTTGTAATTAGCTTTTGGGAGGTGTAGGGTTCCCATACATGTCTATTAGTCCCTATTTTTCCATCCGTATTTAGAGTTCTTGTTTCCTTACTGATGTTCTGTAATGATGTTCTGTTATGTTCTGTTATGACAGGCAAAGTCATAAGATACATTAAAGAAACCATAAAAAATCCATATTGTTGGCTTTATTGATATCTTCCATAATTTTACTCCTAGAGCAAGGAAAGAAAATGCTAGAAATCATAAGTGGGTTTATATCAAAATAAATGTTTTTGCATAGTGAAAAAAATTACATATAATATCTATTTGTGTATTTGCATGTCTGAGAGTCTACAACATACCGTCTCACTAGATGACATGTTTTTATATCTGAAATAGCTTGTTTCCAATAAGTAAATGTGTTTACTGTTCAGACAAAATTCATAAAACACTTTTACAAACTTAGGAACTAGGTCGTTTGTTTGGACTGTCAGGATTTCTCTATTTAAATAATAGGTATTTCATACATCAGTTTTTCTTATTGACCCAGAAAAATACTTCTTACTGACTTAAGTCACTAAGGAAAAAAATAGTTATTCTGAATGCAATTCAAGTACATAAGTCAAATAATGTCATTATATAGTGTATTAGAGAATTTGGAAGCGATATTGTCAGGATATAGTTTTGTGAGCATTAAGTGGAATATCTGTTTGTTGTAAGTCTGCCCAGAAAGTCCAAGTTCCTGTTTTTGATCTTCCAACCCAAAACACTACATCCTTGGCTGCACATCTCTACATGGCTCTGCACTTAGTTCAAAGGAAAAGTAGCAAATAGAAGAAGAGACATGTCATCCTTTTCTTTTTCAGAACAAGTTTGTATCATTTCCCTTCGCATTTTAGTGGGTAGAACATACTTTTTGATTTTATTTTAGATATTTTCTTTTATCATTGAGGTAATATTGGTCATAGAACTGTTTTGTGGTATAGTTTCAAAGGTGGTTAAATATGGTATCATACCACAAACCGTATCAAATTACCAATATTTATCTAACACAGTCCATTGAACCATCTACCACACACCATTACTCTCTCCCTTTCCCTCTCATAATTTCCGTTCTGAATCACATAATCAGACATAACTGACAACTGAAGTCTATGCTCAGCTGATATTACTTTATGTAAAGGTCAAAGGATAATGGAAGAGCTATTTTGTTTGCATATAGTTTCTTGAAACCTCAGTTAAAACCAAGTTGGGGACTTGATTGTAATAAATAGGTCTCTGTTATCTTTTGTTTTATAAAGAGTGGGAACAGTTTGTTCTCTTTATGTTGGGTTTGACTATAGAGAATATGCTTATTTTAAATGTAATAATATCATTTCAAAAAAGTGAGTTATAAAACTATATATTCATTAGAGTATAAAATATTATTTTGAATATTTAGTTAAAAACAGTCAGAGGGAGAGGAACACAGAATGATCTCTCTCAGTTGTGGGATATGAGTAAACTTTGTAAGGGAATAAAAATGTCCAAAAATGGCAATAGAAATGAAGAGCAGGAAAACTGGTCTTCAGTAAGAAGTGTGGCACTGGGGGGGTAGTGATGGGAGTGATTAATTAGAAAATAGAACACTAGGACAAAGGGGAAGGGGGAAAATGCCTGCCACAGAGGTAGGCTAGTGGGTAGAGGGAAACAGGACATTGGAGTAATGGTCACTGGTGAAGGGATTGGTGATGGAACAATATTACTGAAATTCAATAATAAATATCTTTGTAATTTTGAGATTTATGGTGATTCAATAAAAAGTTAATCTAAGTGCATCCAGTTGTAATTAATTTTTATCAGATTTTAAAAAGCAATTTTTAAGTAGTACCTAAATGCAGTCTTGGTTAAACTGACATATACTGTTACTTAGAAGATTGTTGATAATCCTCATGTCTTCAAGTTCTGGAGAGTTAGTTAAAATGTTTTATTATGGGCTAGAGAGATAAATGAATGGCCCAGAGCACATGTTTTACACGCAGAAAGTGTGGTTTCCATTCATGGAACTGCATGGGCTCCTTAGCACTGCCAGGGAGAACTCCTAAACACTAGGCTAGGTGTAAACCCTGAGCAGCACCAGGTGTGACCCCAAAAGCAAAAGAGCATCATTTTTATATAAAAATATAAAAATTATTATTCTAAATAATAACTTAGAAACCCATCTTTGTTAATAGATAATGATTTATTTGATAGTAAGTGTTAAAAACTAATTTCAAAACAGCTGAATGTACCATAAGTATCTTATTTAATACATAAAACATGAAAACATTAGTTTAATGTTTATATAATTTACTGGTATTGAGAAAATTTTTATTCTTTCATTGAACATTATATGTTTATATTGTCCTTGGCATTATTCAAACTTTATTCAAACTAGGAAAAAAAGAAGTTGGTAATGTTTAAATATAGAAATGTGAAATTTCTGTGAATTAATAGAACACTAATGTTCAAATACATTTTTTTCTTGAGATAACTTTGTATAGATCTGTTATAATTCCCAAAGTTCTTTATTAAAAATCTTACAGTTTTAAATAAGCCACTTTTTTGGTGCATGGCATTTGTGAGAAAATATTGAAAGTAGCTTTGCTGAAATCTTACATCAGTTCTGATCTAGCAGATTATGGGATTTCTGGAGACAAATCCCATTGTGTGTTTGCTGACACCCACTGGGCTTCTTGGAAGTTCAATAAGTCTGTGATTAATATGATTCTTCTGGAACAGAGCAGGATTTGACTGCTGTAGAAGGCTATGGGACTTTTCTTTTGGTGATATTTGCAGGGTCCCACCTCTTGCTTCAAATATTATTTTCTTTAGACACTATACAGCTTCTGCAGTGATCAGTCCTCTGCACTAGTGGTTGGTTTCTTTGCTTTTGGAATAACTTCCATAGCTGTCTGTCTCTGGAAGCTCTTCTATTTTGACTTTTGAAATTTTTATTCTTTAGGAGCTCTTCTGCTGGATTTTTGGATCCACTTTGTAATTTTTCTCTAGATTTCCCACCCTCAAATGAATTTTATGTAGTACTCTAAAACTACATTCTTGTAGAATTTTTAAATTGTTACTCATTATCTTGTAAGCCAAATGATTCAATATCGGGAACTTTTAAATTTATTTTTTACTTAGTGTCATATATACTACATATATTTGAATATGAAACCAGCTGTCTAGACACTGAATATTTCCCCCCTCCCATTTTTAATACCATCTTTGCTGTTTGAACATTCTATCTCTCTCCCTAGATTATTTCCTCCTCTTCCTTGAACTTAATTATATCTTATTGGTTTTGCATTTTGACTTTTCTAACCTCTGCAGCATAGGTTCTGCATTTTGTTTTGTGTCTGCTGACATGCTGTGCTCATTTAAGAGTGTCACTCACCTCACTTTGTCTTACCAGTCAGTCCTCATTTCCTTCTATATGGATAAGGAGACAGAAATCATTTTATTCTTTATATGTCCCTAGCTTATTCGATATGCCAAAACCAGTATCAACAAGTCTCACAATGGAGATATTACTGGTGTCCACTCGAGCAAATTGATGAGCAACGGGATGATGGTGATAATGACACTGACGCCCCTAGCTCCTAGAAAGTGATTGAAAGATATTCCAATCCAGATTTAGGATGAATTAATTATTTTTCTTATTCATATCTTATGAAACTAAATAAAAATATCTTGTATAACATAAGGTTAATATCATTGCTAATGCTCCTAGGTTTCTCCTCATGTGCCTGAAAAGCATGTTACATAGTTCTGCTACATTTTTTGGCAGCATAGCCATCATAAATTGTCAATAACAATAAAATAAATGTTCTCTGTAATTTTCATCTAAAATCCACCACGTTGTAAATACACAATTATTTCAAGATTTTATAAAACATTTTTTCCTCAGTTCCATCATTCTAAAATCCTACATATATTGCCACACAAAATCTATTAAAGCATATTTTTCTTTGTTGAATACATGTTCTTTCCATCTCTCATTTGTACTATTTGCAAATTTCTCCTCTACCTGAATATCTCTAGGTCTATATCATTGCTGTCAACCTCCAATTTCCGTTTAAATTTTCTTATTAACCAAACTCCTCAATAGATTTTTCACACTCACAATTCATGCTCAGACATGGGTTTGAAGCAGGCTTTGCTAATAGGCTGCCATTCTGAGAACCTGCTTATTGTACTCTGAGGAAGAGAAGGACTATATGTATGTTGACTGTTTTTTATGAGGCAATTTGCTACAGATACAATGGATAATTAAGCCTCAGAAAATGTGGGATTGTCATTTCAATGGAAAATGAAAGTTTCCTGATTCATCTTGGCCCACAGTTTATCATAATAAATGCTTCAGAGATGAATACTTTTAACATTCCCTGAAATTTTCTGGAACTTTGAAATATGCGTTCACTTCACAGTTCTTAAATTTATGTACTGTGAATATTTATTAAGCATAATTCACAAAACACCATTGAAAAGTCATGAATTTAATAATATGTCTCATTGTAAGACAGACTTTTGAAATTTGCAGAACTTCAACAAGCTTTTTAAATACTTTCTGAAGTTTTAATTTGTATTTTAATATTTAACAGGGGAATAGTTGAGATTCCCTAAACCTCATATAAAAGATCTTATAACTTGAGTGAATTTTATTGCATTTTGCTACCAGGTTAGTTATGAGTATAGAATCTAATGATGGGGATATCAAGAATCATAGTAAACAAAAGAGAAAAGAAATATTTTCTCAGACAAATGCGTACTGTTGATGAAGAACTACAAGGTATTCCACAAGGTATTCTTTTTTCAAACTATTGTTCTTTATTTATGGCAAACATTGCACTGAAAGAATTTCCTTAAATATCATTTCTCTTGTCAGTTCAACAATTCTCAAAAACCTTAACAATATGTCCTTCAGTATTATAGGAAGAGTATTTTTAGAGCAAAAAATTCCCATGCAACTGAGTTCCATCTGTTCAAGGTTAAAAAAGAATGCTTTCACTTAATAATCCCTTTTCATAAAGAAATAAACATATGTGAACTTTACTATTAAATTTTGTCTCATTAACTGCAATTGAATAAATCTTAATTTGTTTGCACACTAAACTGGCAAACAAGTACAATAAAACTTTTATTTCTGGATCCTGGAAAATTTACATTGAGTTTTAGCATAAAACTGGAATTCAACTGAAATTTTATATTAAATAACATATTGCTTAAATCTTAGAAGAATAACATAAAAATGAAAACTTAAGTGAAAAACTAAAAGATAAAGAAGACCTACAATTTCATCATGAAAGAAAAAGAAGTTACACTAAAACTATTTATTCTTGAATCAGTTGCATATACTTCTATTTTTGATAACAGATCTCCATTTATTTAAGATAAGAAGAAGAGCTATGAATTTTATGAATTTAACTTTCCTAAATTTGACTTATTTTCTTTGCACACTTTGTGAGGAATCAAATTTCATTCATTTTCCAAGTTTTTTTCCCATTTAGTTGACACATATTACATTATTTGCAGGGTTAAATTATCTTTTTTATTATGGTAACTTTTAACATATCTGAAATTCTTCAGCTATTTATCTATTCTCTATGTTCCTTGATTTTCTGAATACAATCTTAATTTTACAGGTGACTTTTATTTGGCTCTTTATTTTACAATCCAAAGAATATAGCATCATATAAACTTACGTTAGATTAAAAAAAAATACATTAAGCCAAAAACTGTAATGACAGAAAAAGTCATTATGTAATTGTAAATTTGACACAATAATTATTAGTGGCCAATACATATATCTATATTTTCACATCTTTAAATAATATTTAACAGAATGTGTATTGCTGTAATTAAAAGAAGTAATAATCAAACAATCAAGCAATAGTAGAGAATTCTAGTACCCTATTTCAACAATTTCTTGAACAGACACTCAACAATGACTTAATAGACATATTTTTCATTGGATATGATGAACATAACAGACATTTAACAACATTCAGTAATATACACATTCTTCTTTTTAAAAATTTTTTATTAGAGAATCACCCTGAGGCACAGTTACAGACTTACAAGCTTTCGTGCTTGCGTTTCAGTCATACAATGATCAAATACCCATCCCTCCACCAGTGCCCATTCTCCACCACCAATGATCCCAGTATTCCTCCCACCCTCCTATTCCCCCTACCCCACTCCTCCTATGTGGCAGGGTAAGGAATATATACATTCTTCTTGAGGATACATAGAACTTGGTTCATGATAGAACATATTAGGTCACGGATCCACTATAAACAATCTTAAGAAAGGTATCAAGCATTTTTTCCAACCACAATGGTATGAAACTATAAATGAGTAATAAAAGGAAAGCTGAAAAATTCACTAATATGCTCAGAATAAACAACAGTTTTCTGAACACCCAGTGAGCCAATATATAAATTCAGGGGCCTGGTCTATTCAAGGCCCCAACCTTGATTTTCAACATCACGTATTTCCTCAGGCATTGCCAACTATAGTGACAATATCTTCTTGGGATAGTCTACAGGTTATTTTATTTGATTTACTTTTTATTTCAGTTTTTGGACCACACTTGGCAGTGATCAAGACTTACTCCTGGCTCTATGCTCAGAAATAACTCCTATTCTCAGAAGACAAATGGGATGCTGGGGATTGAACCCAGATTGGCCATGAGCAAGGCAAGTGCCCACCTGCTATGTTCCACTGCTCAGACCATACCTACAAGTTATTTTAAAGTCTTACATTAGGCTTTAAATAGCACTGTTGTAGCACTGTAGTCCTGTTGTTCATTGATTTGCTCAAGTGGGCACCGGTAACATCTCCATTGTGAGACTTGTTGTTACTGTTTTTTTGCATATTGAGTAAGCCACGGGTAGCTTGCCAGGCTTTAAATAATATTTAAAAATCAACTCCAATGTTTTTGTATCATGAGTGTGGTGTTATATTTTAATTTTAAAGCTTCAGGAAATTTGAACTCTATGAAAACATTTATATTTTTGCTGAGAAAACTAGCTGTGGGGTCAGAGAGATAGTTAATATGCTTGCATATGACCCGGTTTGTTCCCCACATATATGATTCCCCGAGCATTGCCAGATACAATCACTTGAGGTCTCAGATTACCACTGGGATGACTAAAGTGATTCCCCAGCACTGAAGGGTCTGAGAAATATCACGTTTGTCCTCTCACAGTGAATAACTGTCTGAATTCTTTCCCTTGAAAACAGGACCAACCGTGGAATAAATTTGTATTAGAGTGGAGAGAAAGACATGAACGTGTATAACTTTTTTAATTTAATTTACTCAGCTCTTTTATATTCTTCTGTCAAAATCAATTTTATGGAGATTTTACTCAAATTCTTAACTTGCTCCCAAGTACTTTCTTTTAGTTGCTCTATAAATAGTATCTTTCCCCCCATTACACTGATTTGCAATCAGCCACCGTAGAACATTTTTCCTCCTAATGCTTTATAAAATTCAATTTTGGTATTCTACAGGTAAAATGAGTAAAGTGATCTCATCTGCAGCTATTGTCTGCTTTTCTCAATTTCTGCAGCTCTGATTTTTTTCTTTTATCTAATTGCATGGGATAGCTTGGAAACAGTGTTAAGCAGTAATGGTGTCAACAGATATTATTGTTGCCATAGCCAAGGCTCACACACAGTCTTGCTGGAGAGCCTTGCACAGCCAGTCATTGTTCTTGTTGGGGGGTATGTGCAGTCGGTGCTTGTATATGTGATCACGAGGGTTACACGTTTTTGTTGTGATGGTCACACATTCTATTTTCAGTACTTATTGGGGATTGTCATGATGCTTACACATACTCACTGGGAGATACACAACTAGCTGTAAACTGGGAATCTCAAACAACAGAGCCTCAGGGTCTGTGCTTGGTATATATGGGCGGCACTGGTGATTGAACCCATGGCCTAATACTTGCATGGAAGGAGCTTTTGTCACTGAACCATTCCTGGGATCCCTATTTATAAATTTTGCACATTTTTATAAATAATGAACTTGCTATTGTTGTTTTGTGTATCACTTGTATTGTGATATCAAATTATATCAAAATTATGCTAAATGCAAACAAAGGATTGTTACATGTGACAGCTAATTGTATGTCAAGTCCAGTAATCAGTGGTACTCTGTTGTTTAGTAAACAGATTTAGATGTTGCTGCGAAGATATTTTGTAGCTGTAATTTATCATTACAGTTAGCTGACAGTAAGTAAAGGAGGTCACAAGCAATAATTTGTAAAACTTCATTTCATCAGTTGAAGTGTATAAAAAAATTAAAGAGTTTTTTTGTTTGTTTATTTTTTCTGGAAAAGAAGAAATTCTACCTCAGAAATATAAACTCCGAGTTACCAGCCTGTCTGCTTCCCTCACAAAATCAAGCTTGCTGGTCCTTAAATATCTTTAGTTATTGTTTCCAGCTAGTTCTGTTTCTCTGTAGAACACAAATGATAATTTATATTTCTTTGTTTCTTCGCTTTCCTTTATTAGAGATGTATTATCAATGGTAGCTTAAGAAGATGGATGGTGAAGATAAAATCTATTATATTTTATATGCATATAATTGTATTACCATAAATAGTGTTTCTTCCTTTTAGCCATTATCACTCTTTGCTATTGTTTATATACTTACATTATTATACTGATTAAGATAAGCTAACAGAGTGCTGAACAAAATTGGTGATAGGTATCTTCATTTTGTTTCCTGCTACTAAGGGAAATGTATTTAGCTTCAGTTTTTTGTTCTTGATGTTAATATATGATAAATTCTAGGCAATTAAAAAACTATTGCATAATTTTTTATGTAATTAAAAATAAATTAATATTAGACTCATGATATAGTAAACTGAGCATGTGAACAGCTTCAATTATCTTCATGTATTTACAATATACTTTTTAAATTGAGGAGCTTTTAAAATCATGCATTGAAGTAATTCAAACATAAAAACATTCATAATGTTATTAAATTTAAGAACAATTTTTAAAAAATAGTTAAGACAAAAATCTACTTGAAGCCCTATTGCAAGGTATAGTGGAAGAGTTCCTGCATGTATTCTCGTATGACAGCTCCCTCCCAGAGTCTATCCTGGGAAACCAGCTCAAAGCAGAAATTGTTAACAATAATGTGGATACCTTTAGCTTCAATGTCGTAGAGGGCTTTGTCAACCTTTTCTTCAATGGACCTTATAGATTCTTGTCTGATGTTGAGGTTTTTAATCCATTTTGATCTGACTTTTGTTGATGGTGTTAGATAGAGGTCTGAGCCCTTTTTTTTTTTAAATGTAACTGTCCAGGTTTGCCAGTACCATTTGTTAAAGACACCTTTCTTGTTCCACTTTGCGTCTCTTGCTCCTTTATCAAAGATTATATGCTCATATATTTGAGGGTATGTGTAAGGATGTTCAATACTATTCCACTGGTGTGTGGGTCTGTTTTTGTTCCAATACCATATCTTTTTATTTATTACTGATTTGCAGTACTGTTTGAAGTTGGGAAAGTAATTACCCCCATCTGTTTTTCCCCAAGAATTGCTTTAGCTATTCATGGGCACTTGTTGTTCCATATGAATTTCAGGAGTGTTTGATCAATTTCTTTAAAGAATGTCATGGGTACACTTGTTGGGATCACATTATTAATGTATAATGCTTTGGGGAGTATTGCCATTTTGACAATGTTAATTCTCCCAACCCATGAGCAGGAAATGTGTTTCCATTTCCTAGTATCTACTCTTATTTCTTGAAGTAGCATTTTGTAGTTTTCTTTCTACAGGTGCTTTACCTCCTTAGTTAAGCTGATTCCGAGATTTTTTTTTTTTTTTTTTTTTTTTTTTTTGCTTTTTGGGTCACACCTGGCGATGCACAGGGGTTAGTCCTGGCTCTGCACTCAGGAATTACCCCTGGCCGTGCTCAGGGGACCATGTGGGATGCTGGGATTTGAACCCGGGTCGGCCGCGTGCAAGGCAAACGCCCTACCCGCTGTGCTATCTCTCCAGCCCCTGATTCCGAGATTTTTTGAGGCATTTGTAAACGGGATTGCCTTTTTCATATCATTTTATTTTCTCTTGTTATTTGTCTATAGGAAAGCCATGCACTTTTAGGTATTGATTGTATAGCCTGAGACTTTACTATGCAAATTCGATGTTTCTAGGAGTTTCTTGGTAGAGGCTGTAGCGTTTTCTAAATATAGTATCATGTCATCTACAAATAGTGAGAGTTTTATTTTTTCCTTTCCTATTTGGATGCCTAAATACGAAAAATAATGTATTTTCTTGCCTAACTGCTAATGCAAGTACTTCCAGTACTGTATTGAGTAGTAGTGGTGAGAGTGAGCATCCTTGTCTTGTCCCTGATCTAGCGGGAAGCCTCTTAGTTTTTCCCCATTGAGATAATGCTCACTGTAAGTTTGTGGTAGATGGCTTTGACTATATTGAAAAAAGTTCCTTCAATTCCCATTTTGGTGAGAGTTTTCATCCTAAATGGGTGCTGGATTTTGTCAAATGCTTTCTTTGCATCTATATGATCATATGGTTTTTAAACGCCATAGACCAATCAAGTGGAAACAGAGATAAACAAATGGAACTATCTTAAACTAAGAAGTTTATGTACCTCAAAAGAAACAGTGACCAGAATACAAAGACAGTCTATAGAATGGTAAAGGATATTCACCTACTACCGCTCCAATAAGGAATTAATATCAATGATATACAAGGCACTGGTTGAACTCTGCAAGAAGAAAACATCTAATTCCATCAGAAAATGGGGCGATGAAATGAGAAAAACTTTCCAAATGGCCAAAAGGCAAGTGAAAAAAATTCTCTTCTTCACTAATTGTCAGGGAGATGCAGATAAAAACAACTATGGGACATCATCTCACACCATAGAGACTGGCACACATCCATAAAAATAAAAACAACTAATGTCGTGGATGTGGGGAGAAAGGGATTCTCCTTTACTGGTTGTGGGAATGCCAACTGATTCAGCATTTTTGGAAAACAATATTGACGTTTCTCAAAAACTAGGAATTGAGCTCCCATTTGACCCAGCAATACCACTTCTGGGAATGAATCTCAGAGATGCAAAAATGTACAGTAGAAATGATATATGCACTTGTATGTTTACTGCAGCACTATTTACAATAGCTAGAATCTGGAGAAAACCCAAGTGCTTGAGAACAGATGACTGACCAAAGATACTTTGTTATATCTACGCAATAGAATACTATGCACTATTAGAAAAAATTGAAGTCATGAAATTTTCATATATCAACATGAAGAGTATCATGATAAATGGAATGAGTCAGAAAGTGAGGGACAGACATAAAAGTACTACACTCATTCGTGGAATATAAAATAACATAATAGGAGATTAACAACTAAGGACAGTTAAAATAAGAGTCAGGAGGACTGCCTCATGGCTTGATAGCCGATCTCATGTGCTTGGGGAAAAGGTAGCTGGGATGGAGAGAAGAGCATTAAATAAATGATGGTTGGAGGGATCGCTCGGGATAGTAGATGCATGTTGAAAGTAGACTATGGACCAAACAATAGCACTCAAAAGGACAGAGAGAGGAAGAGGGAAAGAGGGGTTGTGCCTGCCACAGAGGCAGAAGGTGGGAAGGGGTGGGGTGGGGGGAGCGATACTGGGAACATTAGAGGTGCAGAATGGGTACTGGTTGAGGGATGGGTATTTGAACATTGTTTGACTGAAATGCAATCATGAAAGTCTGTAAATCTGTAAATGTATCTCATGATGATTCACTAAAATAAAAAAAAAATATTTCCGCAGGGTGGAAAAACAATAATGTCCACAAAAGCAAGCATGCTTGGAGCTCCCAGGAGCAAGAGACAGAAGAGTATCTTGCATGTACTAAAAAGAAAGGTATGTCATCACTACGAAGGAGGCCATGACATAGGACTCCAGATTGCAACTAGAAGGTTTCTGGGGAACACAGAGCTGCTGTAGCTTACCCATGTTGCAACCTCAGTGGCAGCCACTAAGAACTAGCTCAGTGTAGGACAACCACAGTCATATACAGCACACACACAATTCAACAACAAAAATATCATTAAAAATGAAGAGAATAACTCCAAGAAAACTCACCAAAGAAGAATTACAAATGACTGTAATGAAAAAGAAATTGCTTATCATAAGTGATTTTCAGGAAAATGCAGATCAAAACTACAATGAGATATCACCTTGCTTTTGTAAAAATGACATATATCAAAATTACCACAAAAAGTGCTGACAGAATGTGAGAAAAGCAAATTCCTTTTATGGCTGGTAGATAAAGGAATTTATTTAGTCTCTATGGAACACTGTGAAAAACTTCTCAAAATAATTAAAAGTAGAATAATATATGGTTAAGAATTTACTGGCCTCGGCATGTATCTAAAGAACACAGACATACTACAAGCAGGACTGGATTGCTTTTGCATGCTTGCCTGCCCAGGTTCAATCTGCAGTACCATAAGACCCATGGACCACTGCCCCAAACATTCCTGAGGGTGACTCCGAAACAAAAAAGACAAATTAGCCAATGTTGGTTACAGTATTCTTTGCCATAGAAAAGATCTGAAATCAATTCAAGTACCCCCCAAACAAATAGATGGATCAAATCTGTGCTATTTATTTTTCTAATTATTCTTTAATCATGTTTGAGTTTCAGGTATACTGTATCCCAGCAACAGTCCCTTCACCAGTGTCCACTGACCACCACCAATGTCTCTAATTCCCCTCTCATCCTGCGTGCCTTCTTGCATGCATGATAATTATACATTTTTAGACACTGTAATTTACATTACTGTTACTGATAGGGTTTCATACTTAATATCTTACCACCTTTTACACTCCCACCTTTCAATACTTTATCACCTTTCAATATCTGTCCTCCAGCTGCCATGGTCTGAGTAGATAGTTGATATAATTTTGGTCTTTTTACCTTTTGGAGGTATGTTTTGTGGCCCAGTATGTGGCATATCTTGGAAGGTGTCCCATGTGCATTGGAGAAGAATGTACATTGAACTTTTGGAGCTAAAAAGCCCTTTTTATATCTAAGCCCCAAACTTTCGAAGTCTGATTTCTTGTTGAGTTTTATTCTGGTTGATCTATTAAGAAGAGATAGAAGGGACATCGAAGACTCCCACTATTGTATTGTTATCAGTGTGTTCCTTCATGTCTGTTAGCAGTGCTTTAAATATTTTGCTGGTCCCACAGAGATGTGTAAATGTTTAGGAGTGTGAGTTTTTCCTTATGCATATATCCCTTGCTCATTAAGAAATCACCCTCTCTGTCTCTTAGAACTTTTATAAGCCTGATATCAATGTTGTTTGATACCAGTATGGACACTACAGGCTTTTTGTAGGAGTTCTTTGCTTGAAGATTATCTTCCAAATTTTGATGGAAAGTCTGTATTTCCCCTTCCATTCAAATGTGTTTCGTGTAGGCAGCAGATGGTTGAACTTAATTTTACAATGAACCCTTCCACTTGCTTAATTTTTAGGTCATTAACATTGAGTGAGGTAACTATCATGGAGTTTTGTGACATGTTTCTGTAGAAGTTTGGCATGTTTGTGAGATGCCAAAGATTGTCTTAAAGTAGCTCCTTCAGTTCTTCTTGTAAAGATTGCTTTATGTCTATAAGGTGCCCGGATTTAATAATAGCTGTGTAGTTCTGTAGTGTTCCTTGAAATATGAATGAGAGTTTTACTGGGTAAAGTATTCTTGGTGAGGCATTAATTTCATTGAGATATATTTACTATGTTCCAACACTGTCTTTAGGCCTGCAGGGTCTTCTTTGATAAGTCTGCTGTTAGTCTTAAGGATGTTCCTCTATAATTTCTTTCCTTGATCTTGCTGCTCTCCTTATTCTATCTTAATCTATAGCTTTCATCATTCTGACTAGGATGTGATTTTTTCCTGTTTGTTTGCTTGTGTTTCTTTTATAGGTTTTGGAAAGAAGGTTTTGCATTACTACTAATATCCCATTCTATCTTTTGGGTGCACTGAATCTTTATGGTGTGGTGTCAGTGTCATGGAAATAATTCACATGACAGACAATTGTAATGCTTATCTCTTTGAATTAGTTTTTGAGAACTGACATATCTGGGGAAAGAAACTTGTCATCTCACAGTTCCTTTTCCTCCCTATCAGTACTAGGTAGTAGGTGAAATAAGCAGTAAACATATAGATGTATCTACACTGATGATACTGAGAGATACTAGCATTCTGAGATACTAAAAACCATCACTAAATTATTGAGGTGTATAAAAGTCTTAGGACACTTGTAAGTCTACCTTATTTTGATTGCTTCATTTTCCACTATAAAGACTCCATAATTTCTTCCAAGTCCCTTAGAGAATGAATCTCACTAGCGACTTATTATTGCTGTTTACCTATTGCTGTTTTTTTTACAAGTATTAATGTTTGGTGTGGGCATGGGTTTAAGGATAAATTTTAGCTGTCTGTCAATGGTACTTATAATATTTTGTTTCCAGCAGGACCTCCTTTTCATTAAACTGAAATTCACCTGAATTCTTGGTTTATCCCATCCATAAGTCTACAAAAATGTAGAGCTTTGTATTTTCTGGACTGGAGCAATAGCACAGCAGGTAGGGTGTTTGCCTTGCATATGACCGACCTGGGTTTGATTCCTCCATCCCTCTCAGAAAGCCCGGCAAGCAGCCGAAAGTATCCCGCTCGCATGGCAGAGCCTGGCAAGCTACCCATAGTATATTCCATATTCCAGAAACAGTAACAATAATTCTCACAATGGGGACATTACTGGTGCCCACTTGAGCAAATTCATGAACAACGGGACAACAATGCTACAGTGTTACAGTGTATTTTCTGCTTCTTTTTCTACTTTGATTGTCTTGATGTCTCCCCAAGCTTACTAATTTAGCATTCAGAATATTTTCAATCCCTAGTGAAAATGCAGTTGTTTATTGTATAACAAATTTTTAACATATAGTTTTTCCCAGAAAAATATAGTTCAATTATTAGCTCTCAAAATATAAAATATGAATATGCATGAAAATTTAATCCTTAATCTGAATCAACTAGTGTTTTATTTAATGAATAACTTTTATCACTATATCATACTTGTAATATATAATTAATTGGGATGTTAAATGAGATTGCGTTAATAATCTTGATTTGTTGTTAAATCATGAATTGTTAAAGTTATGAAAGTTGATACGTTATTAAGGTTAATTAAGCTTTAAAAGTCACACTATAGCTTATAATTCACAAATGTATCACAAAGAAATTTGGAAAAGTTCATTTTTTCTTAAAATAAAGGCAACTGTAAAAAGAATCTTTCAAATAATAGAAGCAACTTTATGAATAATGGCAAACATGCTTTGTGATATGGAGCAAAACAAAGAAACTAAAAGGCAAAGCAACGCAACTATGGAGCATGGTGGCCTTGAATATGAAATTCCTTTTCTGAAATTCATTCTTTATTCTGGCAGCTCTCAGATTGAATAGCATTTAGGCTTCTGTATGTAGAGATCAGATATTTCATAAACTCAAGGACCTGACTAATCGATTATGAATACTAAGAGTCATGTAAAAATAATAGAACTAAATTCTACTGGAGAATCAAAGAGCATAGATCTCGGTGTGGGTTTTAAGAACAAAGACTGAAATATTACATTACATTTAGAAAGAATTGTTGCTTGAAATCTCATATTAAGATGTGTTCATTCAAGTGCCAAAAATGATATGTTGATGGATTACAGTACAAAGGGGGAAAAGGGAGAGGAAGGTACAGCACTACATATGTTACTAAACTCATTTCACCTGTAAAGGGAAGAATATTGATTTCATTCATCTCACTTAGTCGGGAGTCTGGCTTAAGAAAAATTCAAGTTCATTGACATCAACTGCATAGATGACAGGATTGTACTGAGAATAGAAAGAAAAGGGAGCAGGAAAATGATAAATGTAACTTCATTAAGAAAATTTTAAAACACTATTTTTCTTCATGAGAAGGCAGCAAAGGAGCCAGAGATTCTGGCGCATCTTTAATCTTTGGTGACCTCAATAGCATTTGTGATCTATGGGCTTTACCTGTGTGTACGTGTATTTTTCAAGAATAATAGAGACATAGTAAACAGAACTAATGATTAAAGTCTTTTTCCTAATCACTGTTTGTCTTATATGTGTATGTTTATGCATTTAAAAAACAATAAACTCTATATGGAAATAGAAAAATAATGTAATTAGTATACTTTGGATTCACATATTGTCCAATAAAAAGGTGGGGCTGTTTTACTAGCAGGGGTTTCCTTTCTTACAGTTTTTCTTTATTTTCTTTGAATATGAAAGGTATTATTATTGATTCTTAAAATATTAAAAATTCAAAGTGTTAAGAATTATTTAATTAATGTATTTAACATAAGTTTATCGGGTATCTTCTACATGTGAGGTTTTACATAAATTATATGGACATGGAGATGAATCAGACCTAAAAGATAAATTTAAAGAGATTGAAGAAAATTTTCTTTATCTGATATTTGAAGATTGTGTTTTAAGGGAAGATATTTCTCCCTTATTCTGCTGGTAGGCTCTTTCTTATGAAACCTACATCTATTATCCTTGGTCTAGTGAGAGTTGTGATCACTGTACCTCCATATAGAATATGGAAACATAGTCTGCTACTCACATGAGAGCAGTATATGTCCTGAGAAAAGAAAAAATAATCCAGATCTTCTGAACTTTTTCAGGCTCTGCTGTGTAGGCAGGATACTCTCGGTAGCTTGCCAGGCTCTCCTAGAGGGATGGAGGAATCGAACCCAGGTCTGCAGCATGCAAGGCAAATACATACCCACTGTGCTGTGGCTCCAGAATCATATTATTAAACTCTAAATAAAGGATTTTGGAACCAACCACAGGTGTGTGGGATAGAAGGTAGATAATATAGAGAAATGAACAGTATGACAATGGTAGCTGGAAATGATCACCTGGACAAGAACTGAGTATTAAAAGTGGGTTAAGGGATATTCCTGATTAAAACAAATAAATAAAAGTTTTTGAAAATTACTTTTAAGAATTATAAACAATTACTAAATTATAAAATATCCTTAAGCAGTTCAGAATCCTTGGTAGATATTTTTGGGGGAGGTTCACACCTGGCGATGCTCAGGGCTGACTCCTGCCTCTGCACTCAGGAATCATTCCTGGCAGTGCTTGGGGATCCATATGGGATGCTGGGAATCGAACCTGGGTAGGCCGCATGCAAGGCAAACACCCTACCTGCTGTGCTATCGCTCAAGCCCCCTTGATAGGTTTTTAAGTTGACAAATTGGGAATTTTTTTTTTTAATCAAATCACCATGTCGAAAGTTACAAAGCTTTCAGGCTTAAGTCTCAGTTACATAATGCTCAAACACCCATCCCTTCACCAGTGCACATATTACAACACCATTTATATTTAAATTCTTCTGAGCCATTTTGTTCAGATGTCTGTACAGCAATAAAGGCTAAGTCCTTTAGGCAACCAAGAAAAACTCAGTTCACTAATTTAGTGAGTTTTCTATAAAATAATTATTAAAGATGATGAACAGTGAGATCCAAATTATAGAGGTGTGAGTGATGAGAAGGTGGCACAGGGGATATATCTTATCCAAAATTACATGCACCTTGTTAATGTCATTGGCTGTCTTGAGTTTTGTGATAGTAGAAACTGTATAAAAAAGAGAAGCAACTGTTCTTTATCAACAGGGTAAAAAAGCCGGAAACATATTATAGCTATCTGGAAAGAATAATAGCATAGACAAATGCTCTATTTTAGATCTGTCTGAAGTAGCAGGTCAATTAGGGAAAGCAAAAAATTAAAATGGAATGTTCAGGTCTTACACTTTTCTACCTGATAGTGGCAAAAAATCGGAGACAGAATAGAATTCAGAAACTTGAAGCCCAATTAAAGATTTGGGGTGAATTTTCTTTTCACACCTGTTCTAAATAAGTAGTAACAAAAAATAGTTGAAATTTGTGAAAAGTAGGATATTTCATTCAGATGCGTATTTATGGCTTTCTCCTTTTGTCACCTTTTTTTTCTTCTAAAACTATGATCTAACTCCTGAACTTATACTTATTAATATTTTAGTAATAAATACCATCAGTTAAGTCCCATAGTAAGCCATGTAAAATACATCTTTTCTAACTCACTAGAAGAAAATATTTTGTTCTGATTTTAGAAAAATAACTGAATTACAAAATTGGCAACTTCCATGAAAACCTCTAAGAGGAGAAACAAGATAAACATTAGTTTGCTAACTGCTAACATTCAAAAGCTTTCTATGCCTTTAAAAAATTTAATGTAATTTACATTAAGGGATATAATGTCCCAGAATATCTGATGCATTAGTAACTCCCAATAACACTGATTAACAAGATACTAGCAGCCTTCCTATAATGATAACCCATTTAATTGGGCATGCTGAGCTCTAAACTAATGACTAAACGTTTGCTCATCTCCAGTGTTCTAGCTGAGTCACTACTCAGAACAAGAGAAACACACAATGTGTATTGTACACAAAAGGCAACTCACTACTTTCTGTAAGCATATTAATCCGAAATACCTAGGGAGAAGACATTATATTAGAACATAATGTAGCATGAGCATTTATTTCTCAACAGTAGATATAATGTTAGAAATGAAAGAAAACTGTATAAAGCTCCTTTTGCAATCGTATTTCACCTCAGACTCAATGATCTCTCCTCTCATCTCATATTCTATATAAAGACTTGAATCAGACTTCTTGGCATTTTCTTGTAAGAACTAGACAATGTTTCGTAGTTCAGTGTAAATGTCAAAATGAAAATCTATTTTTGAATTCTCCGATACTATTTGTTATCATTCATGTATTTTCCCTCTTCGGCCTTTTATAAATTTTTTCTTTATGCTGGAAGCTCTCAGTTCCCCTGTAGTGTTCTATAAAGATCTTCTGCAGTTTTGTTTTTTAAATTGTCCAATTCTTTTCAAATTGTGCTTACTAAAAGCAAGATCTCAACAGAGATTTTACACATAAGGTGGTTGAGATTTTAACATTTTTATTCAGGAAAGAAAAGCCCTTTTACATTTTGATTATTTACAACTGTAGAGAAATCTATTTCATTTCATTTTAGACAAACCTTGAGACAGGACCTGTGTTTCCTTACAAGTTGTTTTGGAATGCATGTGAAAATTCTTCTGAACTAATGCAATATGCTTTCTTCCACCCCCTGCAGACTGAAAACATAAGATTAATTCTCTAACTTGTTATTCTAAGCATACTTTTCCTATGGGAGAAAAACCACTCCCATATTCAAGTAATATTTTAATATGACATTACATTTTTAAAGTGTAGCGAATAATATTTGTAGGAATACAAAAAAACTGTAGACATTGGGGGGGGGCAGAGTGATAGCACTGTGGTTAGGGCATTTGCCTTGCATGCGGCTGACCTGGGTTGGATCCCTAGCATCCCATATGGTCCTCCCATGTACTTCCAACAGTTAATTCCTGAGTACAGAGCCATAAGTAACACCTGAGCACCGCCAGTTATGACACCGCCCTCCCAAAAAAAGTTTTAAAAAGTATAGAAAGGGTTGTAAGATTTTTATTTCTCAAAATGAACTAAAATGACTGATGTACCACTTATTACAATGCTGTGATCCGTTTCTTCATTATATACTGGGTTTTAGTATCTTTCTCATTCTTATATGGAATGGTATTTGAGAAACCATAAAAAAGAGGTGTGTACGTTCATACATATATAATTATATGCATAAAATATTGCATATGCACACATACATTTGCATATGTGTATAAATTTTACATAGTCCTAGTTCTTTGGTGTTCTTTCATTGTTAACTGCATGAAACAACATAAGAGGAGTCACATAGAATTTGTTTTCATTATCTTGTAAATTTTTGCTTGTTTTAATAAAATTCTATTTGGTAAAACTGAATCAGTTCATGTTTTTACACTTGTGCGTAAAATAAATTAGGACAAAGACTATAGATTTTTGAAATAAATAAAATTTTATTTGTTAAATTTTTCATAGGAAATCAATAAAATGAAAGTGGATGATCAAAATTAATTGAATTTTTATAAAGTGGCTCATAAAATCTTTGTTTCAATGCATGTACACATGAGGCAAATTTGATATTTAGTAGCTTTGGCATGTAGAATGTCTTTGAAAGACAAAGCATTGACTGGACAGCGGGTAGGGCGTTTGCCTTGCACGCGGCCGACCCGGGCTCGATTCCCAGCATCCCATATGGTCTCCTGAGCACCACCAGGGGTAATTCCTGAGTTCGGAGCCAGGAGTAACCGCTGTGCATTGCCAGGTGTGACCCAAAGAAAAAAAAAAGACAAAACTTTCAAATGTTAAACCTTTTTTTTCCTCTCCATGTCCCCTATTTTCCTCCTTCTTTATTATAATAACAGTCTGAACTTTATCTTATTTTCAAATTGTGGTTGAATCATTCTATTTGGACTCTTTTAATGACATAATTGATTCTGCGAGGGAACAATGGGAAACTAAAAATATCACAAGATCATATGTAGCTTGTTGAAGTTGAGTATGGAAGAATTTGATAGCATTATTGCATTATTTAATAAAATTTGTATGTGAAGCCACATATTGAATTTTTCCAATGTTATTTCCATAGAAACAATTTTAGATTGGTATATAGAATTATATTTAGGTGAAAATTTATCTGATTTTTTTTCAGTTGGAAATTATATATATATTTTTTTCTATACTTAGATATATCTTGAGTTATTAGAAGCTTTTTGCTGTCTGGAGATGCCTGTGTTTTCTCTTGAACATACACAACTCTCTCTCATTCTCTTTCTCCTTCTCTCTCTCTCCCCTCACAGTTTTATAAGGAAATTTCTTTAAATAAATTTATTTTGCTTTACTTAAAAAAAGTAATTAGAAATTAAATATAAAAAAGATGTCATAGACATTTGCAAAAATGGTGTCATCATTTTACTGAGTGATATCAATCTACTTACTTTAGGTTTCTCATTAATATAAATATTCTAGTCAAATAAAACATAGGCCACATTTTTTTTTACCCAATCAAGTTGTAGTTCAGAGCTAAGGTAATAGCCTAATACTTCCATGAAATAAGAATTTAAAAACCACAGTATCACAAATTCTTGCTAGAAAAAAATTAATAAATCCAAACAAAAGGGAATCTAGATTTCCAGATAGGAAGTGAAAAATTGGTTGCGTGGTAAAATCAAATAAATATATAAAATTAAAAATTGTAATGATAATAGAGAATTTAAATATTCTAAATCTTGACTCCACAAAAGTAATGGGATAGTGGAAAAAAGGAAGAAAAAGTCTGTATCTTTCCTGTCATTTATTAAATTTTATTTAAATAACTTTAGAAGCTTTAAAACATTTAAATATATAATATGAAGCAATGAAATAATGCTTTACTCTTCCACATTAATGCAAAATTTAAAAATGAAATATACAGAATCAAATCACAAGCCATAGTCTCTGAAAGATAATATGCCAAATGAACATAATGCAGTGAGTTTAATAAAAGGAGATGTTGGGACTAAATTGATACACATATACCATATCAATAAATTGCCTTGCTAAAGAAAAATTGCTCACAAATACCATAATGATGTTTATTAATATTTTATATGTTATCATATAAATATATGATATATAAATATGTAGCACTGTCATCTCGTTGCTCATCAATTTGCTTAAGTGGGCACCAATAACATCTCCATTGTGAGACTTGTTACTGTTTTTGGTATATTGAATATGCCACGGGTAGCTTGCCAGGCCTCAGGGAGGAGCGGAGGAATTGAACCAGGGTCAGCTGCGTGCAAAGCAAATGCCCTACCCGCTGTACTATTATTCTATTTATCTTTTATATAAATTTATCTCTTATATAAATATAAAAGATTTAAAATATATAGTTAGAAGCACAGGAATGACATTCAGTAGTCGAGTATAGGTGTTTACCTGATATATAAGGCCTTGGGTTTAATCTGTAGCATCAAATAGTAGGAACAACCCTTTCTGTGCCGCTAAAAATGAATAAATTATCCATATGATGTTCCATAGTTTGAGAATAAGAGAAAAAGACAGAAGGAGAAACCCTTAGGTTGATTATATACAATTGAGCATTTTAAGGAACAAAGAAAGTATTAATGGTTCCTAAAATGAAGAAATGGTGTAAAAAACCTTTAGGAACTAAAAAAAAAAAAATCCAAACCAAAGGCACCAAAAGATCTTACAGGAAGAACATTGAGGCAACATAATTCTCTTGTATCTGCAGGCCATTAATCTAGCCCCCCACCCCCAAAGAAGATAGAAAACCAAAAGGAATCCTTCTTTGGGTTGAAAGCACTCGGATTTACATCCCAAAGACTAGGCTAGGCCAGAGCCTGGAATCTACAATGTCAAGTCAAGGCCTGGCTAGCACCTAAAATCTGCATGTCAAAGACCAGCCAGGCTTTTTGTGAGAAAAGGGAAACTGCCTCTGAATCTCTAGAAGGCAGCTGAAAAGGGGAAAATATTCCAACACCCAGGAAAAGCCAACCTTTAAACTTAATATATCTCTTATTGTGTTTATACAAAATGACTAGAAATACTTAAGAAGTAAATTTACTATGATTGTTTAAATGGATTACTGGCTGAGCGAAGAAGAAAGCAATACACCCTAGATGGAATCATACCCTTGAGCGGGTCTCCTAGTAATCTAGAATGCTGAACCCTCAGATGAGATTTTTGTCCTTGAGTTAATCTAGAACTTTTCCTGAAGAAATGGCTTTATATCTGTTTTTTGTTATGACAATGTTCAACTCCACCTATGTGTACCCCCTACATGGGAAATCTGGGCAGAAGAGGCCCAGTCCCAATCTGAGCAGGCTTGGAGGTCTCAGTCCCGGGTCCCACACACCTGGGTTCCTCTGCCAGTACCTTCATGCGTGAGGCTCGTCCGAATGTGTGGAGAGGGGCCTTGAGCATGGCTGTGGGTAGGCTCCAGAGGTCTTTGGCCATGGGAGCTCTGCTCAGGGTGGGGAGGGAAGCTGGAGCACACCCCCTCAGAGGGACCCTGGGGAAGACAGTCAGGCAAGACAGCAAGACTCTCTGCTAAGAGATTATAAGAATTCAAAAATCTATCCATTTCTTCTGGATTCTTTTTGTTCATGGCATTATATTCTAAAAATAATCTCTGATGACCCTTTGAATTTCTGTGATTTTTGTTGTGAGGTCCCCCTTTTCATTTCTGGTTTAATTTCTATAGGCATTTCTCTCTCGTTGTGAATATTCTTAGCAATTTATTGATCTTGTTTATTTTTCTCAAAAAAAAGTTATTGGTTTCACTTATCTTTTGGAGTTTTTTGAATGTCAGTTCACTAAGTTCTACTCTACATTTTATTACTTCCTTCTTCCTATCTACTTTGGGCTCCTTTAGTTGGTCTTTTTCCAGTTTGTGCAATTAAGTTACATATGTGAGTCCTTACTTCCTGATGAATACTTGCATAACAGTAAACCTTTTTCTTAACACTGCTTTTATGTACTAGGTTATGTCGTCATTCTTTTTTTTTAGGAATCTTTTGATTTCTTCTCTGATTTGATCTCTGGCTCACAGCTTGTTCAATAATGATCTGTTTAATATCCAGGTGTTAGAATTACGTATCTGTTTCTGTTAGTGATTTAACTCTATTTTCAGTACATCATGGTCTGAGAAGATAGTTGACATGATATCTATCCTTTTGACACTGTGGAGGCTTGATTTATGTTCCAGTGTGTGGTCTATCGTGGAGAAAGTCTCTTGTTAATTGGAGAAGAATGTGTATTTGTCTTTGGGGGCATGAAAAGCCCTATTTATGGGGCTAGAAAAATAGCACAGTGGGTAGGGTGTTTGCCTTGCACGCAGCAACCCAGGTTCGATTCCCAGCATCCCATATGGTCCTCTGAGCACCGACAGGGATGATTCCTAAGTACAGAGCCAGGAGTAATCCCTGTGCATCGCTGGGTGTGACCAGAAAAGCAAAAAAAGAAAAAGAAAAAGAAAAAGAAAATGAAAAAAGCCCCATTTATGTCTACTATACTTCTCTCTTTCATTTCTTCCTTCAAAATAAGTATTTTCTTACTAAAGAGCCTTAGTCTAGTTGATCCATTGAGAGGTGATAGAGCAGTGTTGCAGTCTCCTTAAACTATTGTCTTGCTATCTACAGCATTGTAGCATTGTTGTCCAGTTGTTTATCGATTTGCTCGAGCCAATAGTAACATCTCCATTTTGAGACTTGTTGTTACTGTTTTGGGCATATTGAATATTCCATGGGTAGCTTGCCAGGCTCTGCTGTGCAGGCGGGATACTCTTGGTAGCTTGCTGGGCTTTCCGAGAGGGACAGAGGAATTGAACCTGGGTTCACTGCATGCAAGGCAGACACCCTACCCACTATGCTATAACTCCAGTTCTTGTCTTGCTATCAATGCCCATTGTTAGATGCATATGTGTTTAGGAGTGTGAGTACTTCCTGATGTACATATCCTGTGATTACTAAGAAATTAATTAATTAATTAAACTCAGTATCTCTTATAAATCTTTTTAAGCCTGAAGTCTATGTTATCTGACATTAGTATGGCTGCCTAGACTATATGAGGGAGTTGTTTGCTTAAAAGATTTTTCTTCCAACCTCTAACTTTGAGTCTGTGTTTGCTCTGACTATTCAAATGTTCTTGCTGCAGGCAGCAGAATGTTATGGTCAGTTTTCTAATCCATTCTACAACTCTGTATCTTTTTTTTTGTCCCCCTAACCCAACTCTGTATCTTTTAATTGATGTGTTTATTCCCATTGACATTGAGAGAGATCTTTGTCATGGAGGTTTGGACTATTTTTTCTTAGGAATTTGACAAGTTTGTGGGACTCATCCTGTCTTAAAGTAGCCCCTTTATTTCTTCTGGTGAAAAGAGTTGAGTCTATGAAATTCCTGAGTTGTTTATCTGTGAAGCTGTGTATTATTTAAAATCTAAATGAGAATCTAAATGAGAATCTGGCTAGGTAAAGTATTCTTGGTGAAACATTCATTTCATTATTTTTTAAAAACTATATCCCACCTTGCCTTCAGACCCATTTACCTTTGGTAATCTGCTGTAAAAATCTTAAGGATACTCCGTTGTATATAATTTACTTCTTTGATCTTGTTGTCTTCAGTATTCTATTTCTACCTATGATGTTTTAATTCTGATCAGAATGTTTCTCCAAATATTTGGATCTCATCACCAGGTACCCTACAGGTTCCTGGATTTGGGTGCATGCACTCTCTAGTTTTGGAAGTTTCTCAGCAATTCCTTCTTCATCAGGGTTATCTTCTTGGGTCTCTAGGACTATGATGATACTTATGTTCTTCCTCTTTGCATTAATTCCAAAATTCTCTTTTCAGCTGTTTATTTATTTTGAGCTTTTCTCCACATTATGCTGTTGTCTGGAAGTCTTCTGCATCTCATGTTAGAGCTCAGTGATTCTCTCCTCCAGCAGCTGTTATTCTGCCAGTGAGGCCTCACTGGAGTTTTTAATTTTGTCTACCAAATTTTTCAGTTCTATTACTTCTGTTTGTAGTTTTCCCCTTTCTGCTCTCATATTGTTTTGCATTTTGCCTACTGCCCCTTCCATTGTTTCTTTGAGCCTATGAAAGTATTTCTCCTCTAAATTCCTTTTCAGAGATTTTTATAGGTGGTTATTTAATGATTGAGTCCTCAGGGTTACAATCTTCACCCACTACCTGTGGTGGTGTTCTGTGCTCTTCTCTTTACCATAGTTCCTTTTATAGTCTGGAGTGCATTTTTTTCCACTTCACTCTAAGCTTCCTCCTCCCTTCCAGAGACACAGGGACTATGTGGCAGCTGTTAGCAGCTTCTTCTTTTTTTTTTTTTTTTAAGTTTTTAATTTATCAAATCATCATGAAAAAAATTACAAAGCTTTCAGGTTTAAGTCTCAGTCATATACTGATTAAACCCCCATTCCTTCACCAGTGCACATGTTCTACCACCAAGAACTCCAATATACCCCCCTCCTACACACCCCCTCCTAAGTACCTAATGATCTCCCCTTTATTCTAGCTACACTTTGAATACATTCAATATTTCAATAGAGAACTCACTATTACTGTTTGGAATTTTTCCCAAACAATCAGGCCTGCTGAAAAGGCATCATTTAATAATTTTTCTTCATTGCTGAGAGTGAAGGCTGTCGCAGCCTCACAGTTTTGGGTTTCTGATGTTTTAGCTCAGTTCACATTCTAGACGCATAGCTGCAAGAAGCCGCTCTGAGTGCCAAAATGGGTTAGAAGACCTCTTGATCAAAGTCTTTAGGAGCAGAGGGTCCTCAATGGTTCAGATGTTCTCTGGAATGAAGATAATGTGGCCTGATAAACATGAAGTTGAGGTGGACACGGCCGTGTGTGCGAGGATCATATTGGGCAGAAGGCATGCCAGTAACACCTCCCCTCCCAGGACCACCTACAGGCTACGTCACTAAAAAAGTCCTACCTCCGGTTTGGGGGTCTTAGAGGGTGGCTCTTGCCACATGGATGAGCAGATGCTTCTTAATGAGACGCATGACCTTATCTCTGGCCTTTGGGTGGAGCCAGTTTCCAAAGTGTGGCAGCAAGGTGTTTGGTCTGCCTCTTTTCTAGTGGAGGGGAAGATAATGATCATAAAAAATAATCATTTTATGATCTGAGTGCAGGCTCAGGTCATGCACACTTGTGCACTTTCTTGAAATTTTGGTTGCAATGTGTCATTGTATTCAGTTCTCCTGGGACTCGTGAATCTGTGCACAGGTCTCTCAGCCAATCATTGGGCACATTTTTAGCTAATAACTCTCCTACTAGTCATCCTTCCCCATTCTCATTTTTCTATACCTCTGGTATTCCTGTCATTTGGAGATTATTCCACTTGCAATTATCCATGCAAAATATAATATATTCTTCCTCCTTTTTATGCCTTGTTTGCATTGCCTCTTCTTTTTCTGAAAATGGCTTGTATCTTGTCTTTAAGATCACCAATTAGATTGACCAATAAAATCACCAATTAGATTATATCATTAGATCATAATTTTTTATGATAATTATCACCATTTGTTTCAGTGGGGAGGGACATTTATAGTGAGAGATTCAATTTCATTCACTTCTGAAACTGGTAAATCTTCTTATTTCTTCTTCCCCTTTCTGTCTTGTTACAACTTTTCTGACTTTACTGACCTTTCAAAAACATATTTTGGCTTCATTGTGTTTTCTCATTAATCCTATTTCCAAATTTTCCATTTCATTTTTCTGTTTAACTAAGTCTTAATGCATTCTTTTAAAGATTCTTGAGGTATAAGCTTTGATTTTTGCTTTGAGCCTATTTTAAAATATCAGGACTTAATATTATGAATGTTTTTCTGAAATACTTTGATAATAATCTTTAAAATTTATGAGAAATATATTGTTTAATATTGAAGTATTCAGAAAATTTTGTGGAATTTTCTTCTGTTCTCATTTTAAAGATTCATTCTTTTGTGTCTGGAGAATAAGCTTTGTATGAGTTGAACTCTAAAATTAGTATTAAGAGCACAGGAGAAAGTAAAATATATAAAGACATAAATTATTAAATTTGCCTAAATTTATGTCATAATGTCAGTGTAATATCATGTCTGTATATAATATTATCTTTATTAGTGTATTTCAGAGCACATGAAAAATACCTTTTGTTTTTGTTGTTTGTTTTGGGCTGTAGCACTGTAGCACTGTTGTCCCATTGTTCATCAATTTGCTCAAGTGGGCACCAGTAACGTCTCCATTGTGAAACTTGTTGTTACTGTTTTTGACATATCGAATATGCCATGGGTAGCTTGCAAGGCTATGCCATGTGGGCGAGATACTCTAGGTAGCTTCAGGGTTCTCTGAGAGGGCCGAAGGAATCGAACCAAGGTCGGCTGCATGCAAGGCAAATGCCCTACCTGCTGTGCTATCAGAAACTGAAGCTTCGGTCGTGGTTGAGTCAGGCCATAACTCTGGTCATGAAGCTAACATTCTGGGAGTGAGAGGGGATGGAGGGAGCACCTGTGTTGGTTTTGCAGTCTTGCTTTTAGGGAGGCTTGAGAGCAGGTGACAGAGAGCAATGTAAGGAATCTGATTTCCCATCTCTCAGGTGGTGTCATGCTGAAGACTGAATGCCGGGCTCCCGCGTATACAAAGTGTATGCTGCAGCCCCGTAAACCAATTGCTGACCTGCTTTCTTGTTTTAGGAACAGGCATTCAGGAAGTACTTTATAAAAAACACGTCAAGCATCTTCTAAATAATTTCATCCCATTGTTGAGTCCATTGGCAGTGTCTTCCCTACAGATCTTCTTAGAAAAGTAGATATTAATATCTTTTCAACAAAAATTATGTTTGCATAAGATACCATGGTGGAATCTGATGTACCTGTTACTCCGAACTTCTGTTTCCAGGACTGTAGGAACTTGGGGAAACAGTCCCGATTCTGTTAGGGACTGTTATCATATAGATGATCATATAGATGATCCACCTCATGGCTGTGATAGCTGATACAATGAAGGGTCTTATGTATCATTCTTAGTGTGGCTACAAAAAGGTTCCCAAGTAACTTCCTAATAAAGGGGAAAGCTGTTCCTTTATGAATCCCTGGAAACCATCTGCATCCTCACAGACTCACCAGTTTGGCATTATCCACGGGAGCAACATGCATGGGTGGTGCCTACACCAAGCTGTGGAGGGGAGGCGTAAGATGCATCAGAGTAGAGGAGGCAGAAGACATATACTGGAGTCTGCTGCAAGGGTGTCCTTCCCACCCAACTCTTCCTCATTTTCCCATTTTTCCACTTTCCACTCTCCCTGGAGGCGTTGCTTCCCTCCTCTCAGCTTTGGGTGGCCCTGGGGTGCCATAGCTGTCCAGTCAGCATCCCTCCCCCTGTTATCTCTGCATGGTGGCTCATCATCAGAGCTAATGACCATTCTGGGCAGGGCAGCACTTCTCCTGGTGCCTTCCCAGTGGGGACCTGCAGTTTCCTCCGTCCACAAAGCATGTGTCTGCTCCTATTCCCCATCCAGATATTCACACACACGGCCGTGTCCACCTCAACTTCATGTTGATCAGGCCACATTCTCTTCATTCCAGAGAACATCTGAACCATTGATTATTTTCCTGCAGAGGCATGAGACCCTTGGCAAAGGGGGAGAATAGCCGCTCTACATTTTCCTGAAGGCTAAGATTGCCCTAACCTTCCTTGGTGACGAGAGGGGTATACCAGGGACACTGGGGAGCCCTGTGAACTCATTCACTTCTTTCCCTCAGCACAAACTCCAGGTTACTCCCCCACCCCTACTGCCCCACCACACACACAGTGTCAGGAAAGCCAGCACAGTCATGAAAATTATTGATTTGATTCAGCTCATTGGTCAATAGCAAGTGACACAAACAGGAACTTAAAAAGATTCTTTATATCTGTTATTCTTTACACATATATAGTGGCACCCCAGCCTCCTCTGACTTTGATGAAAGCATTTTTTTCCACAGAGCCTGTCTGTGCTGGTTTGGAGGACAGAGTGTGGGAACCTGTCTGGACTGCCCTCTTCTGAATGACTCCCCGTATTGCAACTGCTGTGTTCTGATCCCCAAATTGCCTTCATCCTGGGTTTCTATAGAGACTGTCACTGTCACTGTCATCTCGTTGCTCATCGATTTGTTCGAGTGGGCATCAGTCTCATTGTGAGACTTATTGCTACTGTTTTTGGCATATCCTTTAATTTTTTTTAATTTTATTGAATCACCATGAGATAGTTACAAGATTTCATATTTGGGTTACATTCTCACAATGATCAAACACCCATCCCTCCACCAGTGCACATTCCCCACCACCAATATCCCTGGTATACTCCCCCTTTCCCACCCTCCCCCTGCCTCTATTGCAGACAGTATTCCCCATACTCTCTTTCTACTTTGGGGCATTATGGCTTGCAATACAGACACTGAGAGGTCATCCTGTTTGGTCCATTATCTACTTTCAGCATGCATCTCCCATCCCAACTGGTTCCTCCAGCCATCATTTTCTTAGTGATCACTTCTCTATTCCAAATCTGACCTCTATCTAATGCCAGGCACAAAAGTCAGATCAAAGTGGATTAAAGACCTCAATATCAGACATGAATCTATAAGGCTCATAAAAGAAAATGTAGGCAGAACTCTCCATGACATTGAAGCTAGAAGCATCTTTAAGGACAAAACAGCCCTGACCATGCAAGTGGAAGCAAACATAAACAAATGGGACTAGAGCAAACTAAGAAGCTTCTGCACTTCAAAAGAAACAGTGACCAAAATACAGAAAGAAACCCACAGAATGGGAAAGAATATTTACCCAATACCCATTTGGCATATCCAATACACCACAGGTAGCTTGCCAGGCTCTGCCGTGCAGGTGTGATACTCTCGGTAGCTTGCGGGGGCTCTCCAAGAGGGGCAGAGAAATCTAACATGGGTCGGCCGAGTGAAAGGCGAACGCCCTACCACTGTGCTATCGCTCCAGTCAATAGAGATCATATTTTATTTTCTTATTTCTTATAAATTCATGGGCCAGCTAAGCACAGAAGTTGATTTGGGCTGAACTCAACTGCTTTTGTCTGCACATACTTGTGTTTAGGGTTAGCTGATACAGGAGGCCTTAACTTCGATCAATCCATCTTCTATGTATCACTCATCTCTCTCTACTAAGCCAGACCCAGCCTGTTCTCATACTGGTGACAGGGCTCCAATTCACACGACAGATGTAGAAAGAGTATTTTAAGTGTCTGCTTGTTTCATTTGCTATTGACCAGTTGACTGAAGCAAATCAAATGACAATGTTCAGAGTCAGTGTGGAAGGTCATTAATACAGGTTAAGTCTCTTGGACACAGCTTCGGACTCAGTTCTACAACTAATTCATGAACCTCAGATAGATTGATTGTTAGACTGTGAGAAAAGAAATTGGAACATTTGGAGAATGTTCAAAAGTGGTAGCAGAATCTATGCAATTTTTGAGTATGTGTTTCTAAGAGAAAAAGATCAGTCTTTGTATCAAAAATAATATATTTGAAATGTATTAACATTATAACTTAAGAAACAGAAGCTTAGATGTGTTCAGTTTTTTTTCTTGTTTGTTTTGTTTTAAAACATTTATACAATTTATACCATTACTGAAGAAGAGAAATAGGCATATTTTTAAAAAAATAAACAAAATAATAATTACAATTTTATAATGTTTTATAGTGTTCTCTTTATTTTTACAATGAGGCTGGGGAAGACTATTACACATAACTGTTAAATAGTTGAAGGAGTAATGCATTAGACTTATATACCAACTTGGAAAAAATGGGATAAGTCCTAGAAACATCAGTACTGGAAACATGATTTCTGTTTGTTCATGCTTGACAGAACTTTGCACTAACTCAGCTAACTCCCTAATTCATCAAAAAAAACCCTCTGAAACTGGTATCTAATAAAATTAATAAAAGCCATCTTGTCACATACATTTTCATAGTTCACTTAAATTTATCTATTAAGTCATAAAGTACTATATTTATTTATGATAAGTTGAAATTTTAGTTACAAATATTTTATAGAGCTTTAAAAAGAACTTTGCTCTTTAAAAAATTTTAGATATACTACATACTGAGTAAAAGAAAAGTGAGATATGGTAGAGGATATTATTTTTATAATACTTTTTTCCTGAAAGTTCTGAAAACTGGAAAATATTAAACTTATATTTTATTACATTTTTTTGTTTGTTTAAGCTACACTCAATTGTGTTCAGGGTTTAATCCTGCTCACAGGTGATTCTGGCAGTTCTTATGGGGCAAGGGATCAAACTGGAATTTTCTGTGTGCAAAGAAAGTAACTTAACACTCATACTTTCTCTCTGAGATAAATTTTTTTTATAACAATTAAAATATAAAATTAATGTTAACTTATTTCAGTAAGTAAATATTTAGACTTTTGTGCTCTAAATATAATTCATATATAATATATTTGGGTAACTTCCTTGTATGATGTCCTATGGAGCCAGGGAGAGTAATTTTGTATACAGATGTTCCAAATACAACCTGAGCATTAAGTATGATCCCCTAAGCATGGTCAGGACTTATTCCTGAGCACAGAGTCAGGAGTAATCTCTGAGTCTGCTAGGTGTGACCCAAAACACAAAATGTTTTTAGAAAACATTTGTTTTTTGTCTACTCAAATAATTTACATTTCTGAAATTGAAGGTAAATATTTCAGTGAAGCAATATATAGGCAGAAGTGCCAAAACATATGAAAAAATACAGAACAGGGGCTGGAGAGATAGCACAGCGGGTAGGGCGTTTGCCTTGCACGCAGCCGACCCGGGTTCAAATCCCAGCATCCCATATGGTCCCCTGAGCACAGCCAGGGGTAATTCCTGAGTGCAGAGCCAGGAGTAACCCCTGTGCATCGCCAGGTGTGACCCAAAAAGCCAAAAAAAAAAAAAGAAAAAATACAGAACAAAATAATGTTGGATTAAGTTGACACGTTTTAGAAGTATATTCATATTTTGTGACATCAAGTTCTATAGACTTTTAACTGTTTCATGGATTGGTAGAAAACTTCTGCAAGCATCTGTTATAAATTGAATTAAATTCAGACACTCAGAGGAATTAAGGTGAATTTTGAACAGGAGCAAATGATGACTATATTGGAATGAGTTTTTCCCCTGGACCCTTGATCTCCCAGAGTAAATATGATCCTACAGAAATGTGAAAATAGCAGCCTTTAAAAAATATTCCAGTATATCTGATCAAGGTAGGTCAACCAGGAAGAATTTGACTTTAAATCACCTATCTTTAGAGGAACCAAGAAAGAATGGCAGTTGAATTGGGTGCTCCGTGGGATAGCTCTGATCCCAAACTGTGCTCCCAGTGGGGTGGGAGGAATGCAGTGCCATGAATCAAACCCGGGGTTTTATACATGCAAGGCATGAGTTCTACCACTTCATCGCATCTCCTCCTCCAGTATAAACATTTTAGTATAAACTAAAACAAGTGTTCATACCACTACTAAATTTGCATAATTTTTTTCAAACAGAAACAAGTGATTTATGTTATATACTTTAGCTATTTGATTACATACCAATATATTTGATATATTATGAATGTAAACGGAAAAAGTTTTTAATATAGCTTATTGATAACCTCTAATCCACTTTCTCAGTGAAAAGCTATTACTAAAATTAGTAAATTTATTTATTTATTTTAATCAGCTGTTGGACTGAATGTGTTCAGTCAAAACATGACATAATCTTAGAGGTTAAGAAGGGTAAACAATTTAGATATGGTATATTCTGTTATTATTTTCCATGCCATTCTTTGTTTAAAACTTGACTTAGTTATATAACTAATATTACTGTACACATATAGAGCAATTTTTGGAGGTTTTATGTTCTTATCAATGATCTTCCCACTTTATAAGAATTCTTGTTCCTAAGGTTTGTTACCCAGACTCTTTGTTTTTGCTCCTAAATTCTCCTTACTCAAAATTCTCTTTTCTTTGATATCTTCTTTAATTTGCCACTTTGTGTGGTTTCAATGTATCACTTATATTTTACTTCTAATCTTGACTCTTTACTTTTTTCACAGTGCTCTGAAAATTCAAGAATAATTTCAAATGTTTTTATTCCCTGGCATGCAGTGTATAGTGAATAAATGTTGATTGAATGAATGTTGATGATCTTAGCAAGAAACCATCATCCTGTCAGAGCTCTTTTTTTTCTGCCAAAAATTGCTTATGACTGAAAACAAAAGTCAACAGCAGAAGCCATCTGCTAAAGTTGGTGTGAGATTCAGCAACTTGAGATTCATGGCTTATTCCAGTACATTAGAGAAGATGTTTCTAAATATTCAAATGGTCAGTGCAAGTGGAGTTGGCAAGCTCTGCTTGACAGTGACCATTTGTAGCTGTTATTTGGGGTTATGCCTCCCAAATTATTTAATCCTTAACACGAATTACTATTTGCTTGTCAACTAATAATTTAACAGAGAACTACAGTACTGTCATTGCATTCTGATTTCTGTACTGTTTAAATTCACTAATTATCAGTAACTACAACCTCTAACTAAAGAGGACCTTTTACAGATACCATCCTGAGCTTAATAACTCTATACTTAGTAGACCGGGTGGTTGAGATATAGTTAAATATCTCAAATTATTTATTAATGTCCTACAGTACAAGTTAAACCTTTATAAAAATTAATATAATAAAAAACTCATACCATCCCCACATATGCTCAAAATAGTATAGTTAAATACAAATTAAGACAAAAATATTGAACTTATGT
The DNA here is from genome assembly GCF_027595985.1 of Sorex araneus. NCBI lineage: Eukaryota > Metazoa > Chordata > Mammalia > Eulipotyphla > Soricidae > Sorex > Sorex araneus. Next base: position 227,827,177 of record NC_073313.1, on the reverse strand, counting down.
CAGATAACTGTCTTATATTAATATGTCTTAAGAAAAATCTTCCATTATCATAAAAGCCTAAAATGGTATTGTCTGAAGGATTGCTGAGCTGTTATCTCTCTTTTTTCTTGAGAATTTGCCACCAAAATTAGGGAAAAAATAAGTTAAGTCATCTATGGTAAATAGTCCTTTGAATCATCACATATCCATTAAATGTTTACGACTTGACCTTTGAGAAATCATAGTGAACCAAAAGCTCTTTGGTATATTCATTGAATGGCTCCTGAGGAGAGCCTGAGGAGCTTAAATGCCAGTTGAGCTTGTGAAATATCAGACTTGAAAGTGGGGCTTGCACACCTGCCATGCAGCATTAACAGGAGCAGCCGAATCAGCAGCCCAGTTATATAAAGAGACCCTTTCAAGCTCTCTATTCACCTAAAATAGTATTGAATTTCATCTTTCCCTAATGTGTTTGGGGCTTTATTCTTTATTCAGAGCTTCCCCTGTAATCTTAACCAGCAGATTTATTCTTTATATATAGTATCTTAGTTTTTCATCTTCTTAATGAAATAGATGATGAACTTTTTTTCATTTCTCATAGTTATTCTTAATATTCTAAGTACAAGAAATTTATTCTAGGTGAGAGAAGGTACAAAGAAGAGAACACTTGACACAAGCAATAGAAAGAAAAACTGCTTGAAACATGATATATTAATATATACATATAACAATTATACAAATAATTTTTAAGTGTATAACAGAAACACTTAAATATTTTGGGATTAGAGATCTGGAAAATCAAAGTATATTAAAAAACTGAGGAAGGACAGAGAAAGTGAGAACAGAAATAGGAGTAATGGTAAAATAATGCACTTTTTATATTTTTACATTTGTTCAATAACTCTGCCTTCTTTTTCATTAGTTACTTGTGATTGCCACATAACTTACCTTTCTTTTTTAAATATCAATGTTCAGATGTTCCCAGGAAATATAATTATGCAAAATGACTCCCTTGAATTTCAGTGCCTTATATTTTGGAAGGCCAAATGCTTCTCTGAAATTCTATCAATTCTAGATGTGATTCATTTAAATATATTTAACATTTGAAATATGATTGATCTCAATATTCAATTAACTGAATCATATGTTAAAAATAACTTATTCTTGGGTTGTTTTCTTAATACAATAGAAATTGTTGCAAAACCTTTTAGTTAATGGTCTCAATGGTCTATTTTATTATCACAAGCAGAAGTATTAGCGTACATGTCTTAAAAACTAGTATCTTTTAAAGGAAATTCTACAGAATCCCTAAAGTTTAGAATTATAAAGAATGGGAAAAATACTTGCTGTTATAATTTATGCTAATTAAAAAATTCAGAAGTCTCTGATTAACACAGCAGGGGCAGGCTAATTTTACTACTTATTCTAAGAAGTAGTAATCATTTGGTACATGCTCAGTTATAATGAAATTTTCTAAAGGACATCCTAAAGCTTCTCCAGAGAGAAATTAATTTCGGAAAACTTCAAATTGAAATTTTTCTGGGCATGGATAAATGCTTTCTATAGGACTATTTTGTATCTCTCTTTTTATTTGTTTTAGAGAAGCCATTTATACTCTACATAGTGGATAGAATCTAGAATGAGTTCAATTATTTCTTCTGGTTTCTTTTAATGCTTCTCTCTCCTTGAGCAGAAGTACAATCTGTGACTTGCTTCTGAACACTAGGAAAATTGAATAAGATAAATTCATAGACATGGAGAAGAGATTGCCCTGCTGATCCTGCAGAAACAAGTTCTTAATGTAACCTGCTTATTAAGAAGGTCACATAACAAAATTTAGCATTATCTCTAGAAGCTAAGTATATATGCTGTTAACTGTACAAGGAACTAAATGCTATCAACAACTCTTTCCATTCGGAAGAGGCTTCTGGTTTTCATTAAGGAACATATGCTAATAGACACTTTCATGAGAGTTTTGGGAACCTGGAGAAGAGAATATTCGTAACTTTTATCCTTTGTCCGAGCCCATAAAATATAAGATGAATAGGTATGTAATTTTAAGCTGCTAAATATATGGCAAATTGTTATATAGCAAGATAAATTTAATATAGCCTGGCTTAATATTTTTCTATAAAACAAGGTCTTAAATATGCTTGGTGAATGAGACAACTTTATCAGATCTACATATTCATACCTAACATATATATACCTCAAAGGATACCTAGTAATACAATTTGAAGTTTTATATATAGCACTGTTGTAGCACTGTTGTCCTGTTGCTCATCGATTTGCTTGATCGGGCACCAGTAACGTCTCCATTGTGAGACTTGTTACTGTTTTTGGCATATCAAATACGCCACAGGTATCTTTCCAGGCTCTGCAATGTGGGCAGGATACTCTCATACTCTCGGTAGCTTTCCGGGCTCTCCAAGAGGGATGGAGGAATCTAACCCGGGTTGGCCGAATGCAAAACAAATGCCCTACCTGCTGTGCTATCACTCCAGTCTGATATTCTACAATAGTAAGTCTAAATTCTAGCTCATGTCTTAAGCTACATAAGCTAATGATCCATGTGTGGGATACCATTCTCTCTGTGATTACATGGTAATTTCCTGATTGATGCTAATTAATGACATGCCACTGTTCATTGAAAATAAAAGATGAAAATGATTATTCAAGCCTGATACTGAAAGCACTCAACTTGTCAGTAGATCTCTATGTGAAGAGGAAGACTGAGGGTGGTGAGGACTTTCTGTTTATTCCACTTTCTACTACAGTAAAGTGAAACTAAATGATACTTGTTTTTAGGTAAAATAGGTCTCTAAAGGCACGATGGATGATTTTGCATTCTTTCAAAGCTTCAGTTTGATTTATTTGTAAATGGTTTGGGATAGTAAATTAGGTAAACTAGTCTTAGAATATCTAAGGAAGAAACACTTAACTGAAGAATCAAACACACAACTCTCTTGAACAAGAATTTTTCTTACTATTGTGATGCATTTTCATGCCTCAAACGTTTTCTTCAGTCAAGGTCAGATGGGAGTTTTAATTACTACAGAGTTCCTGGTGTATTTTTTCCTTTATTGCTGTCACTTGACTTTCCAATTATTAATGTATATTTCTCTTTATTATCTTAGTAATAATTAGGATATTTATAAAATAGGTCAGTGTTTTGTTAATTTGAAAAAATACCATATGTATATAACCATATAGGGTGTGTGTGTGTGTGTGTGTGCACGTGCATCTGCACACAATCTTGCCAATGTGCACAATTTTGCCAGTTTTTAGAAAATTTGGTCAAAGGACAGCTAACTTTAACAAATTTAACCTTTGTTTTTGGGAGAAAATGGTACACCCAGCAGTGTTCAGGGTTTGTAATTCTGCCTCTGAGCTCAGTCTCACTTTTGGTGATTTCTTGGGGGAAAATATATAGTGCCACAAGTTGAACCTGGGTCAGCCACATGCATTACAAACACCCTACCTGCTGTACTATCATTCTGGTCCTACAAATTCAAGTTTTTAAACTCTAGACAGCGTTATTATTATTATTATTTTAAATTTGGTCACACTAAGAGATTATCAGGGCTTATTATTTGCCTTATGTTCAGGGATTAGTTCTGGAATTTTCCTGGGAATGTATATGGAGTATCAGGAACCCAACCTGAGTCAGCTGTGTATAAGACAAATACCCTCACTGCTGTACTATGGCACTAACCGTCTGAGATTCTATTTTTGAATGATTGATAATAAGTCAAGTCAGATAAATAATATAAAATTTAATAAAATATTAATTGAATTCACAATGAAACAACAGGGGAAATTGTGTCAATGACTAATATGGGTTTATTAATAAGCTTTCTATCAACTGAGAATGCTATTTACAGCAGAGTTTCAGTAATCTCTAAAAAAATAGAGTGAGGCAGTCCTTAGGAAAAAGATGATGGGAGGCATCACCCTCCCCAACCTCAAACTCTACTACAAAGTGGTAACAATTAAAACAGCATGGTACTGGAACAAAGGCAGAGCCGCACATCAATGGAACAGGGTGGAATATTCCTACATGCAACCCCAAATTTATGATAATTTGATCTTTGATAAAGGAGCAAGAAATGTGAGGTGGAGCAAGGAAAACCTCTTCAACAAATGGTGCTGGCATAACCAGACAACCACATGCAAAAAACAAAAATGGGCTTAGACTTCGACCTAACACCATGCACAAAAGTCAGATCAAAATGAATTAAAGACTTTCAAAGATGACACACAACTGAGCAACCAAGTGGAAACAGAGATAAACAAACGGGACTGTATTAAACTAAGAAGCATTTGCACTGCAAAAGATACAGTGGCCAGAATACAAAGGCAATCTACATAACGAGAAAGGATATTCATTGATAAGGGGTTGATATCATGGGTATATAAAGCACTGGTAGAACTCTACAAGAAGAAAAATATCCAACCTCATCAAAAACTGGGGCAAAGAAATAAACAGAAACTTTCTTGAGGAAGAAATGCAAATGGCTAAAAGGCATATGATAAAGTGCTCTTCATCACTAATCATCAGGGAGATGCAGATCAAAACAACTATGAGATACACCTCACACCACAGACTGGCTCACATCCAAAAGAACAAAAGCAACCGCTGTTGGAGAGGATGTGGTGAGAAAGGGACCCTTCTACACTGCTGGTGAAAATGCCGACTGGTTCAGCCCTTTTGGAAAAAAATATGGTCACTTCTCAAAAAATTATAAATTGACCTCCCATTTGACCCAGAAATACCACTTCTGGGAATATATCCCGGAGAGGCAAAAAAGTACAGTCGAAATGACATCTGCACCTGTATGTTCATCTCAGCACTGTTTACAATAGCCAGAATGGAAGACAGGGAAGGAGACTGAGGTGAGGAAGAATGAAGAGAAGAAGCGGAGGATGAGCCTCAGCACATCAGAAGTGAAGAGCCATGGTATATGTATATGTCTAAGTTATAGAAACAATACCATAAGCTTGATATCCAAACCACAACCAAAATTCAAAATGTACCTGTCAATGAGTTAGGCTAATGGTTGAGAGGTAACTTAGGGAACATTGATAGAGGCAAGCTGAGGTCGGTGGTGGGATTGGAGGTGGGACATTGTATACCTAACCTCAACTCATTGATGAACATGTAAATCAAAGTGTATTAATATTTTTTTAAGTTTTTTAATGATAAAAAGCAAATTAAAGAGAATTGATCTGTCTGGCCACATGTGACCGTACATGTATGGGTTTCTTATTTACCCTCTCTTATACTGGTTGTTGTTTTGCTTTTTTGCAGGATAAGCAATATATGTTAAATTCTAAATTTATTCATGCATCTAATTTTGTTATTATATATAAGAATTTTGAATATATACAGTATACTTGGGTATAGTTATCATTCACTATTTTTATGACTAAAGATGAGAATATTAATTTATGCTCTCAGATCACAAAATATGATAGACTTGTATCTATCATTTAGATTGAATTTTTGTTCATCAAAAAGCCTTAGGCAAGGCAATATTTCTATTTGATTAGCTCCCCACAGAAAAGGAGGCTTGAAGATCTCTCTTCGCACTTTAATAAAGAGTTGGGAGCTTAATATAAAGAGCATAATTCACTTTAAAAGGCTAACTGAGATTACTAATTAATGAAATAAGATAAGGTATATTTAGAAGTATTATCCTTCAGCTTTTTTTACCATCTTTATTCAACTCTATCTCTGATATAAGTATTATTATGTTTATGCATTCGTTTTAAGGGAACAAATACATTAATTCTATTATTCATAGTTATTCCTATTTTGAAAGAATAGCATAATGCATACTAACTTAAAATGAATGATCTCTAAACATACACATTTGTTCTCTACTCTTTATTAGAAGGCACCCTTTTTTATCTTCAGAGTTATGGTTGCACTTGAATGTGGAAACACACAACACAGTTTCAGCTGACCTAAAAAATGTAACACATTTGTGGTGGACAAATAAAATGCATGTATGACTCTTAAACCTTTGGATAAGGAGCAAGAAAACAGTCTATACAAAATTTGAGAATGATGATTTGGCAATAAAGAAATCAGTCAGAATACTTCTACTACAAGAAAGGGATTTTCCTTTACCTTGACTAATCTGTTAATTTATAGAAGTATAATCATTGTAATATGACTTTTAGTCTAGAAGAGTCCCCAAATTTGATCAGTAATAGTCCCATGAAACTTTATTTTATAAAAATTTGGATGGGTCCCCATTATTCTTAAGACCTTCATGGAGTATTTTACCAATCCTAGAAACATCATTTATTCTGACAGAATCTTCTTCCCTTAAGTGAAGAATGGTATTTAGAAACTTAGTCTCTGATAGGACTGGAGCGATAGCACATCGGGTAGGGCATTTGCCTTGCACGTGGCTGACCTGGGCTTGATTCCTCAGTCCCTCGCAGAGAGCCCAGCAAGCTACCAAGAGTATCTCACCCACACGGGAGAGCCTGGCAAGCTACCAGTGGCGTATTTGGCATGCCTAAATACAGTAAAAAGTCTCACAATGGAGACATTACTGGTACCCATTTGAGCAAATTGATGAACAACAGGACGGCAGTGCTACAGTGCTACCACACTTGAGTGAGATTATTTGGTGCCTGTCTGTTTTTTTCTGACACATTTCACTTAACACAATCCCCTGGTAGTTCTATTGATTTTATAGCAGAAGACAGTTCTATCTTTACTTAGAGTTGAGTAGTATTCCATTGTGTAAAACACCAGCATATTTTATCATATGTTCAGGCTTGTTGACTAGTGTCTATAATACTACAATGAACATAAGTGTCCTTATATCTTTTGTTTTCCCAAGACTTTTTTATTGAATCACTGTAAGAGAGACACTTACAAAACTGTTTATGATTAAGTTTTGGTTTGGGGGTCATGTTTTGTATTTTTAATAAGAAATAGAATTATGGTAGATCATGTGATAAAATTATATGTTGTTAAAAATATTCATAGTTTTCCATAAAAATTGGATTAATTTATATTTCTTTTTTTATTTATATAAAGTTATTCACAATAATTTATTAAATTCAATATTTCAACACCAATCCCACCACCAATAGTGGAAATAATCACCACCATTATTTCCAATTTTCTCACCACCATCCAAGCCTGCCCCCAAAGCAGATGGTAAGTAATTTATTTTGTATTGCTTGTTATGAATAATCAACTAAAATGATCCAAAATGCTTTTCTTAAAGTGTGTGAAAATTTTTATATCTCACTTTGAAGCAATTAAGCCCCTGTATAAGAGATCACTAACATGTTTTTACAGATTGAGCTTTTGTGCTAATAAATATATATATATACATATATATGTATATATATATATATATACATATATATATGTATCAAGATTGGTTGCCTTCTTCCTTACAGCCCATCAAATGTGGTGTGCTACTCTTGGTATATTATTGGCATAAAGTATGAGATGTCACAGCTGTGTGCTTCAGGAATTATAGAATTTTAAATAGGGTGCTAGAGCTGGCTAGTCATACCCAGGAACTGCCTCTCGGTGCCATATAAGCTTATTAACAGCCATGATACAAAGACTCAAATTTCGGAAGACAGCAACATGCTGCAGAGATATCTCCTCACCCAGCGCCAGGATTGATTTTATCTGGGTACCTCAGAGGGGCGCCAGGCGAGTCCCTCTGCCTACCCCAACAAAACCCCAGTAGCCACAAACCTCCAAAACGCAATTGCTGCCGCCGTGCTCATGGCCAGTCCTCAAAGGCTTGAGGAGTCCCTCACGCATGAGAATGAATTGGCTGAAAAAAACAGGTATTAACTACCTGCCTCTGTGTGTGTGTGTGTGTGTGTGTGTGTGTGTGTGCTTGTGTACGCATGCATATGTGTGTATTTGGTTCGGGGTCTACATTTGGCTCTGCACTCAGGGGAGCTCAGGAACCATTTAAGATACTGGGGATTGTATCCGGGTTAGCCACGTGCAAGGTAGCACTCTACCTGCTGTAGATCACTCAGTCCCTTATATGTATGTTTCTTAATTCCATTCTATTGGTCTGAGTCCCTGCTTCTAACTCAACACACTATCTTAAGTGCTATAAGTTTATAACATTATTTTAAGTTTTGGAGTATTAAGCTTTAATATTTTGGTTAGGGTTGCTTTGAGTATTCGAAACGTTTTGTGGTTCCTCATAAAGTTTAGTTATGTGTGTCTATTTCCTTGAAGAATACAACTCCACTCCTAATACAGGTTGTATTAAATCTATACAGTGCTTTGGGTAGAATGGCCATGTTAACAATGATGGTCCCTCCAATTTGTAAGCATATTATATGTATCCATTCCCTTATAACTTTTATTTATATAAACATTTTGTAGTTCAGGGTATACAAATCTTCTACTTTATGTGTAGATTCCTAATTTCTTTTGATGGGATTATAAATGGAATTGTGTTCTCAATTATTTTCTCTATTTTATTATTTTCATGTAGGAATGCAACAGAATTTTCCATATTAATTCAATAGCCTATATAGTTTTGCTGTTTCTAAATGCTCTCTGTGAAAGTTTAGAGTTTCTCTGTATATTATCAAGTCACGGATGAATAATGATAATTTTCTTCTTTATTTGCTTCTTTTCTTCTTGGTAAATATTCTTTTAATTTATTTTATTTTCTAATCACCGTGGCTAGGTTTTCCAAAACTATGCTGAGTAATATTGGTGAGAATGGGCATCAGAAGCTTTCAGTCTCTTTATTAAATATATGAGCCCTGTTTGTTGTATTTACTGTGTTTAAATAGATTTCTTATATCCACATTTTGTTAATTTTTATTTTGTTTCATAATATGACACTGATTTTACTCAAAAAACTTCAAAAATTACGTATTGATATATACATATATATATATACCTATATGTATATAGAGATGTGTGTGTGTGTTTCTGGCTTATATCTAGTGGTACTCAAAAGATAGACTTAACTCTGTGCTTGGAGGTTTCTCCTGGCAATGTTCAGAAACAATGAAGTGCCAGGGATTGAACCAAGACCTCATTCATACAAAGCATGTTATCCAGCCCATATACTTGTCTTTCTAGCCCCTTTTATACATATTTGATTATATAATTCATATCATTTCTTTATTGTTATGATATATTATATAAGTTTGATTTATGTAGGTTGATTCATTCTTTCATTGTATGGCCCAAATTCTATTTATTGTTGAATTTAGTTTGCTAAAATTTTGTAGAGAATCATTGCATCTATGTTCACTAGGGATTGTTTTTTGTGATTTAATATTTTTATTGAAGTTTCTATTGGTAAAAAACAATGTTCTCCTCATAGTAATTAATCAGAAAATTACCATATCCACAATATTTTGGAAAAGTTGAGAGGGATAGTTTTATGTCTCTTTAAAGGAATGATAGAAATTATTCGTGAAATTAGCTGGACTTGGAGAAACTTTTGACCGCTTTTTCAATTTCCTTGTTTACAATTGGCAAGTACAGGATTTATGTTTTCTCCAGATTAATCTTGGGAGGTTGTAAAACTCTAAGACTATTAATTTCTTCTTGGTTCTTACACTTGGTGGCAAAATAATATTCATAGTAGTGTCATGATTCTTTGCTTTATGTGGTGTCTAGAGAAATGTCTCTCTTCTTGTGCTTCTGCTCTGATTATTATGTTTTTCTCTATTTTTATTTTTGTGAGTCAGGCTAAGGTTTTTAAATTTTTCTTATGTTTTAAAAGAATAAGTTCTTGGTTTTGATGATATCTTATATGCTATTTCTGATTTCTATGTAATTTATTCCTGTGCTAAGTTTTTGTTATTCCCATAACTATATATCAATTTAATTTAAGCATAGAGTAGTTAATGTCTGTGTAAATATTATTGTACTGTGTCTATAGAATGTTGCTAATTACATTAACATTTTAACCTGAGGTTTAATTAAAGTAACTTTCCGTCCAGTTTGGGTGGGCATTATCCAATACCTTGAGGGCCTGATGTAGAAAATGTCAGAAAAAAATTAGTGTCTCCTGCTTATCCTTTGAGCTCACACTTGACTATTGTTTTGTTACTACTTCATTCAAATCCTAAGATCCAGACTGTAATCAGTATCATCAACTCTCCGTATTTTCAGGCCTATGTACTCATACTAACTTATATTAAGGGATTCCTGTGTCTGTAATTCATAGAAGACATGGAGTTGGTCTTATCACACTCAAATTGTGTGAGCTATTTTTAATCATAAATCTCCTTATATTAAATATACACTTATGTACTCATTCATTTTCCTAAGACTCTTGATTTAGTTTCCTTTTCATTATTTTCTTCAAAGGCAAGTGATTGATACTTTTAAACCATGGATTATTTTACTTATTCATAAAAATGAATTACTATTATATATACTGATTTATTCCTGTTTCCCTGGGCTAACAGTGTTGTAGATATTTGTGTGTTGATTCCTTAACAACAAAGCATTTCTTTAATTGCTCAATAATAATTTGTTTTATGAACATAACAAAACTATAAATAAAAGCATTTAATAACTTTTGCAAAATCCATTAAATTCCTGGTGTCATTCTTATCTGCAAAAATCACACATACAAGGGGCCAAAGAGATTGTACAGCAAGTAGAAGTATAACCTTGCATATAGGCAATCTGGGTTTGATCACTGGCACCCAATATGGTCCCTTGAAACATGCCAGCTGTGATTTCTGAGTGCAGAGCTAGGAGTAAGTCCTGTGCGTCTTTGGGTTGGATCCCAAGACAAACAAAAACCAAAAAAGCAATCACATGAACAAATATATGCATTTATCATCTATTTAAAAATAATATAATTTTAGAGAAGAAATATATGAAGATTCTTAGAAGAAAATTTGCTACCACAAATTCATTACTCTTTCAGTAGAAAATAGATCTGAAAGTATGTGATATGTAAGAGCATTTTTTTGCTATGTAATTTGCTATAATTTAATATAAAATACTTATTTTTAGTGGTTTGGGGCCACACCTGGTGTATTACCCTTAGCATGGTGGCTTACTCATAGCTCTGTGTTCAGGAATCACTTCTAGCTTGTCTTGGGGGACCACATGGTGTTCCAGGGATTGAATCTTAGTAGACAGCATGTAAGACAATTTCCCTATTAGCTATACTATTATTCTAGTCCCCCAAAGAATTACATTTATAAGGAAAAGACTCAAGTTCTTATTCCAAAGTTAGTGATTAATAGTCATGTGGTTTATTAACTCATTAAATGTTCCTAAACATCTATTAAACTATGTGTACAGAGAACAGTAGAATTTCATTATTCATATAAGTGATTGCATAATTTGATAAACTATAATGAACTATGCAAATATAAAGTCTTATAAAGTTTGCCAAAATATAATTCTAGTAGAACAATTTCATTGAGAAATATCATTTTCTTTGTTTTTTATTTTGTATCTTTCTAGTTTCATTGAGGAAAGAACTCGGACTAGGTGTTATCAATGATCAACATGCAAACATTTATATATTTTTAAAAACTATCTTTATAGTTTTTTTTTTTTTTTTGCTTTTTGGGTCACACCCGGCGATGGCGATGCACAGGGGTTACTCCTGGCTCTGCACTCAGGAATCACCCCTGGCGGTGCTCAGGGGACCATATGGGATGCTGGGATTCGAACCTGGGTCGGCCGCATGCAAGGCAGACGCCCTACCCGCTCTACTATTTTTCCAACCTCTAATTTTTATAGTTTCTCAGGGTCATATCATCCCACTCTCAGTACAAGTTCCAGTTTAGAAAATCTCTCTTTCAACTACAGAAAATAAAGCTCCCGTCTTCCACTGGTATCAGGGGCTACTGTGGGGAGGGTTGAAGAAAGGTACAAGTGCAATTTAGGAGTGAAAACCGGTGATTAAAAAGACTTTCAAATATGTTTTGTTTATAACATATAATAGTCATCTCACAAATTTTATTGATAATTAGTTTGTTTTCCATTGTCACCCTCTGCCACAACTTGCTGGCAATTATAGTTCATCTTACATTTAACTTTGACATTATATTCTCCAAAATCAGCTTCACAAACTAGATTTTATACTATGTTAGTAAAATGTTACATTTATCCTTTCAAATCTCTCTCATGGCTCATGACAAAGATATTTAACTACTTACAAGCATGAATAAAATGTTTCTCCCTTCTGTAACAAATCTACAGTTTTTTAATGAAGTCTCAGAATACACACTTGCATGTAATGTTTTCTTCTTTGTCTTTGTCTTCTTCCTTCATAAGGATCAGCTATTTTGTCAGAACTTATTGTCTCTAAGTACTTTCTATTGAGACTGGAATGAAAAATTTGAAAATTGAAATTATCCCGTATGAACCTGCATCTTGATATGTTTAAAGTTATTAAATTTAAATTCCAGTTAATTATTCAGTGGGAGTTTGTAGTAGAGGGAAAACTCAAGTTATATATGAAAATATTATTGTGGTAGTAGTGATGAAGAAAAATTTGAATTTAGTCCAATTTATTCTTGCCATATCTTGTTATGATTTTAACCATAAGAAATATTTGAAAATAAATATTATAATACGAAATCATGCAGGATCATATATTCACAATTAGTGGCACAAAGTGATAAATGTTTCATTTAGAAAAGAAAACATCTTACATTTTATGAAAAGATAGGATATGAGTAAATCCATTATGCAAGCCATTCAAGGCCTATATGTGTACTTTAACAAATATAATCACCAAAGGCTGCTGTAAATAGAAAGTTATCTTAAACTATGTAAACAACCACTTTTACTCAAAATGGTGTATTTGTAGAACAACAGTGTATCTAAAAATACAGTTTTTCAAAACACAAAGAAAAATCCAAATGATTAAAAAATCTTGCTGAAATAGACCTTAGTTCTTTATTGAAGAGGAATTAGAAGTCTTTGTCCACATGCACATACATACAGGTATATGTGCACAAATGGACCACAAGTCACATATATCTATATCCATTGAGATTACATACAATTTTATATGTTATAATATGTTGTTTCCATTCTAAACTATGACTTAATTATATTAACAACTACTTTTAATGTATTCCAATATTCTAGTTTAAAACCACTTTCCTCTTCTTGGCATTGTCATTTTTGAGTCATCTATGAAACTGTACAGACAAGATATACATTATACCAGAACAAAAAAATGGATCTCTAATAAAACTAAATCCAGTCTGACTTCTAAGCCAAAGAAGCCCTTATCTTTGCCTAGTCTCAAAAGTTGGAGTCAGGTAACTAATACCTGTAAGCTCACCCAGGACTAAATCCATCTGAGAGAAATCTGTCTCTCAGCGGGACTTATTGAAGGTCTATCTTAGAAAGTCTAGAAGCATAAGATATGGTTGATCTGAGAATAGTTTTGGTTCTACATAAGTACTGGCATATTGTACCAATGCAGTGGAAACATGCAAAGTAACTGATGTTTATCAATTAATTTGTTCTCTACTTCTTATGGCAGTGGGAAGGCTCCTAAGTGGTGGATTTCAGGGCCATATCTGGAGAAATTTACAAACTGGATAGTTGTTCAATAGTAGCACTGAGATCTAGTGCTTCATGGGATTTTATTTTTTGTATGCAATACTGGGGACCACCAACACCACCGTGGGCAGTGTTTGGGGCATCAAGGGGCCTCCCAGCAGTGCTCGAGAGACTATACATTGCAGGGGATTGAACCTGGGTTCGGTGCCTAGCAATTATGTGCCCTAATCACTATCTCCCTGACTCCACGTAACTCTCTAATGCAGGAAGCAGGTATAAGCATAACTTCTGAAAAGTGATTACCCTTTCTAATCACTAAAACTGTGTGTTGTGGGTATCTGCTCCTTAATACAGCTAATCCCTTTTCTACTGAAACCCTAGATGGTAGCATGAAAATTTGCAAACACTGACAAAACAATTTCATCAACACTGCAAACTCATTCAGGTAAAAAAGCATATCTCAGAAAATGTTTCTTTGGAAGTGGGGTATGGGATTAAATGGAAACAATTGAAGCTTAGTTGTTTAGTGATTGCAATTTAACTGTATACCTTCAGCTATTTAATGCCACAATTTATTTAAAACATTATAGGCACTGTTTAGAAACAATGGCAAGCAACTATGCATGTCTTAGAAACTTCTATTAACTCAAGAAAGACCTTTTCATCCCAATTAACTCTTGAGTAGAGTCAGGGTATTTTTCTGAACTTTTAAAGAAAATTACTTGTTAAAAGTACATTCCAGGGGCTCATCTTTATTGCATTTCTTTCATTAAGTTTATGTCTGGTTGTCTGGTTATTCTATGATGAAATCTTCTGCCTGATCTAAGCTTATTGTTCTGGTTTGCATGTTTCTGACTCCAGGCCTTTCCTTGTGCTTGCCTTTCCAACTTCAAAGGACATATTTCAGGAAGCTTTTCTAATTGGTCTCATCTGATCATATCTGTGGCCAAATTTAGTCAGATACATAATTAATTCTCTGTTCATTTGTATTCTTGGATATGTAGTTTTGCAATGATTCTTTAAGTATCTATTATTAATACAGTGACTCCGATGTATTCCAATATTCTTGGTACTTCTATTAAACCTCAAGTCAATGATAATAAGATTTGGAGAGAACTCTAGTAGTTAAATTCAAAATAAATGGAATAAGCAAGATAAAATTTGCTGGAATGATAGAAAAAGACAGTACAGAACATGGCAGGAAAAGAAAATATAGTATTCTATACCTAGAATTACACTGTGGAATTTAAGTTTCAAAGTTTAGAAATTCATTGCTTTACTGTTTCGGACTTGATATCTGAAACATCAATATAAATCTAAGTTCAGATCACGTAGTTGGTGGGAGAAAAAAAATCTTTTATTTTTCTCCCAAGTGAGAGTGTTTATTCATTCTCGGGAAAATAGACAATAAATTGAGAACAATGAAAAATGTTGGAGACATCAATTTCAAAGATTCAGGCCTTGCAATATAAAGTTAGCCATAATGAAAACATACATTGGCCTATTTAGCAATGATGAATTTATGAGTAGATATTATTTCATATTATCACTGTATCACTGTCACTGTATCACAGTCATCCAGTTGTTCATCGATTTACCCGAGCAGGCCCCAGTAACATCTCCATTCGTCCCAGCCCTGAGATTTTAGCAGCCTCTCCTTACTAATCTTTCCCAACAATTGGAGGCTCTTTCAGGGTCAGGGGAATGAGTCCTGTTATTGTTACTGTTTTTGGCATATCGAATGCGCCAGGGGGAGCTTGCCAGGCTCTGCCATGCAGGTGGGATACTGTTGGTAGCTTGCTGGGCTCTCCAAGAGGCACACACACACACATATACATATATATGCACATATATATTTCCCTCTATGATTTTATGGAAAATGGGTATGTGGTGTCTTATGATGTGTCACACAGCCACTTTGAGGCCATGCAGTCCAGGAATATGTTCACGCATGCATGAGGCCCAGACAAGCTTGTTGAAAGTGGCCTGGAGCATGGCTGTGGTTGGGTAGTGGAAGTCAGCTGCCAGGCCTAGGTCCTTTGGGGCGAGGAGGGCTCTCATCCATCCCCCTCTGGGACGTCTTGATTGGAGACAGCCTGCCCAAAGTCTGTTGGCATGGTTATGGGAGCCTGATTTTTATGCTCCCTTCCAGAAAAAGCAGCCGTGAGTTCTGGAGGGTGGCCAATAAAAAGATTATCTAGGCTGGCAGAAGGTGGCTTATTGGAGTGACCCCTGGGTCGCTGGAGATTGGAGCAAGCAGATAGAGGATCTCTGCTCCCAGGTCCTGTTGAGCCCAGAGTCCAAGATCACAAAATTCCACATTAACTGGGTTTCGTGGGACTTCCCTCATGCATGAGGCTCGGCCCAAGTGTGTGGAAAGCAGCCTGGAGCATGGTGGCAGTTGGGTTGTGGAGGTCGGCTGCCGAGGTTGGGTCCCTTGGAGCGGGGAGGGCTCTCACCAGCATCCCTCTGGGGCGCCCCGAGTGGAGACAGACTGGCACGGAGTCTGGTAATATCATACTTATACAAAAGGGTCTTTGGAAAAACCTCTTTGCAGATTACTATCAGTCAGAGCTTAAATAAAACAAATTCTTTATAAGAATCTTTAGAGGAAAATAAATTTCTTTTTAGCCAAAGAATGGAGAAATTGTAAAGCAGGATATCTACTATGAATAAAACACTTTTTTACCTGCTGCACTTGGAGTCTTCTAAGAAAGTAAAACAAATTTGCTTGCAGCTTCATAACATTACTCTTAATATAGTGAAAAGACTATAAAACAGTTTTCTATTCAAAAAACTATAAAACCATATTACCAGCAACTTACGTTTGTTGAACATTTATATGTGCATTTTTTAGTAGTATTTTTATATATGTAATTTTCTTTCATTCACTCAGCAGTCCTTTGTTAGATATTTATTGTCCCCATTACAATGGTAATTAAACAAATTGCCCAATTCACCAAGTTAAGATGCAGTTGAACTAGAAATATTAGCCTTTCCAGGTTATCTAAAACCATTACTTTATTTTTGTTTTGCTTTATTTTTAGATCAAAATTGGCAGTATGGGGCTGGAGCAAAATAGTACAGCAGGTAGGGTGTTCACCATGCACATAGCTGACCAGGGTTCATTTCCCAGCATTCCATACGATCCCCTGAGCATTGCTATGATTAATTGCTGAGTGAAGAACTAAGAGTAATCCCTGAGGATCACAGGATGTGACCCCCAAATAGTAATAATTGAAAAAATACCCTAAAAAAGAAACAAACAAGAGAGCTGGCAATACTTGGATATACTCCCAGCTCAATGCTTTGGGGTCACTCTCAACAGTGCTCAGAAGATAGTGTGCTGGGGTTAAGTTTTCCGGATTCTGCATGCAATCATGCACTTTAGCTTGTTGAGCTATTTCCCTGGCCCCTAAAACCATATTTAAAAAACCACTGTGCAATATTGCCTTATAATTTTACAAATAGTTCAGGATATAATATTGACAAATGAGTTTCAGGGAAGTATTTGAAGGATAAATATGTATAATTAGCTAACTTCCTTCCAAAAATTTTGTTAATTTAATGCACAGATAGATTTTCATTGGAAAATGACATAGAGTATTATGGGAGTTTTGAAACATGAGTTTTGGACTTTCTTGAGTGTATAAATAGTTAAAATAGGGAACATTATAGAATGTATTTACACATATATGAATATGTTGATAGATATTCATGCATAGGTATGTGTGCTTTGATTATAATTGTGTTTAGCTTAGTATTTTCTAAACAACTTAGTATTTCTTTTAAGACTACAAACTCATAATATTAAAAAAATGTAATCAAATGAAAATTTTTTCTGCAACTATAAAAGATTTTTTTGGTTAACAAAGCCTATCACTGAATTATTACATAGAACATGATCGATCTCTCTTAGATATTGCCTATGTTAAAATAAGTAATACGGAAAACATAAGGTAAATTGTTTTTAAAATATGATAATTAAGCTGCATAACTGTCACCAATGTCAGTGGAAATTCTATGATTAACTTCTGAAAGACAACTTTGAAGTATTTTGTTGGATTATTGCACGTAGGGTTACATATATTTATACTGTTTAATTTACCAAACCTATTTCCATGTCGCATTGTCAATATCAATCATTTAACCTAAAATTTGAAAATAGAGAATAGAATATAGATCCTAGAAACAGTTTACCTGTTTTTGTATCCAGGTTTCAAACAACTGTCGAACTAAACAACTGCATGTTTATTTGGCTCTGTTTTCTTAGTTACTTGGAGAAAATAACAGAATAGACTTCAAATATTGATTAAATTTTATACTTCAAAGTACAATATTTTAATAAATAGAAGTGTTTTCCCTGGAGTACATTTCAGTGATAGCTATCTGACTTTTGCAAGAGTTGCTACTATTTTTAACATTATATTGTAAGAGAAATTGAAACATTCATATTTATTTACAAAATAAAATATATTGTTAATTTTGATAGATACCTCTGCATAAGCAATAGTTGATTGCACATTAATTATAGTTTCAGTTATCCACTTGAAAATTATTTATCACAGATCCTGTGAGTCACCCTACAGAACTGAATCTGCTAAGTGGTGTGAGTTGGGGTGTTTTGATAAGGGAGAGAAGAGCTACAGACTGTACTGGAAAGACAACTCACTGGTGACTGGTCTATAATTATAATATTGCTATTAACAGTCTTGGAAATTAAGTGCCTAAGCAAAAATTCATTGATAAATAACTAAATAACAACAATAACTTTTTTTTTGCTTTTTTGGGTCACACCCGGTGATGCTCAGGGTTTACTCCTTGTTTATGCACTCAGGAATTACTCTTGGTGGTGCTCAAGGGACCATATGGGATGCTAAGAATCAAACCCGGGTTGGCCACATGCAAGGCAAACACCCTACCTGCTGTACTATAGCGCCAACCCCAACAATAACTTTTTAAAGAGAAGGAAATGTAGCTTACTGCTATTTCACTCAAGTTTACAGGGTCTTAACTTTACAATGGAGAAACCTGGTAAACAAAATCTCAGTCAAGAAATCAAGTTCAACTCAGCAATCATGGCATACTGATAGTATGTACCATTGTCATTCTATACCAAAAAGAAATTAACATTCTCTAGCCCACAAACTTTGTTGAATTGTAAAACAAAAACATCTAATTCTGACAAAAACATCTCAGAAAGTACTTCCCTAGCATCTCCTAAACTTGACATGGAAAGACCACGAAGCCAACAGAGCTAGGAGATGGAATGTCACTGACTTGATTGAACCCAGGTCTCCTTAAGCCATCTGCTTAATGAGACGGTGCTGTATGGCATCCTGAGTGAGATCCTAGAATAGATAAAGAATATTGTGTGAAAACTAGGTAAATAAGGAAAAGTATAGACTTTATTAACGTAAATTGATAATGGGGGGAAATGAATGCCAGCTATTCAGAATTTTCCAGACTTTGCAATTTTTTTTAAAAAAAATCTACGTTTTTCTAAAAGTAAGAACAATTAAACATAAAATCATTGATCACAATAATGTACATTATGTGTTAAATAACATTCAAAATATTTTTTCTACCGGACGTAGATCACCCACCTTACATGAAGTCAACCTGGGTTCAATCTTTGGCACTCCATATGAACCGCCCAGAACTGACATGATTAATTCCAGAGTGCAGAACCAGGAGTTATCCCTGAGCATCACCACATGTGACCCCAAAACCAAAAAAATCCATTCTAATAATGTGTTAGAAACAATTTATTTTAGTCTGCTTAGGCAGCTTGAACAGTACCATAAGCTACATAGTTTATATACAAAAGAACTTTTTTAACTCTTCCCAATGGATTTGATGTCTGGATGATGGTTCTTTTATTGTTTCAGAAATCATTCTGGACAGTGGGTCCCTGGCACTACTTGGGAGGCAGGCATATGGTACTAGGAACGGATCTCAACAGAGGATGAAAGCATTGGCCACTGGTTCAAAATAACTTGTTTAAAAAGTCAGAACAAAGTGAAACGTCTCAAGGACTGCCAGCCAGAAACAAGTATTAACCAAAAGGGGGAGTTTGGCATTTCATAGTTGTTTTGATCTGCTTCTCTCTGATGATTAGTGATGAAGAGCATTTTTTCATGTGCCTTTTTGCCATTCATATTTCTTCCTTGAGAAAGTTTCTGTTCATTTCATTGCCCCATTTTTTGATGAGGACGGATGTTTTCTTCTTGCAGATTCCAACCAGTGCCTTGTATATCCTTAATATCAACCCCTAATCTGATGGGTATTGGGTGAATATTCTTTTTATTGGATTATCCATTGCATAGATCATCTTTGTATTTTGGTCACTGTATCTTTTGCGATGCAGAAGCTTCTTAGTTTAATATAGTCCCATTTGTTTATCTCTATTTCTACTTGGTTGGCCAGTGGCATGTCATTTTTGAAGATACCATTAGCTTCAATTTTGTGGAGGATTTTGCCAACCTTGTCCTCAATGTATCTTATGAATTCTGGTCTGATGTTGAGGTCTTTAACCCATTTTGATCTAATTTTTGTGCATGGTGTTATGTTGAGATCACTGTCACTGTCATCCCGTTGCTCATAGATTTGTTCGAGCGGACACCAGTAACGTCTCTCATTGAGAGTCTTATTGTTACTGTTTTTGGCATATCGGGTACACCACGGGTAGCTTGCCAGGCTCTGCCATGCAGGCGCAGTACTCTTGGTAGCTTGCCAGGCTCTCCAAGAGGGACAAAGGAATCGAACACGGGTCGGCCACGTGAAAGGAGAACGCCCTACTGCTGTGTTATCACTCCAGCCAGTAAGTCAAGGTTTAGATCTAATTTCTAAGGTCGAGGTCTAAACCTATTTTTTTTTTTTGCATGTGGTTGTCCAATTATGCCAGCACAATTTGTTAAAGAGGCTTTCTTTGCTTCACTTCTCATTTGTTGCTCTCTTATCAAAGATTAGATGTTCATAGATTTGGTGTTGTGTGTAGGGATATCACCCTGTTTTATTGGTCTGCGGCTCTGCTTTTGTTCCAGTACAATGCTGTTTTGTTACTGCTTTGTAGTAGAGTTTAAGGTTGAGAGGTTGATGCTGCCCATCATCTTTTTCCCAAGAATTGCTTTAGCTATTTGTGGGCATTTATTGCTCCATATGAATTTTAGGAGTGTTTGATCCATTTCTTTGAATAATTTCATGGGTATCCTTTTAGGGATCGCATTGAATCTGTATAGTGCTTTGGGGAGTATTGCCATTTTGACAATGTTAATTCTTCCTATCCATGAGCAGGGAATATGTGTTCAATTCCTCGTGTCCTATTTTATTTTGTGGAGATACCACCTCATACTAGAGACTGGCACACATCCAAAAGAACAAAAGCAACTGCTGTTGGCATAAATATGGGGAGAAAGGGAACCTTCTACCTTGTTTGTGCTTGCTCATGGGAATGCTGACTGGTTCAACCCATTTGGAAAACAGTATGGATGCTTCTCAAAAAATTAGAAATTGAGCTCCCATTTGACCCAGCAATACCACTCCTGGGAAAATATCTCGGAGAGGCAAAAAGTATAGTAGAAATGACATCTGCACTTGAATGTTCATTGCAGCACTGTTTACAATAGCCAGAATCTGGAAAAAAACCGAGTGTCCAAGAACAGATGACTGGGTAAAGAAACTTTGGTACATCTACACAATGGAATACTATGCAGCTGTTAGAAAAGATGAAGTCACGACTTCTGCATATAAGTGCATCAACATGGAAAGTATCATGCTATGTGAAATGAGTCAAAAAGAGAGAGACAGACATAGAAATATTGCACTCATCTGTGGAATATAAAATAACAGAATGGGAGACTAACACCCAAGAATAGTAGAGATAAATACCAGGAAGTTTGGTCCATGGCTTGGTAACAGGCCTCACACACTGGAGGAAAAGGCAGCTCAGATAGAGAAGGGAACACCAGGTAAAGTGTGGTTGGAGGACCAGCTGGGGATGGGAGATGCATGCTGAAAGTAGACTATAGATCAAACACGTTGGCCACTCAATGACTCTATTGCAAACCACAACACCCAAAAGGATAGAAAGAACAATAGGGAATGCCATGCCACAGAGGTGGAGCAGTTGGGATGATGCGGTGGGGGGATGGGAAGGATACTGGGATCATGGATGGTGGAGAATGTGCACTGGTGGAGGCATGTGTACTCGAGCATTGTATGACTGAATAAGCACGAACAGTTTTAAGTCTGTAAAAAAAAATGAGTAAAATGTTTTAAAAAAAGAAATCCGAATGACCAAAAGGCACATGAAAAAATGCTCTTTATCATTAATCATGAGGGAGATGCAGATCAATACAAATATGAGATACCACCTCACACCACAGAGACTGGCACATATCCAAAAAAACAAAAGCAACTGGTGTTGGCATGGATGTGGGGAGAAACGGACTGCTGGTGGGAATGCCGACTGGTTCAGCCCTTTTGGAAAACAATATGGACACTTCTTAAAAAATTAGAAATGGAGCTCCCATTGACCCAGCAATACCACTTCTGGGAATATATCCTGAAGAGGCAAAAAAGCATAGTCAAAATGACATCTGCACTTATATGTCCATCGCAGCACTGTTTACAGTAGCCAGGATGTGGAAAAAAAAACCGAGTACCCAAGAATAGATGACTGGGTAAAGAAACTTTGGTACATCTACACAATGGAATACTATGCAGTTGTTAGAAAAAGATGAAGTTATGACCTTTGCATATAAGTGTATCAACATGGAAATTATCATGCTATGTCAAATGAGTCAAAAAGAGAGAGACAGACATAGAAATATTTCACTCATCTGTGAAATATAAAATAACAGAATGGGAGACTAACACCCAAGAATAGTATAAATGACTACTAGAAGGTTTGCTCCATGGCTTGGAAGCTGGCCTCAGATGCTGGGGGAAAGGCAGCTCAGATAAAGAAGGGAACACCAAGTAAAGTGTGGTTGGAGGACCACTCTTTATGGGAGATGTGTGCTGAAAGTAGACTATAGATTGAACATGATGACCACTCAATACCTCAATTCAAACCACAACACCCAAAAGGAGAGAGAGAACAAAAGGGAATGCCCTGCTACAGAAGCGAGGTGGGGTGGGGGGATGGGATGCAGGGTGGGAGGGATACTGGGATCATCGGTGGTGGAGAATGGGCAGTGGTGGAGGGATGGGTACTCAAGCATTGTATGACTGAAATACAAGCCCGAAAATATGCAAATCTTTAACTGTACCCTCACAGTGATTCACTAATAAAAATAATGAATTAAAAAAATAAATAAATCTATTTGTTATAAAGAAGAAAAAGAAGGGGGTGTGGGGGAGGTGAGACAGAACATCAGATAGGTACATTCCTTGCACTGAGGCAGACCTGAGTTCAGTCACGTCACTGTCATTCCATATGAACCCCAGAGCCTTCCCAGGCTTTGAGTACAGGGCCAGGAGTAACCCCTGCTCAGTATTCAGTGTTCCTCGCTTCTCTCTGAAAATATAAAGGGGGAATTCATTTCCTTGGTGGTGGGAGCGGCAGATGCTTCAGAGCAGGGTGGAGTAGGGGAGGGAATAGACAGATAGAGCAGCGAACACCATGATGTGGGGGTGCTCCTCTGTATGCAGTAGTCCCGCTGTGTGGTACAGTCATACTTAGTATGAAATAGTTAAAACAGTGCACTTTTTTTTTTAGAGGAAGTCATTATGAGCTCTGTCATTGCAACCACAATCCCAGGCCAGAAAACCCATATCTTAGTATGTTGTGCAGTTGTCTTCTCAGTTTATCTCTACCAGACAGAAAGGTGAGAGAACTCTTTAGGGTATTGACAAAAGTGAAAGCACTAATCTGATTCAGGAGGCCTCACCCTCATAGCATAATCACCTCCCAGAGATGCTATCACTGTACTATAAGAATTTCAACATATGAGTATTGGTGTGATATAAAGATTTCGTCTGTAACATAGCTATGGAGGGAAAGTGCTATTAAAAATTAGGAAGAAACAGAAACTGCAATAGAGAAAGATTTGTTAACTTACCCTAAAAATGTGCAGTTATTAATGGAGGTAGTTGCATATAAAGCCCACAGTCAAGCTTATAATGAAAGTTTAATTAGGAAGTCATCTCTTCTTCAGGGCATATGCTTTCATAGCAAATATGATCTTTGCCTCTTTTTCCATAAAGAATAAAGTTTATGTAAGCATAATATCAAACTTTCAATAAACTTAATTATAAATTACATTAAAGTTTGTAAAAATAAGAAGTATTATAGTTGAGTTTAAATCATATCAAATATATACATTTTTACAACATATAACCACAGGCTGAGGTCAACATATAAGACACAGATGATTATCAATTTCTTTGTTACATAACATTTCCTTTCCCTATATTGCTCTTCAGCAACTTAATGTACAAAAAACATTTAAATTTCATAGTTCTGGAAGAATCCAAAGTTTTATTCCTATTGTTGTGTTATTGATAACTTAGAGTAGAGTTCACCAAATTCTGTGCTCAGAAATCATTTCTTAAAATGATCCATGTATATCTTCAGTGATAGGTAAATATTATTTCACCATTTCATTGTTTCAGTAGGATTACTCCTGGATCTGCACTCAGGAATCAGCTTTGCAATACTCAAAGGACCATATATGGTACCCAGAGATAGAAGCCAGATTTGCCATGTTCAAGGCAAGCTCCTTACACCCTGTTCAGCATCTGGTCAATAAAACACTGCTTGTCCTC
Source organism: Sorex araneus (assembly GCF_027595985.1). Lineage (NCBI taxonomy): Eukaryota > Metazoa > Chordata > Mammalia > Eulipotyphla > Soricidae > Sorex > Sorex araneus. Next base: position 227,802,888 of record NC_073313.1, on the reverse strand, counting down.
CTATTCATTTTGTTCAACTCCCTTAGTGAAAGTACTAGATTTTCCAGAGTGGATTCTGTTTCTATTGACTGCGATCCCAAACATTATGATGCATTTTTTCTAATCGTCACATACATAAAAATTAGGACATTGTACAGAAAAAAAAATAATAGTAGATTTCCTTGCTTCTAAATTTCCCTTGCTAAGGGCAAGAAACTGGAGTTACAACAGTTCTCAGAATCAACAAATGTGGGCAAACCCAAGAAAAAGTTGAGCAAGTACTGATTATTCTATATTAGTTTACTTAGTTTTTAGTGTAGTGGAGAGGGTATATATTTTTTTATTTGGAGGCCACACCTGGTCATGCTCAGGGATTACTCACGGCTCTGCATTCAGGGAATCACGCCTGACTTGAGGTGAGGGGATTAAATCCAGGTCAGCCGTGTGCAAGGTAGAAACCCAACAAGCTATACTACCTCTCCAGCCCCAACGGATTCCTTTCTAAAGTATGATTTTTAAAAAATTTCTTGCTTCTCAGTTAAAAAGCTAACTGCTCGACTATTGTATCCAAACAAAAGCAGAGCTGACTAAAACTCCAATAATTTCAGAGCTTGGACCTATTTTGTTTATCTGAAATTCTTTGCTTCAAAAACAATAAATGCTTCAATAACCTGACAGCAGAAAATACTTAATGGAAAATTTGATTTTCATCTTCTGATATAATTCATTTCACAGTAAGGTGTGAGCTTAATATAGGAACCTTTTCCTTTGTTTATGACATTTTCACACCTAGAGATATTTGTAGGCACAAGGAGGGACTGAAAACAGCTGATTGCTTCTGAAATTAGCTCAGTAGAGACACTGAGGACTGCCTGAGTGTAACTTGTGTTTTAAAACGTGAAAATTCCAAAAAGGTAAGGCAGCTTTAAAATAAAACTTCACAAAATGTTTTAATACATTTTATATTTATTAATTTGTGAAACCCAGCTGATACCATAGGGTAAATTAAAATTGTTTTAATTTTAAGAAAGTTACATTTGCCTGGATTGAAGATGAGCCATGAAATTAATAAGCTCAGAAAAGAGTTTCTAATTGGAAACATATATACACATACACTTGCTAACAAAAGGAAATAATTTCCTTTAAAACAAATAGAATTATGTCAACTTGTAACTGTTCTGCACTTAATTGGTGTGAAATTTGACACCAGGTTTGGGGTTCTCAATAAGAAGAGGGCACAGATTCAGTACATGAAAAACTCTACAGTTCAATGAGTATGAGCTGTTGAGCTGTTTCCATTTTAATTTGCAATAATAATTCTGAAAATCCTTGATTGGCTTACACTTACTCCTGGCTTTGCACTCAGGAATTACTCCTGGCAGTGCTTGGGGGACCATATGGGATGCTGGGAATCGAACCCTGGTAGGCTGCATGCAAGGCAAACGCCCTACCCACTGTGCTATCGCTCCATCCCCAAGACACCTTTTTTTCAATAAAATTCCTTCCATTTGTATTTCATATTTCAATGCTATTTTTAAATGCTATCTTAATTTGAATTGTATAATTTTTCAAGAATGGAAGCTCCCAAATGATACCCAAGAGACCCAATGGGCCCAGTAGCATTGTGAACCAGGGATCAGTTCAATGCAAGAGCCTACAATGAGGTGCTGCTATGGGAACAGATTTGTTCCCAGTGATGCCTAGGGGTCTATGTGGTGCTGGGAATTAAACAAAGGTCAGCTACATGCAAGACAAGTACCTTAATCCCAGTACTACTCTCAGGTCCCTATATAATTTTTAACACAATGACTGTATGGCCTAATCATAATGAAATGGCAGAATAGCTCTTGTGGAAACTACCTGCAGATTACGTGCAGTCAGTCTCTATTTTTTCCTATTTTGTCCTAGTCACAAAATAAATAGCTGATTAAATGTCATCAGGAATCTTAAATGTGAGTGCTCTTCTAGTTTATATTAGTCTGTTACAACTAACAATTTATAGCTTTAATAATTTAAAGATAGTATTGGTGAGGGACTCAACTCCAGGCTCTTTTCATTCAGGGTGCCCAGAGGGGAGTGGGTGAGAACCCTCCCTGCCCCAAGGGATCCAGCCCGGGCAACCGACCTCTACTACCCAACCTACGCCATACTCCAGACCACTTTACAGACTGCATGACACATTATAAGGCACTTCCTACCCATTTTCCATAATTACCACACCATTTTTGATGGAGTTCAGACAGTAGGCAAAAAAATCATAGAGAGTAATATATATATATACATATATATATATATATACATACATACACACACATATATCTCAGAGAGCTTTGCAAACTACCAAGAGTATCCCGCCCACACAGGCAGAGCCTGGCAAGCCTCCCTTGGCATATTCCATATGCCAAAAACAGTAATGATAGGTCTCATTCCCCTGACCCTGAAAGGGTCAATCCAATCATTGGTAAAGACGAGTAAGAAGAGGCTGCTAAAATCTCAGGGGTGGGAGGAACAGAGATGTTACTGGTGCCCACTTGAGTAAATCGATGAACAATGGGATGACAATGATACAGTGATACAGAATTGGTGAAAATCACAAGAATTTTACATATAGAAGCACATCTTCCCTATTTAACCTCCAATTCTTGAATTTTTACTTTTAGCATCAGTTGATACTGGTCAAAATAATTGTGAAAATATTTCTTTAAGATACATTGATGATACTCCCCAAAACACTACTGGTTTAATGTGGTCCCTATAAGGATACTCATGACATTCTTCAAAGAAATAGACAAAACACTCCTGAAATTCATATGAAACAATATACCCTCATGAATAGCTAGAGCAATCCTTGGGGAAAAGAAGGGTGGCATCACCTTCCCCAACTTTAATTACTACTGCTTTGTAGTACAAAGCAGTAGTAATTAAAACTGCATGGTATTGGACTAGAAACAGATCTGCAGACCATTGAAACAGAGTTAAAAATTTTGTCACAGACTCCCAAGTATATGATCACTTCAACTTTGACAAAGAAGCGGGAAATGTGAAGTGTAACAAGGAAAGCCTCTTCAACAAATGGTGCTGGGAAAACTGGACAGCTACCTGCAAAATAGTGAACTCTGACCTCTGTCTAATGCCAAACACAAAAGTCAGAACAAAGTGGATTAAAGACCTCAGTATCAGACCTGAATCCATAAGGTACATGGAGGAAAATGTAGGCAGTACAATGTCATGAAGATGACATTGAAGCAAAAAGCATCTTTAAGGATGAAACAACACTGACCATGCAAGTGGAAACAAACATAAACAAAAGGGACTACATTAGACTAAGAAGCTTCTGCACCTCAAAAGAAACAGTGGCCAAAAACACAGAGACAATCCCCAGAATGAGAAGGAATATTTACCAAAAACTCATTTGAAAAGGGGTTATCACTTGTATCACTTGTCATCCTGTTGATCTTCAATTTGCTTGAGGGCTTGCCAGTTAACGTCTTCTTTTGACCCTGTCATGTGCCAGTGTAGCCCAATGATATCTGCTCACTCCAGGAACAGGAAGAGCCTCAAACTGTTCATTCAGGGTTTTGATGAAGAAGTCTGACGATCTCGTTGGTGAGTGACCACACAGTCTTTTGATGTCCCGTGGAATTCAGTCAGTAACAGCTCTAGTCCAGCAGTCATTTCTGAATCACACTACATCTCCAGTCCATCTGATTTTCGATGCCTTGGCAATAGAGACAGCGTCCCTGATTCTTGACCATTGACGAAGGTCAGAACTCCAGATTCCTTCTCTCACTTGAGTGAAACTTAATACTTCAAGCATAGCTCTTTAGATTCCTCTTTGGGATGCCCAAATAGTGTTCTCATCCTATTTTCCTAGGGCCAGGTCTCTGAGGCATGTTAGTGCAGGAAAAATGGTGGAGTCGAAAAGATGTGCCCGGAGCCAGAGGTTCTTTGGCCTCTTAAACTCTTCTTCAATGCTCTTGAAGGTGTTCCACGCTGCACTCTTCCTCCTGCACAGTTCTGGTGCCAAATTGTTCCTCATGTTGATTCTCAACCCAGGTACATGTAGCTGCTGCATTCAGAGATGTTTGTTCCATTGAGAGCAAATGGAATGCCAGGGACTAGTAAGGGGTTAATAACCAACATATGCAAGACACTCACAGAATTTTACAAGAAAAAAACCTTCAACTCAATCAAAAAATGACGAAAAAAAATGAACAGAAACCTCCTCAATAAAGAAACAGAAATGGCCAAAAAGTGTATGAAAAATTGTTCTACATTGCTAGTCATCAGGGAGATGCAAATCAAAACAACAATGAGATGTCATCTCACACCACAGAGACTGGCAGACATCAAAATGAACAAGAATGACCAGTGCTGGAGTGGATGTTGCAAGAAAGGGACTTTCTTTCATTGTTGATAAGAATGCCGACTAGTCCAGCCTTTTTGGAAAACAATATGGGCATTCTTCAAAAACTAGAAATTGAACTTCCATATGAGCCCACAATATCACTTTTGGGAATATATCCCGAGGTTGCAAAAATGCACAGTAGAAATGACATCTGCACCTGTATGTTCATTGCAGCACTGTTCACAATAGCCAGAATCTGGAAACAACCCAAGTGCCAGAGAAGAGAAAACTGGTTAAAGAAACTTTGGTACATTTACACAATGGAATACTATGCAGCTGTTAGGAAAGATGAAGTCATGAATTTTGCTTAGAAGTAAATGGACATGGAGAGTATCACACTGAGTGAAACGTATCAGAAAGAAAGAAATAGGCATAGAATGACTGCACTCACTTGTGGAATATAAAATAATATAATATGAGACTGACACCCAAGGAGAATAGAGACAGGGCCAGGAATATTGCTCTATGGTTGGTAGCCTGCCTCATGAGCTGGGGGAGAAGGGATCACTGAGTCGATGATAGTTGGAGGGATCATTCAGGACGGGAGATGTGTGCAGAAAGTAGTTAAAGGACCAAATGTGATAGCCTCTCAGTATCTGTATTGCAAACCATAATGCCCAAAAATAGAGAGCGATTAAGGGGGAAATTGTCTGCCACAGAAGCAGGGGAAGGGGTGGGATGAGGGGGGATACTGAGTAGTTATAACTGTATCTCATGGTGATTCAATAAAAATTTTTTTGAAAAGATATATTACTGAATCCTTCAAAGAGTTACCATAGATTCCCTTTTAGCACAGAAGACATTTTGCATTATGTCAGACAACTCTTAAAAGTTTGGTTCCACACTTTACAACTGTTTACCACCTGCAAGGACAGATCATGAAGAAACTTGACCTACCATTTGAATTTTAACTAACTGCACTTCTTAATGAATTGCTAATTATATGTAAACATTCATTAACATTATTTTAATCAGGGAAAAATTAAGAGTAACTTTTAGAAAGGAATATGGAACTCATTCCTTGTCTTTCTATTCTATCCTTTAGCATGCTATTGATCTCACCTTAGTTTTGCTTCATCAGTTTTATGCAAACATGAAATTAAAAGTACCTGGTTATGATGTAGGAATTGATACTCTGCTTGTGTACTATCATGTATTGTGTTATCAATTGATTTGATGTACATCAAAACATACAATTCCAATGTACTTTTCTACACCCGATATTACCTTGCCCTGTACTGGGCAAAAGAATAGCAAACAAGCACAGAAACAAATTCATGAAACCAAGTTCAATCTATCTGCTACTCCATCTCTTTAGGTATTTGTCTCTTTGAATAATGTGGCCTTGTAGATTTTCTCTTACTTGTTCTCTCCAAAGTGATGTTCGTGTCACTAATAGTTGTGTGAATGGAGCAACAAGGGAAACAGTATGCACTGCAATATCTATATCTGCAAGACTTTGCTGGGGTTTCTGAGTCATCTGATCTATATGCTTGATGAATGTCCCTAGAATCCACAGAACTATTTGAGCTTGGTATATCTGAGTAACCCGTACCACTTAGCTAATAAAGTTTGAATTTTATTTTTCCATTATATTGTTTCATGATTTTCTACATAGGTCTGACTTTTAACATTCCATGTCACTAAATTATATTAGTTTTAAAGACTTCATCTGTACTAGCGGAGCTCAGTCCTGACTTTCTTTGGGATCATATAGACAGACTGGGGAACTTCTCTTATATTTTGTAATATAACATTGGAAGTATTGTGGTGTCAATAGAGAGGATGACTATCTTATTTAAACTCTTCACTTATATAGCAGAACTTGGACTAATACCTTTGTCTCCTTTTGGCAAAATGGGATTGTTGAAAACAGACTAGGTTGTCTTCCAGTGAAAAATGCATAGATCATCTGAACTCCAGGGATAAGGGACTGGATCCCTGGAGTAAGATTTTTTTTTTATCAAATCCTAGAACAGCAGCCTACTGAAATGAAGATAGTCAACACCTCTTCCCAGAGAAGCTGATGAAATTAGACACCACAACTCAGTTTCTGGAGCAAAAGAAGACTTAATATAGAGACTGTGCAAAGTATGCTTATAGTAGCACTGCATCAAAATGTAATTTACCTACTTAGATTGAACTGGCAAAGGGGAAAAACATGGGTGCCTCTCAGGAATAGAAAAGATACCTTTAATCTCTGATAAAACAGCTGCTTAGGATCTGAGCAAATCTTAAGGTGACTCTATGGCTATAAACAGGTGCTCTTATGAAAGGAGCCAGTACCTGCATTCATACTATACTAGAGCAACTACCTGAGTTAGTGACAGCATTGGATGAAGTTATGAGAGGTAAGCCCCAGACCATGTTGTTTAGAAAAATAGTGGCAATGTAGCCTTGAACTCTCTTGATCTCACATCAGTGTTGATTCACTCCTCTCAATGAAGAGGAAGGAAATTTTGAAGAAGAGTTTCCTGGTGGCAGGAAACTCTTTAAAATCAACTCTTTTAAATCAAAGGAAGAAGAAATCTGCAATATGTGAATCTACGAAAAATGAGAGGAATTCAGTATAAGTGTCTAAGAGCTGATGTAGCAAAATATTAAAATTTTGATGACTTAAAACAACAAAATTTATTAACTCTGACATCCAAAGGCTGAATTTTTCAAATTAATATGCCCAACAGTGATGTTCCCTTAAAAACTATCATGGAAGAATTACTTCTTGCATCTTCCAATTTTCTATGACCACCTGTAAAGATTGACATTACTTGGCTTGTTGCCGATTTATCTTTCCCTTGGTTGTCACATAGCCTCTTCCTACTGCACCTCTGTTTCTTCACACTGCCTTCTTACAAGGACAGTGGTTATTGAATTTAAATCTCACCCTATTAAGTAAACTCATGTTTACTAATCGCAACTCTAAACATCTTATTTTCAAAAGAAAAGACAATTTTTTATTCTTAGCGGACATGACTTTTTAGGGAGACATTATTCAACATATTGCAATCTCTATTATCTAATATGCATAATTTCTTGTCATTTATTGTTACTACATTTTTATCGTTTAGAAAAGTCTCACTCACTCCTGAAATTTGGTTTAACTAGATTGGTTGATGGTCTAGCCTTGTGTATACAACTAGGTATACAGTTTATGAAAGCATCCATTCCCTCTCATACACCCCTCTTCACATCCCTTCTACTTTCATTTCTCAGTGACTCCTTTTTATAGTCACACTGCTTTTATGCTAGATTCCTTGAAGATTTCCAAAATTTCTGTTGTTCTGTGTGACTTCCCTTGGCCTTTTAACATAAAATAGCACCCAACTCTTACTATTTATCTCAATCTTCTTACCATCTGACATTTCATTTAAAATGTATTTTAACCCCTATATTAAATGAAGGTTTTATGGACTCGAAACTTTAAAATTTTACGCTCTGTCCTTACCATCTAAATCAGTGACAGGCACATAATAATAATATAGTATGTCTCTCTTTAATGCATTTTTGCATTGGGAAAAAGATTACAACCCATTGTGATGGTTGGTTACATGGGGCTTGTAGACAATATACTTGTTACAACCTTAAAGAGACTTGTCTGAAAGAAAAAAAAACATGACATCATATAAAGGGAGCAAATTAATTAAGATGAACTTTGAGTGTAGATACAGATAGTATTGAGATGGACTGGATTGAAAGCAATGAAGCCATTATTTCATCTTTAAGATGGCTTTTCTCCATGATACCAGCTAATAGATGACTTTTTGGGTTTTGAGTTAGACAGGGTATTTTTAGTACAAACAGTTTTGGCCAATATGCTGAAATAATGGTAAAACTACCATTTTTACTACATGGACTCTCTTTTAGATGCTGAATAAAGCGACAACTTTCTATTTTGTGACAGCACCTAAATATAAAAAAGATGCATCTAGAATCTGATCAAAAATAGTAGAAAAGTGGGGCTTGAGCAACAGTACAACAAGTAGAGTGCTTGCCTTGCATGTGGACAACCCTGCGTACAATCCCTGGCATCCCATATGGTCCTCTCAGTCAGTCAGGCGTAATTTCTGAGTGTAAAACCAACTGTAATTCCCAGATTCCCCTGGATATGGCCCACAAACTAAAAGAAAGAAAAATAGTAAAAAAGTAATAGGAGAAGGTACCACTATGTAACAGATTCATACTCCGAAACCAAAAGAATCTATTTTGGAAGTGATACTGATTTCCATGGTACCAAACTTTAAGACATGAGGGACCAAAGCAAGATGACAATATTTTCCAGGGAATTTTCAAGGAAAAGAGGGAAAACTATGATAAAGTGAGAAGGGCATAATGAGAAAGGCTGCCAATGCCCAGTTTCAGTATGTCCACAATACTGAGAAGCATGTGAATTCTCAGTTCTCCATCAGAGTTGATGCCTTGTACTTTGAAACAAATTAGGTATTTTGTATACCCTGAAAGTCACAGTACCACTGGAATGAAGTTTCTCTCTTCTGATTTTTTTGTCCTTGAGACTTTTACTTTTTAAAAACCTTCCAAAGATTTTCTCTGATTCAAATAAACGTAACTTTAATAAAAGTAGGAAATTGTCATAATGTATGAGGAGAAAAATGAAATAAGTAAGACCACAAGATAAGTCATTATTTCAACATGAATTATGAAATGTTAAGAATAATGCAAACATAAATCTTTGTTATGGCACAAAGGTCATCTCAAACACATATATTTAGACAACATAAGACAATGCAAAGATTGAAAGGGTTATTTTTGAGAGGTGCTTCATTGAAACTATTTTCTACTAAAGATTGTTTGCTACCCTAGGGTATTATTTCATCTACATTAAAGTAAATAAGGAAGGACACAGACAGTTATTAGGGACAGGAGATGGTAAGTATGGGCCACCTAGTAATGTTGTCTAGTGTCTTGGGAAGAATGTAGAAAGTCCATTATCATTTCCTCAAAAGTAATTTTAAAATGCAAATACAGGTGCTAACAGATTCTTGTCTTCATAAAATTGTCAATTTCTGTGCCCTGCATTCATTTATTTTTCATGAAGAATGAAATATGGGGCATACATTTATTTGTTGACAGTCACCATAACTAACTCAGTCTAAACTCTGACCTAAATTTATCCTGCTTAGAAGCAATGAAGCAGAAAATTTTAAAGGATGTATTATCTCCACAAAGTAAAACCTGAAATTGTCAGAATCTGTTCCAGTTATGCGAAGGTAGAAAATTCAAAATTTTTGTTATTGTTGTTGAACTATTCCCAAATGATGATGTTCAGTCCTTCAATTTATTCTGGTAACATTAAATCTAAGTCCATTCCCGGTGCCCCTAAATTAAATTGTGCTCTTCAACTTGCATTTTAGGTTTTATTTTTAGTCAGATTTTTAAGAAGTTATCCTCATATGATACACACTCTATGTATTTATTTTTTAGCTTGGGGGCCACACCTGACAATACTCAGGGATCACTGCTGGCAGCACTCAGATGACCATTGGCTCAAACTGGGGTTGGTCAAGAGAAAGCACTTTACCTATACCTATAGTTCTGCGGTCCCACATGCTAAAAATTTTTCATTCCTGGAGCTAACTTGAAAATGGTGAAACCTAGAATGCTATAGTATATGTTTTAATAATGATAAATGTCATATATTTTTTTCTTATTCACTGAATTTGAAAGTTCTAGACATTTACTGGTGTTAGTGATATTGTTTTATATATTCAAACTGAACAATGCTTAGTTTGATAGTTCACATAATAAATTATGTTTACCTCCATAAATACCCAATTCCTAACAAAACTACTGTTTTAGAAATATACCTCTTGCATTCTATTCTGTGCGTGTTTTTTGAGAATGTGAAAAATGCCATTTAAGGAATAAAAGTCTACATTTGACTCTTCCAGTATATTGTATTCATCTATTCTAAATACTATTTCATAAATATTTACAAAATGTAGATTAATATTCTTAGGAATAAGATGTACAGGAAGTGAATAATGTTCAAATTAGATGTCCTGGTCATCCAGTATCCTGGACTTGGAGCCCGGTGCCCAGCCACTTCTCAGCCTTCTCTACTCCTCTCACTCTTCCATCAGACACACCTCAGAATTGCAGGTTCTTTTCCTGTGCTTTATGTTCTATTACTTCTATTTATTTCCCTGTTTTTAAACCTGATTTTCTGATAAATGATTTGATTTGTTTTGTTAATAGTCACTCGGTATTATTTTTCAGATTTTAAGTACCTGTTTTTGACACAGGTTTTAAGCAAGCTTGCTCAGAAAAAAAATTGTATTCCATTCTCCAAAATTCTTAGAAACTTAGATTCTGTTGAGCTCTCCCCTTAGAATTTCATAATGCAAGTTGACATGTGAGTCTTTATAAAATTGAAATGAGAAACTTATTTAATTTTGTTTTCAGCTAAGCAAGTCAACTTGTTTATTTCAAAAGACAGATCAATCTGACTGTATCTATTGTATATCCTAAACAGATATGTCTCTTAACAGCAATTTAAGATGGTCTAACTTTTTTCAGGAAGGAAAGACAATTTATATTCCTGAATATGGAACTCAGTAACCCCCATTTCTTCCAAATAAAGTTCTCACAGATTCATGAGCAGGTTAGAATTTTTCTAGGAGCATAGAAGTAGGTATATTTTGTACAGACAAGCATGCTGTAAGAGAGGTGGCAGGGTCACTAGCAACTAAAATATTGAAATGAGTTTATTGATATCATATCTGTATTGGAAACATATACATATATATATATATATACTGAAAGTTTAGGAAGATATCTATGTTACCAAAGATAATTAGGATGGTCAGATGATTTAAAATGGGAAGAACGTGACTTATGGCCAATTTTAGGCTATGAGAGTAATTTGATTGGAAAGGTTTAGGTCCACAACTTGATCACAGTTATGAACAGCAAGAAAGAACCACATGTGAGGAAGTTTGAGCAAGAGAAATTTTGGAAAACCATATACCACGATGACAATTTTCTAACTTGGTTTAACAATGGTAATGTTATTAAAACAGAATAAAGGAGTTGAAAAAGCAGGAATATGAGGAATATGATAATAAATTTGATTTTGATCTTATATAACTAAGGTAAAAAAGCCATTTTAAATAAAATGTATTTACTGGTATTTCTTAAAAGGGAGAGACCATTGAGATAGTTTCAGTACACATCTTGTAATATCCACTAATTAATGTTTATTGGTCTAATGCCTCTTTCTCTTGTTGACTGACAACTGAACACTATTATTTTTTCATATCTGTCTCTGGGAGTTCTGTATGCTTTTCATTTTTGTTCAGTTTCAGTTAAAGAACAGGATAAACTTAATAGAGGGGTTAGAGGAATAGTACATCAGGTAAGGCACTTGCCTTGCACGTGGTCGATCCAGATTCAAACCATGGCACTCAAACCATGGTTCTCCCAAGCTTGCTTGATCTTAGAGACAGGAGTTACCCCAGAGCATCACCAGGTTTAACCCCCAGACAAACAATGATTTAAGAGAAAAAAGCTTGCATAAATACAGACATGACTTTAGTTCACCAAAAAGAAAAACTTCATTAGTGCAGTCAAAAGTAACACTATATCTTTGCAAGTAGTTTTGGGTTTTAAGGATAAAATTATCAAGGCAAGTGTATAATTGTATATATATATATATATATATATACATATATATATATATGTCTGTCATCCTGTTGCTCACCGAGTTGTTCGAGCGGGCACCAGTAACATCTCTCATTGAGAGACATATATATATATATATATATATATATATATATATATATATTTCACTGTATCACTGTCATCTGTTGATCATCAACTTGCTCAAGTGGGTGCCAGTAACTCTCCATTCATCCTAGTCCTGAGATTTTAGCAGCCTCTCTATTCATTCTTCCCAGCAGTGCACATTGGAGGCTCTTTTAGGGTAATTGTTACTGTATTTGACGTATTGAATACACCACGGTGAGCTTGCCAGGCTCTACCTTGTGGGCAGGATGCTCTCTGTACTTTGCCAGGTTCTCTGAGAGGGAGAACTAGGCTATAAGAGGTCTTCCGGGAGCTTTGCTTTATAGTCTCTGGATCTTGGCCATTGATAGGATTACACGGCTCTCGGGGCAGTTTGTGGGTGTGGCTGCAAAGCTACTAGAAAATGGGGAGTCTAGGTGAAGGAGGCCCAGTCCTGATTCGAGAAGGCTTGGAGATCAGAGCCCCTGGTCCCGCACATCTGGGTTCCTCTGCCAGTTCCTTCATGCATGAGGCGTGTCTGAGTGTGTGGAAAGTGGCCTTGAACATGGCTGTGGCTGGGTTCCGGAGGTCTTTGTCTGCCGGGGCTCTGCTCAGAGCCAGGAGGGAAACTCAACCTGCCCCCCCCCACCCAGAGGCCCCAGTAAGACAGCCAGGCACGAGGGCAAGAGATTATATATGTATATATATATTTTATGTATAGAGAAATTATATATCTTTATATTTCCAGTTGTAAAATCATTAATCACTTACTTAGTTGGAGCATAGTACATAGTAAAATAGACCCCACTAAGATGAAAATGAATTTTAGTATTAGATTAAGTCAAGGATATGTGATTCTGAATCAATTAATTTTTGAAGTTCATTTTCTTCATCTTAAAAATGACATGATAGCAAACTTTCTTTTCGCACAAGGCTATTATAAGTATCAACTGAGATTATATGTAAAGTATTTTATAATCTACACAGAGATAAACTCATGTATAGGATTGTTATTGAGTTGAAGCACAGAAGCCCATTAGAAATGAAAGATATCATTCTAAAGATAATACTACTATTAATTCAGGCTAATTTAAAGCTTAGTTGATAAGTTCAATGAGTGATTTAGATGCGGATATAGGTTAATATTTAAGGAGGTAGCTGACATAAAATATTTGTTTTGGGGGAAGAAGAAAACTTTGTTTAAGAAGAAAATTGGTACTTGATATGGAATGGAACGTTTTGCATAAGTAATCCTGCTGAAACTAAAATGCATTTATAACCTGATGTTTTGAGCTCTGAAGGATAAGTGAATTGATGCATTAATAATAAGATTTTAGTAAGTAAATGATCAGATATTATAAGAAAATTGATTGCTATATTTCAAGTAATTCTTTGAACATCCTCCCACCCTTAATTTTACTGCCATCTTCCAGGTTCATATGCACAAACACTCACATACACACACAGCATGCATGCATACATGCATAAATGCATGCACACTGTTTCCATATACCTCGCCACTATCATAAAATATCTTTTCTTTTTATTACCTTCCCTTATATTACATAGAATATTTCAGGAGTTTAGTTATCACTCCACTTTCCAAGATATCTTAAGTGGGTTAAGTAATCTATTTTCCTATTCACCCAGACACCAACTCTATGTTATCACTGTCTGTCACTGTCATGCTATTGCTCATTGATTTGCTCAAGTGGGCACCAGTAACATCTCCATTGTGAGACTTGTAACTGTTTTTGGCATATCGAATACTCCACGGGCAGCTTGCCAGGCTCTGCCGTGCGGGTGAGATACTTTCAGTAACTTGCGGGCTCTCCAAGAGGCACAGAGGAATCAAACCCGGGTTGGCTGCATGCAAGGCAAACGCCCTACCCGCTATGCTATAGCTCCAGTCCAACTCTATGTCATAGTGCCAAAAACAGGAACAGCAACTCTATGTCATAGTCAGAAAAAAAACAAGCATAACACACGTACACACATAATGATGATTTGCCATGTTTGACTCCTCTAGAGATTATAAGCTCTCTGAATTTAAGATCATATTAAGATATCCTTTATTTTCATTGGCTCTCATACAGTTAATGACATATTTTTAAAATTTCCAATAAATTATAATGAACTGCATGTAAGACTTTTCGTAAACCAATGATGCAAAAATAAACTACCTTGGTAGAGCTTTTGAATGATGTAACTGTGTAGTTGTTCTAGAAGAGAAGAGAGTTTTATGTGGGAGCAAGACATGGCCATTTCAAAAATGCAGGAGTGGTTGAGGATGAGGCTAACCAAAAAGTATATGCTTGTATGCACGAATCTGGGTTTCATTCCGAGAACTACAAAAAATAAATATCAAATGAATCCCTTTCATTTATATTTTAAGCCTTATAATTTAATCCATTCATTTATTATATCATAAAAATATCCAATATCTATTATATTTTGTAACTTTTGGGGGGAAATGTCCTGGATGAGCGAACAACATATGAAACTAGAAGGCATGTGACTAAATTAAGGACAGAAAAAAAAATCAGAAAGGCATGAAGAGTAAAGGTTCTCAGTTCAAACTTTCCATTTTCTAATCTTTGCTTTGCCACTTACTAAAACATAACCTTATGAAGTTACTTAACCTTTATGCATTTCAGAGTGTTCAAAAGAATATAAAAGTGCTCTATACATTATTGCTTTGTTATAAGAATTTCATGAGTTAGTTCCCAAGAAAATTATTTCCAGTTATTGCTGTTTTGTGGTTCCTAAATTATTTTTATGAAGCTCTGGAACTATTGTTCCAATGAGCATCACACATTTCAGAATTGTTGTCTTTTAAAAATACTGTGGCAATCATTTTGACAATTATTAATGGATTTGTTAGTTTTTCTTAACTTTTGTCTTTTGCTGATACATAGATATATAGATAAATAAAAGAATATTTCATAGTTTAAAAATCATATAAAGTTGCTCAGTATGATTGAACATTCTTTCTTACATTTTGATTCTATTTGATTTGTATTCCTCTTATGCGAATCATTTGTGGATTTTTCCCCTTCCTTTGGCAAAATGTGTGCTGCATAAAAAGAGATGATTCCAATAGACTGTTTGGCATTCCATAATAGATGTTGAGCATTTTTTTCTTCCAAAACAATTTCTTCCCTTGGTTTGCAAAGCTATAAATATTCCTCTGTATTTCCTCTAGACTCCCTTGGCTGCTTCTTCTGAGCTTTATTTGCTAGCTCATCTTGTGACTAGCTTTTAAATATCGGTGCTTTATATTCTTCCCACAGAAGAACAAGCAGGTTCATATACTGTCGATATGCTGATGACTTTCACATTTATTTTTCCAGTCCAGACATTTTCCTCTATATCCAGATTTGCATACTTCAAACCTTAGAGGTCACAAAAATGACTGATGCCAACATGTCCAAATGTACTTTTATAATTCATTTCTCTCCCCAATTCTCTCTATCTTGCTCCCTCTCTCTTTTTGTAATACTTAAAATACCAACTATATAATATTGCCTCTGTTCATACTACAGAAACATGAAAATTAGGATTATTTGACATTTCCCTCAACCAAGGTTATCATCTTTATTTAAATTTACCTTCTTCTCTATATATCAAATTTGTCCCATTGTCTTCTATCAATCTACCTCCTTATGTTATTTCTTTGTGTAAAATACAGCAATCGATTCCTTTTTTCTTTATATTGACCTTCAAAGCAATGCTGGTGTGTGGGGGTGTGTGTGTCCTGGAGAATGGTTTTATAATACTCGGTCTGGCTGAATGGCTCAAAGCTAGGATTCTGATGTGCTGTGGACCACCAGGGCCACTCCAAAACTATCAGTAATTTGGGGGATCATGCAGTGCCAGGTAGCCAAGTGAGGTTCTCCACACAGATGTCTCTGACTCCTATGCTGCCTCCCTAACTCCAACAATTAAATCTTGAGAGTAATCCTTGCACCCTTGATTGCAACTACGGTGATTATTTTTTGCAGTCAGTCAAAAGTAACACAAAAATTTTACTCCTTAAATCTCTTTATGATTAACTACTCAAATGAGAATTAAGATCACAGCCCTCAATTTTGTTTACAATGTCTCTTGTAATTAGTCTTACAAGAGACATTGTTTTTTCTTCTCATCTCTCTCATATGGAACCATTACTTCCCTTGCTTGCTCTCTGTTCTGTCACAGTATCATACCAGAGGTCTTCTTTTATTAGAGTCTCCCCAAGCTATTCTTTCCAGACTATTTTCGTTGGTGAATTCCTACCCTTTATCAAAGTGAGAAGATATTTAAATACAGTCTTCAAGTCACCATAGATAAGGTCCTGCTCTTACTGAACAGTAATCACAAACATAATTTAAGTATAATAAATGATTAGATAAAGATAACTAAACTCCTCCCACAGATTGTTAAATTCAACAAGAATATGGCTAGACAGGGTGTAGATAGGTAATTACAAAATATTATCTTAATCAATATAGTCTCTGATTTGGGGGACCAGAGTGATAGCATGATGGATAAGGTTCTTGCCTTATATGTGGCCCACCTAGCTGTAGGAGTGAGCCCTGAGCACCACCAGGAATGGTGTGATACCCCTGTGCCCCCCCCCATCCAAAAGGAAATAACTAAAACAAAAAAACAGAGTCTTTGAATGTTTTGATCTTGTTTAGTTTTAAGATGGAAATTATGTTGATTCTGGGCTGGGGGTCGGGGAGAAAAGGAGACATAGGTGGTACCTGAGACTGAACTCAGTTCCTTCCTGTCCAAACTAGTCATGTACTCTACTGCTTGACTTATCTCTCAAGTTCTATCAAGATGCAGTTTGCAGTAGATTTCACTTTGCTACAATGCTGTTCAACTGATAAGTTATGCAACATTTTGGAAATAATACACATCTATTAAAGCACATTTTACACTTCCCTAATCACTTGCATACTCTAGTATCTATGTGGTGGCAATTAAAAATATTTGGTTTATATATTGCCATTTATTATGTAGATATACAGAATGTTAGATATTTAATGCCCTATTATTAAAAATATTTTACATTATAATTGGGCATTAACCAAGACATAGAAATACAGAATTAGAATCATATAATATGTCTAGTCTAATTATAAAGATACATATAAAAGTTAATTTTTAAATTCAGGATAGTTATCATGACATACGCTTTGCCGTACTGGCATTTTTAATTATTCATATTCTGCTTAATATATTCAGAACCTCTTTTTTTCTGATTTTTCTGATCTTTTCAATTTCATTACATCTTTCTGCTTTTACATTCATTCTTAAAAGCTGAATTTTATTTTCTTATTTTACTTTTGTGCAGAAGAGTATGTATTGACACCAGTCCTCCTGGCCTGCTTTTGCCTGGCATTGGGTTTTAGTGTCATACTGTGTTTTCGTCTTTTTTAATAACCCACAAATAAATGCAGTCATTTTATATCTGTCCCTCTCCTTCTGACTCATTTTACTCAGCATGATACTCTTCAAGTTTATCCATTTATAGGCAAATTTCATGACCTCATTTTTCCTAACAGCTGTGTAGAGGTACCATAGTTTCTATTGTGTAGAGGTACCATAGTTTTTTTTAACCATATGTCTATTCTTGGGCATTCAAGTTGTTTCTAGCTTCTGGCTTTGTCATGCCTTTTTAATTTTTAACTTTTTATTCAAATTTTTGGTTAAAAATAATATTTAACTTATTGTTATCCAGAGGACAGATGATAGTTCTTACCACTTAACTGTTTTTTTAAAAAAAATTCTAGGACACACTGACATTTACATATTTTATACACATTTTATGTCCTTACTAAAAATGTGATATTCTTACTAAAAATATGGAACCAAATCTTCTAGAACAATATTGAAACAAACTTATTTATTATCTTTTAAGATTCACCATAACATTGTTACCTTAGCTATTTGCTGTTGTGATACCACATGCAGATTGATTTTGCATAATTGTGAAGTTCTAATCTTGCTGTCTTTAGGGATAATACTGTTAGGAAATAAAAATACAGAGATACTCAATCATAATAATATATTTAATATGTCAATCAGTATAATTTAAGGTAATAGGAATAGTTGGCATTCTCACATAAAGTAGCACTGCATTGTAACACTGTCGTCCCCTTGTTCATCGATTTGCTTGAGCGGGCACTAGTAACATCTCCATTGTGAGACTTGTTTTTACTGTTTTGACATATCAAAAACACCACGGGTAACTTGCTAGGCTCTGCGATGCAGGTGGCATACTCTTGGTAGCTTGCCGGGCTCTCCGAGAGGAATGGAGGAATCAAACCTGGGTCGGCCACTTGTAAAGCAAATGCCCTACAAGAATGTATATAAGTGTCAAAACCCCCTGCAATTTTAAAATAAATAGTTTAACTTTTCCAGCACCTAATACTTTTAGGAGTGGGGCACACAGGGCCTGACAAAAAGGCATTACAAAAAATTTAATATTATCTACAATTCTAAATTCTATAACATCCCTGATTTTAGAATCAAGGAATTTCCACCTAAACCCTTAATTGGGGGTAATCTTTACTATGTGTTCTCGTTATTGTAAATGATAGCATTTGATACAAGATGATTATTAAGTCTATGTCTATTAATTTGTTTATATCATTAATTAAATTACTAAAACTTTTAAGCACAGAATCATGTTCTTAGCTCTTTCTCCCTAGACCATAGCAGTTTCCCCAAAACATAGTTGAACACATTATTATATAAATGAATGATGACTGATTTTGTTCTGTGATAGATTAGTATTAATACATCATCATCATCATCATCATCATCATCATCATCCAGTTGATCGTCGATTTTTTTGAGCGGCCTCAGTAACGTCTCCTTTTGTCCTATCCCTGAGATTTTAGAAGCCTCTCATTACTCATCATTCCCAATGATGCCGCATTGGAGGCTCTTTCAGGGTTAGGGGAATGAGACCCATCATTGTTACTGGTTTTGGCATATGAATATGCCACGGAGAGTTTGCCAGGCTCTCCCATGCAGACAGGAAATTCTCAGTAGCTTTCCAGGTTATCCGAGAAGAAGAACTAGGTTATAAGATGTGGTGCAGCCACGTTCTTTTGGGGGCTTGGTTTTATAGTCTCCGGATGTTGGCTATTGATGGGATTACACAGTGCTGGGGCAGTTTCTGGGTGTGACCTCCTAGCTACTGGAAAATGGGAATCTGAGCTGAAAAGGCCCAGTCCCAATCAGAGCATGCTTGGAGATCTCAGTCCCAGGTCCCACATACCCGGGTTCCTCTGCCGGTTCCTTCATGTGTGAGGCTCATCCGAAAGTGTGGAGAGGGGCTGGCCTTGAGCATGGCTGTGGCAGTGGCATTAATATATATTTGAAAATATCATAGGAAACTCAAAGCAATATGTGGCTTTGACTTAAAGATTTTTAAAAATGTTTCTCAAATCTAGTTTTCACCATGTCATTGTATATGCACTTAGTAACTAATTCTACTTCCTTAAAATCATGTAGAATGGATTTCTTTCCTCCTTATGATAATCTTTAATTATGTAAAGGCAACTACTCCTTTCATCATGTCCATGATTTACATTCTCCATTTAAGCCATAGTTTTACTCACTTCAAATCATTTATAGTTGTTTTATCTTGTATTTCTGAATTTGTCAGAAATAAATTCATATTGAAGATCAGTTATGTGAAAATGTATCAATGTCCTAGATATTCTGCTATATGACCTAAGGTAAAAGGATGTATAGGTGTGTATTATTCTAAAGAAATGAAGACGCGATTTAAAAATACTATAGAAACCTTTTTTTAAATATCACATATCGTGCTGTCTGGACAAGAAACCAAATGAACATAAAAAAATAATATTTTTTCACAGAGATCAGATGAACAATTATTCTTTCATTTCAACCTCTTTAATGTTCTTTGTTACTTATATCCGTGAAGATATATCTGGATAACTATTTTTATATGATCTATCATATGATCTGTTTCAGCATGTACATTATTTCATTCAAAATATCATTTAAAGATTTCACATATATTTCATTAAAAATTAACCTTCCTGTTATAAATATTGATGAATACAGTCTAGATTGTCTGCAGTGATTATTTTTATTATTTTTTGTTTTTAGGACACACCCTGCAGTGCTCCAAGGATATTTTCATTTCATAGAGGAAATGATGAGGTTCTGAAATGATGAAGTTTTGGAGATTAAACCTGGGCCTCCCACAAACAAAACATGTGCTCCAGGGCCCAGGACATGTTTAAAAAATTTTAATTTGGGGCGTCCCGAGTGATAGCACAGTAGGTAGGGCGTTTGTCTTGCACTCGGACAACCCGGGTTTGAATCCCAGCATCCCATATGGTCCCCTGAGCACCGCCAGGAGTAATTCCTGAGTGCAGAACCAGGAGTAACCCCTGAGCATCACCGGGTGTGACCCAAAAAGCAAAAAACAATTTTTTTAAATTTATTTGCCTATTTTGAGAATATCTTCCTTGGTTGATTTACCAACTATCATTTGTCACTTGTTACTTGTCATCCTATTGATCTTCAATTTGCTTGAGCGGGTGCCAGTAACATCTCCATTTGTCCCTGTCACGTGTAGTGTAGCCCAATGATATCTGCTCGCTCCAGGAACAGGAAGAGCCTCAAATTGTTCATTCAGGGTTTTGATGAAGAAGTCTGACCATCTCGCTGGTGGGCGGCCATGTGGTCTTTGATGCCCGTGGAATCCAGTCCGTAACAACTCTAGTCCAGCGGTCATCTCTGAATTGCATTACGTGTCTGGCCCATCTGATTTTTGACGCCTTGGCAAACGAGACAGTGTCCCTGATTATTTATTACCTATTATCACTATCAGATAAAAATTTCCCATTGTGGATAGCTGGTAAATAGTACAGTTGTTGAGTTGCTTGCCTTATACAAGGAGGACCTGAGTTCAATGACCAGTACTGAGTATAGTTCCCTGAGCACTGCCAGGTGTGATCTTTGAGTACAATCAGAAATTAGCCCCATGCAACAAAGACATGGCCCCAAGCCAAAGATTATTATTGAAGATGAGCAGTTTACATTACAAAAATGCCCTCTAAAAAGCCAATTATACTGTAAAAACATTATTTCAATTAAGTAACATAACACCTTGAAACAGTCGACTTAAAAACATTTTCCATGGTTTAGATAGATAGATAGGCCAAAAGACTGGATGTTTGACCACCAGCACTGCATGAATCCCCTCCCCCACTCTGTCCACTCCAACACCACAAACACACACACCAAGCACTGCCAGGAATGGCTGTAGTGGCCCCTAGCACTCTCCAATACAGAATTTTAAAATCATCTTGCCATTTTCAAAGAGTTGAATTCAACCTCTTTTTGCTTTATTATGTCATATTTCTCCCATCTTGAAATATTCTTGAAAAGAAAAAACATTTAACAAACACATGCACTTTTCCTTTAACAATGTTTTATGTTTTTTTTCAACAAAAGTGAGAAAGATTATTAATTATTAGCTTCTAATGATTCACTACATGATATTATTTTTTAATGTTGATTTATGAAATAAAAATATTCTGAATAATGCTGAACCTCCTTTTGTGAGATTCATTTTTAAAATATACAAGCTACCTATGTTTTATGACATTAAGTAAAGTTTGTCTCAGTAATAACTAAATCTCTTCAACTCAGTTGCATATATACACAATAAAATCCCAACATATTCTTTTTAATATGATAGGTCTGAATTTTGCAGAGTGTATTATTTCCTACCTTCTTCCTCCACCTTCCCTCCCAGAACATTATTCTGTCCCTCAGTTCTTACTGAATGTTTTTGATGTTTACTGAGTGTCAGTGCCTATTGACTGGTGAGAAAAAATTCTGAATTAAGATATGAGAAAAGAATCTATCCATTTTCTTTATAATGATTCGTAGTGGTTCAGGTGTCCTCCAGTTCTGTAAAACCATGCAGCAAAGATAAAAGTATAACATGAGGCTGACACACAAGGACAGTAGATACAAGGGCCAGAAAGATTGCTCCATAGCTAGAAACCTGCCTCATGAGCGGAGAGGAGAAGGCAGCTGGAATAGAGAAGGGATCGCTAAGAAAATGATGGCTGGAGGAACCAGTTGGGATGGGAGATGCATGCTGAAAGTAGATAATGGACCAAACATGATGACCTCTCAGTGTCTGTGTTGCAAGCCATAATGTAGAGACAGAGTATGGGGAATATTGTCTGCCAAAGAGGCAGGGGGAGGGTGGGAAAGGGGGGGTATACCCGGGATATTGGTGGTGGGGAATGTGCACTGGAGGAGGGATGGGTGTTTTATCATTGTGTGATTATAACCCAAACATGAAAGCTTGTAACTATCTCACAGTGTCTCAATAAAATATATATTTTTAAAAAATGTATATTCCTGCTTATGAAGGCTACTGTCATATAAAGAATGGCTCTCATTGTGACTGATAGCAAAAGGTTAACAAGGTAACGTTTTTGACTTACAGACAAAAACCTCCTTTCTCTTCATGTGCCTCTAATTTTCAACTGAGAAAAGAGCTGTGTGTGGAAAGAAGCCATTTATTAATTTCTTGCAGAGATTCTGCATTTTGCTTTAATTTACAAATACGTTTTCTGCTATTTTCATGAATTTGTAAACTCATCTAAACTAAGAGCAAAAATATGTAACTAAAAGTGACAACTTTTATAAAAAGAATAAAGATAACAACAAATTAAACAAGATAATTTACCATATTCCAAAGGCATTTTTAATAAAATGTTATTTACAAATATTCAAGTTAATATTAATTTTATTCTTTGTGCATTTCTTCATCCACAAAATGTCAATTTTAAAAGATGATCTTGAACGATTAAAGGTGATATAACACAGAGCTCCATTAAAAATTTTGCATAATGCTGTGCACTTATGGATATATGCATAGTTTAAAGGAATCAACAGTAATGGATTAGCTAATGCCATGGAGAGGGAGAAGGACCCTTGTAATCTAGTAAATACAACTGGTCATTTAAAATCTCGACATAGGAGGAATACCCAGTCAGATAGACAATGGAGAAAGCTAAGGGTTGGAAATAGTAACAGTTAAAAGGGGAGCACAGGTCAGGTAACTCTCCGTTTGACAGTCAGCTCATACCCTGAGAGGCAGGCACTGCTTGGACAGATGATAGGAAAAGCAGTAGTTTTCACCATGAACCTGCAGCCAGAGGCAAGCCCAAGAAAAAAATAACAGTGAAAACTAACAAAAAGAGACAGAACACCAGGTCATGGAGAGAAAGTGACTCCGAAGGACAGAGTTTGTGGGAGACTAGGGTGGACAAAGGATGAAATGCACAGGAACCAGTGAGAAAGAGACATATTTTGCAATGGATGCAAAATAACCTTCTAAAAGCCGTTATTTTTTTTATTTTTTTTAATTTAAAAAATTAAAAAGCTAATTATTTTTTAATTAGTGAGTCACAGTGAGGGTGTAGTTACAGATTCGCACATTTTCGTGTTTGTTTTTCCCTCATGCAATGTTTAAGAGCCCATCCCTCCATCAGTGTCCATTTTCCACCACCCATGAACCCAATATCCCTCCCACCCCCCCAGTCCCATCCCCCCACCCTACCCCGTCTCTGTAGCGGGGCATTCCAATTTGATATCTCTCTTTCCTTTTGGGTGTTGTGGTTCCAAATAAGGGTATTGAGTGGTCATCCTGTTCAGTCTCTAGTCTACTTTCAGCACGCATCTCCCTTCCCGCACAGGATCTCCAATCACATATTACTTGGTGTTCCCCTCTCTATCTGGGATGACTTTCCCCCAGCGCGTGAGGCTGCTTCCAAGCTATGGAGCCAACATCCTGGTATTATATACTACTATTCTTGGGTATTAGTCTCATACTCTGTTATTCTATATTCCACAGATGAGTGCAATCTTTCTATGTCTATCCCTCTCTTTCTGGCTCATTTCACTTAGCATGATACTTTCCATGTTGATCCACTTATATGCAAAGTTCATGACTTCATCCTTTCTAACTGATGCATAGTATTCCATTGTTAAAAGCCGTTATTTTTAATGACATAAATACCTGGAGTTTTGTATATAAATTTGCATACAATAACTTAAGAACCCACTCAGGTTGTTGGCCAGTGTTGCAGTAAAACCACTAAATACTCTCTGATGCCAAAAGAGAACTGGAAGTTTTTGAAACTTATTTATGCAAATTGTACATATGCCAATTGTTTTTTTATTAAGGAATATATAAAGAAACTTTATGAAAGCTACATTCCTCTGACTTTCAGTAAAATAAATATCTAATTTAAAGAGTAAGTACTTTTCTAAATTGTTTTAATCAGATATGATACCCTTTGGAATCTGAAGTCTTAAATGGCACTCAAGTTATAAATAATTATAGCATCAATGAGTGGAACTATATAGTACAATGAGAAATTCAATTTATTAAAAAGTATTCTTCCAGTTGTAGATTGTTGTAAATTATCTAGTTTTCCCTCTCGGAGAACCCGGCAAGCTACCAAGAATATCCTGCCCACACTGCAGAGCCTGGCAAGCTCCTCATGGCATATTCGATATGCCAAAAACAGTAACAATGCTGGGTCTCATTCCCCCTGACACTGAAAGAGCCTCCAACGTGGCACCATTGGGAAGAATGAGTAAAGAGAGGCTGCTAAACTCTCAGGGCTAGGACGAATGGAGACACTACTGGCACCCGCTCGAGCAAATCAATGAACACCAGGATGACAGTGATACAGTGATACAGTGATTCCAGTTGTAAATTCAATGAATTTACCTTCTCAGGGTGTTCAAACACAGTGCGGGCATGGGGGTAGAGAGAGGGGGCAGAGTTAGTACTACACCTAGCAGTGCTCAGGGCTCACTCTTAGCTCTGAGTCCAGGGATCACTCCTGGCAGGGCTCAGGGGACTATTAGGAGTCACAGGGATCAAACTCAGGCAAGGTACCTGCAGGGCAAGTGCCTTACCGGCTGCACTCTCTCTCCACTACTTAAACCTGTTGTAAACTTTCTTCTAGCCTTCACAATCTTGTGGTCCAGATATGTTACCCCATCTCCCAGCACACAATCTCTAAAATGTTAGATCATCCTGTTTTCTGGGTGCAAAATGTAATATTTTGATGACTTAAGGATACTGGGATATTAAAAGTAAATTCTAGTTATAGATGTTAACATATCACTGAGTAGTTTTGATGTGGTAATTAGTTTTCAAAAATAGATGTATAAGTGAAGTTTAATTATTTTGATAATTATTCCTTGCACTGTACCTCACTCTCCCATTTTTTGATATACATACCTGCATGCATACTAAAGCCAATGAACTCATCTACCTGGCTAATTCTGATTTCTTTCATTTGGATGTATTATCTTGGGTTTAACAACCACATAATCTCTAAAGATTTTATGATGGACATTTTTGAAATAGATTTTACTTCTAGGTCCTGTCTTTTGGAATGTTTGATACCAGATGATTGGTTTGATCTTCTGTATGTTTCAGGAACTTTCACCCAAGTTCAAATCATTATTTGCAAAAATGCTCTAAGCATTGGGACTTGGCAATAGAAAGGAAGCAAGCCTAATGAGTCCTTTTGGGGTTTAGAGGAGCAATCAAAAACTTGGAAGGAACAAGAGACAGTAAACTGATTGATGGTCCCTTCTAAGGGCAGCACACGGCAAGCTCATGAGGAACTCACAAGTATGCATTCCTTCAAATCTGTAGGAGCCTTTCAAGTAATATTTAAATCATATCTCATGTACAGGCACAAGCAATCTAAGAACAGTAATTAATAACCAGCAATTCTTATATATATAAATTGCAGTTATTGTAAGGTAGGCATCTTTGAGTGTTTCTGTAGATAATGACCGACTTAGTTATTAAAACTTAAATCTGATAGCAGAACACATTTTGTTCTTACTAAAGCTAGCGGTTTTCTACTACATAACATTTTATATATTTGCAACATAGAAAAGTCTATCTCCCAGAGCAGTTATGTCAAACTGTCTCCCAACTCACTCCTAAATAAGAATTAAATTGAAAGTCTAAATATCTTGGGATAGAATGTAGCAGGGAGGAGCATTAGCATCCCTAGTCAACAGACATCTCAATGAAAAGCAGCTACTATTTTCACAATGTGTCTTGATCAATTTAGGACTTTGGGTCCCGGAATTGCAGATTCATACCCATCTGGCAGCGCTGAGAGACACACACTCAAATATCAGATGTGCAGCCTCGCTAACATTGCCACCCGGGAAATAGGCAGTCACTCACTCCTGATTTCCATCACTCTCTAAGTGCAACATATTTTCCAATTGTACTGTCCTAGGAAGAGGAAGGAGGAAAAAAAGGAGACAAAATGGTAACTTAAGAAAAAAAGCTACAGAAAAGAACCAAGTGCCGCACAGGCAATCCCCTAAGCAGAGAGCAGGCCTACTATACTTCTACTTTACTCCTCAAAAGATAAAAAAGGCCTTATCTTTCCCTAAACAGAAAACAGGAGAATTTGGCTGTATCCCTGGAAACTTGCACGTATCATCACGAAATGTTCCCTTCCTGTGGTTAAAAAATGTAAAAGGAAATTAAGTGTGTTCCTGTAACACATCAACAGGCCTTATTCTTGTAAATATTCTGCGTTTATATAGAGATATAGATAGACACATGTATTTCTCTTTCCCAGTATAATTAATCTATGATGCTGGTAGTTGCAAGTTTAAAATTTTCAAAGAAGATACTGGCTTCGATTCGGAACATAAAAGACGAAATATTTATCTTTTGTTTTTTATGGTGGTACACATTCATGATAAAAATAGGTATTACTTTAATCTCCTTACACTTTGTGAACGTGATGTTTAATAGCAGCTTTTCAGAATTCACGTTATGTATTACCAGTGTCGCATGTCAATAGACTGAGATCAGTTAAAAAAAAGGCCACCGGAACCAGGGTGAGAGTACCCTGGATGAAGCATTCACCTCTCTTCAGACCCCCCTCCCTCCAGGAGTGGTCCCTAAGCACAAAGCCATGAGTTAGCTATGAGCTCTATCAGGTATGGCCGGCAAACACAAAAAACAATAACAAAAAAGAAAAGGTCACTTTCCCTGCAATTCTACAGTAAAAAGATTTGATACTTGATACCTTTTTTTTTTTTTTTGCTTTTTGGGTCACACCCGGCAATGCACAGGGGTTACTCCTGGCTCTGCACTCAAGAATTACCCTTGGCAATGCTCACAGGACCATATGGGATGCCGGGATTCAAACCCGGGTTGGCCGCATGCAAGGCAAATGCCCTACCCACTGTGCTATCGCTCCAGCCCCAAGATTTGATATCTTTTTAAAATTTCTTTACCATTGAGGTTCCCATATAGTGTAAAACCTAACACAGTGCAAAAATTCAGTACAGATATATAGACTAGAATAAACTTGAATCACTCACAAACTGGACCATACAAAACAAAAAGTGTGGAATTGTTGTTTTATTGAACAAGTCAGAGTTTTCAGAGAAAGCAAAATACTTTAACTTTCTTAATTACTTACTTAAAATAAAGGAAAAGACTTCTGACTCATCAAAACTATTCTGCAGCTTTGCTACAGGTAATTCACTCTTAATTAAATCACAAATATATTTATAAATATGAATCTAATATTTTACTACACAAATATTTTTTGTCTTCTTGCCCCTTTCTTTTACCTTTCTGAATCCTTCAACTTTCTATTGCTTTCTTTCCTTACTCCTTCCCTCCTTTCCTTTCTCCATTGTTATTTGCAAAAATACTTTAGCCTATTTTCTGTTTCAGGTACTTGGAAAGCACAAGTTACTAAAACAACTATCCCTGTCCTGGTGAACTTATAGGGCAGTGAATAAACAGACATCCCATGAATATCCAGTATGCGACTGTAAGTAAGTCATTTAACTTCTTTTTATTTCCCATCTCTCTCTGTTAAAGTGGTGGGGGTAGAGGGAGCGGAGCTGTAGTACCTACGTACCTACGGTGATTGCCTTTCATGTGGCCAACTGATTTCTATCCCTGTATCACATATGGTCCCTGGAGCTTGCCAGCAGTGACCCCTGAGCCCAGAGCCAAGGGTAAGTTCTAAGCACCTCCAAGTGTGGCCCCCAAGTCCAAACAAATACAAAGAGCTTCTCTTGTCTGTAAAAAGGGATTACTATTATCTACTTTATAAAGGTTTACTTGGGCTCTAAACCAGGGGTCAATGGGATACTCCCAGAAATTTTCAGGTAACTAATACAGTCTAAGGGCCTAAGAATGTGGCTCCTCAGGCCTTGATGTTCTGGGCCACTAGGTGGCACCCACAAGCCTCCAGGGCTCTCCAGTGACATTGGGATGGGGAAGGGTTACTTGGTATTGGGGATAGAATCTGGATTGGCCACATGCAAGGTATGTGATTTATCTGGGCCTTATCTTATCATGTTTCATATATTATATATTAAAAGAAATATTATGTAAGAAGTGTTTTGTACAAAGTTAGTAACATATAAGCATGCCTTGATTGTAATATTTTTTTAAAAAATTGTGCCAGTGCAAATATGTGGAACAATCAAAATATTAAGTTGCAACAAATATTATTTTTATAGACAATAACAGAATTATAATTCAGTCCTAATACTGTTATTTTTAGCTATGCATTAAAATTGTCTGAGGGAACTTTTAAAATTACTGGTTCTCGGTTCAACTCTAGATCCCCTTCTCAAATCAAATTTTTGTTTTTGGACAGAGGCAGACCTGGAGGTGCTCAGGACTTACTTCTGGCTTTGTGCTCATGGAACACTCCTTAAGACCATGCACAGTACTGAATACTGGGTTTTTTATGTGGGACTGGCCACTATGCAAGACAAACACTTTGACCCCTGTACTCTTTACCCCCACCCCATATCTGTTTGACACAATATTTGAGGGTGAGCAACCTGGATACCCTTTCTGGATAAAGTGATTCCACTTGACAGTTAGAGATGAGAAACACAACCTAAATTTTAGAATCAAACAAAAAGTAGTAAAGAATCATTTTAGAATGATCTCAAGAAAAGCAAAAAAAAAAAATAAAAGAAGAATTAGTGGTTAATGCTTCAAGAAAGACATTTCAAAGCAAAATAGCTTAATCATATTTAAGACTGCATATTCACTTGAGTGTCCTTTAGTTAAGAACTGTCTTCATGGGAAAATGTTCATTTCTTACTTTTGCTTTTGTCCTATCTTTGATACCTACAAATGATTCTGTATAAAAGATTAAGGTCATTAATTATGAAAGATGTTGATGGTGGGAAATGACGATGTTTAATCGACATGTTTATCACTTCAAAGATTCAATCTTTAAAGAAAAAGCTTTGAATAGAAAATAAAATATATTTTAATTTTTACTAACCTTTCTCTTTGTACTTCCATGTCTAACACTCTGAAATAGACAGTATACTTTCAAAATTTTAGGATTCAGAAGGAAAAAAATTTGAGCTCATATAACCTATAATCTATCATAGAACAAAAACTTCAACATTTACTACTATACACTAATTTATTAGGAATGTTATAAATTTGGGCGGCAGATCCTCCCCAATGGTACCTGGGAACTCCAAGTATAACTTTTTCCAGCCAATTGTGCTCAATAGTTCAAGATTCAGCTTAGTGATGAGATATCCAGGAGAAAGATGGCTGAAAAAAGCATAGAGAGGTTGAACTCTTTAAAAATGACAAGATCATTTTAAAATTCTCATCTGAGCAAATATGGACAAAGAACTTGGAAATGTAAGGGATAAAAAATCACTGATTAGACATTGTTTTTATGATTTGTTGTTTATTGTAGTTTTATTCTCTCTCTACCACAGAAACTGGGAACTGAGGCTATTAGTTTCTTCCAAGATTGCTTTCAAAAATATGACTTTTGAGAGCAAGAAGTATCTTTTTGTCTGAGAGATAATTTACCCCTGAAAGGGGCAAAGGAAGAATTTATAATCATATGCTTTTTCAAAAGTAAATACTCTTATTAAATGAAAGTCAAGACAAAACCTATCTTAAATTTAGTCAAATTTACAGAAATGCTGAGGTCATCATGGTCATTAGTTTTATGTTTCTGTTTAATATGTGATTTTTCCTGTACGAACAGATGGAAATTGAGCGGTAAGACTAAAGCTTCAATCAAATAGCTTTGTAGGTCATGACAATTCCTAGATTAAGTGATGCAGACTTATCTAAATCAGAGTAGGATCCAGAGAAAATGGCTTCATTGAACCTAGTTTGTTGCAACAGCTGATCTTAGATAAAAGGCTCCTCTTGTAGAGTAAAGAAAAATATCATTTGTTTAGGTTTAGTAGTGATATGATTTAACGTGTTTCTTTTCAGTAAAAATGTGATGGCACAGTACAAATATAATTATTCTCTGGCTGAACTCATATCTATGAGGAAAATAGTATACAAGGTACTAGCATCTTCATCATGTGTTCATGGTTATCACATGCCAATAATATTTTCAGACACACTGCCATCAAAATAATCTTTTTGATAATGTTGAGACTATGTTAAGTGCTTATTTAACACATATAGATGTGATACTAATTCATGTTTAAAGTAGTATTAATAGATATTTTCTTATTGTAAAATTTTTTTAATTATTCATAATTAATAAAGTTACCAGATATTGCATTTTACATGAAAAAAGGTAATATCATAAATTATTTTCATTGAATAGAAGAAAAAGAACAAATTGTATTTTTAGTTTTAATTCAGCATTTCTGGGAACTCTTCCATTCTTTTCTGTTCCAAATTTGGCAGGTACATACACTGCATTTAATTTAGAAATTTTTGCAGGTTACTTCATAAAACATGGCAAACTGGGGTATGATTATATTTTTAGTTTGGCATTAAAATTATAAAGAGGGAAAATGATGGCATTATTGAATGGCCTAAAGAAACACAGTTAAAAATACATTGTTCATTGCTCTCCTATATTTTTAGTAAAGAGAATTGGGAATAGTGCAACTAATCCCCAAAGCCCAATTAAAGTCTCTTAACTAATTTAACAAATGAATTGTAAATGTGTAGCTGGAGGTACTTTAAATAAACATGCATTGCTTGGGAAGAGGTGAAAAAGATAAACAAATTAAAGACCAGTTTAACAGTTTAGATGTCTTAGTTTTCTCAAAGTTCTCCAGAAAATGGTTTCAGAAAAAAAAAAAAGTCAGCCATGATAGCAAAGCATCAAGAAGAGATTTTATTTAGAGTATGATATTCTGCAGTGCTTGCCTTTTAAAGATGATCTTAAACTAAGTTAATAAGATTTCCAGTACTTTAAATTTTGTTGTTGTTGTTGTGGTGGTGGTGGGGGCACTCCTGACTGTTCAGTGCTTACAACTGACTCTGTGCTCAGGGATTACTCCTGGAAGGACTTTGGGATTGTATGGGGTGCAGGGAGTTGAATCTGATTGGCTGCATGCAAGTTGAATACATTACCATCTGTACTGTGCTCTTATTACCAATAATTTGAAAAACTACCACTTCTTTGTTATTTATTTTTCTGCATGAACTTATTATATATATACATATATACATATATATGTGTTTGTGTGTGTATGTGTGTATAATGTTTATATACCTGGATAATATATGTAGATATAGACATTGAAAATGATCTCAATGTGATTAAACAGACACATATGCTGATATACGATGCATGATTGAAAACTGACACATCAAAATACAGTTCGCATGTCCTGTTTCCTTTCTTGTTTGGCATCACTTTCTGTAGAAACTGCCAATGAAGTTAAAGTCTATCTATGCCTTTCTGGGAGGCTGATTCTTAATATCTCCCACACAGGTTCGGTCCTCATGGAATTCCTCCAAAGTTTGCAAACTGCACTTCAATTTTAAAAAGTCTTCCGGGCACATAGAACAGATGAACTGCAAGTGCTCTGGGAATTTTCTTGACAAGATCTTGGCAGGTGGAAATCCCAGGAGCAAAGCACAAGTTTGGAAGTGCTGTATGGGAACACATATTTAACAAACCAAGGGATTGAGAAATAATGTTGACTTCTCATTGGTGTTTCCCATTTTCTTGGAATCTTGAGAAGGAAATGCTCATGATTCCAGATAAGGCAAACTTTCTAATACTTTCTCATTGAAGCAACTGGAAAATCCAAACTTGGTATTTTTAGAGATTGCCAAGAGAAAAGGCAATAATTAGCAAACTAGCAGCTTCTTTTCCTCACTGAAATACTAACTACATCCACTTTGGTTCAGGTTGTTCTTGGACGCCTTAAAAATTCTCAGTGAGAGACTTTTACTTTGCTTTAGTGCAAATGCCCCCCAGATAATGGGCTAAAATAGACAGACGATTACTGAGAATATTCTTCTAATTTATACTTCCCTGCCATCTCAACTCTTTCAGATGCTGCAATATTCAGTACTCCGGGACTAAAATATGAGTTATTTTGATGGATGTTTTGGTTGATTTACAAATGTATAAATAAGAATTAGATGCTTTCACTATTTAGTTTTACTATTTAGTTAAGTTTCTCTTCTCTGAGTAAGATATTCCCAGTGGAGGCTATCTGGCATCATTTATTATAATCCTATTTATAAGAAATTATAGAATGCTATGTTGATGGCCAGGAATAATCCATCATACCAATATATATTATGTCTTGGTATCTAAAATTCTTCATCTTGCCTTCAATTACTTCAGATCAATCAGAAAACCTGGGAGAAGGTATCTGTAGAATTCATAAATAAGGTTGATATGGTGAATTTCAAAAGTCAGGATGATCTTACTGTGTATCCTGATCATTCATTGATCTCTTGTGGAAAATAGGATAATTAAGAAGGATAGGCTGATGGACAACAAAATCATCAA
The DNA here is from genome assembly GCF_027595985.1 of Sorex araneus. Classification (NCBI taxonomy): domain Eukaryota; kingdom Metazoa; phylum Chordata; class Mammalia; order Eulipotyphla; family Soricidae; genus Sorex; species Sorex araneus. Next base: position 227,769,879 of record NC_073313.1, on the reverse strand, counting down.
CTAATAAGAATAATAACTTGTTTGTATTATAGAAAAGATGGGCTGGAGCGATAGCACAGTGGTAGGGCGTTTGCCTTTCACGTGGCCAACCCTTGCTCGATTCCTCTGCCCCTCTCAGTGACCCCTGCAAGCTACCAAAAGTATCTCGCCCCCACAGCAGAGCCTTGAGGCTACCCGTGGCGTATTGGATATGCCCAAAACAGTAACAATAAGTCTCACAATGAGAGACGTTACTGGTGCCCCCTCGAACAAATCAATGAGCAACGAAATTGACAGTGACAGTGATAGAAAAGATGACAATGGACCCTTATAAGAGAAGGTTCCCCTGGGGACAGTGGCAGGGTGGGGCTTGTCTTGGCCACTATTAAAGTCTTGATAATGAGGAAGTTTGTCTTTTCTGTATTCATTTCATTTTGAGTTCTTTGAGCTCAGGAACTGGATTATTCATGACAGATAAGCAAGTGGCTTGCACAGTGTCTGACCTATTGATAGAAGGAGGAAGAGAGGAAGGAAAGAAGGAAGGAAGGAAGGAAGGAAGGAAGGAAGGAAGGAAGGAAGGAAGGAAGGAAGGAAGGAAGGAAGGAAGGAAGGAAGACCAAATTTTGTATTTTGATTTCTCAGTAATTGACTATGTATGGTGCATCAGTTATTGAATTTCATCAGCATCAAGAGCCTTTTGCCTAAAATGAAACTAATATGAATTGTGTTTGTGAGAATTGTGTTTATTTGGGAATATTTCAGTGGACTGCAAAATTTAGAAGGTTATTCTTTGAATCAAATAAAATGTTTAATAATGACCTAAGAATCAAATTGGATATAAATATGCAAAAATAATTAATATATACACTCAACAAGAATGTTAGCTCTCTAATTTAACATCAAATCTGACTAATGTTTATTAAGACTTTTAGCTATGCAAATTAAGTAAAAATTTATTTTCCTGACATTTGAGTCATATTTTGATTTGCCTAATATCAATGACTTTAAAGGAGTTCATTGCTTAAATCATCTTTAAGTGTGTTCGAGAACAAATGTTAAATGATACTTGGAATATAAAACAATTCAAAGTGCTAAACTTTGTAGTAGTGGCCTTTTAAAATGTGCTGTTGTACAAGGAAAGATTGTATTATAAAGAATAGATAGTAAAGTAAATAACACCTACAAATTATTAAAACATAGGCATAGACAGCCTTGCAAATTCATGTGTGCCATTCATAGACAACTCAAGGACTAATAAGAGTTTTCGTGTATAACTTGAGTGGTGAACTGCTATGTCTTCAATTGTCATGGTTGAACAATAGCAGTATCAGAATATAAGAGATGTGAATAAGATTGGATGTAAAAATTATTTCTGGGTGCTTCTACCAGCAGTTCCAAATAGGTAAAATTTTCTACATAGATATTTATAAGACTGGCTGGCTCTTTCTGGTCATTCAAGACTCAATTTAAGCATCATGTTCTTGGAGAGGCTGACATAAGATTCAATTTGATGTTATCCTCCATTCAATCATTTTATTTTACTGCCTCATGTCATTTTTCCCTAGTGGTTACACATATGTTGTATCTACTTATTGACTCTTGTTTCTAGAACGTATGCATATTGAGTAAAAATGATAATTTAAAACTTATATAATCATAAATAGGTGAATAGATACAACTGTGGTACAACTAATACAGTGAGGTATTAGTCAACAAGAAATGAAAAGAAACAAGAATACATAATTTCTTTGTCCAGGAAGATAGCTGGCAAAAGTACATACCATACTTTTTAAGGTCTCTGACATTATAAAATAAAAAAAATAAGGAACATAATTAGAAGACAGACATTGCCAAGATTTGATGAAAAAGGATGGAGATGGGGATAAGAGGAATAGAAAGCATTTTCAAGGTAGTGAAATAATTCTATGTAATTTTGTGATAATAGATACATATCATTATATGCTTCTAAAATATATAATTCTACAATACAAAATGAAGTTCTAAAGTATGAAGTTTAGTTAATAATTATATACCAATATTGACTTACAATTTAACATAACTGTACCACGTTTATGCAAATCCTATTAATAAAAGGAAATGAAGTTAAGATGTATTGGATATATGGTATTTTCATCATTTTTCTTAAAATTTGATAAGACTTGAAAAATAATTGCTTACTCATGGAAAAATCTGAATCAGATCACTGAAAGTTTTATTTTTATTTTACTTTGTTTTATTTTTTAAAATTTTTTATTATTGAATTACCATGAGGTACAATTACAAACTTAGGAACTTCCATGTTTGCATTTCAGTCATAAAGTGATTGTTTACATCCCTCCACCAGTGCCCATTCTCCTCCACCAATGTTCCCAGTATCCTTCCCACCACCCCCACCCCAACCCATACCACCCCATCCTGTTTCTGTGGCAGGGAATTCCCTTTTGTTCTCTCTCCTTTTGGGTGTTGTATTTTGCAATAGAGGTATTGAGTGGCCATCATGTTTGGTCTGTAGTCTACTTTCGGCTCGCATCTTTCACCCCTATTGGGTCCTCCCAACATCCTCTACCTGGTCTTCTGTATCTCAGTTGCCTTTTCCCCCAGCATGTGAGGCCAGTTTCCAAGCTGCGAGGCAGACCTCCTGGTTCTTATCTCTAGTACTCTTGGGCGTTAGTCTCCCATTCTGTTACTTTATACTCCACAGATGAGTGCAATCTTCCTATGTTTGTCTCTCTTTTTCTGACTCATTTCACTTAGCATGATACTTTCCATGTTGATTCACTTATATACAAATTTCATTACTTTATCTTTTCTAACAGCTGCATAGCATTTCATTGTGTAGATGTACCAAAGTTTCTTTAACCAGTCATCTGTTTTTGGGCACTCCAGTTTTTTCCAAATTTTGGCTATTGTAAACAGTGCTGCAATGAATGTACAAATGCAGATGTCATTTCTACTATACCTTTTTGCCTCTCTGGAACATATTCCGAGGAGTGTTATTTATGGATCAAATGGGAGCTCAATTTCTAATTTTTTGAGAATCATCCATATTGTTTTCCAAGAGGGCTGAACCAGTCTGCATTCCCACCAGCAAGATCACAGAAAGTTTTAGACAAAAGAAAATTAAAATATGCAAATTTTCTTAATAATGACATATTTAGTAATGTAAGAGACATTTGCTAATGACGTCTTTACATTCATCTGTGTAACATGCACTGAGATACTAAAATAAAACATAATCTTTGTTGTCAGAGCTTTCAAGGGCTGAAGAAAGTACAGAGGTAGGGTACTTCCCTTGTATGGGGTCATCCTGGTTTCAATTCCTTGAAACATATATAATCCCCAAACCCCAACAGGGATGATCTTTGAGTGCAGAGCCAGTAGTAAGCAATAAGCACCACTGGGTGTGGCTTCCCCAAATAAAACTAAACAAAAAAAGCTTGAGATTCCATAGAGAAATATAACTATGCAAAAAGACCAAGTGTAGTATTCGGGTAGAAGTCACGTTTAGCAAAACAAGAAGTTCTATTTATTTAGGGGTGAAGCCTAGGAAAGTCTTCTTGGAGGAGTTAAATTTGTAGGCAAGTCTTAATTACTCCTTTTTTTAAACAGTGAATATGATTTTAAACTTAAGGAAGTAATGCTTTTGGCTGTGTGTAAAGGGTTATGTGCTTGATATGGAATAAAATTAAGCTACTTCAAGACTGATGTTACTAAATAAAATTAAGAGGTCCATGTCCTAAATATTCATAGCAAAATTGAAAAATGTACTCTCACTAGTGTTACTAGGTAAGTAAGAAGTGTGGGAAAATAATGATTATAGCTGACCTGGGTTAAATTCATAGCACCGCAGATGGTACTCTGAGACTCACCAGGAGTGATCCCCAAATCAGGAGAAAGTACTGAGCACCACTGGCTGTAGTAAAAAAATGCCGATTAGAGATTCAGAGATTAGATTTTAAGCGTGTTGTGTAACAGTAGATTAATTTAATACAAACATCTGGAAAAATTCTGTTTAATTTAGCTGGAGTTGGGGTTAAATTCTTTTCAAGTTTTATCTTTGAAACATGAAATATTTGGAAATTTCATGGTTGTAATCACCATAAACTCTTACCTGAAATTTGAATATTATGCTTTAGATGTTCTACTCAATCTTAAAGACATAGAGAAGTCTGGAGAGAGCCATTTACATGGAGTGAGTAAATTTTGCCTAAATTTAAGAAATTAAATGTATCAGGCACTGATTATTTTATGGATTCTTCAATGGGGATATGTAAGAAAGAAACTAATGACCTATAAGCCACAGTTTGGAAAAATAAGAAAGAATGCCTTACGGTTAAAAAACAAAATAAAACAAAAGAAGGAGGAAAATTAAGAAGTAGAAAATACATGTAACCAGCTGCTTACCCATTATTTATTACAGGATTTTTCTCTATCATCATTGTTTCACTGTCATCCCATTGATCATCGATTTGCAATATTTTTAAATTTGTTTGTTTAAATATATAAATAACTTCTTGTTTGAAACCATTTATTTCAAACTTGGGGAAACTTGGGGAAGTGGTCAATGTACAGCAAGATACTGGAGAACAGGGAATTTCTTTATAGAGATTGAGCTCAGAGAAAGATCTGAGTTTCCATTCAAGTAAGGACAGCGAGGTAGCTACTCTTTATTTTTTAACAATGGATTTTATTTCTGGTCAAACACTGACAGTTAAAGTAATGTGGAAGAAAGCCCTATAAATAGATGTGTAGATGTTGAGACAATAACAGACAATAGGGTATAGTTCACTGGGTGAGAGGCATAGGAAGTGAAGATGTTGAACTTCTGCAACAAATATCTCATGCTCAAGAGTTTAGAGAACTGTAATATAGAGACTCAAAGGCACCTTTGTTAAAGATAGCACACTTGGTCACCATTCTTTCCAGCTGGGCAGTGTTGTAGCTCAATGTCAGAACACTTGCCCTTCACATGTAAAACCCTGGAATAGACTCCCCCCATGCCCCTTTGAAATAAAATAATTCAAAATTTCAAATTTGCATGTCTGTGTTTTTTCTTGTCTTCCAATTTATTAATCTGGTAACTAAAATTGCTTGGCTCTCCTAAATGTAGTTGTCAGAAATTTTCACTCAAAGAAGTTTCCTGCCACAGATTACCTGGAAGGATACACATGAACACTAATGAAACCCCTCAAGATTCAGAAATTCTATGAGGCAATATTAGTGTAAGTACTGAAATGTGATGTGGGTAGGAAGAGGAAGAAAAAAGTCAGTTATTAGTACAAATAGACAAGAGATACCTATGAGGGTTTGGTTTGTTGCAAGAGTGAAAGTTTAATTTCAGAGTGGCATGAGTTTAGAGTCTCTTCTAGAACTTTTGTGCTGAAGATTAATGAATTATTTTTGGAAAGACATTTTAAGTTTAAATTAAAGAAGCAGAAGTCAAGTTTTGCACTGCCTAATAAAAGAGTTATTATTTTCACATTGCCATGACAGGATTTATTTATGAATATTGCAGTGGACTAAAAACTTGTTATTATGTAAATACACACCCCAAATGTGTTCCTTACACTTAATCACTTCTGAGGCGGGGGTGTTGAAATTTTTCCTTAAAGGGATTTTTGTTTCCAGAAGTAAAATGTTCTTTCTAAAAAATAACCTATTGAAATAGTTTGATTACAAGGAAAAGACTAGTTCTAGGAAGAACAAAATATGAAACATTAGCTAGTATACTCTTTAAGAAACTTCAGATTAGGGGAAGAAAATTAGCACAGAAGTAAGACACTTATTTTTTAATATTTTTTATTTTATAAAATAATTCACAATATTTCATTACATTTAATATTCAAACATCAATCCCACCATCATTACACCTTCCCACCACCATCTCAAACCCCAATCCCTGCCCCAAAGCAGAACCATAATAATATATTTTGTACTATTTTTTATGAAAAACCACTGAAAATGCTACAAAAAAGTATCCTTAGAGGAAAGAAGGTGAGGACTGTTGTATTCCACCCAGGGACCATTAAGCCCTTCTATAGGAGATCCTAACATAGTAGAAGTTGAGCCTTGTGTGCATATATATATGAGCACTGCACTGTAGAATTGTCATCCCCTTGTTCATTAATTTGCTGTTGCAGGCACCACTAATGTCTCTATTGTGAGACTTGTTGTTACTGTTTTTGGCATAACAAATATGCCAAGGGTAGTTTTCTAGGCTTATCGTGCAGGTGGGATACTCTCAGCAGCTTGCTGGGCTCTCCGAGAAGGACAGAGGAATCGAACCTGGGTCGGCCACATGCAAGGCAAATGCTCTAACCACTGTGTTATCAATATATATGTAAAAAAATTTCCTTTATGATTGGTTGCGGGCTGGAGCTATAGTATAGCGGTAGGTGTTCTCCTTTCACACGGCCGACCTGTGATAGATTCCTCCGCCCCTCTTGGAGAGCCCGGCAAGCTACAGAGAGTATCACAACCCCATGGCAGAGCCTGGCAAGCTACCTGTGGCGTATTTGATATGCCAAAAGCAGTAATAATAAGTCTCACAATGTGAGATGTTGCTGGTGCCTGCTTGAACAAATCTATGAGCAATGGGATGACAGTGACAGTGACAGTGACAGTGATGACTGGTTGCCTCCTACTTTGAATTCCATTAAATGTGGAAGGCACTTACTTTGGATGCAACCAACCCAGTTCCATCCATGGCATTGTGTGTGGTCTCCCTAGCAACACTGGGATTAAACCTTGGCACAGACCCAGGAGTATCCCTGAACACCTCTGAGTGTGACATAATTCCCATCCACCTCCAAATGTATTATATTATGTATGATAATATTCTTCATGGAACCATCAAGTGGAGGGTCTTTCTTTTATTTTTAATTTTATTGAATTATCATGAGAGAGTTACAAGCTTTCATGTTTGGGTTACAATCACACAATGAGATGAAACTAGGATTCTTAAGGGACATGACAGAACATCTTGCATTCACCCTTAACTCGGATTGTTTTCCATCAGTTTTGATCAAAATGTCCAACAGAGCTGAGAAATCTGAGTTATAATAATCACTCCCATGTCTTACTTTACTAATTAAATTATAACTGGAGTTTTAGTTTTCTCAAGTACAGTTATTTTATTTTCTCCAATAAATAAAGTAATCTTTAATATCTGGAATATAGTATAGAACTTTAGTAAATAGATTAATTTTAAAAACAAGACTCAATAAACAAAAATAAACTATCAAAAATCTTACTACAGTCCATATATATAAAAAGAGCCATTAGTACTATTTATTTTATATTTGTAAGGTGGGAAAAGAATATCTAAACATTTTAGACAGTCCTAGTCCATAGAATGGTACTAATGGATAACTACTTTTTTTTATATGACTGTAAAAAGTCATGCAAATTCTCCACCTAATTACTAATTTTCTTCTTACTAATTCTTCTTCCTATTTTCTGAGTTTGACATGTCAAAAGCAGGTATTGAAAAATGGCAATCCACATGCCAAACCTAGCCTAATCTATTTTGTTATATCCATTCACTCTACTAACAGTTAATATTAATATGTATAGATTTAATATGTGCTATTCTGTTTGTCAAATTTACAGTGTCCTTTGTCATGGATTTGGCATAGTACTACCTACTTTTCATCCAAATTGCTTGTTTGAAAATACAATGTCTTCAGGTTTTTTCAAGTTTTTAAAATTTATTACTTTTCTTAAAGCCTTATTTAATAATAAAGATAAAAGCAGTCTAGGCATTTACAGACGCTCTGACAACAATAGTTCATTGACTTCCAACAAGAAAATGAATATCAAGTCAATATACTATCTAGAAAGTTATTCTGAAGATAATTTAATTAATTGCCTTTAGCTGGTGTTTCTTCAGTGTAGAAAAGATTAAAATAAATAATATAGATTTTCATTTCCTCATTTTTATTTGCTTTGTGAGTACTCCATTCTTTAATTCTGCATTGTTAGTTGTCCATGAAGATATTTTAAATTACATCTAAACAGCATGGATAATATACATGTAACATGAAACAGCATCATAATAATATATCAAATAGATGCAAAGTCTTTAGGAGATACATTATTATTTTTTTTTATAGTGGGAGAATCTAAGTAGGCTAGTGTTTGTGCTAAATGGACCCATAAAGTCTATGATGATCAAGATAGTCACTTTGCGACAGAATAAGTTTTTCAAGTGTAGAAGAATGATTATGGCATCTTTCAACTAAAATAAAATATTTCTCAGAATACACTAAACATGTAAATATCCTGAAATAATGGAAAAATGTTTTATGAAGTAAAAGAAACTAGTCAAAATAAATACTTTTATACTTCATATTAACAATGTTCAATGTTTGGTGGAGTTAATTATGATAAAAATGTTTAATCTGTCAGTAGGTAGTTAAGAATGTTGGGGAAAAAAAAAACAGAAAAGTAGTTTAGATCCATTCCTGCATCTTAGATATTTTTCATCAATTGAACAGCACAGGGTTTTTGTTTGTTTTGTTTTAGGGTCACATCGAACAGATCTCAGGGTTTATTGCTGGTCCTGTTCTGGGATCGTGCTGGAAGGTTCAGGGTACCATATGGAGTGCCGAGGATCAAACCCAGGTCAGCTTTGGCAGGGCCAGCACCCTAGTCAATGGATTATCACCTGGCCCTAAACACCATGCAATTCAGCCACTCTAAGTAGTTAATCCATCAAATGTTGAATCACTTCTGATTCTTGCTAATAGTACCCTCTATAATTTACTCTATTTTAAGTATTGGCAATTTTTTATTTTTCAAATATTGCTGATTTTTGTACCAATTATATGTCTACTGTTTAAAATGCTGCAATGAAATTATCCATATACATTTGAGACAATGTTTAACAGATTTAGAAGATTCATAATATACATACATATAATGATGACTCTTAATGATTTCATTATTTAAATGCCTTTACAACTTTTCTTTAGCTTAATTTCCCACAGTGATTTTTGTACTACACAACCTTTTTTTGTTGAATGTCTATCACAGTTTTAAAGAGAAAAAACTCAGAGAATGCTAATATAAGCTGTATATAATTTTTCTTCTTACTGTGACATTAGCTTTTTTTAACTTTGGATTAATATATTATTAATCTTAACTTTCTCTTTCGTGTGTTTCCTTATAGTCTTAGTGCCCACAGCTAAGAGATTGAATTCTTCCATTGCTTGTTTGATTTTTCTTAGTACAAAGTCCCGAGAGAGGGATTTCAGCTTCCAGCTATGATGGTGTGCTTTGTGGTAGACAAATGTTATCACTGAGGATAACTTGGAAAGACAAATGAAAACTGTTTGAAAACAGTGAATATTATTTGCACAAACTAGGTTTTGAGGAGACAAATTCTGGTAAGGCAGATTCTGAGCAGATAGGTGAGAAAATGTTTTATAGCTATTACTTTCCACCCTCAGACTCTTTTTGATTTTCAGCATGAGTTGAGTTGATATTATCCAAAAAGAGAGAAAAATGTAGAACTTTTGATGGTATAGTGGGGACTGAGACAAAAATTTAAGACTTAAGAAGTCCAAGTTACCAATAATAAGAGAGAGCAAAGAGCTTGATTTAACATTCAACATTCTTCCCAGAAAATAAAAGTCAGAGCAGAGGTTTTGCATCCCATAGATATGTGTAGTTTAGAGTGAAAATGAGAAAAATTATAACCTACCATTATTTTTTTTACTCAGAATTGTTTTGGCTATTCAGGTATTAGTAGCCCTATGTAAATCTCAGTAACATTTGTACTACTTCCTTGAAAGCTGTCATAGAATTTTTATAGGAATGTCAATGATTCTATATAATGCTGTCAGTGGGATGATATTAACCTTGAGGAAACCATAGGTGAAACATTCATTGATATTAGCTACCAAGATATACTCAGGGAATTTACTCCAATGGTAAAGAAATCAGAAGCAAAAATACTTCTGAACAACTAAAGAAATTATCATTGTAATGAAAATACAACCTATTGAATAGGAGAAAATATCTGCACATTACATTCATTTGCCCCGTGGGTGATATCCAAGACATGCATGAAATGTAGACATCTCATCAAAGAAATAACCCCATCACAAAATAGCGAGTACAGGTGGTCAATATATGTGAGAAAATATATTTATTAGCATGAAAATAAATGCTAATCAAAACAACAATGACATTTCAACTTACACCTGTGAGAATGATGATTTGTATTAAAAACACCAGAGACAACAAGTACTGGTCAGGGTATGGAGAAAAAGAAATATCATTTATTGATATTTAAAACGAAAAGTATTCCTGCTCTGATGGATAACAGTATGAAGGTTTCTAAGGAATATAAAAATGGATCTACTGTACAATCCAGTCTTACCATGCTCAGTATCTATTCAAAGAGCACAGAAACACAAACAAAAAAAACATGTGGAGACCAGAGTAAACTATCTACCCAATACAGTAGGTTGAGTGCTGGCCTTTCTGAAGTTGGCTCAGATTCAATTCTTGATTCTGAGCCAACTTCATCAAATATGGCCCAATTCCACCGGAAATCTTCCCTGAGCACAAATCCAGGAGTAAGTTCCAAGCATTGCTAGCTGTAATCCAACAATCCCCCCAACACATTATATGCATACCTGGATTTATTACAATGTTTCTTTAGAAATAGCCAAAAATGGAAGTAAGCCAAGTGTTCAATGTTAGAAGAGTAAATGATTGGGTACATATACAAATGATATAATAACTCAACCATAAGAGAATATGAGGTTATCCCTTTGCTACAAATGGACAAACTCGAGGAAGTAATTTTTTTTTTAATTTTATTTATTTTTAATTAGAGAATCACCGTGAGGGTACAGTTACAGATTTATACACTTTTGTGCTTATACTTCCCTCATACAAAGTTCGGGAACCCATCCCTTCACCAGTGCCCATTCTCCACCACCCGTAAACCCAGCGTCCCTCCCACCCTCCCCAATCCCATCTCCCCCCCACCCCACCCTGCCACTGTGGCAAGGCATTCCCTTCTGTTCTCTCTCTCTAATTAGCTGTTGTGGTTTGCAATAAAGGTGTTCAGTGGCCGCTGTGCTCAGTCTCTAGCCCTCATTCAGCCCGCAACTCCCTTCCCCCACATGGCCTTCGACTACAATGTAGTTGGTGATCGCTTCTCTGAGTTGACCTTTCCCCGGAATGTGAGGCCAGCCTCGAAGCCATGGAGTCAACCTCCTGGTACTTATTTCTACAGTTCTTGGGTGATAGTCTCCCACTCTGTTATTCTATATACCATAGATGAGTGCAATCTTTCTATGTCTGTCTCTCTCTTTCTGACTCATTTCACTCAGCATGAAACTTTTCATGCCCATCCACTTAACTACAAAATTCTTGACCTCCTTTTTTCTAACAGCTGCATAGTATTCCATTGTATAGATGTACCAAAGTTTCCTCAACCAGTCATCCGTTCTGGGGCATTCGGGTTTTTTCCAGATTCTGGCTATTGTAAACAGTGCTGCGATGAACATACATGTGCAGATGTTGTTTCGATTGTACTTTTTTGCCTCTCTGGGATATATTCCCAGCAGTGGTATTGCTGGGTCAAATGGGAATTCAATATCTAATTTTTTGAGAATCGTCCAAATTGTTTTCCAGAAGGGCTGAACCAGTCGGCATTCCCACCAGCAGTGAAGAAGGGTCCCTTTCTCCCCACATCCTCTCCAACAGCGGTTGCTTTTGTTCTTTTGGGTGTGTGCTAGTCTCTGTGGTGTGAGGTGGTATCTCATGGTTGTTTTGATCTGCATCTCTCTGATGATTAGTGATGCAGAGCACTTTTTCATGTGCCTTTTGGCCATTCGTATTTTTTTTAAATGAGCCAAAATAAGAAAGACAAGTGCTAGATGATCTCACTCGTCTTTGAAATATAGAGAAGCAAAGGAAGTAGATAGACAAAGCCAAATGAAAACAAATTCTTAGATTCTGGCTGTAACTGTTACCAGAAAGTTTTAGTTTGAGTAAACAGATCAAAGTAGAAATAAGGCACAATTGGTAACTGGTGGTATGGATAGAATGGTAATGTATATTTAGAAAAGTTATGAAATTGAATTCACAAACCAGACTTGCAAATTAATGTTGCTTCAGTAAAGAAAATCAGAGTTACAAATTAATGTTACTTCAGTAAAAAAAAATTATATTTATATTGAAGCTGGAGAAATAATACAGAAGGCAAGGTGTTTACCTTGCACGAGAGAAACCCAAGTTCAATTCCCAGCACCCTATTCACCCCTCAGGAGTGATCTCTGAGTGAAAAGTTGCAAGACCTTATCACTGCCTGGTATAGCACCCAAACCAAATGATAATAATGAATATTTATAAAATATGAAAACTTTAAAAATCAAAGAAGTAATAGAGTAAAAATATTATCAACAATAATGATCATTATTATTTATTTTTCAAATAAATTATTCTTACAAACAAGGGACTATATATTAAAACTGGTTATAGTAGTGGTTCAAATTTATAACACAGAAGTAAAAAAATAAAAATCACAGGCTTCCTCCACCAGATCCCATGGCAGCTTCTCCTGGAAGGGAGCATAATGCGAGGCTCCCATAACCATGCCAATGGACTCCGAGCCAGGCTGTTTCACATGGGGCACCCAGAGGGGGGCGGGTGAGATCCCTTCCCACCCCAAGGGACCCAGCTTGGGCAGCCAAAAAACTCCAGAACCCAACTGCCACCATGCTCGGGCAGAGCCTTACTCATGAATGAAGTCCCACAGAACCCAGATAATGCGGAAATTTGTGACTTTGGACTCTGGGCTCAACGGGAGCAGGAGCACAAATCCTCTGCCTTCTTTCCCCAGTCTCCATCGACCCAGGGTCACACCCATAAGCCACCTCCTGCTGGTGCCAGATAATCTTGTCATCTGCCACCGCCAGATCTCACGGCTGTTTTTCCCTAAAGGGAGCATAACATGAGGCCCCCATAACCATGCCACCGACTCTGCGCCAGGCCATTTCACATGGGGCACCCCAGAGGGGGGCGAGTGAGAGCCCTCCCCGCCTCAAGGGACCCAGCCCCAGCATCCAGAAAACTCCACAACCCAACCACCACCATGTTCAAGGCCGCTTCCCACATGCTGGAGCTGAGCCTCCAGCATGAGTAAACTTATTCCTGGACACATTATAAGATACTCCCTATCCATTCTTCATAATTACCACACCATATTTGATGGGGTTCAGATAGTAGGCAGCAAATCATAGAGGGAAATATATATATATCCATATATACATATTTTCAGATATATGTACCAAAGTTCATATCATCAAACTGTAGCAACATGTGAGTGATATCCTATAGAATGTCTTAATGGCTCCTGCCAAAATAGAACAATATTCACACTGTTTCCTATATGAACACTATTTTGTAAGCATGTTCAGCAGTTCTTCATAACAGACAATATGAAATATATTATTTGGGTTGTGTTTTGGGACAGGGATTGGGGCTTGGGACAAAAACATCGAAAGTGGTGGTGGGAAGGTGTAATGGTAGTGGGATGAATGTTTAAATATAAAACTCAATAAAATATTGTGAACTAACATATAAAATTTAAAAAATTATAAAAAAACCCTTTCTTTACCTTCAGATTTAGTTTTGAGACATTTTTCATCCACCATGGATCAAAGGTTAAGTGTCTTTGGTGATATTGTTTGGGGGATTTAAATATGCTTCCTACCCGTGTTCTAAGTGATAATATGGGCACCTTTGATAGATTTGGGGTGAACACATTCACATTTAAGAGTGCAACTCTAAATAATCATTAATTTAGGCTAATTAAAATATACAAGAGTTGAAATTACAATACAAATTTTGGATAAATTTCTTACATTTTCTTACATAATTTTCTGGTCTTTGAGGGAAATTTATTATAACATTTATTGGATATTTTAAAATCAAATTAGCCAGTCTTTAATTCTATTTCTTTAAATATGCACTTATTGTAATTTCTATGATGTTACTTTAATGTCAAACAAGAAATGCTAAAATTTGATATTGTTAATTGAAAAATATAATATGGAGAGATGCCTCAAGACACTGTACGAGGTGGAATCTCATATTCAGGCACCCCTGAGGTGGGGCGGGTTAGTCCCACCAAACACCCTAACGACCCTAGCAGCCGAAAAACCCCTAGAAACTAATCACAGCCATGCTCACCGCCAATCTCCACAGACTCGGAGGAACCTCTTCCAAGAATGGGTCTGCGAAAAAACTCAGGTATGCGGGTTTTGTGTTCAAAATTTCCAGGCGTTCATGGAGTCAGTAATGGGTGACCTCCCCTCATCTCCCTCTTCTTCTCAGAGTCTGGTGGCGAAGCCCAGGAACTGTCTCTAGTTCCATATAAGCTCATTAACTGGCCATGATCCAGAGACTCACAAATAAATCTCATAGGCATCAACAATCTGCAGAGAGGCCTCAGACTCCAAAGTCATCATCCAATTTAACATTTGACTACATTTGTATCACTTTATTTAAAGTTTTAGAATTCCTGGAGCATTTCTCTGAATGCAACACCTCATACTCTAGACCAATGATGTATCAGGAGAAGCACATATTGGATAGGATGTAAGGTAGAAGACAACCAATCTCAGTTTAAAAAATATTAGCACACTAGGCTCTATCTGTAACAACATGTTAGTAATCTCTTATACAAGGGTTCAATGGGTCCAGGGTGAGATACAACTATCTTCATACACTTTCTCCTGAGGAAAACATTTTTTTGATCATTTTTAGAGAATTATTCACAACAAGCAGTACAGAATAATTTATTTAGGACTTGTTATTGGGGCAGGTTTCGGTGGTGGTTGGGAAAATTCAAAAATTGTGGTGGGAAGGTGCAATGGTAGTGTGATTGGTGTTGGAATATTGAATGTAATAAATAATTGTGAACAACTTCATAAAAATAAAACAAAATAAAAAAACAATATGATATGATTGTAACTTTTCATTAGGTTTACATTTAAACTTCTAATTGCTTTTTCAATCATGAGTGCTTATATTCAGATAAAAACAAAATCAGACTTCTTTTTATAATTTCAGTAAATTTAACGTCAGTTTTCATATTTGTTCATACTGCAAATGTGACAACCCTATTATATTTTTTGTTACTCATTTTACTTTCAGAATACATTAAAAATGATTGCATAAGAGGAGACTAGGAGGACCAGAAATTTCAGATATCCAATGACATTAAATGAGGGCTAACGTTTCAAGCAATGACCTCAGAGTAACAGTAATATTTCCAATGAATACTGTGCTAAAATTTTATAGACTGTAAGTCTATAATTATTTTAGAGATTTTAGACTTTCTTAATCTTTTGACAAAACAAAAAAGTTTTCTCACTTTATTTATCTGAATTTAATATAAATTCAATTTAATCCTACTCTGTCTGTCCAGATTTTTTTTCCTGTTTCTTTGTACAAAGATGTGTGTGTAACATGTATTCTGAAAAGAAAGGGTGCTTCAACTTGAATTTTAATACACAGCATTAGGATATATCATTTTAATGTTACTATATATTTTATTCATGCAGAGATGAGGGAACAAGAGTAATATACTTTTAGGTTTTAAATGCATTTTATGATTTTTGTTTATTGCAATGATGGATTTCTAATTTAAAATTTATTTTATTTCTGCCATATTATTCCTACAGAGATGACCTTTTTATGAACTTAGTTAAATTCTCATTATGTTGATATTTACTTATATACTCAATGTTTTGTCAAACTGGACTGTGGGCTTTTTATGATGCTTCTGAACATCATTTTGCTTTTTCTAGGCCATTATACTAATTCTTTTGGGAACATTACACTCACACACACAATCACACCCACACCCACACCCAGATGTTCAAAATCAATCAGCATTCTTTAAGATCCTAGTGATTCATGAGTGGAACAAAGCCCTAAGAATTTCTTCTTTCATAAAACCCATAAACTAGTGAAGGAAACATAAAATAAACACTTCTACAAAAATTTAGATTTAATATATGAGTGATCAGTGCTACAGGGTAAGGAAAAGAATTAGGCAGTGCTGGCAATTGAGGGTGAGGTTGAAATTTTAAACAGCTTGTCAGGTAAGGCCTCACTGAAAACTTGACATTTTAAAATTCCCTGAAGGAGATACAGGAATGGGCCACATGAACACTTGGGAGAAGAATATACGACATAGAGGGAATAATAAGTGCAAGAGCCCAAAGCAGTGTGAGGAACAGAAACAATTCTACTAAAGAGGATCATTTAATAGAGGCATGTGAAACATTTCAGATAAATGTACTAATATCATCTATATCTAGACTATCTAGATATAGAGAGCATTCTAATGCAATTTTTTTAAAATTCCACTAAATTTTCATAAATAATTAAATATTGTTCTTGGTTATATATGTTTTAGACCTTTTATTTCCTGTTAGAAGAAAAAAAATCTCACCAGATTCTAACGAAAAAGATTTTGTTGATTAAAGAGAAATTAAGTATGGAATGTCTTAGGAGAGTGAGCATATTCCACAGTAATTGCTTTCTGTTCATATGGAAAAATAAATATTTACAAACCAGCACTACTTTACATGTTGATGCTTTATGGAGGGCATCATCATAAGAATAAATGTTTCATCTTCTTATCATGTATGTAAATAATAATATGGGTCTTTGAAAATTACCTAGAAATTCTGGAGACTGTTGATTTTGATTAATTCTGTATATTTTAGGAAATTACAGGTCACAAAATTGAAGAAACTTTCTAACTGTGGGCATTCTACACTCTTGTCATTTTTAGACTAATATTTCTTCTTAGAAGTATGTAAGGAATTGGTCTTTGAAAGCTCCTCTAGAGTATAGGATAGAAGATAAAATTGCAGCAATTTGGGGGCTGGAGCAATAGCACAGCGAGTATGGCGTTTGACTTGCATGAGGCCGACTGGGGGTTCAAATCCCAGCATCCCATATGGTCCCCTAAGCACCACCAGGAGTAATTCCTGAGTACATGGGCCAGGAGTAACCCCTGTGCATTGCTGGGTGTGACCCAAAATGAAAAAGAGTTGCAGTGATTTTGAAAAAATTCAATGTAAAAATTTGAAGAGGTTGAGATTTATATATGACACTGAACAGAAGAATTATCATAGATATAGTTTTGGTCTGTAGGAAAGAAAACAATAAAACAAAACAGTTTCCCACTAATCTTTTGAAACCTAGCACAGCCTATATTTTGAATTAAATTTTATAATAATTATATATTCGACCTGCTTTATTTTATCACCATTATTATTGGAGCATTGATATCTGCAATATTATTGATCACGTTCTTCATGCATACATTTTTCCAGCACCATACTTGCTTCCATCAGTGTACCAACAGCCCCTCCCAGCCCCATCTCCTATGTAAACTCGGTTCTGTAGACAAAATATACAGTTGTGATGACTTTGACAAATTTTTTGTTCTCACTATATTTCCTTGTAACAATATTTATTTATTTATTTTTAATAAAGACACCATGATTTAAAAGGCTGTTCATAAAAAAATTGTTTCAGGCATGAAATGCTGAAACACCAAATGCACCACTATGTGCTTGCTGTTACCCAACCTGCCCCCTTGGCAGGCATATAACACATTTATCTATTTATCTATCTATCTATTTATTTATTTATTTTGCTTTTAGGGTCACACCTGGCAATGCACAGGGGTTACTCCTGACTCTGCACTCAGGAATTACTCCTGGCGGTGCTCAGGGGATCATATGGGATGCTGGGAATCAAACCCGAGTGGGCCATGTGCAAGGCAAACACCCTACCTGCTGTACTATCGCTCCAGCCTCAATAACACATTTATTTCATATTACTTAATCCAAGAAAACTTAAAAGAACAGCAAATTGAATTATTAGAAAATAAATCAATAAAAATAAATTTGTAATGATTAATTTCTGTATGTTTTAACCTTTTGTAATTTAGTAGAGGACAACCATGCATATCCTTAGTGAGTGCCATATCCAATACCATATCTTGGGAAATTTCTCTTGTCCTTTAAGGAAGATATTTTAATACTTCTTGCAAAACTGATTTCAAGATTATGAAATCTTGAGCTGTTGCATATATATAACATATAGTTCCCTCAAATCCAAATGATAATCTAGATGGAGAGCTGGATAGAATATTCTTGGTGAGGTGTTCCGTTCATTGAGGATTTTTTTGTACTATATAGTTCCATATTCTTCTGACTTGTAGAGTCACATTTGATAAATTTGCTGTACATTTTATGGGCTTTCCTTTGTATAAAGATTTTTTTTTGCTTTCCTTTGTATCAAGGCCTTTTTTTTTTAAATCTTGCTGAATTCAATATTCTATCTCTATTTTTGGGTTTTGTCATTTTGAGTATAGTGTGTCTTTGGACTTTTCTAATTAGGCCTGTTATTACAGAGACTCTTCACTTCCTTTGAATATTGGTGCCTGCCTGTAATCCTTAACTCTGAGAAATTCTTATCAATTATTTCTTTAACTATTACTTCTTCAAATTTGCCTTCCTGTTCCTCAGAGACTCCAGTGATTCTTATATTGTTCCTCTTGTAGCAATCCCATAGTTTTCCAGTATGCTGTTCATTTCTTTTAAGACTATTTTCTATTTTTTATTTTCTACTGTTTCCTGGAGGTTTCCTCCTTCTTATCCCGGAGCCTCTCAACCTTTTACTCAGCTTCTCTTCTCTTCTCCTGCTGCTCACAACTTTTATTGACTTTCTTTAAACCATGTTCCTCATTTCTGTCATTTCTGACTGTAATAGCTTTTACATTTCAACTCTCATACTTTTTGGTGCTTTGCAAATTACCTGAGCTATTGTTTGTTTGAACATATTGAACATCCTCAGCATAGTGCCATGTAAGACACTGTCTGAAGATTTACTGATGTTATATATGCCTTCAGTAATATTGTTCTCACTGAACTTGGTAAGTTTCTACATATTTTCTCCATTGGTTTTCTAGTGTTCTTGTGCTGGGTATGAGTTTTTGTAGTTAATCCCTGGGAAAGTCATGAGGGATTACCTAGAGGTTGCTTTCTGTCTTCTCTGACTGCCCTCACAGAATGACATGAAGAATATCTCTGAGTAGCAAGTAACTTGTTCACTGGATCTATCTCTCTTATATGTCCCATATAAAAGAGAATTTAAAAAACAATTGTGAAGGTGGTGACGGCTAACACATAGAAGCAAATTAAACTCCTGAAATCAGCAAAATTGTAAATCAGTGATGTTGATACTTTTTAAAAATTCTTCTATATTTTACAGATGTAGATATTAAAAATTATTTCTATGCCCATACATTTTAAAATTTTAAGTACATAAATTCTATAAGTGTAGTAAGAATGAGAAGAATCAAGACATTTTAAGGGCAAAATAAGCAATAGGTCTATAGAAGTATAAAAAGTTATTTAGTCCTAAAAAGAAAATAATGGATATATATTAGAAGATAGTATATTATGGATAATGCTTAAGGGAAAATGTAATAAAAATCTCAATATCAAAGATATTCAAGGCACTGGTAGAACTTTACAAGAAAAATCACCCAACCCTATAAAAAAATGGGGAGAAGAAATGAACAGAAACTTTCCCAAAGAAGAAATTTGACTGGACAAAAGGCACATGTAAAATTGCTCTTCATCACTAATCATCAGGGAGATTCAGATCAAAGCAACAATTAGATATCATCTCACACCACAGAGACTGGTACATATCAGGAAAAAAAGAGCAATCTGTGCTGGCATGGATGTGGGGAGAAAGGGACTCTAATTCATTGCTGATGGAAATGCTGAGTGGTCCAGCCTTTTGGAAAAATAATATGGACATTCCTCAAAGAAACTAGAAATTGAGCTCCCCACCCTCGTTTTTCTTTTTTTGCTTTTTTGGGTCACACTCAGTGCTACACAGGGGTTACTCCTGGCTCATTCACTCAGAAATTACTCCTGTCAGTGATCAGGAACTACAAGGAGTCTCGGATGCTGAGAATAGAACATCAGGTCAGCTGCATGTAAGGCAAATGTCCTACTTACTGTGCTATCACGCCAGCCCCTGAGCCCCCATTTGACCCAATGATTCGACTTCTGGGAATATTCCCTGGGAGCCCAAAGACTCAGCAGATACACCACCTGCGTTCCTGGATTCATTGCAGCATTATTCACCGTAGCCAGAATATGGAAACAACCTGAGTGCCCAAAGAGCAATCAATATAAATCCAACAATTATTGAAAACTTATAAAATTCCTTAGCAAGCTAAGAGTAAACAGACCTGCAATATTGTGGAGACAACCATAAGTGTTGGAAGTAAATACCATATTCACTGGCAAAGAGCTAAGAAACTGAGAAGTTTGTCTTCTCTTTCAAATATCTGTGGCCAGAGATTTAGTACAGAAGGCAGAACATTTACTTGCCTTGAAAATAGCTGGTCTGCAATTTATCCCTGAACTCTCATATGTTTTTCCAAGCCTGCCAGGAATGATCCCTGAGCACAGAACCAAGAGTAAGCACTGAGTGCTGCAGGGTGTGGCTCCAAAACAAACTATAAAAAACTCCTTTAATAATTCTTGCAAAACTTGTTTCAAAGCTATGCATTTCCTAAGTTGTTCCTGTTCATAAAGCCACCATTCCTTCAAGTATGAATAAGCTCTTTACAATATGGCCTGATAAACTAAATCAACTCCTCTTGCATAAAATCATCATAAAACAATTATATATCACATTTTATTGTGAGATTTTTGTTTAAATGAATAAAATTTATATCTTCAATTATTATGGATAACAAATACAAGAAAGTATTTTAAAGTTCAAGTAAAAATTACACTTTAAGTAGTCTCTGGTGCTTAATAGATATTCAGTTACTTTTATATATAATGACAATGATATACAATAACTGAACATCATATCTGGTTAAATAACTATTTTTATAGTTCTTCTATCCTGACCTGTTTAATACGTGTGATATAAACTTATCACTTAGACTTTATTATATATATAAAGTGATTCTTTATCACTTTATGTGAAATATGCTTTAAATAATCTAGTCCTTCTATTCTCTCATGTTCTGCATGAAAGCTTCAAAATAATTAGTGAGTGAAAACCTTAATGTGCTAACTTTTTTGTTTACTCTTATCTGACTTCTAACTTAAATTCATTAAACTTACTGAATTTTATTAGTGTTAAAGGAATGTTGAATAATGCAAGAAGATCCTGCCAAGGTGCTGCCTTTCAAAATGATGTGTTAGATGCTGTAAAGATCAAAACTATCTTCCTTGCATGGTATTTGAAGATAATTATTCAGACTTTTTTCAGATCTATGGAATTTTGTAGGATCAAAGATTGTTGTAGAAAGAATATAGGGAAAGAAACTACTTGAATCTCCTGTATGTGGTGAATTTCTAAATTTTGGATACGGCAGGAGCAAGTGTTTATTTGCTTGATTTTTCAGACATGGTTATGTGGAGTTCCTCAAGATATTGTAAATTCGCTTAAGAAAGCCTCTGAGAATAAACTTGTGATATAGCTTATTTTATCATTTGCATACCTTTTTGTGTATTACATTTTGAACTGAATGAACTTAAAGATTGTCTTTTATTTTATTTTCTATAAGAAATAATAAAAGTCAAATGATACTATAAAGATAAAAAGAAATTATCCAGAATCAGAGTTTGTACCTTAGAAATTTTGGATCACTTGTTCTTGGCTAAAGGTTATTATATTTATTTAAATAACTTGATGACTCCATATAGTCACCATGAATAAGAGCTGAGACATCAATACACCCACACTCTATTCTTATAACCAAGTTGAAATAATCTCCACTTCTTTGAATACCTCATTTCTCTGATATGGAAAAACATATGATGACATCTACTTCAGACTTGAAAATTATTTATCATTTCTTTAAAAATTTTATTGTGCATCATCTTGAGAATTTTCTCTGGTACTGAACAAAATTATCTTTTCTTTATCTCACTAAATGAGAGAAATATGAACATTGGTTGGATGGTTTTCTGTTGGCTAGAAAGAATTAGGTCAAGTCTCTGCTCTGGTTCAGCCCTTTTGGAAAACAATATGCACGATTCTCAAAAAATTAGAAATTGAGCTTCCATTTGACCCAGCAATACCACTCCTGGGACTATATCCCGGAGAGGCAAAAAGGTATAGTAGAGATGGCATCTGTATTTCTATGTTCATTGCAGCACTGTTTACAATAGCCAGAATCTGGAAAAAACCAGAGTGCCCCAAAACAGATGACAGGTTAAAGAAACCCTGGTACATCTATACAATGGAATACTATGTAGACGTCAGAAAATACGAAGTCATGAAATTTGCATATAAATGGATCAACATGGAAAGTATCATGTTGAGTGAAATGAGTCAGAAAGAAAGAGACAGACATAGAAAGATTGCACTC
Source organism: Sorex araneus (assembly GCF_027595985.1). Classification (NCBI taxonomy): domain Eukaryota; kingdom Metazoa; phylum Chordata; class Mammalia; order Eulipotyphla; family Soricidae; genus Sorex; species Sorex araneus. The sequence goes on along the minus strand of NC_073313.1, from coordinate 227,747,429 downwards.
ATATGTGGAATATAATGTAACTGAGAAGTACAAGTTGGCAATGATGCAACTTCTGACAGATATCTCTCTGGACTTAGTTACTAAAATACTAAAATACAGAAACCCAAAACGGAGAGGCCGCTAAGTGTGGTCACTTGACCTCATACCTCTTCATCCTCAGCAATGGAAAACAAATTATCTAATGCTTCCTTTTCAGCAGGTCTGACTTTAGGGGAGAGACTCTCCAAACAATAATAGTGAGTTTTGTTGAAATATTGTATGCAATCAAAGTGAAAGTAAAGTGAAATTTATTAGTTACACAGGCGGGGGGGGGCTAAGGGTGGGGGGGCTAGGGGCGTGGGGGGTTAGGGGTGTGGGGGTGCGGGGTGGAGCTATACTGGGATTCTTGGTGGTGGAATATGTGCACTGTTGAAGGGATGGGTATTTGAGCATTGGATAACTGAGATTTAAACCTGAAAACTTTGTAACTTTCCACATGGTGACTCAATAAAAAAATTAAAATTAAAAAAATAAAATAAAAATAGTTCTATTTCAGTAACACTTTTATCACATTATGTATGTTTCAGGCATCAAACATACATCTTTGAAATATTTATCAATTATATATAATCACCAGAATTATTTTGGGGGGGTCACACCTGGTGAGGTCACACCTGGCGATGCTCAGGAGTTACTCCTGGCTTTGTACTCAGAAATTACTCCTGCTCCTGGAGGTGCTCAGGGGACCATATGGGATGCTGGGAATCGAACCCCAGTTGGCTGCATGCAAGGCAAATGCCCTACCCACTGTGCTATCGTTCCAGCCCGTCACCAGAAATTTTTTATTTCAACCCACCACCAAACAAACTATCCTTTACCTATTTAACAATTGTTTACTTATTTATTTATTTATTTATTTTAACCTGTTTTATTTTTTTATTTATTTTTAAAAATTTATTTATTTTTAATTAGTGAATCACCGTGAGGGTACAGTTACAGATGTATACACTTTTGTGCTTATGCTTCTTTCATACAAAGTTCGGGAACCCATCCCTTCACCAGTGCCCATTTTCCACCACCAGTAAACCCAGCATCCCTCCCACCCTCCCCAATCCCATCTCCCCCCACCCCACCCTGCCACTGTGGTAGGGCATTCCCTTCTGTTCTCTCTCTCTAATTAGCTGTTGTGTTTTGCAATAAAGGTGTTGAGTGGCCACTGTGTTCAGTCTCTAACCCTCATTCAGCCCGCAATTCCCTTTCCCCACATGGCCTTCGACTGCATTAAAGTTGATGATCCCTTCTCTGAGTTGCCCTTTCCCCAGAATGTGAGGCCAGCCTCCAAGCCATGGAGTCAGCCTCCTGGTACTTATTTCTACGATTCTTGGGTGTTAGTCTCCCACTCTGTTATTCTATATACCATAGATGTGTGCAATCTTTCTGTCTGTCTCTCTCTTTCTGACTCATTTCACTCAGCATGAAACTTTTCATGCCGGTCCACTTAAATACAAAATTCATGACCTCCTTTTTTCTAAGAGCTGCATAGTATTCCATTGTATAGATATGCCAAAGTTTCCTCAACCAGTCATCTGTTCTAGGGCATTCGGGTTTTTTCCAGATTCTGGCTATTGTAAACAGTGCTGCGATGAACATACATGTGCAGATGTTGTTTCGATTGTACTTTTTTGCCTCTCTGGGATATATTCCCAGCAGTGGTATTTCTGGGTCAAATGGGAGCTCAATATCTAATTTTTTGAGAATCGTCCATACCTGTTCAAGACGCGGGAGATGTGGTGGCGCTGGCCTGGATTGGCTGCCACGGCAAGTTGGAAGAGGATGCAGAGAAGCCCAAGCCGTCAGGAAGCCACCTTGGGGGACAATTGTTTACTTTTGACTACCATAATTTTATTCTTAGAAAGTCTAACAGTTTTTTTCTGTTCATTTTTTAAATTAAAAGTTATTAAAAGAAAAACAAACTATTTTAGAGGAAATGTAATCTCCAGTGAGAAAAAACAGAGCCTCATGAAGCAAAATCTTCTTGTAAAAATTTATCACACATTCCTGTTCAATTGTTTTATAGCTTTTTCTTCCACTTGAAAATAAGTGTATGGTATTTTTCTTTATCTATCAGACTTATTAAACATATTCCCAAGATCAATTTATATTGTCACAAGTATCATGGTTTAATTTTTGGTAGCTAGATATTATTTCATTGTCACATAGAACAATTCACAAATATGGGTTTATCTCACATTCCATTCATTGATCTGTATGCCAGTCTTTATTCAAATACCATAGTCTTTTATTACAAGAACTTTGACGGTAGTTTAGGTCAGGAAGGGTATATGTTCACAGTTGTTTCCTCAGGCTTTCTTTGATTATTTGAGGACTTTTGTGGTTCTTAAGAATTTTTCTTCTTTTAATTTTCATTTAGGCACTATAATTCACATGAGTGTTACTCAGGGGCCAGATAAAGCACCAGTTGGCAGGATACAACCTTCCCAGGTTCAATCTGGTATTCAATCTGGTACTGTGCATGGTTCCCCAAGCATGCCAGAAGTGACTCCTAATTGCAGAGCCAGAAGTAAACCCTGAGAACAGCCAGATTAGCCTTCCCAACAACAACAACAAAATCTTACTTGATTGATTTTCTTCAACCTGAATTTTTTCTGATAACTGTCTTTGAACTTTATAATTCTTTATTCCATTAAATATATTCTATTTCTATTGTTTTTTATTTACTTAGTGTTATCATTTATTGAGTTCCTTAAATTCTGAATCTCTGTTTTGCCATTTTTATATAGTTTAATCTGCTTGGTAAAGTACTCCTTCTGTACATTAATTTTATTCCTCAATTCATCTAACTCTCTGAGATTTTGTGCATCTTTGAGTCTTTTTATTGCCTCTATGTCATACACTGTATCTACCAGACCACAACCTTCCATGACACTCAGTTTGGTTTGGGGATATTTGCTATTCTTCCTTTGTAATGCATCTTGCCTTATAATTTTATTTTGCCTGATGCTCTTTTCTCCTCCTGAATATATGGCATATTGAGCTCCTTTTTCTGTTTGTCTAGTTTTCCTGGTTTTAATTTTATTTCAACAGAACATAAATTACTTGTCCTTTATTTTATTTTATTTTATTTTTGCTTTTTTGGGTCACACCCAGCAATGCTCAGGGGTTACTCCTGGCTTTGCACTCAGGAATCACCCCTGGCGGTGCTTGGGGGACCATATGGGATGCCGGGGATCGAACCCGGGTCAGCCGCGTGCAAGGCAAACGCCCTATCCGCTGTGCTATCACTCCAGCCCCAATTACTTGTCCTTTAAAAGGCAAGAAGTCACAGTGATTTATTTTTGATAGCTTTGTCCCTACTTCTGACCTAGGATTAGTAGACACAGCCACTGCAGTTGGGTTCCACCAGTGCATCAGTGTGGAGAGAGTGCACAGCTGCATGATCCCGATTACCCCCAAATTTAAACTTTGTATAACTAGATTTACATTGTTTATAAAGATGAGTTGGGCAAGGTAGTTAGAATTTACATAAAAATGACATATAGTGTACATGAATTTTTCCTTAAGAGAATTAAATCTTGTTTTTATTTGTGTTAGCAGTAAGGTTTTTTAAAAATAGAATGAATAAAACCACTTTACCAGCTTCTTTTTATTGGATGGGTATCACTTAATTTTGTCATATATAAATAAAATGTTTCTCATCTAATTGTTTTGAAGTATTTACTAATTTTTAATGTATATTTTTTCAGAACAAGTGTTACCTATAGTTCCTAAAAAATATTAATGAAATCATGTTATGTTAATTTAATGGCAAACAGGACTTGTTCAGAATACATTTTTAACCTAAAGTGATCTTTTTTTCTTGACATATTGACCATTTCTTATGTACTGACCTTGCATGATGTGCTATCCAGACAGCAGAAAGTTTTGCAGTTTTATTGAACAGTTTGTGAAAATGATATAAATTGGTATGACTTCATAAAGACCACTCATCCTTATAGCTTCTTTAGTTAAAGTGATTATAGTTTGTCTATTCTCTAAAGAACATAGGGACAGATGACAGGAAAGACTACAGCTGACTTGAGGATCTGCTTTATTAGTCACAGAATCCATATGTGGCCTTTTTTTCACCTTCTTTCACTTAACCACCTTCCAATTCTTCCACTTGACAATCTATTGTTCAATACTTGAGCAAATTTATTAAAATATTCTCTTGACTTATGTTTCTAAATATTCTATATATGGAACATACAAAATTAGTTAATTCAAGAAACATTTGCTTTTTGACTTTAGTTAACATAATGATTTTACCACCTGCTATTATTATACTCTGCAACATGCTTATAGTGGTCTATAATGATGTAGAGTTGAAGTAATTTAATTGCATTTCAAAAAGTTTCTTATCTTCAGTGTACACAGTAAAAATGATTAAGTGGCAACCAAGAGAGCCCAAGAAACAATAGCATCCATTAATTATAATACTGCTCAAGAGGAAGAAACAGGTAACCAGCAAATAGACTTAATAGCAAAAAACCAGAAGATAGAGACCACAGAACTAAGAAACTGGAATGAGAAATTAAATTCCATTGAGCAGAGGTGACATAAACCACTCTGCATTTAATTGATAGATCGAGGGACTTTGCCAGACAGGTAAGCCTCCCAGGCTTCTAGGCTTCTTTCCAATTCTGCACCTGAGGAAGCTGAAAAGCCTTTATTTTAAATAGCTTAGTAAATGATAGTTATCTGATATCTCAGACTCACAGGAGAGAGTTGCTATGGAGCTAAAAAGGATTTATAATGGCACCCTAGAGGAAGTTGAGGCTTATACACTGATACCCAAGGAGCTGGATATGTGTCTGCCCTACAGGGATGAGCTTGAGAGTGAAACCTTTAAATAAAATTTAGGTAAAATCAGATCTCACTAGATTCATCTGAATAAAGAACTTTTGAGCTCCCTTTGGTTGAATAAAAAATTCTTTGACCTCAAAATCATTAAAAAAGTAACATATTTTGAATTATACTTGTCTTATTTATATGAGCAGGCTAAAAAAACCAATGAATTCAACATTACAACATGCGGAGAATAAATATTGACAAAATAATGTATTTTCATGTCAAATGTTTTAAAAGTTGAAGCTACAGTGGAAGCATGATTCCAAGAATTGCTGTCATACATATTTTTTTTTAAAAAATCTATTTCCTCTTGGGAATCTTTACTCTTAAAACTAAGGCATGTTTGTGACATAAAGCATCATTTATTTCAGTCTGCAATTAAGATAGAAATATAATTCATATGTATAATTAAGACAGAAATATAATTCTTATATAAAATAAACAAATACATATGCATATGCATTATAACTAAATTATTCATGCTAATTTTCAGCTAGTCAGTGATAGAGAGCTTGACAGTCATGAACAGATCTGGATTGAGTGTTTTTTCCAAGTCTTGTAATTTAAAGTAGTTAAATGGTCAGACATTTAAAGTGGTACAGGAATGCAGGAACTTAACTTTCAGGACAGAGACACCTCAGATGGGAGAATGTTAAAGATAAATTCATTAACTATTATAACTAAGAGGTGAGGCAAACTGACAGAAAACACTGTTAAGAGATTAAAAATTCTCTGGGTAATTTCTAAACTATAAATGGGAAGATAAGAGTGAGATGTCAGCAGATAAAATTTATTTCAATGGATTGGGGTAAAGGATGTAGAATATCCTAACAAGGAGTCTCTCTTTGATCTAACTCTATCTGGGCTCCAGAGTTCTCTATTGAGCAGGCCTCAATCTTGGTCTCTAAAGACTTCAGCAAAACTCATTTCCTAACAGCCAAACACTGTATCATATGCCGAGCCGAGTCTCTTTGAAGGTACCTGTCTGGGAAAAGTCGGGCTGCTGAAAATTTCCAGTTTGAGTCAGATAATACCTAACAGTAAGGCAGGCTCTTTCTCCCAGTTTTTGTGTGAGTATAGAAAATTAACTTTAAATGGGGAAGTCCCTAATACACCCAGATGGATTTCACATCATCTCCTTCTTCATACTTTTAGTGCTTTTTCACTCTTCTATTATGCCACTTCTCAAATGCCTCCTTATTTACAGAATCAAGTTGAATTCAATTTGTGTTGATGTTGATCTCTTTCCTATTGTGACAGTGTTACTGATTTAAATCTGTCTTTTCTTCCTTAATTAGTATCTGACTCATATATATGATTTTGGATAGAGGAAAGCAAAAAATACTGTGGAATTCCTGTGTTCAGTCTGTGGTACTTATTTGTGCTTAGTGGTGCCTTAGACATCCAGGTTTTTAAGCAACATTGCTATTATTTAATATTTTGAGGGGTGGGTAAAAGGATCGGGCCACAATCTGCTGTGCTCAGAGATTATTCCTATTCCTGACTCTGTTCTCAAAGATTCATGGTAGTACATGGGCAGTCATATGTACTCCTGTGGATTAAACCAGGATTGACTGTGTGTAGACAAGCTTCTTGCCTCTATATCTCTCTTGCCCACATAGTTGCAAGGACTCAAAAGAAAATACCAAGTTTCTGTTACTATTGTTTTATGGTTGGTTATTTATTATTATTATTATCATCATCATTATCATCATCATTGTTATTGTTATTATTGAATCACTGTGAGATAGACCTTTACAAAGCTGCTTATGTTTGAGTTTCAGTTGTACAATCTTCCAACACCTATCCCTCCACCAGTGTACATTTCCCAGCACCAGTGTCCCCAGATTCCCTCCCATTACAGTATTATTTTAATGTGTGTGTCTTATTTTATGGTACTTTTTAATCCTAGGTATAGTATATAAAAACATACATATCAGTGAATTCAAGTATAACATAAACTCTATAAGAAACAAGACATAGAGAGATTTTGAAATATGTTAACTTTGATGCCTACAGGTACCACCAATGGCTCATTCATAGATGTGACTTAATTAATACAAATTCCAGTGCAAGTTTCAGCATTTAAAGTCACATTAAATAACTGCCCTCAGTGTGTTCAAGATCAAAGTTTACATCTGCCATTCTTATCACTATTCCTAAAAAAGGCAGTTTACAAATTTTTTATTCTGGAAGAAGGATGGAGAAATAAAACGGAAGCCTACTAATTAGATTGAGAAGTCCAAAGAGAACAAAAGGACCTGAGGGCAAGGTCACAAGCTATGCTGTGAGGACAGAAATTAAAATGGAATACTTCCAAAAGTGGGCCTTTGTGTCCAGAGTTAAATTTTGTATGTTCCTGAGGGGGCTAAGACTTGATTTTGGTAATAGGGAGGAGGGCTAAAATTTCAGGTGATACCAGCACCAGGTGTCTGGCAGCATAAAGGTAGGTAAAAAGAGTTTGAAAATTGGAAGCTGAGCCAAAACTGTCAGTGCTGTAAGAGTCACTCAGATAAGTAATGAAATTATTATCTCCGGCAGAGTGAAAGTTACACATAGGCAAATAGTCTATGGAGGACGTTTTCAAGTCATCAGTTCTACAGAGTGATTACACTTCATAGATTAAAAGATCATGTATTTGTGTATAGAGAGCTGCTGGCAGTATGTCATGTCCTCTTGAGTTTCCTGGATGCTAAGATTTATGATCATGGCTGCTAACAAGCCACCGCATATGAGTGGTTATATTACAGATATAATGCTGTTGAGATAATGTTTTCAGGCTAAAATATTCTCATTGATTTATTTTCCTTGTTTCCTTTTTATTATTAAACTGCTCAATAAACTTGTAATGGATTCTAAAGCATGTGCTTCTAAAACTGTTAAAGAGTTTTGAGGAAATTTGAAATTGCTCAGGTGGAAAGAGTCCATTAAGTTGCCTTTTAGCTTTATTAAGGCAAGGAAAATCTACCATCTTATAGCAAATGAACATTTCTTAAAAACTTTCTTTTTTATGCAACATTTATAGAGGTTCATCACACAAGTCCACAGCCTCCATAAAGGCATTTAAAATTTTCTTTCTGGGGATAATTTTTGAAGCTACTTTATGCAGTCATTCTGGGGGTGTGGAATTTAAGGGGCTTTTTGATGACCCTGAGATAACACTGCTTGAATTCACATGATTCAAATGGACTCATCATTAATACTCACTGGCCCATGTTGTTATAACCAACTCTCTCCCTCCCTCCCTCCCTCCCTCCCTCCCTCCCTCCCTCCCTCCCTCCCTCCCTCCCTCCCTCTCTCCCTCTCTCTTTTTCTTTCTTTCTTTCTTTCTTTCTTTCTTTCTTTCTTTCTTTCTTTCTTTCTTTCTTTCTTTCTTTCTTTCTTTCTTTCTTTCTTTCTTTCTTTCTTTCTTTCTTTCTTTCTTTCTTTCTTTCTTTCTCTCTTTCTTTCTGTCTTTCCCACTCAAATTCTCAAAGGAAGGGAAAGAGCAGATGTGTCTTGGGAGACGTGTCTTCAGTAACAGAACCCAGGCAAACCTTGCCCCTAATCTATAGCTAAATGCTGCTTTACAGATTGCTGACAACAAAATCTCAGCCTGGTCACAGTGGCAACCTGCAGCGGCCCTCAGGAAGGCACACAAGAGTGAAAAAATAGCGTTAAAATGATGAGGATACAAAAATCTACAAAGTCTGTCCAAAACTGTTATCCTTGATACTAACCATCTATAGTTGGCATTAATGAAACTTCAATGAAAACACTCGGGGAATATTATCACTATGAGAAATGCTGCAAGGAGTTCAAAATTCTAAAGGGATTAGTGAGAGGAAAAGGGTTGTGATTTCAAAATGGTAATCAGGATGACTGGAGGCCCCTCAGTCTGATTGTCTGCCAACCTGGTGGGCAGTTCAGTGCAAGAAAGAGATGATGATACCATCCTGCACCTCAGCTGTGTTGAGGATACCTGGGCTACACTTTGTGGTTCTGAGGCCTCTAGAATCCCTCCAAAGATCCTGGGGGCCCTCTGGCTCCACACCTGGCAGTGCTCAGGGATCCTTCTGGGCTATACTCTACTCATTGTACCCTCTGGTACCAGAAATTACACCTGAGTCAAGAGCAGGCCTAGCACAGCCTTAACCCTGTAATGCTTGTCAGTCCAAGTTCAAAAAATTTTGTGTAAAAATTTTAACTCCCAGTTCTGTGCTCTGGGTAGTAGCAGAGGTTAAATTGCATTGACGTACATGCAAGACAAGTACCTTAACCCTAGTGCTAGCTCTCGGGCAACTTAGAAGTCTAAAAAAAAAACCAACAAAACAGACTAGAGGGCGAGAGAGAGTATAGTGGGTAAGGCACTTGCCTTACAGGTGATTGACCCAGTTTGATGTCCAACACAGCATATGGTGCCAGGAGCCGCAGCAGGAGTGGTCCCTGAACCCACAGCCAGGAGCACGTTTTGAATGCCTCTGTTTGTGGTGCTAACCCAGCACACCCACCCCAGTTAAAGAAAAGGTATAGATTGTTTGATCTAATAGATTGAATTATAGGCTCTTCTTTATATTTTTTGCATATTAGAAAAAGAGTGAAAATTAGTGGTCAAGACCACAGAGACATAGTTTTTCACCGGAACTTTAATTGATTTCTGACATGAGACAGTCTTTATGTTTTATTAATATCATCAATATTATACATAACACTATTGAGTTAGGTAAAATGCTTTGCATGAGACACTTTATAAATGTTTCATATGAACTATTTACCAACATATCAATGTCAGGTGGTAAATACTAAAATTATTTTCACTCCCAGAGAGTGGGTGGGGATGAAAGGTGAGAGAATGTGGGTATCACATAAGAATGCATCCTTAACACCTGGACTCTGGGGCTGTGAGTCTGGGCCTGCTTAGTCTGGCAGGACCCCAAACTCTGTCCAGCATAGCCCATTCTCAGGACATTTTTTTATCATGGTGAGTGCAGCTTGGGTATGTGTGTGTTAAATTCACTGTCACTGTCACTGTGGTTCCCGTTGTTCATCGATTTGCTTGAGCAGGCGCCATTAACATCTCCCTTCGTCCCTGTCGAGTACTAATGTAGCCTGATGGCATATTGGAAGTTCTTTCAGGATCGGGGGAATGAGAACCATCATTGCTACAGTTTTTGGCATATGGAGTATGCCACGGGTAGCTTGCCAGGCTCTGCCATGCGGCTGTGTTAAAATACATATGTCATTCACCACATTCGCCATTTTTTTTTAAATTGAATCACCGTGAGAACAGTTACAGAGCTTTCAGGTTTAAGTCTCAGTCATACAATGATCAAACACCCAGCCCTTCACCAGTGCACATGTTCCACCACCAAGAACCCTAGTATACCCACCCTCCCACCCCCTACCCTACCTGTGTGGCAGATGATTTTCACTTTACTCTCTCTTTACTTTGATTGCATTCAATTTTTGACAGATAACCCACCATTATTATTTGGAATTTTTCCCCAACAATCAGACCTGCCAAAAAAGCATCATCAGATAATTTGTTTTCTATTGCTAATAATGAAGAGCATATGATGTCTCACGGCTGTGACAGCAGCCTCACGGTTTTGGAATTCTGGTATTTGAGTAATTAAGTCCAGAGGTATTTCTGCCAGCAGCTGCTGCATTCTGAGATTGATTGGTGTGCCTCTGGGATCATGGCCATTCAGAAGTGGAGGAGCCATTTGTGGTTGGCTGATCGGGGTCTCATTTGGGCAGGGAGCAGGGCCAGTTCTGCCCTCCATCGTGAGATTTCCTGCGTGCCCCATAACAGCAAACTCCTACCTCTCTGTCCAAATATCTCTGAGAGATGGTGGTCGCCATGCTGCCACAAAGGGGAAAAAGCCGAGGGACAAAAACCTTTCCTCTCCCAGGCAGCATGGGACTGTAGCTTAGTTCACATTCCAGGAGCATTTCTGCCAGCAACCTCTGAGTTCCATGACTGGTTTGTGTGTCTCTGAGATCATGGCCATTCGGGAGCGAAGGAGCCAACATTCATGGGCATCCCCTCGGGGTCTTGTCTGGGCAGGGAACAGGGACATTCGCCATTTTTTAAGTATACAGTTTTATGGCATTATATTTACGCTGTTTTGCAGAATGTCACCACCTACCAGCTCTAGAAGTTTCCATCTTTTTCAATTGTAATTTTGTCTGTTCAATTCCCTCCCTCCTCTCCAGGAAATCACCATTTTGTTACCATCTCTATGAACTGGGTGGCTCGGTGACAGTCAAATGACATAATGTGAGTTCTCTTGAGAAAAAATACTTTCATTTTACAGATGAGAAAAATGAGACCCACAGAGAAAACTAAGTTCTTTCTAAGGAGCAGAACATAAATATCTAGCATAGGAGATTCTGCTGTTCCCCATTACTCTGATATAACCTCCCACTGCATTTGCTCTTATCAAACTGGAAGTACTTCACCCTCTTCTGAACTCTATATAAATTTTACTTCTGCCCCTTAACACACTGTGTCTTGCATTACAGTAATCTATGTGCACATTTTATCTTTTTGACAGCACGAATAACACCTCAATCATGTTTTTAACTCCTCTACTGTCATTCACATGTCATTCATTCAACACTTGTTGATGAATGAATAGTGAAGACTTCATTTTAGAGAAAGTTTCTGAAAAAAAATGTGTAAAAAGAAAATCACCGTCAAAGTAAAATGCATTTCTTCAAAATGTCAAATAGTAAAATAATGCAGCTCAATTTTTTATATATATATGTATATGCTAGTTTTCTTGTTGTGTGATAATTGAATTTGGTCAAAATAAAAAAACAATTAAATTTCATTTGGGATGTTCAAATAATAACAGGAACTGTACCTGTTTAAATATTGAACAGTGAAAATTTTATTATACTACATTCCATTACATTTGTTTTACAAACTTTATTATTCTTGGTAAATATCTTTACTTTGAAAGACTCAATAGAAATATTTCTGCAAAGGAAGTGCGCAAATGATAATTATTTGCATTATAGTTATCTTCTTGCACATATATGTATATTTAAGGAATAAAAACTAACATAGATAGCTCAGAAACATTAAAAATGTCTATAATATCCTATAATAGATAAGTAAAGTTATCATCTGTGATAAGGAACAACCTATACTAAAAATCAGTATTCAAATGAGTGATCTATTTTATACAATTATGGTTCTCCATATTTTCATTAAATATTTTTATTTAGTCACACACATTGACTTCCCCCCATTTTTGCAAGGTCCCAATGTGTTACCTCCTGTCTGAAGCTTGTACTGTATTTTTACTGTGTCCATTTAAGAATTTTTGAAATGAATTGCAAATGGATGGCTTAGTTACTTCTGTCTCCTTGTAGATTCAGAAGCAGTTGCTTGTGGTGTTGGGGAAATGATTCAAAGGCTTGGAGCACATGCCTTACATTCAAGAGTTCCAGATAGATTGATACCTAGCATTGTATATAATCTCCCAAGCATGGCCAGGAGCAAACCTTGGGCCTCCTAGCCAGGAGCAATCCCTAAACACCACCAGATGTGAACCAAAAATAGCAGCAAGAGTTGACTATAAATTGTTTACCAATAATTCCTTCTATTATTTGAGACATAGTATAAGAAAAGTGTAGGAGTATAATGGAAATGGAGAAGAATCAGGAAGGAAATAAATTTGATTGCTCAATCCTTTAGGAAAATAATATTCAGGTCTGGAAATTATTATGGAAAACATCCCTACATGGAACCTCAAGAACCTCTGATATATATTTCCTTCTTACTTGAATCTCTAAGTCCATTTTTTAAGTGAAAGTATTCTGAGTTCACTGTTTGACTTCCTGTAGAATAAATTTCTTCTCCTAGATAGATACAAGTAACATTTATGCATCTGGGAAATAAAATTCATCAGTATCAGGGGAGTCTAATCTCTAAATATTGGACATTTTTAGAAATTACCAATAAATTAAACTCAAGTGTGGAAAATTTGGTACTCCTGGATTTTCAAGAAGAGCAATTTGATAGTCCTAATCCTTTAGGAAATTAATATTCTTTTCAAGAGACTATCAGAGAATATACTTATATAGGGTCAGATATCTCTGATAAATATTTTACTCCTTACATCAAGGGGTGTGTGTGTATGTGTGTGTGTGTGTCTGTGTGTGTGTGGTGTATGCACATACATGCATTATTCAGAATTAAGGTACTTTGGGTTTCCTATTCTGCTTTCTGTAGAATAACTGTTCTGCATGGAGAGATACTGAGTAACAGGTAACAGTTGGTTAGAATTGAAATAAGGATCTGTACCAAGTGAGTCTAGACACTAAATATTTGATTTTTTCAGAGACTGAAAGGAAATTTAACTCATGTGGTGAGAAATCAGGTACTGTTCTATTTCAAAATAAGATACAAGTATGATAAACCTAATAAATGAAAGGATGAAGTCCTTTTTCATAGTTTTGTGATGACAATAATTTTACACTAGCTTAGCTAGATAAGAATTCAGGTTTATTGAGAATGTATATTTTTAAACAAAGATTTATACTCACTAAAATTGTTTAAATTAAGGGACCATATATGCACTGATGCATAGTTAGAAATATTTCTAACTAGTTGTCCACTACCAATGCTATTGTTTTGTGGTTGGGAAAACTTTCTAGTTTAAAAAAATTATTTTTGTTAAATTCTTTGTCCTATATTCCCTTGATAAACCTAAAATCCTCAGTACTCCTTTTGTTTATGATGAGAATTGTTCATGTCAGTTTGCTACTACATATTATCACAGTTTAGTTTTCCTTTTTCTGCTTGAACCTGAATTTTTATCACCTGCTATTTTTAACGGACAAAATAAGATTTGAGATTTTTATGTGTCAGTGATAGCATCACATTATCTAGGACCCTGATATTGTCTATAAAATACTTAAGTTGATATTTTTTAAAATAATATTTCTGCAATAGAACTTGAAATATATTTACCCTGTAAAGAAATAAAAGTATAACAAGAGAGTGGACAATAATCTTGTAGAGCAGTCAATTATATTTTATATTTTAATAAATTATTTTTAGTTAAGCATAAAGAGAATTCTATCTGTTCATAAATTAAAATCCATTATTTCAAAATTTTATAGAAGTCATCATTAAAGATTTTTCTAGGGGCCAAAGAAATTGTACAGGGCTTAAAGCATATACCTTACATGCAACTAACCCCAATTTCAGTTAGCGCATGAACTCCCAAGAGTTTTGAAGCACTGACAGGGTGACACAGAAAATCCCAACACTGCAGGACTCAAGAAAGCAATGCATCTTTGTGGCCTAACATTGAGCTACCAGTTAGGTTGATAAGAATTGCCTATAATGGGGCCAAAGAGATAGTACAGCGAGAAAGATACTTACTTAGAAAACAGCTAACCCAAGCTTGCCCTATATGGTCTTCCAAGCCCACCAGGCATGAACCCTGAGCACAGAGCCAGGAGTAAGCCCTCAGTATAGCAGGTGTGGCCCCCAAGTAAAAGCAAAACTAAATGAAGAATTGCCTGGAGAAGGTCAGGTGGTCCCTGAGTACCACTTGGGAACTACCCTGCCTCAAACAAAAGTTTATTCTAGGAATTACAATAAAAATGAAATCTTTAAGTATCTTTAAATACATATAAGAGTTTTAAAAATTTGAATTAACCAGTACTAAATTGTCTGTGGTGGAAAATGCTCTCATGTTTATGAATAATGAGGCATTTTAAAAGTTGCATATTTAGGAGAATTAAGGTTCTTTATTTGGTTTTAGAAAGACTTCGATATGTAGTTTCATTGATTTATTTGATCTACATAATGACTGACAATGTTTTGGAAATGGTGTATATGACTAACTGAAATACTTTGTTTTCTTCTATGTTGCTTATAAGTTTTATTTAGCTACAGGGAGCATCTAGGTAATATTTTGGTAAAAATTCATATTTTAATTGAACATTATGTTTAGCCATTTGCTAATATGAAATTAGCATGCTAAAGGATTATGTTAAACCTTTCCTTTCCTGTAGGATAACATTGGCTTTTCCTTTTTGCCTTGCCTCAGGGGGCTTAGGTTTATTGGGTTACTCCCATTGCAGTGCTCCTGAGGCACTCCCATTCCTTTTATTTATTTGTAATCTCTTTCTTTCTTCCTCAACGGTCAATCACCTTTATCTCCCAATCAGACTCTGTTAACTTGTAAATATTGCTTTTCTCTTCTCCTTAAGTTCTTTGCATAGTTACTTTAGAGCAATGTCCTTTTTGGATGGACAAAGGAAGACAGTTAATGCTGTATGCTTTTGTAACTTGGGAGTTAATTGACCCTGAATAATATTCACTCCTGGGCATCTGTTTTCTCAACTTAAGCCTCAGTTGCCCTTACTTTCTAGCATCCCAAAATCAGGCTCCTGATGAGGGACTAGATGGACCCAGGGCAAGTTGTGAGGTACCCTGGAATTGAATGGGCCTGGCCAAAGTGCCATAATACTTAACTATAAGTTAAGAGCATGGATTATGGACAAATTCTGTCATAATCCAAAGAATTCTGGGTAACAACTAGAGTAGGACCCTGCTAGGAAAGATTAATTTGACCTGAGCACTTTAGTCTGAGTTCTATAGTGAGATGTCCCTAGGAAAGTGACCCTACAAGCTTAATCTATCTCTTACTGTATCCATACAAAATAACTTATTTTAAGAGGTAGAATTAAGATGCTAATTAAAATGTTAAATAAATGATTGTTGGACTAAGGAAAGGAGAATCACATCCTAGTTGGTATTTCCACCTTGAGTGCAGGGCTTTCATATGTTAATTGTGCTACTGGACCTGGGTCTGGTTGCTACCCCCAATGTGGGGAGTTGGAGAGAAATGTGAGAGAGAACAAGGCGGCAAGTCAGAGCATGGAGAGATGAGCAAGGGAGACAGGAAGAGACAGGAATCAGGGGCTCAGTGAAACTGGAACAGGAGCGTGGGGAGAATGAAATAAATGGCAACTGATCACCAACAAGCCTGACCCTGGTTTCCTCCTTCATTTGTCCTTGGCAATGCATCCTGGGTGGGGAAGCAGAGTGAGACCACAGAATGCAGGCAGCGAGAGAGCCTCATGCTTCCCAGCCGTTGGGAACATAGCTGGTGTTCCTTTGTGGGCACGAACTACCAACTAAAGGTAAGAACAGCGTTTGGAGCACCCCCACTCTAGAACTTGAGTGGGAGAACAATATTTTTAGTGTGTTGGGAGTTAGAATCCTAGCAACAATCCCCCACTAAGATGGGGCAGATTTGATTCAGTATCTCTTCTGCCAACAGGGGACCCAGAACACTGCATTTCCAGAGACCAAATTTGGTCCTGCTTTTAAGTAGTTTATGAAATAAACCGATGGTTCCTGAATGAAGGGACTCTAGAGAGCAAGATTTGGAAAGAAATTAAGAAAAGTGTCTATATGGCATCTAAGGAAGAGACTAAGATCCCCATAGAACTCTGGGTAACATGGGAGATTGTTAATACTATTCTCCTGTCTTGGAGAAGTACAGAGTCTGATTAGAAGATAAAGGTGATTGACTGGTTGGGGAAACAGAGCACAAAGAAAGAGGTTACAGATAAACACAGAGGAATGGAAGTGCCTCCAGAGCACTGTGATGGGTGCAACCCAATAAACCTAAGCTCCCTGTGGCAAGGCAGAAGGAACAAACCAATGTAATCCTACACTTTCCATAAAGTTAAAACAGCATTAGACATGATAAACAGTGAATAACCAGCATTAATGATTTCCCCTCCCCCCATCAGCTATTATTTGCTTTCTCACATTTTACAAGAACTATTTATGTCCTATCAAAAAAAAATTAGAGGATGGAGTGCTAGTACAGTGGGTAGGGCGTTTGCCTTGCATGCAGCCAACCCAGGTTCTATTCCCAGCACCCAATGTGGTCCCCCAAGCACCACCAATTGCAAAGTCAGGAGTAAACCTTGTGCATGGCCAGGTGTGACCCAAAAAAAAAAGTAAGTTGATAGAATTCTAATGATGAAAGACAAATCTCTGATTTTCCACCATGAGTAGGATGAGGAAGAGGTAATGACAAAAGAGAATATATGATGCTGATGTTCCCTCCAACTATTAACAAATGTCAAAAATTAATCAGAAGTATAAAAACATCCAAAATTATTTATTTGGGGGGGTACACAGCAGCACTACTCTAGGTTTGCTCCAGAATATGCACTCAGGAATCACTTCAGGTTGTACCTATAGGACCTTTTGGGATTCTGGGGACTGAACCCTGGCATCCTGTATGCAAGTCAAGTGCCCTAACCACTGTACTATCACTCCAGAATTATTTGGTTTTAAAATACTGAAAGTTTGATTAGATGTATACTGTGTAGACCAAACAAACTGGAGTCAGGCAGCTATAGTTTGTGAAATTTAAAATAGAGGATATAATTCTTTCAGGTTATGTGGTCATGTTTTTGGGTTTAATTTTTTTTCTAATAAGTAGCAAAGCAAAACAATAATATGATTATTATTACTTTACACTTATAGCATATTACTTTAAATTATAGCATGAGTATAGTTTGTATTATTTTATAAATTTCTATAAAAAACATAAGGACCAATTTAATATTTTTTGTCTCTTAGCCCATGTTCTCAGAGTATTTTCTTGTTTTAGCTGTCTCTACTACCAACAACCTCTAAAATTCTGATTATCAACTGTTTTTTTATTTACAACAAATAACTCAGTTTATTGTTATTTCCCATGTTTACAGTGTATTTAGGTGACTGGGTTCAATGATTCTTAACTAAAAGCTTTATATTATTCAGGTTATAAATTAGACTTGAGTTTCTAAATGAATTTCAAGTCAGGTATTTAACCTATCTGTGAATTATATAACACCTTCCCATTAAAAAAGGGAAAATATAAACTGTTGAAAGATGATTACTAGTTATTCAACCACACGTGGTAGTAAGCTTAAAGATTTTATTTTCTTCAGAAACTACTACTACTTATAAAGCTCATCTATCATACATAATGAGAGCTGTCAGGAATATTTAGTGAGAAATAGCTGCTTGATATGCTAATAGCAGCCCCTCGGTGAATTCATTTTGTTCTGCTTCTTGACATTAATGGTTTTCATAATCTAATGAATGATGTGTGCAATAGAAGCAAGGCCACAGGGAAAGATCATATAAAGTTAAAGTAGGGAAAATCTTTATCAGTATTTGCATTCATTTAGTCAAATGCATTTTCTCTATCATCTATTTATCTATTATCAATCTATCAATCATCTATTTACCCTCCTTTTTACTTATTTGCATTTTAAGATGTCATTTGGAATAAGGCATTCTAATTTACTTACTGCCATTTTGCCTTTCCTAATGCTATAGTTGCTTTGGCTTCTCACTTGGTCTCTTTAGCAAAAATGTTACTGAGGAGTTATTTCTTACATCCTAGAAGTAGATGAGAATTTTGAGTTCTTAAAACGCTACCAATTTACAATCAAAAAGTCGTTGGAACCATAAAAGTGCTGATGCAATCTATAATAATTTTATTGGTTAAATCAGGAGTGCCATTCTGAGCTCTCTAGTCTCTTGAGCTGTGTGTGTGTGATTAATTTATATGAACTTCCTTTGCAGCATCTCTTTAAAAACAAGACAGATGCACATTTGTCAGGGACATTGAAGCAAGCTACCACATGAGAGGCATGAGAGTGGAGAGGAAAGCGACCTCTCAAGGTCCTTTCCTGAACTGCAAATTTATGAATCCATAGTAATAGAATTGGTGTCACCCCAAATCAGACATTAGATGTGCTTATAAACTTATTGATTAAAATACAAAACAGAATCATTTATCATTTATAGGTAGCCATTAATTACTATTTGAAAATAAGATATTTAAAATAAACAATATGATTCCTTTAAATTTTGTGCTAATACTTTTTTTTTTTTTTTTTTTTTTAGTAATGTAGGACTGGAGCGATAGCACAGTGGGAAGGGCGTTTGCCTTGCATATGGCCGACCTGGGTTTGATTCCTCCGTCCCTCTCGGAGAGCCCGCAAGCTACCGAGAATATCTCACCCACACGGCAGAGCCTGGAAAGCTACCCGTGGCATATTCAATGTGCCAAATACAGTAACAACAAGTCTCACAATGGAGATGTCACTGGTGTTCACTCGAGCAAATTGATGAACAACTTGATGACAGTGCTACATTACTATTCTGAATGTTAACTTTATTTTATTATTTTATTATGATTTCCCCACCCCACCCCTTTTTTTGATTTACTGTGAGATATGACTACAAAGCTTTCATGTTTGAGCTTCGGTCATATAATCATCAAACACCTGTCTCTTCACCAGTGCACACTTTCACCACCAAAATTCCCAGTATTACTGTCCTACCCCCTCGTTCCAACCCTTCCCAAGCTTGTGTGGTAGACAATTTCCCCCATGCTCTCTCTCTACTGTGGTTACACTTGATATTTTGACACCAGTCTCACCACCAATCAAACCTGCCGAAAAGGCAATGCTAGACAATTTGTTTGGTATTGCTTGTTATGGATATAATATAATGTCCAGGAATTCTGTATCATTCTCTCTCTTCCGGGAACTTTAGTTTATAGTCTTGGGTTTTG
Source organism: Sorex araneus (assembly GCF_027595985.1). NCBI lineage: Eukaryota > Metazoa > Chordata > Mammalia > Eulipotyphla > Soricidae > Sorex > Sorex araneus. Next base: position 227,727,930 of record NC_073313.1, on the reverse strand, counting down.
GCCAATGAGATTACATGGAGCCTGGGGCAGTTTGTGGGTGTGATTGCCACTGTCACTGTCACTGTCATCCCATTGCTCATCAATTTGCTCAAGCGGGCACCAGTAATGTCTCCACCATGAGACTTGTTGTTACTATTTTTGGCATATTGGATATGCCACGGGTAGCTTGCCAGGCTCTGCCATGGGGGCGAGATCGTGATTGCCAAGCTTCTGGAAAACTTGGGACCTATGAAGAGGAGGCTCAGTTCCAATCCAAGCGGGCTTGGAGATCTCAGTCACAGGTTCCCGCATATCTGGGTTTTCCTGCTGGTCTGCTCTCTGGTGAGGTTTACCCATTTTGGGTGAGGCTCGTGCCCTCTTGGGTGAGGCTTGTCTAAGTATATGGAGAGTCACCTTGGGCATGGCAGTGGTTGGGTTCTGCAGGTTTTTGGCTGGTGGGGTTCTGCTTGGGGCAGGGAGGGAAACTCAACCCATCCCCCTTCAAGGTGCCCTGGTGAAGACAGCCTGGTGTAGGGTCAGGGCATTCTGCAGCGCTCTCTTCTGGGAGCTTTAGTTTATAGTCTATGGGTCTTGGCCATTGATAAAATTACATGGAGCCAGGGGCAGTTTGTGGATGTGATTGCCACTGTCACTGTCACTGTCATCCCATTGCTCATCAATTTGCTCAAGCAGGCACCAGTAATGTCTCCACCATGAGACTTGTTACTGTTTTTGGCATATTGGATACACCACGGGTAGCTTGCCAGGCTCTGCCATGGGGGCGAGATCTTGATTGTGACACGATCAAACCAGGGACAGTTTGTGAGTGTGACTGACAAGCTACTGGAAAACTGGGGACCTGAGGGGAGGAGGCCAAGTCCTGATCCAAGGAACCCTGGGGCTCTCAGTCACAGGTTCCCACCTACCACTGAATTATAGGCCCTAACTGCATTTTTTGATCTCTTTCGAGATTTATGGGCCTCTGAAATAAGGCCAATAAATGAACTTATATAGCTGAGCCATAGGTGGTTTGTGGGTGTGTCTCCCACATACCAAGCTTTTGGCCGTTTAATTGTTGGTAAAGTTGTTGATGTCAGGCCAAAGGCACAGCAGCAATTTGGGGGTATCTGGAAGTCTAAAGGCAGCATCAAGCTGCTGATGAGTCATCAAAATTTACTCTTTTCCAAGATTATTTTGGCTATTCTGAATCCATTCTACTTCCATGAGAGTATTAGTATCTGCTAATAAACTTTGGTAAAAATTATAACTCCAACTTTTTTATTATCATGATGAATCCTTATAATCTATAACCTAGCATTATTAATTATTGCAATGCTTGAATATGGGATGGTGTCTTTCCACATTTTGCTTTTGATTTATTTCAATATACTTTGCAATTTTTAGTGCGCAGGACTTGTATTCTTTCTGCTAAGATATACTTCAATACATTTTTATAACATTGTCACTGGAATATATTCTTAATATTACGTTTAGATTAGATTGTTAATTACTACCATGCAGATATCTACTGAATTTATTACTAGGGCTTATATCATAAAACCATGCTGAAATAATTTTTTAATTCTATATTTTGTATATTTTATATGTAAGTCAATGTATAGAGATGATCTTGCTTTTTTATTTCAGATGTAGATGTATTTTTTAAATGCAAGTATGAATAATTATCTCCTGGTGATTCAACACAATTTTAAAAAAAAGAAAAAACTCTCAATGAGGCAGAGCACATTCAGCCATCAATATAGAGGCATTGACTTCATTATTTTTTTTAAATTTATAATAAAAAACTCCACATTGGGACCCACGGTCTAGAATGGAATGAACAGGATGAGAGACTGAGTTCATCATGTCAACCAAGACCATCCGTGGTAACTCACAGTTCCAGAAGGCCGAATCTAAATGTTGGACATGGGAGTCTCCCCAGTGGATGGTTCCACAACAAAATTTGACCACATCATATTCGATCAAAGGTTTTGCTTGACCGATGTTGCTGTTGTCCCAAAATTCCAAATGGGATTGGACCACCATTTCCTTCGTGCAAAATTCTACTTCACAGAGTGGGGAGAAAGGTCTCCAAAGTTTAACTTTAAGTAGAGATCTCCCAGAATGACCACCAACTCTTTGGCACTATTGAGGCAATATGGGAAGATACCATCATTGACAACATTCACAAGGAATACGATCGACTGGTTCAGTACCTTCATGACTTCGAGAAGAATGCTGACAGTGGAAAACTCACAAACAGACCCCTGTCTTCAGAAACTCTTGAGCTCATTGGTCAATGTGGTCTGGCACGATCCTCAGGCAAGACGTTAGCCACAAGCTAACGTCCGAGCTCGCAAAGCTGTGCAGAGAAGCAATAAAGAACAACCTCAAAGAGAGAAGAGCAACAGTGTTGGCCAATGTGGCAGAAGCCAGGAAAAGGATTCGCAATTCTCACCTGTCTTTCGCCAACTACAAGACCAAGATGAGTGCCCTCCTACATCCTGAAGGATCTATCACATCTTCCAGAAGGGCAATACAGAAGAATATTCACGACTTCTACTTGAATCTCTTTGACAGCCACATCCATCTGCTCACATACCAAATTCCACAGGATGGATATGTTCCCAATGTCCTCCCTTCCGAAATCTGACATACCAATTCGTTGGTCAAGATGCGTACAGCACCTGGTCCAGACAAGGTCAGAGCTGGACACCTGAAGAATCTGCCACCAGTACTTGTCAATACACTGTCCATATGCAAATTTCTGTCACAATAGAAAACCAGCAGGACCGTTCTGTTGTACAAGAAGGGAGACATCCAGGACATTGGCAACTATTGCCCATCTGCCTATTGTCTGTCTTCTATAAGTTGTTCACTCGAGTCTTCCTGAATAGAATAGGCAGAAGACTAGACAAAGGACAACCATGTGAGCAAGCCAGGTTCCAAAAAGGATTCAACACGGTCGACCATATTCACACAGTGACCAAGTTAATTGAGGTTTTGTGAGAGTTCAAGATGCAACTCTGTTTAACGTTCATTGATTTAAAGAAGGACTTTGATTTTGTTGAGACTGAAGTGGTCATAGAAGCCCTAGCCAAACAGGGTGTTCAAGCTCAGTGCATGAAGATCCTCCACAAACGGATTCACCACCAGGATCTCACCATTCTATAAGGAAGTGATCATAGACATTAAGAGAGGGGTTCAGCATGGTGATACCATTTCACCGAAACTTTTCAGTGCCACCCTTGAGAACATCATGTGACGACTAGAATGGGAAAGAATGGGAGTGAAGACAGAAGGTTGGCAACTACACCACCTCCGCTTCGCTGATGACATTGCTCTCATAACACCAAACATTAGCCAAGCGGCACAAATGCTGGCCAACTTTGACTTACGAGTGTGGAAAGGTCGGACTGCAGCTGAATCTCACCAATACAATGTTCATGAAAAACGAACAAGTCTCTGATGTTTCATTTGCCCTCAATGGAACAAACATCTCTGAATGCAGCAGCTATGTGTACCTGGGTCGAGAACTCAACGTGAGGAGCAACTTGGCACCAGAACTGCGCAGGAGGAAGAGAGCAGCGTGGAACGCCTTCAAGAGCATGGAAGAAGTGGTTAAGAGGACAAAGAACTACTGGCTCTGGGCATAACTTTTCGACTCCACCATTCTTCCTGAACTAATATATGCCTCAGAGATCTGGGCCTTATGAAAACAGGATGAGAATGTTATTGGGGCATCCTTAAGAGGAATTGAAAGAGATCTGCTTGGAGTATCACGTTTCACACAAGTGAGAGAAGAAATTCAAAGTTCTGACCTTCGTTGATGGTCAAGAATCTGGGATGCTGTTTTGTTTGCCAAGGCATCAAAAATCAGATGGGCTGGACACATAATGCGATTCAGAGATGACTGCTGAACCAGAACTGTTACCGACCGGATTCCATGAGACATCAAATGACCGCATGGCCGCCTACCTAGGAGATGGTCAGACTTCTTCATCAAAATCCTGAGGAACATGAAGTGAGGCTCTTCATGTTCCTGGAGCGAGCAGATACCATTGGGCTTACACTAGCACTCGACAGGGACTATTGGAGACGTTACTGCCACCAACTGGAGCAAATCAAAGATCACCAGGATGACAAGTTGTACAAGTGACAAGTGGTAAGAGATTCTTACAAATTTCATAATGAAAAGGAGTCAGTGCAAGAGGAAACAAGTGCACACGTTATTGTTTGTTTGTTTTATCAAGACTGCACTCAGTAGGGCTGGAGAAATAGTACTGTGGTAAGGTACTTGTCTTGAAAGTGACTGACCTCGGTTCAATCCTTCACACCCTTTATGTCCACCAGATCCACAAGAGTGATCCCTGAATGCAGAGCCAGGAATAAGCCGTGAGCACAACTAGAGGTGGTTCCCCAGAAAAAGACAAAAGAAAAAAAAAACCTGTACCTAGTTACTTGATTCACTGTCTGTTTCTATTTTGTACAACTTAAACTCAGTGTGTCATATTTTACTAATGGTTTATATGGAAAGGATTTTAGAATAGGTATAATCACTAATTTGTAGGCCTTATCCATTCTATCAGCAAATATAATTGGTGTTTCCGTTCTCAACAAGAAATGCCAGCTCATGTAAGACAATTAAATCTATTTTTAAAATCATAATTCTGAGTCATTACATCAACTCTATGAAATATAAATCCATCACATCTACTACATTCACTTCATCCATGAATTATGTATTTCAATTGAGGAAGTAATTAAGTTTACTTGACATGATTTACTATTTTTTTCACAAATACATCAGACTCGTTGCTCATGTTTTCATTATATTTCACTCATTTGTAGTTATTTTGTTAGTGTTTTATGAATGATGCTGTAAAATACTGAAACAGGGCTTGTAGGATTAAGATTCTCATAAACACCAATGAGCTGCTCTACCTCATTGTACATTTTTAACTAAATTCTTTCTGAAGTAACAGATCCTATATCAATTCTGAAAATTACCTTTAAAAAATGAACACTTAAATGAATATTATTTTTCTGGCTACCTGAAACTCACCTTTATCAGAGTGATTATATTTCTAAATTACAAAATTGAAAACATATCTTGAATTTTTCTAAATATGTCTCATTGATACATTACTTAAGTTTTTTATGTTCTGTATGACAGAGTACACAATTATCATGAATTATGAAATTAAAATGTATCAAGTATTGTAAAACTTGAAAAGGTGTGTTATCTTTAATTTCTGTTTTTAAGAAGGTCAAATTTAATTTCTAAAACAACACTAGTAAGTTTATTTTACTCATATTAATAGTTTATATTTTTGTACTAACTCAAATTGATTTGACAATCTGAATGGCATTATTTTATTCTTAAGTTTTATGTTATAAACTACTTAAATATAATAAAATAGAATAAATAACAATGAATTTTCATTTATCATGTAGCATCAACAACCATTTTTGATGCTATTTATGTTTATATTCTCAGGATATTTTGTTCATATTTATTTTTAAAAAATTTTATACTGTCAGTAATTTATTGATAAAGGTTTCAATATATATTGAGATATTTTTAAATAGTATTATTATTATTAAAATACAATATTTAGAAAATTAATCACAACTGTATATATTGCCTTACCACTTATTTTGTTACATTATATATAGTCTAATCAATGATAAGTATTTCTAACTTTTTATAAATATTATAGATTTTTAGTTGTTTCTTCAGGACCCAAGTAAAGCCCACATGTTGTGGTTAGTTTGTATGCTTCATATCCCTTAATCTATAAATTTCTACTCTATCTTCTTTTTTCTTTATAGTGTAGATATAGCTAGTTTATATGATCTACAGTGATTTCTTCAGTCTACACTTTAATGATTATGTTACTTAATTGGTTAATAATATTACTACTATTTTTGACATTTGATTAACATAGTCTATTCTCTGTATTTACAGTGAATTGATTCAGTGAACCAAAAAGACTCAGGAGGAATTTGTTTTTACAAATTTATTTCTGCTTTAAATATGACTTCTTTTGTACACACAAAATATTTAGTTTCTTCTCATACTGTTAGTTCTACTGGTATAAAATGCCAATATGTCAGTTCACTAAGGATTTTACATACTATAATAATGTGTACATATAAGCACATAACTTATATGTTGAAATATGTTAATATATTAAGACATATAGAAAGAGGCACATAAAAAGAGGCAGTTAGAGATATTTCTCATTTACTAATTTGTTATGTGAAAACATTCTATAAATTAATCTCAACTTGAGCATAAATAAATATTAGATCTTGATTTCTTAGCATGAAATTTCAACATAGCAGACCAGGCATGTGCTGTCTTCTTTATTTGTTTTCCGAAGCCACTTATTTATGGAGTCTTTTTTTTTTTTTCGATTTTTGGGTCACACCCAGCAATGCACAGGGTCACTCCTGGCTCTGCACTCAGGAATTACCCCTGGCGGTATAAGGGATGATGAGAATTGAACCCAGGTCAGCCGAGTGCAAGGCAAATGCCCTACCTGCTGTGCTATTGCCCCAGCCCCCTATGGAGTCATTCTTTTCTATTCATGATAAGCACCATCTTCCATGCGGTTAATCTGCTTCCTAATGTCAGGTTTGAAAACCCTTCTTAGCCACTAGATTTGAGTTGCTCCTCATCTCTCTGGTTCTTTACATGTTTTTAACTGCAGGTAACACATTGCTCTTCTTGAATTTATTTATTCAAATATGTTATTGTGTGTACCTTTGTATTTGATAGTGGACATTTATTCATATCACTTAGAGACAACCACATGCAATCACATACAACCTTACCTTCTCAAAGATATTTCAGTTTATTGTGTATATGATGTTTTTTATAATATTATATAGCTCCCAGTGTGTGAAGATATGATAGAATATAAATGTAATTTTATTTTAAAATAATTTAAATGATTCATATTTTAATTGAATAATTCTTATTCAATTGAAGCAATCAAAGACATTATGTTATATTATGCTTTAATTTTATAAGAATTAATTATCTAGGATAGATCTAAATTATTAAAATATACAGATACTGCAAACAGAGACTCAAAACATGTTCTAATTTGAAGAAATTAAAGGTCATACTTTTCTACATCTTTGTTACTTCATGCAAATTCAGACATGAACTATTGAATGAGTTATGCATTTTAGATTTGTTAAATATTGTATTGGAAATTAAATTTTGAAAAACTGAAAGATCATTATTTGTAATGATTCCTTTTTTCAGTAAGTAGGGGACTGCCTGACCTATAAGTTTCAGTATGTCCCTGCACCTCAGTACCTGTGGATCTCCTGTCACTTCAGTGGCTAATTCCCACCATCACCGGTTCACGCTGTTCTGTGTCATGACTTTTGGACTTTCTAAATTTCTAAAATGACAGTCTATGGAGGGATCATTTACACTGAAATTGAATATTTATTATAGCATACTGCTAATTTTTAAAGTTCAATAGCTCTCTAGTGGCACTCATAAGAGAATGTAACTATGACTAAATTATGACTTTGTAATAAATATGGAAATGAATGTTCTTATTATATCTTCTTCTTCTTACCTGACAGGAAGGTACATTATAAATGGTTTTACATCATCACTAACTAGGAGAAATTCAAGTAGATGTTCTATTTCACAGTTCCTTTTATAGTACCGGCAATGCACATTCAGTACTTTATTTAATGACTTGTCTGCTAAAAGCAAAGACGTGGAATTATTTTTCATTCACTGGTTATGAAAAACTCATAGCATGTTCCCATATTTAAACAGATACATCAAGCTACATTTTAGCATATTGGCATCAAAATCAACATAAAAGGACAGTATTAAAAAAGACCCTGGTTTTAGCAGACCAACTGACGTCTCCGTAGAGAAGAACCAACTGAAAAGCAAGTACATTATGCTAAAATTAGATAAAGCAGAATTGTTCCACTTTCTTATCAAGAGGAGAGACCTGATAAGTATGTGGACATCAATGCCTAAATTTCGGGGGCACAGAAGTCAAAGGATAGGCATTTGTCTTAATTTAGGTGTTTGGATAAAACTAGAAGTCTGAACACCTATAAGGAATACACTCCTTTATTTTTATCTGTGTCACACCCCCAGTGCTCAGGTCCCTGGCATTGCTCAGGAGACCATAGATTGTTGGGAATGAAACCTAGGTCTCCTGTATGCAAAGAATGTGCTTCAGTCCTTTGATACCAATAGTGCAATCAAGACTACTTGTTACCGTGTCTACTCTGGAAGCCATCTTTATCTTTGGGGGTCCTCACTGGCTGTCCCTAGTGTGACTCAACAGATAGTTCTGTCTCTCTGTCCATCCAAATATGCTGTGGGTAATCTCAGGAATGAGAAACTATCCAATACTTTTCACTTATTCTGAAGATCTATCATTACCGGAAAACTTTTCTTTTACACTTTCTCAAATATGAAAGTTCAAAAAGTGTGGGCACGAGATGTGTGCATTTGGTGGCTGAGAAATGCCTCACCAGGCTGGTTGATGGTTACAGATGAATGAAGGAATGGGGAGATAGGCTGGTGGTTGGATAATTTCTCTTTCTTCTCCTTCTCCTCTTTTACAGCTTCATTCTCCCTACTTCTCTCTTACAGCGTAGTTATTTCTCACCCCTGTGTAGTTAGTTCTCTTGTGCTCTCTTCCTCCTTTTACATAGATATCATGAAAGGTGGAGGTGCACATAGGTGGAGTTGACATTTATCATAATATAAGGCAGATATAAAGCCCCTCCTTCAGGAGAAGTTCTTCTAGGAGATTAACTCAAGGGCAAAATCTTATCTGAGGGATCAACACTTTATATTACTAAGAGATCCGTTCAAGGGTAGGATTCCATCCAGGGTTTGTTGCTTTCCCCTTTCCTCAACTAGTAATACATTTTAAAAATCTTAGTAAATTTACTTCTTGCTAATATTTCTAGTCATTTTGTAAGAACACAGTAAGAGATATATTAAGCGTAAAGATTGGTTCTTCCTGGGACATCTCAGACTACAGTCCTCAAGCCAGGTTAGTCTTTCCTAACCTCAGTGGGCCCCTATTCAGTTACTTCTTTTTTGGTTAATGACAGAGTTTGTTCCATGACTGTGCTCTTAACTTATTATTCTTCTTATGCCACTTCACTTGTCCTTTTTCTATGCCAGGATAGCTTACAGCTTGTGCTGGGTCCATCCTTGTCCCTCGTTAGGATATAAGGGCAACTGAGGCTTAAGTCAGGTAAATAATATGGATGTCCAGGAGTAAATATTATTTGGAGTCAATTAACTCCCATGTAACAAAAGCAATAGCATCAACTGTCTTTCTGTGCTTATACAAAAAGGGCATTGCTAATCCATGCAAAGGACATAAAGGAAAGAGAAAAGCAATATAGGGTTATTAGAGCTTGATCGAATTGGATGTACCTCAGGAGTAACTCTGGGAGTAAGTCAATAAACCTAAGCACCCTGCAAAAGGACCAAGAACAAACCAATGTTATCCAACACTAATACATATTTTATGTAATAATTCTTACAGTACAGATAAGAAATGATAAGAAACTACCATAACTACAGATGTACAAAGTTATTCTTGCGACACACTCAAAGATATTCAGACCTACATCCATAGCCATGTCAATTTTAAAATTCTTTAGTGACTTTCTTTTATGACATAGGAAAGAGAAACATTCCAGACTTATTTGTAAATGAAAGAAGCAGTGAAGAAAACACTCATGGGAAAATGTGACTTCTTAGGAAAAATTAAAATGTTAGGATTAATTCTATTTGGTTAAATTTAGGGGCAGAAATATTTCCTTTCTTTGAATAGTATGCTGTATGAACTTAAACTGTTTTAATAAGTTTTTCTCAATAAAACTATTTCTGGATGTATATCTTCTCCATTGTTCTTTAATTAAGGGATATTGTTCTATACATTTAATAATATTCTCAAGTACTTAATCTTGGACAAATTACATGGTCTCAATGACTTAATTGGTCAGTGATGAACTGTTTTGGTTGGCTCTTTTTCAAAGAATACTAATATTTACTACTTGTTCTTAGTACATAAGTCTGATTCTGTTGGTGCTAAGCCAGGACACTAGGATGAGCCTCTGGATGCTGCCCTGAAAGCAGAAAGCAGAACCGAGGCCCCAGTTCAGAGTGGACAAGCTAAAAACTTGTGAGTCCGATGACCTGGAGGAGTATAGCATGCTCTCATACACCCACCTAGTCATAAATTATCTTGGCAGTACAAGGCAGCAGTTTCCCCCTCTTACTCATCTTTAATCTGGATTGAACTTCAATTATCAGTATGAGCCTTCTCTTTGTCCTATGTGTAACCAACCACAAGAATGTGGGAGACGTGTTTCCCAAATATGTAATCTGTAAAGTCTGTCTGTCCAGTTCCATATCTTCCTCTGATGTTTTAACCATGACAACATAGCTTTGACAGTATAGCTTTGACAAGACCAATGTATACCTTGATGTTCCTTTGATGAATGCTTATCCTATAACTGTTTGTACATTTGTTAGTGAGTCTTTCTCTGTGGTGAAACCGTTAGGATGTAATGATGACTAGAATAAAAGGAGGCCTCTGGCAGTTACTCTTTGCCTTGAGCCAGAACGAGCCTTGGCCCTCCATGCTCTTTACATTCCTCTGGCGTGTTTTACCTCCATGCCTCTGACTGAAAGAATATTCATGCAACATAATGCTAGTACTTAGCATTTATAATTTTATAATGAATGTTAAAGTTTTTTAAAATTACTTTGTTATTATAAAGTCTAGCAAAAAATTTCATCAATATATCCACATAAGTGATATTAATATCTGGGAAACTAACACTACCAAGATCATTGTTTTAGAGCAAAAGCTGATTTTCCTGCGCTGATGGGTTTTTGAGAATTGTATGAAAGATTAGCATACAAAATCCTGTAGATGAAAAGTTAGAGTTTATTATACAGGTAAAAGTAGAAGGGCCTAGGTCCCTCCCCAGATATCCAGACCTCTCTTCTACCCATGAATGATGTCACCAGTCACCAGTCCTGTCCCTGACACTGTTTGGTTCCATAAAGGACTTCTCTGCACTGTCCCATGCAGACCACTTGCCTTCCATGAATGAAGTCACTGGTTGATTCTGTTCCATACTGCCTGGTCCTGTGAATAATTTCCTTGTCTTGTCCCTGCTCTGTTCTCTGTTCATCTATGCTTATCTTGTCTCCAGTCCTTGTCACTTGTGAAAGAGTGAGACTCCTGCAGTACCTTGTTACTACCTGGGTGTTTTGAACCCTGTCTGAACCTGAGCTTTCTGATACACCTGAACCCTGCCTGCACCTGCTCCTATCTATCCCTGAGTGGGTGGCTTTGAATGGGCCCTGTATTTGGGCATGCCACCCTACCTGATCCTGGAGGTCGAAAAGGGAAAAGTCTAGAGAGCATATGGGGGGGAGGGGCGAGGGGGAGAGGGGTGAGATGGATAAGGCTGGGGGGATTCCTTTTATCTGCAGCCAAATCTCACTCCCAGCCATCCCTTTATCTATTCTGATTGACTACCTGTACTATGGGTGGAGATTTAAACTGACCTGGCTCTCCACACCTCAGCTCCTGTTGTATCAATTCCATCATAGTTTCCAAACCTGTATCAGTCTATGACATGACATATCACCACTTCTTTTAGAAAAAGAACACAAAGATAAATTCAATTATGAGTTTTACTTTGAAATGAAATTTTAAGATTTTTTATTTTGCTTTTTTTAATTTGGGGTCACACCCAGCGATGCACAGGGGTTACTACTGGCTCATGAACTCAGGAATTATTCCTGGGGATGCTGAGAATGGAACCTGGGTCGACCTTGTGCAAGGCAAAGGCCCCACCCACCGTGCTATCGCTCCAGCCCCATTTTAAGATATTTTTAAGATTAACAAAATGTAAACAGGAAAGAGGTAGGGATTCACCAGTGTTCCTCAGACTACTATTGACTTACTGGGCTCTGTAACTCTTATGAGGTTATACTGCAGGTTTTAGGATCCCTTAGGCATAGTTGTTCTCTACTCACTAGATTTTTTTTTTAGACAGTTAAAAGTTTTGACTAATAACTGTTTTCACAAATAACATTGTTTATAGAAATTGCTATTATCTCTCTATTTTTTTTTCTTTTTGGGTCACACCTGGTGTTGCTCCGGGATTACTCCTGGCTCTGCACTAAGGAATCACTACTGGTGATGCTCGGGGGACCATATGGGATGCTGGGAATCAAACCCGTGTCAGCTGCATGAAAGGCAAATGCCCTACCTGCTGTGCTATAGCCTGAGCCCAGAAATTGCCATTATCTCTTAAAGAAAAAAATTGCCCTCAGTTGATGACGTGTCCTCATAAGTATAATGTAAATATAAATGTTATGTATGCTTATTAAAAAGTATTCTTTTGCTTAATATTTATTTGCCATATACATCATCATCATGTGTAATATTGTATATATATACTAGAAAATAATATCATTCAATAATATCATACAATATACTTGGAAAATGGTAAATAGAATTTGCAACTATAGAATTAAACATCAATATATATTTTATTTTGATTAGAATATTCTGCGATACTAACCACAAATATGCCCACAAGATATACTCTAATTTAAGAGATATGAGTTGAGTCTGGGGATTAGCTCAAAAGGTTAAATATCCCTTGTCTTCTGAATACTATTGGTAGTGATGCTTAAGCACTAAGCAGAGTAGTCACTGAGCACTGCCAGCTGGGCTCAAAAAAATCAAATAAATATGTGTATATGTACATGTATATATATGCATATATATGAATTTAGTACATGTTTTTAATATATGAGCACATTTATAAAACAAACTTTATGCTGTGTTGTATTTAGGTAATAAGGGAAAATAAAAAAAAGTATTCTTTGAAGTTTTAGTCTCTCATTGTATTCCTATAGTCTCTTTAAAAATGTCAAAATTGGGGCTGGAGCGATAGCCCAGCGGGTAAGGCGTTTGCCTTGCACGCAGCCAACCCGGGTTCTAATCCCAGCATCCCATATGCTCCCCTGAGCACCGCCAGGGGTAATTCCTGAGTGAAGAGCCAGGAGTAACCCCTGTGCATCGCCGGGTGTGACCCAAAAAAAAAATGTCAAAATTGGATAGAAAATTAGGGAAACTAAGAAAGCATGACCAAAATTTTAGATTCATTGAGTTGAGGATGAAACAGTGACTATCAACAAGTACAGCTCTACATACATTTAGGAGGTGATTATGCATATAAACCTTTTAAAATTTATTAATATTTTTGTTTATATTGCCTTAAGTGTGCAATGAACAGGTTGCTATATTTTACTCTAATTAATTAGTAAATGTTATTAGCAGACCCAATTTGAAAAATAGTCTGCATATTGCAATATTCCATACAGTTTCTTATTCACATAAAATTTTTTCCTACCACTTAATCACAATTACTTCCCACTTCTATTTAAATTATTGCTTTTTTTGAGTTTGCAAGGCAAGATGGGACTTATATTCTTTTACATGAGCCATAGAATTTTAGTTTTTCATTATTTCATACTTCCTCACTGCATGCTGAATTTCTGAGCACTCGGAAAAGTCATGTTTTCCAAAGTAATGACTTAAGGGAAGAATAGTGTTGCATTGCAGTAACAGATAAGAACTAGTTTGGACTTGAGCATCTGAGTGGAGGAAATATTTACTTAATACAAAAGCAGTGTCATAAAACAAACAGAAAACAAAACTAGCAGCATGGACTCTGAGCTCGTTATCACCATCACAGCATTCCAGTATGGCTTCCCAAACTAATTTGTTGTTACCTGATGAAAAAGAACAAAACAAAAAAAGAATCTCCAGCATGTCACCTTTCATTAAAATTGTGTTTGTCTGAGATTTTGTTATTTGCAATTGCTCATCTGTTAAATTAGAAGTTTTAATTCTTCACAGTTTGTCACCTTTTAAAATTCTGGTCTGTTGACATGCACTTTTTTACAAATCCAAAGAAAGTTGAAAATGCAATTTGAAAGCAAATTAACAGTCATGCCAGCTGCTAAAATAAAGGAAAAGAAAAGAAAAACTCTCAGTCTTCTATTTCATTTTCCTATGCTTTAAAATTAAACCAGTCTTGAAGTGACCCTGTTGGTCATTATTTATTTTTCTAAACAACGGCAATATAATCTAATGTGATGGGATTGCTAGTATTTTATTTTGTTCGAAAAGAGGGGCCTCAAACAGTAGTAGGAGATCATGGAGTTCACGCCCACCCTGCAGGGCTAGTCCTTGAATGCTAGAACCTGAGGTTGCAGTGCTGTTCAGGCCATGTGGAAAGGGGATTTCCAGGGTTTGCAGGTGTTCTAACTACACAAGTGAAGCTTTAGGGATCATGCAGTGCCAAGAATCAAACAGGTGTTGACCACCCCATGTGCCTTAGTCCCAGTACTGTCTCTCCAGCCACTGGGGTTGCTAGTATTTTAAATATCTTCCCCCATAATTCTCTCACTTCTGGAACATAACAAAGGATTATGGTACTTTGAAATAAATATTTATGTTAGATAAAAATAAGCAACAAATTAAATAACATATATAGGACAAGAAAAATGACGATAACATATGTATAACAATAATGTCACTGTTACTGTCACTGTCATCCCGTTGCTCATTGATTTGCTCGAGCAGGCACCAGTAACGTCTCCATTGTGAGAGTTGTTACTGTTTTTGACATATCAAATATGCCACGGGTAGCTTGCCAGGCTCTGCCGTGCGGGTGAGATACTCTCAGTAGCTTGCTGGGCTCTCTGAGAGGGACGGAGAAATCGAACACGGGTCAGCCGTGTGCATGGCAAACACCCTACCCGCTGTGCTATCACTCCAGCCCAACAATAATGTATAAAAATGTAATACATGAAAAAATTATAAATATGTAATGAACTAAATCACACAAAAATAAATATGCAATAAGTTTTTAGAGTAAAAAAATTATAAAATTGCAAATTTTTCAGGCATGAAAAATTTTTACTATATGCAATGATGAAAAAATGGAAATTAGACATAATGCTGAAATGGCAAAGTTTGAAAAATGCTATCTTAATTTTAAGATAGCACAGTTTTTATACTATATATATTCCATGTATATGTATTTTTTGCTGTGATCTCAATGCAATTTAATTGATTCAGGTGTTTACTATTATCATTACTATGGCTTTGTTTGGTATACTTTGAAGTTAAGGAAAATTCTATCTTCAATCTGCTCTAATTTAGGATAGCTTTAGCTATTTTGAATCTTTTAGATATTTTCACAATTTTTACAAATATTTATTATTGTTATAGAAGAGCAGTGGAGATTTAATAGTGATTAAATTAAATATATACATTACTTGAGTACAACTGTCTGAAAATTTTGTACTTTATTAACACATAGAAATTTGTCATTAGCAAAATACAGTGACCCATATGCATATATTCATTGTAACACTGTTTGAAATCTTAAGCTATATATTCATGGAGGAATAATTCAATGAATTATAGTACATTTTTGTAATCAATAGGCAAACATTTTTTCTTCTCTAAGGGAATCAACTAATGACTATAGAAAAAGCAAATTGCAGACCTAAATACATAATCTTTACCATAACTTAGAAAAACATAATTAGCGTGACATATCTTAGGCCTATACAATAGTTGTGAATGTATAGTTTATTTAATTATAAATTTATTTTAAATAAATTTTATATATAAAAGTTTAAACATATTTAAGTTTATAGCTTTATTTGAACTTTCCATATTTTAACCTACATCTTGTATTTTGGTTTTATCAGAAGACATTTTCAGGTAGATATAATTCTTGGGAAAGGAGAACATTCGTAAGAAAGAGATGAAAAGGTAGGGAGAAAAAACTGCTAGTACATACACTAAATAGTTAATAGGAACCACCATTATAGATCTTTAGAGAGATGAAGCAATAAAGTAAGGAGAGCAAGAGTCTTTTACTCTTTCATGTGTATAAAGTAAATAAAAATCAAATGATGTGCCTCATTTGCTTTAATACCAAATAAGAATGCTTTTCTAAATTGTCTTAGAACTATAGTAAGCACAGAGTACCAAGATTAGAATAGGAAAAAAATTGAATTAGTATTTGCCCCTATCATAAATATTGCTAGAGCTGCTATCCCAATGCAGTCCTGCCTGGGACTTACCTAAAGATTGTTCAACAAAAATATACAGAAGATACCTTAGGAATTACTAAATGCCATTAAAGATGAAAATTGCTCTCTGTATTTATATGATGTATGTAGATAGAGGGCCCAGAAACATTGTGTGAAATCGAACGTGGGAACAAAGACAGTCCGATGCTCTGAATCACTTCTGTGTGGAATATTATTTTGCCTCTTCTGTGCAGCTCTTATAAACATCTTTGTATGGTTGTATTGATGTTATTGACATTATGTATGGCTCTTCACCTAATATTTCCCAGAGAGTCACAAATCCATAGAGTAGAAGATAAAGAGTTTACCTTGGTTGACAACACAGTTCAGGGGTCACCACAATTCTTTTTCTGGAAGCTCCTTAGTACCCATTCTTAATTCCTGGCATACACGTTAGTGGAGGTGGGAAGTAGTCTTCTTGTTGCATACAGCTAGCAACTAAGCATTTTAATATGATGTTATGTGTTTCCTTAGGGTGGTGTTATTACTAATTATGAGGTCATCTTAAGATGTACCTTGGCACAAAATTTGACCCTTATTTTGCAGTTCCTTTTCTCTTTTAGTTAATTCCAAGTAGAGGTTTAGAAGACTTATCTTGGGACCTCCTTTCAAAAATTTTATTTTTGGGGGCTAGAGTGATAGCACAGTGGGTAGGGCGTTTGCCTTGCATGCGGCCGACCCAGGTTCGATTCCCAGCATCCCATATGGTCCCCCGAGCACCGTCAGGAGTTATTTCTGAGTGCATGAGCCAGGAGTAACCCCTGTGCATCACTGGGTGTGACCCAAAAAAGCAAAAAAAAAAACAGTTTTATTTTTTGTGGTAACAGTACCACAAGGGATAGACTCTGAAGAACTCTTGATTTCTTATTAGTCAGGAACACTTTCTTGACTTTCTTGACTAACCTACCATGTCATACATAGTTTTCAACCCTGGAAGATACATTTTTCTTCTTCCATCCAAGGAGATGAAACATCACATTTTCATTATCCTTTTAATTAGATCTTCATTATACTTTCACATGGATATTTAAACTAAATTGAACATGCTAATTAATAATGTTTGTACAATTCAAATGGTTGCTTGTTTCCCATAAAATTGATGTGACAACTGACAAAGGGAAAGTTAGGATAATTTTATTTGCATTGCCAAGTTGCTTAAGTAGAAATAGAGATTAAAATTATAAGTTTAGGCATTGCATTACATATTAAAATATTGAAAATATTAGTACTTAATGTATGATTTTATTGTTAATTCATAATGAATGAATATTGAAAAGAATTTTAACATTTTTTATCCTAGGATAAACATAATTGGATTATTTTTTCTGCATTATTTTGCTGTACATTATTCCTATAATTTTCTACTGGGAAATTTTTGAGCATCATGGTGAAGCCCAGGGCAGTCACCACCAAGATATACCAAAGTGACATATTAATCATTTTTTTTTGCTATTTTTGGGTCACACCCGGTGATGCACAAGGATTACTCCTGGCTCATGCGCTCAGGAATTACTTTTGGTAGTGCTTGGGAGACCATATGGGATGCTGGGAATTGAACCCGGGTCGGCCGCTTGCAAGACAAACGTCCTGCCCGCTGTGCCCCAGCCTCATATTAATCATTTTTAACTAAGGAAATAGGTTATGAATGAGTGATTTTGTAAAAACTCAGGAAACAAATTCCCCTTAAGGAGAACACTCCCTGCACTTTAAGTAGAAAATAAAAGCCTATCACTACAAAGTCTTTTCTGTTTGTTTGTTTGTTTATTTTGGAGCCACAACCAGCAATGATTCTCAGGGGTTACTCCTGACTCTGCACTGAGGAATTATTCCTTTTTGTACTCTAGGACCATGTGGAAAGCTGGAGATTGAAACCTGGTCAGCTGTATGCAGAGAGCAACATACATGCTATACTATCTCTTTAGTCTCCTCACCATCCCTCTGTCACTGTAAGTTTCCCTGTTAAGAGTAGTTCTGCAAAATTCCTTTCTGAATTGCTATCTAAACCACACAGTCATTTTGATGTAAATATGTTGTCTGTTCTTACACACTGTCTCTTATACATATATACATGAATATGCACATGTATATATATGTGTCACTTGTATCACTTGTCATCCCGTTCCTCATCGATTTTGATCAAGCAGACACCGGTGACATCCCCATCTGTCCCTATTGTGTGCTAGTGTAGCCCAATGACATCTGTTCATTCCAGGAACACGAAGAGCATCAAACTGTTCATTTAGGGTCTTAACGAAGAAGTCCGACCATCTCATACGTGGGCAGCCAGGCATTCTTTTGACATCCTGTGGAATCCAGTCAGTAACAGCTCTAGTCCAGTGGTCATCTCCAAATCACATTATGTGCCCGGCCCATCTGATTTTTGATACCTTGGCAAATGAGTAAGCATCGCTGATTCTTGATCATCGACGGAGGTCCGGATTCTTTCTATCACTTGAGTGAAACGTGATACTCCTAGCATGGCTCTTTTGACTCGTCTTTGGGATACCCAAATAGCATTCTCATCCTGTTTTTGTAGGGCCCAGGTCTCTGAGGCATACGTTAGTTAGTTAGGAAGAACGGTGGAATCAAAAAGATGTGCCCGGAGTCGGAGATCCTTCGTCCTCTTAACCACTTCTTCAATGCTCTTGAAGGCATTCCATGCCACTCTCTTCCTCCTGCACAGATCTGGGGCCAAGTATTTTGGCATGTTGAGTTCTTGACCTAGGTACACATAACTGCTGCATTCGAAGATGTTTATTCTTTTGAGAGCAAATGGAACGTTAGGAACTAGTTCATTTCTCATAAAAAATTGTCTTGCTGAAATTCAGGTCCAGTCCGACCTTTCCACACTTATGGTTGAAGTGAGCCAGCATTTGTGCTGTTTGGCTAATGTTTGGTCTTATTAGAAAGATGTCATCAGCGAAGTGGAGGTGGTGAAGTTGCCCAACTATCTATCTTCACTTCCATTACTTCCCATTTCAATCATTGCACGACACTCTCGAGTGTGGCACTGAAGAATTTCAGTGAAATAATATCACCCTGCCAACCCCTGTCTTTAAGTTGATGATCACTTCCTTGTACAATGGTGAGATCCTGGTGATGAATCCATAATACAGCTCATGGAAGATCCTGATGTATTGAGTTTGAATGCCCTGTTTGACTAGGGCTTCGATGACTGCTTCAGTTTCAACAGAATCAAAGGTGTGGAGAGCCTCCACAGGACCGTGCTTAGTAAACAACACCTGTTCTTGTTAATTTCACTGTGCTTTGAAAACAGGATGTCCTGTCACGCCCACAAGGTGTAACTAGCCTATCAGCTGCAGACACTTGGGTGTAAACAAGAAGCGAGAGGTATATAAGGGGGGAAGTCACCTAGCTAGTGGGTTCTCCCTCATGCGTCCCCCTTTCCTTCTTCCTCCTCGTCCTCGTTCCTGATTTCTTCTCTAACGCATGAGAAAGTTCCTGAATAAATCGCAGCCAAAAGGATCTCCGAGTTGCGTGTTTCTTCGCTGGACGAAGTGGCGCGCGACACAAAGGCCTTCTTTAAATCAATGAACGTTTAACAGAACGTCATTCTGAACTCTCCCAAAACCTCAATGAACTTGGTCATCATGTGTATATGGTCGATTGTGCTGAATCTTTTTGGAAACCTGGCTTGCTCTCAGGGTTTTCTTTCATCTAGTGTTCTGTCAATCCTATTCAGAAAGACTTGAGTGAATAACTTGTAGATGACAGACAACCGGCAGATTGGGCAATAGTTGCCAATGTCATGGGTGTCTCCTTTCTTGTACAACAGAACAATCCTGCTGGTTTTCCAATGCGATGGAAACTGGCATATGGACAGCTAGTCTGTGAAGAGCGGAGCAAGTATATTGACGGGTATTGGTGGCAGATTCCTCAGGTGTTCGGGTCTGACCTTTTCTGGACTAGGTGTTGTACACTTCTTTATCAACGAAATGGCATGTCGCATTTTGGAAGGGAGAATGCTGGGAATGACATATCCATCCTGTGGAATTTGGTATATGAGCAAGAGGACGTGGCTATCAAAGAGATCTGAGTAGAAGTCAAGAATAACATTCTCCATTGCCCTTCTGGAAGATGTAATAGATCTATCAGGATGTCGGAGGACAGTCATCTTGGTCTTATAGTTGGCAAAGGACAGGTGGTCATTGTAAATATTTTCCCAGCTTCTGCTGTATCGGACAACACTGCTGCTTTTCTCTCTTTGAGGTCTTCCTTTGTCACTTCTCTGCACAGTTTTACAAGCTCAGACGTTAGCGTGTGATTGTCTGAGGCTCGTGCCAAACTGCCAGACTATGTTGGTGAATGATCTTGTAAGTTTTTGAAGACAGACATCTTTTAGTGGCTTCCTCAGTCTCAGCATTCCTTGCATGTTCATGGAGTGCTGAACCAGTCGATTGTATTTCTTGTCAATGTAGTCAATGACAACATCTTCCATTATTGCCACAATGGTGCCGAAGATCTCGCAGTTGGTGGTTGTTCTGGGAGTTCTCTTCTTAAACTTTGCAGCCCTTTCTCCCTACTCTGTGGAGTGGAATTCACATGAAGGAGACAGTGATCTGATCCTGTTTTGAACTTTGGAACAACAGCAACATCAGTCAGGCTAAACTGTCTATTGAATATGATGTGGTGGATTTCATTGTGGAACTTTCCACCCGGAGACTCCTATGTCCAATGCTCAGATTCGGCCTTCTGGAACTGTGAGTTACTATGGATGGTCTTGGACAACATGATGAACTCAGACAGTCTCTCACCCTGTTCGTTCAATTCTAGGTCATGAGTCCCAATGTGGAGTTCTTCGGGCCACCTTCTCTGTCCTATCTTGGCATTAAAATCACCAACAATGTCCTTGTAGAAAGTGTGGTCTTCATTATAGAACTTATCCATCTCCATGTAGAACTTCTCAATTTCTTCTTCATCATAATTGGATGTTGGTGCGTAGATGATGAAGATAGAAACTGCCGGCAATGAGCCACATCTATTCAAATATAAGCATCTGATTCAGGTTGTTAGGCATTCGAACAAATTGATGTTCATGGCCAAGTTCATGTTGACAAGGACATCGACATCACTGACACCTCTACTGTCACATGTTCTGAGTAACAGTTTTTCTTCAGTGACAAAAACGGCATGATGTGATTGATGCCTTCTCATCTTGGTCAGTCCAATGATGTCATACTTGATCTTCTGTGTTTGCACCATCAGGTCCTTGATAGATGCTTCTGATTCTTGCATATGTGCATTGAAAGTACAGTCATCTTAGTCCTTCTTCGTTCTGGCAGCCTAGTTTGGCCCTAAGATTTTAGCAGCCTCTCCTTACTCATCCTTCCCAATGCTGTCATGTTTGGGGCTCTTTCAAAGTCAGGGGGATGAGGCCCATTATGTTACTGTTTTTAGCATATTGAATATGCCACAGGTAGCTTTCCAGTCTCTGCTGTGTGGGCGGAATACCCTCGGTAGCTTGCTGGGTTCTCTGAGAGGGACGGAGGATTTTAGGGTGGCCTCTAATCATCATTACACATGCTCCCAGGTTTCCTAATGCAAGCTTTTGGTCAACTGGCATGGCATGTTGTAACATCTGTGCACTGACAAACAAGCAACTGCTTACATATCTGGGCAGCACTTGTTGGTTCACTCTTGGCATCTTTGTCACTGCCCCCACCATGATGAGGCAGTGAACCATTGAGGGGATATATATGTATATCCATATATAAATTATATATGCTTTATATATACATATATAATTTTTTTAAATCAAATGTCTTAGTTTTCTGTGTGTCCTCCATGCACATGAATTTACTTGGTGTTTTTTCTTCTGTAAATCTAATTGTGTCGATTCAATTATGTGAATAGCCAAAAGAACCTAAATATCTCCAAGAGGATATTGTTCTATCCTTGACATAATGATAATTACCTCGACAGTCAGAATGTGTGAGATGTGAGTGAAAATATCTGCATGTATTTGAATTTCTGAATTTTGGTATCTTTGTTGTATTTTTATGTTTCTTTCCAGTAATATGATTTATCCTGTTGCTATTGTTAATATTAGTATAAGAAATAGTAAGAGAAAAGTTAGTTGTAGCCCATATTTCTTTTTTAGAAAGAAATTGATAGACCTCACCTATCAATATCATGCAGCTTGGAAAAGAGAGAGCTCTTGAACAATGACATTGAGCTGGAGGTTTTTCAAAGCATTGACAAAAGATTGAAGGACTTGACGAAGGGAGAAAATTGGACTCTGAGAATCTTCCCAGCTTTTGTTCAAACAATCAGTGAAAAATACTGGCCTTTGTTATGTTTTCAGCAGTCTCTTTTGAACAAGCAGAGAGTATCAGCTTTTTTCACCTTGTTGACTTTTACTCATATGAAAAATTTCAAGGAGGATATAGAATAAATAAAAGTATTTTCCATATACATCAGGATATAGTCAGTAATGCCATTAAGCTATCTTTCATCAAGACTCTCAATAGTGAATTTGATGTACAGTAAAAAAGAAAAAATATCAAAGTACAAAGATCTGAACTTCCTTCCAAAATCAACATACATGATTGGAAGTATTTGAAATATTTATAGCACAGTATATTTTGCATTGCTATTAATATATATCTAAGTTACTGCTGAGTAGAAATGATATATTTTGCTATCAGTTGTTTTGCTTACAGTAAAGTGTCTTTACATTGATAACTTGACATTGCCATGTTCTTATTTTCTTTCCTTTAAAAATTTTTACAGTTTAAGCATTAAAAGAACATAGTGTTGGTTGTTTCACTAACCTGGGATATGACAAGCTTTGTAAACTCAGTTCAAGCTAAATTTTTTACAAGTAGTATTACACTTTTGATATCTATATTCATTCTAGTGGACAATTGGTGCAGTAAGCTAAATATTTATAGATTATCAGATTTTTTAAAGTGACTAATTTCTATGTTTGGCTTTATGTCTCTTAATATTTTTCCTACATACTATTTATACTTTTTGTTTGTTTGTTTCCATATTTGTTCAGAGTAGTGGATGAAAATCCCTGACTGAAAACACGGCCACAAGTCAAATAGCTTTATGAAATAATAGTTCCCAAAGGAACTGTATTGTGATCTACAAAAAGAAGGGAACAACCATTGCAGATTTAGGTAATATGGAAAAACATTGAATTCTAAAGCATTAATACGAAAGTCTTAAGGCAGTTTAAGCACTGGAGGGAAAAAACATTTTTTTCTGAAAGGACAATCAAGGTCAGAGAGAGAGTACAGCCAATTAACACTTGTCTTGTACATGGCCGATCTCGGTTCAATTCCTGACTTCATATGGTACCTTGAGCCTTGCTAGGAGTGATTGCTGACCACAGAACATTCACAATTGTTGGGTGTGGTCCCACAACTAACCAAACAAAACTGAAAAGTTAATCTGTTAACATCATGTATACATACTCATATATATATTTATATATAGATACAAAATTATAATTGTATATTACACTTATGCTTATTGTTATAGCTCCATAAATGCTTAAAATTTCATGGCCAAATGATTACATGATTATATATATATACCTTTTTATCTTATTTTGTGTGTTTGGGCTACACCCAGTGGTGATCAGGTCTTACTCTTAGCTCTGTGTTCAGTATGTCAAGGAACATATATGATATTGCAGATCCAATCAGCGTCAGCCACTTAGAAGGCAAGTGCACTCCTCTACTATCTCCCAACCCACAATATATGTTTCTAATTAAGTTTGAGCTTCATTACATAGAAGAATGTATATCTTAATTTACTCTTAGGAATGTATTTATCTGAAACATTTGCTGTATGTAGTAACCAATATTATATCCTACACATATTATTAATAGATTCTACCATGCTTTGATATCAAAGTATGACAGAAACTGTACTCAATTCAATGGCAGAATAACTGACCATGTGTCTTGTCTAGGTTAAATACTCTAAGACCTTAAAAAATTTCAATCACTTATTTTACAATATAGTGTATGTATTATATATGTATATGCATATATGCATATAATGTGTGTGTGGTGTGACATATATTACCCTGTATCAAAACTATTAGAAAAGTAAAATGTGAAGGTGCTTTATAAGACTGGAAAGGGAGAAATAATTATTGTTTTAAATACTATAACATCTATGACAATTTTTAGGAACAATGAATCATATTGATATGTGACATATGTTAGTGCTTAGAGAAAAAATACTATAGTTCAAAGGAAAGGATAGGATACAGGTGGTAATATTTTAGGGAGTGCATATTTGTGTGATCCATCTCCTTGAGAATGAAGCTACTATATAAATTGCTTGTGCCTCTTTATGGGACACTTGTTCTTTCTCGCTGATTTATTTATTCAACTATTCATATAAATACTGGTTCAAAGACAGTTGTTGCATTTGGGTTTCAATGTATTGATTTATTTTCTTATTAAGGTTTTCCAGTTTGAACTAGTTCCTGTGAGCCTTTGGAAAGACTTATTATTATGTGATCTTCAACTTCTTTTCTTGTTTTCTTTGTTTTTTCCCCTCCTTCCTTCGGTCCTTCTTTCCCTCCTTCCTTCCCTCTGTCAAAAGCTCTTCTCTCCCTCCCTGCCTCTCTCCCTGCCTTTCCACTTCCCCACTTCTCACCCTTCCTTCCTTCCTTTCTTCCTCCCTTCCTTCCTTCCTTCCTTCCTTCCTTCCTTCCTTCCTTCCTTCCTTCCTTCCTTCCTTCCTTCCTTCCTTCCTTCCTTCCTTCCTTCCTTCCTTCCTTCCTTCCTTCCTTCCTTCCTCTGTGTT
The DNA here is from genome assembly GCF_027595985.1 of Sorex araneus. Taxonomy (NCBI): domain Eukaryota; kingdom Metazoa; phylum Chordata; class Mammalia; order Eulipotyphla; family Soricidae; genus Sorex; species Sorex araneus. The sequence goes on along the minus strand of NC_073313.1, from coordinate 227,702,918 downwards.
TCCTGTCACTACCAGACTCATCTCTTATTTTTCTTGACCAATTCCTAAAATCTACCCATTTCTCCAAAAGTCCTAGTTCTTTAATTATAGAATATTAGCAACCAAGTTATAGGTCCCAGGTATACTTAATGCAATTTCTTTTTGGTCCTTGCAACTCATTCACAAACACACACCTGTGTGTGTGCATGCATGCATGTGGTGTTTGCCTGTGTTTGTGACATCACAAATGATGTCTACAACTTTAATTCATTACCATATGGATTGGATTATTCTAGCCACCTTTTCTTCTTTATCTGTAAACTCCAATTCTAGCAATGTGATATTTGACTTTCACTATCCACCATCAAGTTACATAATTATCCACTTTCTGTAATCTTAAATAGAAATATTATCATTATTAGCATATTATCAACCATGTTATTTTTTCTGTTATTTTACAAAGAAATTTGAATTTTTTAATATTGTGAAGTTTTTACATTCTATTCATAGGTTGTTTTTACACTTCTTTTCTCTTTTCCCTACTACTTTCTTTGCCTTCCCTTTAAATGCACTTCAATATATTTCTGTTGGAGTCTAGGCTAGACTAGGTAGTGCTCAGGAATTTTGAGCGCTCAGTTCTCTGTTTTGTAGTTATGACCAGAAACTACTTTCAATTATTTACTAAGCAATTACTCTGGGTGAAATGTGGTGCGAGGAATCAAATCTGGACCTCTGGTATGGAAACAAAAAACCTGAAACTCAGTTCTTATAGTTACACCTCTGACCTCTGACTGAAATATAAAAATCCTCAAGTTTTTAGTTGTATTTTTGTATTCAATTCCTTTCATTGAACATAGATGCAGGTTACAAGGATTCATAAATTTTATTGCTACTAATAAAGACATCATTAATAAAATAGTGTCAGAACTTGACTAATTTTTAAACATTGAGTGCTAAATATTTAAATAATAACACTATTGTTATCGTATTTAAGCAATGATAATGCATCTCTAAATATAACAAATTTTTTAATTTCTTTTATTATAAACTGCTTATATTGTCTAGTAACATGAATATCAAGTGATTTTATGTTTGTCATTCAGAAGAATGATACACTTTTGTTGAATTAGATAAAAAATTAAAATTATTCAATATAATGTTAATACTTCCCATGTAAATGGAGAATATCTAATGGCTTCTGGAATACCCACACAAAAAATTTATTCATGGCTTTAGGAAAATAATATAAAATATTCCTGTTATAGGCAGGTGGAGGTCACTGTTAAAGTTGAAGGAGGGAAATAGGCATATCCTTGGGCATCATATAGAAGAACATGTAAGAAAGAAGAATTCTTGAGATTTAGTGGAAGTAGAAATAAACTGAGGACTGGAGAGATAGCCTGGTGCCTTGGATTATACACTCTTCCCACAGTTAGTTTGAGCTCAATCCCTAGTCCTGAACTGTTTTCTGGCACTCACAGGAGCAAACTGTGAGCACAGCCAGGAGTAGACTCTGGACACCATTGTGTGTGGCCCAAGTGGCAGGACCAAACCCCCAAATGATTAATTGAAAAAAATCTAAATTAGTTTCATATTTTCAGGTTTTTTAATTTTTATTTTTTAAATTTACCAAGAAAAACTGGTGAAAATGTTTCTTAAATATTATTATAAAATGGGTTTATCCATTCATAGTTTAATTAATGACATTCCTAAAATGTACCCATTTGAATAAAAATATCTTTAACAAAGAGTATTTTTTCACTTTCTGATCCTAGACCTTTAATCACCATGAGTTTTCTTCATAGCTATCAAATATTTTATGGACTATAAGCAGAGAAGTGTAAGAGTTCTTTAGGGACATACATTACTCTTCACAAAGAAGTGCTTGGTTGACATGATTCATAAAATTTCTTTGACATATTACACATCATTTTTATTTTTAGCTTGATTCATTTGTTTGATGCAAGAGAGAAGCAGCATAATTTGTTGATTTATGATTTGTAATATAACTACAACTGAACATACTTTCACACTTTTTTGAAGTATTACTAGAATATGTGAGTTACTAGAATTTAGACTAATGGCACTTCAGACTTTAATTTGCATTTTTCAATGTATTCACATTCTTTTTGGGTCATTGTCCTTGCATTTATTCATATAAAGCAATCAAAATCTGAAGCAGTCAACTGAACACCTTAGTCTCAGAGAAGATAACCTGTATCCATGATAGTGAGAGCATAATGATTTCAAATGTATAAAAATTCATAATCAGTCAAGTCTTTGCAAAATTACTCTGAATTGACATTTTAAAAACATGTTCTACTCACAGTTTGAGTTAGTTGGTTTACCATCAGAATATTATAACAATCTGAGCACCTTAAAAAGAGAAGAAATTACTGTGAAATGATAACAACAATTAATACACATTATAGTTTCTAGACATGAGCATTTGACACATGTAGATTTTATAAGGAGTGTGGATAAAGTAAACTTCTGAAGACGGCTCTGGATTTTCTATGTAGTATTAGTGGTATTTGGAAGAGTGATGTGAGAACTAATATCAACATCTGCTAATTTAACTATTGACTATTTCTATCAAACCGTTAAGTTCTCTTGGAGTTGTAAAGCTATAGGGAATCTGAGAAATCATCTCATCTGAGATAGTAGTATTGATTAACAATGTGTTGAAGTTTTTGTTTATTTTGGCCACACCCAGCAGTGCCCAGAGATTACTCCTGGAGCTACATGCAGGAAACATTCCTAGCTGTGCTGGGGGACCATATAGGGCTTAGGGATTCAAACCTGGGTTGGCTGCTTGGAAGGCAAGCATGCTACCTGTATATACATGTAATACATCTCGTCTGAGCTTTACTTCCCTAAGGGATACCCATGTAGGGTTATTATTTAAGAAATATTTGTTCAGTCAACAAGTAAACTAACAAAAAACTGAGAAAGTTTTTAAAAAATATCAAAACTTTTAGAATTGGTTACTTAGCATTTTGAAATCTAGGTCTTTTGATTCACAGTGTTTTTTCTCAATTACATCATTCTTTAATTTTCATTAAATTACTTAGTAAATGTTTTTGGTAGGCTTGTGTATAAAATTAACTAAAAATCTAGTTATTAAGGCATAACATTAGTAAATATGATATATAATATTTTTAGTGCAATTACACCTCTTCAAAATCTTTCTTATGCTACTGCAACCACCATCCAAGCACAATATCCCTCCCCCACAGTCTCTCCTAGCCTCTCTACCCTTGAAACAGAGGCTTCTTTCAAATAGTGGAATGCAGGAAAGTTTTTGCAATATTATTATCATGCTTCTTTAAAAAACTATTTGTCATTTTAGTATCACTTATAATAACAAAAATTTGTAGCCTATTAATATTGTACATGTTATATAAAATTATCACTAACATTATATTAATAAATATTATTTATAATATAATAGTAGCACTGTAGCACTGTTCTCCTATTGTTCATTAATTTGCTGGAGCGGGCACCAGTAACATCTCCACTGTGAGACTTGTTGTTACTGTTTTTGGCATATTGAATACAACACAGGTAGCTTGCCAGGCTCTACCCTGCTAGCAGGATACTCTCTGTAGTTTGCTGGGCTCTCGGAGAAGGACAGAAGAATCAAACCTGGGTTGGCATTGCAAGGCAAATGCCCTACCTGCTGTGCTCCAGTCCAATATAATAGTAATGAATGCAAATTCATAATATAATGTTTTATTGACAACTTAAAGTAATTATTAAAATTATTTAAAACTTTTTGAAAAGTAGATACAGATCATATACATTTTTGTGTTATATGTATTTATCGATCATGTGCATTTCTATTATATGCATTTATTGGCCTGGGTTCGATTCCTCCGCCACTCTCGGAGAACCTGGCAAGCTACCAAGAGTTTCTTGCCCACACAACAGAGTCTAGCAAGCTACTCGTGTTGTATTCAATATGCCAAAAACAGTAACAAGTCTTACAATGGAGACGTTACTGGTGCCCACATAAGCAAATAGATGAGCAATGGGATGACAGTGACAGTGATACAGACTGCTAGGGCTGGAGTGATACTACAGAAGATAGGGTGCTTGCCTTGCAAGCAGCCAATCCAGGTTTTTAATCTCTATTCCATATCACCTCCCAGCACCACTAGGAAGTGATTCCTCCAGCAGCTCCAGGAGTAATCCTTGGGCATGACTGAGTGTGGCCAAAATAAGCAAACACATCTACAACACATCGTTAATCAGTACCATACTCAAGTTAGGAGGGACTCCCCATGCTTTCATCTATGTTTGGACCAAGTCATACATGGTAACGCAGAAAATAATACTATTATTTTTTTCTGAGATATAATCAGACCAAAGTCACTTTATAACTTTCAAAATAAAAGTAAAGTGTTTCATGATTGAACTGATAAGATTTCTTTTCATCAGTTTTATTACAAGAATTAATGTCTATAAAAAGATGTCATTCTAAGTCTGACTGCTTTTAAATTCCTAACTTTACTTTTCAATGAAAGATTTAGTTTAATACATATGCAGTTTAATTAACATATTTATAGTTCTCATATTCATATTCATTAGTTTTGTTCATAAAAGGAGCTTACTGAATATCATCTTATATATAATATAAAACACATATTGACCAAAATCAATACATAATATATTGATATAATATATAATTATATCAATTGATATAACACATAATTATATAGTATCTAATATAGAGTATATATTAGATAGTCTATATTAGAATTATAATATTATTATATACTATAATAATATATATTGCAAATTCCTTTGTATCTAAAGTCACTTTGCTTTTGCCAAAAGAAAGCAGATCCTTGAGATGAAGGTCAATTTTGCAGTTACTATGACAAAGAAGCAAAATAACCTAAAACTAAACCATTAGTGTTCCACCTGATTGATACATTGTCATTCAGAACTTGGTAATAGTTAGATTTATAAGCATTGAAATTTTATTTGACAGATAATTGTAAAGCTAGAATAAATTTACAAAAGAATTTACTGTTATTTTTTTCTTAGCACAAATAATTATGCTGCTTCCACCTTTAAAAGAATCTTATTACTTAGCGCCTCAGGCAAGGGGTGGATGGGACAGATCTGAATAAACAGAAATACTTTCTTGAAATGAAGTAATACATCTTAAAGCTGTATCATTTTTGCTCTTTCAAATATGACTTTGGATACCAAAAACATTTGTGACATTCTTATTATATACATTTTGATATAATATTGAACAAGTAGTTTCATTTATGTGACTAAGTATCATATACCAAATAACCATTTAAGTTTTACAGTGATAAAGCAGAATGAGAGACACAAAATATTTTATATTACAAAAACAAGTGCTTAAAAGAGTTTTAAGCTGATTTTGAAACCCATGTTCTCCCTTGAACATGTTTCTTACTTGTTTATTTCTGTTTGCTTGCTTGTTTATATACTTTTTCAAGCTTGTATTTTCTCTTGAACACATACTTCCTCTCTTCACCCTTGCTTAATCTTTTGTTTCATTCAATAAATACTATCTTGCTTCATGAAAAAAATCAAACAATTGTTCAAAGGTGAAAGTAATGTAGATAATGAGTGTTTCAAAATGTGAAATTTTATATTTATATGCAGGGTGCCATCTCATACACCATAAAATACCGTACCAGAATAATTTAATGCAACGTTACTGAGAACTTGGAAGAGAGTGTTATTTATAATAGATTACACAATATATAAATGCTGACTTTTCTAGGTTTACCAGGTTACACATTATTAAATGTGGTTGTTCAGAAAGTTGATAACCAATTCAAAAAAAAGGCTGATGAGAGAAATAATATTATACTTATAGCAAACAGATCTTAACAAATCTACAGAAAAATCTGTTTCATTTGTACAAATCCTAATATTGTGTTATGGTATTTGGATCAAAATATAAGGCTAGTTATTAACACATTCTAAACTATGTGTTACATAAAGTAAATATTTATGTTTGAAATGAGAAAAAATCTAAAGTGAAAACTTGCCTTGAAATGTAGGCAACATAGAAATGACAAATATATAAACATAAGACTCTTCTTCCTATTTGTTTACCTTGAATAAACAAATTATAGCACATCCACACAAGAAAACTACAATAGTAAAACATTATGCCACCAATTAAAATAAATTATATCAAAGCATATTTAACATGTACCCAGTAAATCATATAAAAATGAGTTGAAATTTAAATGTAATCAAATGAAATGTTAATGTGCTATAATTCTGTTAATATATAAAGTAAACAAATCACCAGAGAATCCACCATAGCTTTCTTTTTCTAGGTGCCATTCTCTAGTAGGAATAGTTTTAGCTAAGGAAACACTAGCTACAATAAGTAATAAATTTGTTTCAGCAATCTAGCATAATAGAAATTCTTGTTCACACGTATAACAGCAAAGAATTTTTTTTCCGGTCAGCACTAGTTTTCAGTTTATGAATTCACAGCCCTTAGTTCCTTTGGATCATCTAAATCCAGAAAGTACACAGAGAAGACAGAATGGAAGCCATACCTGTTTTTACAAAATGATGCAAATCACGATCTCTCATCTTGTGACCAAGGTGTGGGAATGGCCTGACCAGCTGCTTCCCAGTAATAAACACTCTGGTCTATTGACAAGTAAGTAACACTTTTGGAGTAACTTAGTTCATCAGGCTGCGTTATAAGAATGAAATACAGCCGAGTTTATTGTTTATATAAGGATAATTAGGACATACTTTTCAAAAATCTTGAAGTCAGTAGTGTTACCTCTTTAACTATATCTCTGAACCCTAAATTTCAAATGTTAAGAAAAACTTGAAGTGAAGATTGATTCATTGGTTTAAAATATACACACAATCATACACACGTACATACAAGTGTTCTGTGCCTCTCCCATTAGGGATAATTCCAACAGATCTGGAGATAGTCACAATTAATTTTATTAAAGTAAGAAACAACCCCGAAAAACAGGAAACCCAAGGGATAAGATAAATGTACTGCTAATAGTGAGTTGTTACCACAGATGCCAGGAATTTCAAGGCAGTTTGTACCAGCTTACTGGCATTGTTTATTGACAAAATGGTAAAAGTGAATTCTTGGGCTGCATAATTTTGGACTTCCTTGTTCTAAGGTATTCTCTGCACACATCAGTCAGTGTTTCTCAGAGAGGGAAGGAATTGGAAAATGGTTTGTTGACTAGCCATTTCAGATTTCCCCAGAGATAGCCATTGTTTGGTTTTAATATGTATCCTGACTTTGAAGCTGCTGGTGCACTAGTTTATTTTCTGATAATAAACCGCATACCTATAAGTACTGTGATTTTGAGGACTGTGACTCTCCTTCAGCCATCCAAGTCTGTTTCATTATCATTCAGCAGTGAAACACTATCAATGATTGTTACTAGCAAATAATAATGGGTGATAAAGGGGAAAACAAGAACCATCATTCATTAAGCATAATGACTAAGAGTACATTGCAAATATTACTAAAACTACTTCATGGAAATAAAATAGGGTCATATAATGGGAAAAGTCTAGAAATGGAGAGAAGCTAATAATGGTGTTCTAGTGAAAGTTCCTAGGAGAAAGTTACGGGAACAAGTTATAACCTTATAAAAGTATTAAAACAGGGGTCAGGGAGATAGATAAAGTGGTAGGTCCTGAGTTTGATCCCTGGAATCTCACACACTCTGTGAGCACCTCTTCCCAGTTCCACCTGGCAGCCCTGAGCATTGCTGACCTGAGAACGAGTCACTAGTTAGCCAAGCACACACAGAAAAGTGAGAATTTCTGGGAGCACCCTCTGTAGCGCTCTCCCTTCAGTTTCTCAGGTTGTGGTTTCTATAATAATTGATAAAATGATGTTAAGGTTTTGGAGCTAGAGGTCAACATGTAGGAAATACAAGGGCAATGACTACTTGATTTTGTTTCCTATGATTATCACCCAGAACACTGAAAATAAAAACAAAAGTTTACATTATTATGAACTAGATTAAATTATAAAGAAGATTAATGTGAAGAAAAATTCTTAAATAAGAGAAAGAAGTCTCTTCAGTAGCAAAGCATGTAGGGCCTTCAGTCCATGGTGAGGACTTATACAAGACAGTTTATTTGCTGTGGGAGGGCTAGATTTCTTTAATTCTATTTTTTTTAAAGAAGCATGAGTTTATTCTATTTTTTCTTTTTGGATCACATCCAGCGATGCACAGGGGTTACTACTGGCTCTGCACTCAGGAATTACCCCTGGCGGTGCTCAGCGGACCATATGGGATGTTGGGAATCGAACCTGGGTCGGCCTCATGGAAGGCAAATGCCCTACCTGCTGTGCTATTGCTCCAGCCCCTTTAATTCTTGAATAATAGATGATTCAGGTTTTGCAAAGAGATCAAATTAAAGCGTCTGCCATCATGTATTTATTAACTTACATTTATTGATATTTATTTGTCATTTATTTTAGAAAGAAACATCATAACTGTTGCACTGTCGCACTGCCATCCCGTTGTTCATCGATTTGCTCAAGCGGACACCAGTAACATCTCCATTATGAGACTTGTTACTGTTTTTGGCATATTGGGTAGCTTGCCAGGCTATGCCGTGCGGGCGGGATAGTCTTGGTAGCTTGCCGGGCTCTCTTGAGAGAGATGAAGGAATCAAACCTGGGTCGGCCACATGTAAGGCAAATGCCCTACCCACTGTTCTATCATTCCAATCCAATTTGTGATGCAATTACTTAAAGTTTCATAGCTAGTTTTACTGGCACTTTAAGTTACTTATCTAGGGGTCAGGATATAATACAGCAGGTGCCTCATCAAAGTTCAACTCCCAACACCAGTCCTCTGAACATCACCAAGCACAGTCCTGGGGGCAGCCAGTACTATCAGAGTGGCCTGGAGTATTCTAGCATCACAGGGTCTGAAAGTATCACATCCTGAGGCCTTGCACTGAACTGACTGCCCAGGTGAAAATCACTGGTGGTGCCTCTGGGCCTCCTCAGTGCCTCTCTCCCAGAAGAGAAGGGAACTGGGGAGGGAAGGGAAAGGAGGGAAGATAAAGCAAAGTGAAGTGGAGAGGAGAGAAGAGGACTAGAAAAATATAGAAAAGAACTAATTCTGATTTATTTTTTGGTCTAGATCCTCGTTCACAGGGCTGCACTCTGCAGTGAATTGCAGACAGAATTCCTAGGGCTTCCTTATTATGGAAGAGTTAACCAGTTATCATTTATGAGGGAAACCACTATAACTTTCAATTTAACAACAAACTGTTTGTTTTGTTTTTTATTTTCACTCTCTGGGATTCCTCAGTCCCTCTCCTTCTTGTTTATTTTGTGTAGGGCTGAGTTCTTCAATAGGCACCATGTTACTTTCAATGCAAGGGAAAATGTCTGTTTTGTCCTCATTGTTTTCCCATCTCCCAGTTCCTTATTATCAAAGGGAAACAAACCTCATGACTCAACCCAAAACCTACATTCTGTTGCTCCTATCACATCGCTTATTCCCAAAAAGTCAAAGGCTGTCAAAGATGATAATACGGTCAATGTCATCTCGAAGAATCTGCCAAGTTCTAATGCATATGGCTAGGAAGTGCGCAGTGAAGATTTCTGTTGGTAACACATAGAAACGAAAGAGAAGCACAAATGCCCTTAACACGGATCGGATGGCTAATTTGATACTTGCATATGCTATGAAATGTTTTATTCCACATCTTTCCCTCTCTCCTTACTATTTTCTTGATTTTCATTAGGTGTTTAAATTAGCTATCTCTAAAATGCACTTGATATAATCTTGCTATGAAAAGGTCATGCCTAAATGGAAAAGAGGGTGAACCTGCTGTGAATTTCATCCTATAAAGTTGAGATGCTTCTCAAGAGCTTATAATTGTTCTTTCATGTTTTCCTTTGTGATTTACTATTGTTATGTAGAACTTTCACATAAATGTGACAGCATTATGAAAAAAATAAGGATCAAAAACTAATGGAAAAACCTATTCATTTGTCAGTTATAAAGTCAGATAGACTAGGGCGCATATGCTGCCTGAGCACATGTGCTGCTTGCACCCGCGTGGCCGAGCACATGTGTTGCCTGCATCTCCCCTCTTGAGATGTGTACTTTCTTGCTTTCATACTTTTGTATCTAAAGCTCAGTTGTGTGTAGGGGCTTCCTCCACCCTTGGAGAAGCCCTAGTTCTCTCGTAATTCTTACTATTCTCTCTCCCACTTATCCCTTCCTCCCTCCCTCAGAAACCTCTGAATAAAATCTATTTACTTAAAAAAAAAGTCAGACTAGGAATAGCATTTTTTAAATATTTTGGATTATTTCTTTTTCTTGTTTAAATTTATCCTCATTTTCCATTGAATGATAAAAATAAAAGACCAGTTTCTATAATCTTTCCTGATATCTAGAAATTGGTGCAGTTGACCAGAATTTCATATAATCTCCATGCAATTAATTTCAATTCATAATGTAAATTAGTTCAATTTTCTAAATAAATTCAAAGCCATATGGGAGAAAAGCAAAACTATGAGAAAATCATTTGAATACAGTGTAAACAATTATCTAAGGATTTAATTCAGGTAGATGTGTATGTATGTTTTCAGACAGCTTTGTCCTTGTAACTGTACATGTTTCCCCTCCATGAGATCATACACTTTCTCATCCTTTCTCATGGCTTTTACTCCACAGTGACCCAGTCGACTTAGAACTGTTCAGGCTACTCTGATGGGTTTAGATATGGCTACCATGCCACTTACAACAATGAAACAAAACAATTCTTGTTTGAGATGGGGAAAGACTGTATTTTAAATTGGTTTTGATCCTGGGCACTTTTAGAAACTGAAAACCTATCTGATAAAAAAAAACCCATCTGATAATAGAATCACAAAAGACATATAGAGAGTGAGATCTGGCTTGATTGAACTGAGACTTCAGGTTTAGGAGGAATACATCCCATGTGATGGAATGTTCACTTTTTCTATGTAAATCAGTTTAAACTGATTTTCTATTACTTGTAAAATAGCACATTTTAAGAGCTGCTAAATGTCACTGTCACTGTCATCCCCTTGTTCATCAATTTGCTCGAGCGGGCACTAGTAACATCTCCATTGTGAGACATTTTGTTACTGTTTTTGGCATATCAAATACGCCATGGTTAGCTTGCCAGGCTCTGCATGCTGGTGGTATACTCTCGGTAGCTTGCCGGGCTCTCAGGAAGAAAGGAATCGAATCCAGGTCAGCCTTGTGCAGGACAAATGCCCTACCTGCTGTGCTATCATTGCTCCAGCCCCTACTAAACGTAAAAGAAGATAATTCATTAGGGAATATTGGCATTAAGAAGACTTAATAAATTGTCTTTGAAAACAAGATTCCCAAACTGAATCACTAATCTTTCTTGCATTTAGATCTGTTAATCCAGTTGGATGTACTTATAAAAATTTATTTAGAGAGAAATCAAAAGATACTTAGAAACAAATGAGAATGAAGACACGAGCTACCAAAACCTATGGGACGCAGCTAAAGCCGTGTTAAGGGGAAAATTTATAGCTCTCCAAGCATTCCTCAGGAAGGAAGAAAGGACCCACATAGATAGCTTGACTTCACGACTCAAGACCCTAGAAAAGGACCAGAAAAAGGACTCCAAACCAGACCGAAGGAAAGAAATAATAAAAATTAGAGCAGAAATTAATGACATTGAAACCAAAAAAACAATCCGAAAGATCAATGAAACAAAGAGTTGGTTCTTTGAGAAAATAAATAAGATTGATAAACCGCTAGCAAGACTAACAAAGAAAGAAAGAGAGAAAACTCTAATAAATCGAATCAGAAATGAAAAGGGGGACATCATAACAGAAACCAGTGAGATTCAAAAGATCATTAGAGACTACTTTGAAGGTCTTTACGCCACAAAAAAGGAGAACCTAAAAGAAATGGATGGATTCCTTGATTCCTACAATCTCTCAACACTGAAGAAAGAAGACCTGGAATACCTGAATAGACCCATCAATGTTAAGGAAATTGAAACGGTAATCAAAAACCTCCCCAAAAACAAAAGCCCAGGCCCAGATGGTTTCACTGGTGAATTCTTCCAAACATTTAAAGAAGACCTATTGCCTGTTTTTCTCAAACTTTTCCAGGAAATTGAAAAAACAGGAACTCTCCCAAACAGTTTCTATGAAGCACATATCTCCCTAATACCAAAAGCAAACAAAGACACCACTAAGAAAGAAAATTACAGACCAATTTCCCTGATGAACACCGATGCGAAGATCCTCAACAAAATACTAGCAAATAGGATCCAACAACTCATCAAAAAGATCATACATCACGACCAAGTGGGATTCATCCCAGGGATGCAAGGATGGTTTAACATTCGGAAATCAATCAACATAATCCAGCATATCAACAAAAGGAAAGATAAAAACCATATGATCATATCAATAGATGCAGAGAAAGCATTTGACAAGATCCAACATCCTTTCATGATGAAAACCCTCGCCAAAATGGGGTTTGGAGGAACTTTCCTCAAGATAGTCGAAGCCATCTATCACAAGCCTACGGCAAGCATTATCCTCAACGGGGAAAAACTAAGGGCCTTTCCTCTGAGATCAGGCACAAGACAAGGATGCCCACTCTCACCACTCCTCTTCAATATAGTACTGGAAGTACTTGCGATAGCTATTAGACAAGAAAAAGAGATTAAGGGCATCCAGATAGGAAGGGAAGAAATCAAACTCTCAGTATTTGCAGATGACATGATACTATATCTAGAGAAGCCTAAAACCTCTACTAAGAAACTCTTAGAAACAATAGACTTATACAGTAAAGTTGCAGGCTACAAAATCAATACCCAAAAATCCATGGCCTTCATATATGCAAACAATGAGGCAGAGGAAAGGGACATGAAAAAAGCAATCCCATTCACAATCGTGCCCCAGAAAATCAAGTACCTCAGAATCAGCTTAACCAAGGAAGTAAAATACCTTTACAAAGAAAACTACAAAACGCTACTCCATGAAATCAAAGAGGACATGAGGAAATGGAAACATATACCCTGCTCGTGGATAGGGAGAATCAATGTTGTCAAAATGGCAATACTCCCTAAAGCATTATACAGATTCAATGCGATCCCTATAAATATACCCATGACACTCTTCAAAGAAATGGATCAAGCAATCCTAAAATTCATATGGAATAACAAACGTCCAAGGATAGCTAAAACAATTCTTGGGAAAAAGATGATGGGAGGCATCACCCTCCCCAACCTCAATCTTTACTACAAAGCAGTAACAATTAAAACAGCATGGTACTGGAACAAAGGCAGAGCCGTAGACCAATGGAACAGGGTGGAATATCCCTACACACAACCCCAAATGTATGACCATCTAATCTTTGATAAGGGAGCAAGAGATGTGAAGTGGAGCAAGGAAAGCCTCTTTAACAAATGGTGCTGGCACAACTGGACAACCACATGCAAAAAAATGGGTTGAGACCTTGACCTGACACCATGCACAAAAGTCAGATCAAAATGGATTAAAGACCTCAACATTAGACCACAAACCATAAGGTACATTGAAGACAAGGTCGGCGAAACCCTCCACGATATTGAAGATAAAGGTATCTTCAAAGGTGACACGGAACTAAGCAATCTAGTAAAAACAGAGATCAACAAATGGGACTACATTAAACTAAAAAGCTTCTGCACCGCAAGAGATACAGTGACCAGAATCCAAAGACTATCCACAGAATGGGAAAGGATATTTACACAATACCCATCAGATAAGGGGTTGATATCAATGATATATAAAGCACTGGTTGAACTCTACAAGAAGAAAACATCCAACCCCATCAAAAAATGGGGCGAAGAAATGAACAGAAACTTTACCAAGGAAGAAATACGAATGGCCAAAAGGCACATGAAAAAGTGCTCTGCATCACTAATCATCAGAGAGATGCAGATCAAAACAACCATGAGATACCACCTCACACCACAGAGACTAGCACACATCCAAAAGAACAAAAGCAACCGCTGTTGGAGAGGATGTGGGGAGAAAGGGACCCTTCTTCACTGCTGGTGGGAATGCCGACTGGTTCAGCCCTTCTGGAAAACAATTTGGACGACTCTTAAAAAATTAGATATTGAATTCCCATTTGACCCAGCAATACCACTGCTGGGAATATATCCCAGAGAGGCAAAAAAGTACAATCGAAACAACATCTGCACATGTATGTTCATCACAGCACTGTTTACAATAGCCAGAATCTGGAAAAAACCCGAATGCCCCAGAACGGATGACTGGTTGAGGAAACTTTGGTACATCTATACAATGGAATACTATGCAGCTGTTAGAAAAAAGGAGGTCAAGAATTTTGTAGTCAAGTGGATGGGCATGAAAAGTTTCATGCTGAGTGAAATGAGTCAGAAAGAGAGAGACAGACATAGAAAGATTGCACTCATCTATGGTATATAGAATAACAGAGTGGGAGACTAACACCCAAGAACTGTAGAAATAAGTAACAGGAGGTTGACTCCATGGCTTCGAGGCTGGCCTCACGTTCCGGGGAAAGGTCAACTCAGAGAAGCGATCACCAACTACATTGTAGTCGAAGGCCATGTGGGGGAAGGGAGTTGCAGGCTGAATGAGGGCTAGAGACTGAGCACAGCGGCCACTCAACACCTTTATTGCAAACCACAACAGCTAATTAGAGAGAGAGAACAGAAGGGAATGCCTTGCCACAGTGGCAGGGTGGGGTGGGGGGGAGATGGGATTGGGGAGGGTGGAAGGGACGCTGGGTTTACGGGTGGTGGAGAATGGGCACTGCTGAAGGGATGGGTTCCCGAACTTTGTATGAGGGAAGTATAAGCACAAAAGTGTATAAATCTGTAACTGTACCCTCACGGTGATTCTCTAATTAAAAATAAATAAATTAAAAAAAAAATATTTAGAGAATTTACACTAAAATGATTATTGATATAATTAAAATAATAACTGTTACATTATGTCAGATCAGAATAATTGAGGTAGATAAAGCCTTTAAAGTGAGCTTTTTATAAATCTTCCACAAGAAGCCAGGTCTTATCGTTGGCTGTGACAATGTTTTATATATTTTACAAATCAGTTCTTGTGAGGTTTCACATTTTATAACAATATTGAAATCATTGTATAGTGGCAGTGCCACACACCAGTTCTTTCACCGGTGAGAAAAGATTCTTTCACCATCGTCCCAAATCCTCTTCATTCACACTCTCCATAGCCTGCTCGTTCCCAGTTCTACTGATAACATGTCAGGATTTGTTTCCACTGAGAGTTGTCTAATGTCTTTGTTTCTTTGACTGTCTGTCTGAACGTCATCCTCTGGCGTTTATCTTTTTTCTTTCTGGCTCACTTCTCTTGGCCTGACAGCTCTTTAAAGCAGTCTTTTCCGAAGAGCGTAGCTTCCCCCCATCCCCCCCACTGCTGGAACAATCCAAGGAGAGTGGTTTAGTAGGCTTGAAGACAGTCAGGGCACTTTCCATTTGTTCACTTAAAGAGAGTAGATTTCCTGTGGGTGCTGAGTCAGTTTTGGCACTACTTTTTTTCTGTGAAACCAGCTCTCTGATAAGTACAAAAACAATTGTCAACTATCAAATTGCTTATCTTTTAATTGATAACAAGGATATAGGTGATAACTTTTAGGTAATGACTTTAAGACTGTTTCTAAGTTTTATCAGAAACTAAACGTTCTCAACCACTTATCTTTCCTGCAATGGATTTTTCCTAATTATTTTCAGAAAATATGAAATAGTCTTGACCATAAACTTGTCCATGGTAGAAGATTATGTCATTAAAAGAAATTCTGATTTATGTGAATCTTAGAAGACAAATTTAGAGTCAGGTTTGATAAGTATTATGTGCCAGGAAGATGCTTCCACATATATTCTGTGGTCTTAGGTAGGCTTTTGGTAGAACTGCAAAGTTGCATAAGCTTGAGTAGATAGATTTCAGAGTCATATTTAGTTTAGATCAAGCTCCACTAGATTACTTTTCTGTGTCTCAGTCTCTTCATTTGTGCAAACAGGGACTACAGCATCTGTTCTGAAAATTAAAGCATTTCATCATAATTATTATTTAACACAATGTACTTTAATTTTTACTTTCCTTCCATCACCTAATAATTTCCATTAGCTCAAAAATTGTTCATAAAGGTTGTGAAAAGATTTGTCACTGGAAGTTCAATGAATATATTTCTTATATACTTATTCTTATAATTCTAAAGCACTGAATATTCTTTATTTACTTTGAATATTAAAGATAAAATGCAGTCAGTGAAATTTAGTCTAATATACAAGAACTACAATGTTTTTTGGTAAAAGAATATCCAGGAAATTATTCTATTTCTGAAGAATGTTGTTTTGATATCACATAATAATACTGTCACTACAAATCAGTTATTCAGGAGGATTTTGTGATTTTAAGAAACCCACATACTTTTTAAGCTCATTAGGTGAATTGACAATAACTTTAATATTATTCATTAGGATAAACGTTGATAATTAAATATGCCATTTGAATATGACACCAAAGGAACTGAATAATTTACCATTAGAATCTTTGACTCTGCTGCAATACCTTGAACATAAAAACAGGACATCTTTTCTAATTGAAGGTAATTTATAGAATATGAAAGTGTTCTAACTCTTTTCATTATAAATTCTCATAACATATAAGACAAAATTGATCAACTTAGAATTTAAAATTTCAGAAAAAGTCCCAAGTGTTTATGTTAAGAATGAGCTATTATTACCTTTGAGTTGAGCTGCTATACAAGAGTAAGGAGGTGAAGCAATTTTATTAATATACTCATTGAAGGTAATGGAGTTGATGTTACTGAGAGAGGGAAAAATGTTTTCTGTGTTTTTCATTATCAATTAATCAGTGATAATGAAATCAGTGAGGTGATTGAGAATCATCTTAAAGTTTTGTTTCAATATCTTAAAAAATCATAATTTTCTAACATCTTCCTACTATTTATCTTATAGGAAGAAGGAAATACAATTCAATTTTAATATTTTTCTTCTGTTCTTTTCAATGTGCAGATACTAAGACAAGCAACAATAGTGCACACATTTCACAACTGACATGGAAGCTCATAGAATTTAAACTTACACAACCAGTAAATGAAAAATCAAATATAAATTTCACATCACTGTCACTGTCATCCCGTTGCTCATCAATTTTCTCTAGCAGGCACCAGTAAAGTCTCTATTGTGAGAGTTGTTACTGTTTTTGGCCTATTGAATATGCCATGGGTAGCTTGCCAGGCTCTGCCGTGCGAGAGAGATATTCTCAGTAGCTTTCCAGGCTCTCCAAGAGTGGCAGAGGAATTGAAGCCAGGTCGGCTGTGTTGCAAGGCAAACACTCTACCCATTGTGCTATTTCTCCATCCCAAAATTTCACATAATATTACTTAAAAGTGTATGTACTTTGCAGTATGACAAAGTGAAAACAGTTTAAGTATATGACTTTATAATTTAAGGTCTCTTAAAAGTTATTCAATAAATCTACCTAACTGATACCAAGTTTGAAATAACCGACAGATAGTTGTTAAATCTAACAATTGTCAAAGTCATTCCAATATTAGCTGATGACAATCTCTGAGGAAATACTACTTATATAAAGAAAGATAAATGAAATACTATATCTAAGACTTACTAAGTTTCTCCAAAATCGAATTTACCAAATTTAGCTGTATATCTATGAGTCTCTTCAGCATTTATTCACACCACTTTGGGTGTGTAGGGGAGGGGTGCGTACATCTTTGGGCCACACCCTGTGGTCTCTGATTTTACTCCTAGCTATGAGGGGTGCTGGAATCAAACTCAGGTCAGCTGCTTGCAAGGCAAGTGCCCTATTCACTGTACTGTTGATTAAGCCCCTCACTTCAGTGTTTTAAAGGAGTGGCATCAAATGTTTTCAGTAGAAAAAAGAAGTTTGTTTCTGATAAAAAACTCATTGTGGTGTTCTTTGGCCTTTCTTTTGGAGGCTTAAGGGAAAAGGATGGTTATAATAAAACAATCTGTAGTTCTACTTAGCTTTCTCCTTTTTGTCAAAACTTTTTAAAGATTTTAAAACTTCAAAAATACTTACCTAAGCTAAAAAGAGCACATCAGAGGAAAACCGTTGCAAACTAACAAAAAACTTAATGCTAATATATGAGATAATATGGTAAATGAAACTTTTTGATTTGTTTGCATATTCAGCTCTTTTTTCCTCTTAAAATACCACATTCTTCCCTAAGCCTTCCTTAAATTCAGAAGACGATAAAACTTATGCTATTTGGCTGTCAAATTATCATGCTTTTTTCTTTATGGACTATATTCTACTACTCTCTTTAAACTACTATAAAATATAAATATAATCATATTTGTATGATTATTTATTTGCTATTCAATTTCTCTGTAATCATTTAGAGCCCGCCAATGTTGTTTACTTCATATTATAATTTTTTGAAGGTGAACATTTCTGTTTTAGGACTTGAGAAACCTTTCCAGAGATAGCTATACACTGAAACCAGTCATGTTATATGGGAAAATAAGTATCAGAGGTTGGGGAAAGTCTCAAACATTGGATCCTGATACAAGAATAGAAATAGACAAAATTAGATGAGTATTTGATTCCTCAAGAGTGACTCATATTAACCATTTTGTTAATGGGTACTTGAGAAAATATCCTTGCTAAAAGGCAAGACTGTGAGGAGAAAAAAGTACTTGGAGCATTGTTTAAAGTTATGTCTGATATAAAAGTCCTCGTTTTAAAGAAAGCTAGTCAATAAGGATCTGGTATCTAAATGCCTCTTGGGACGAAGGTTATATGTATTGTATACTTACTATTACTGTCCACTGCAATCTCTCTAGAAATTCTTCTTAGGGTCTGAGGAAACAGGAAGTTCAATGAGTACAGTTCCAAAATAGAATGGAAATGAGAAAATAAAAAAATAAGTAAGTGCTTCAAGTTCAAGATTTTTTCAAAACAAATGAAGAAATTTAATTCTAAGAAATGCAGGTCAGGGGCAAGTACAATGGCACAGCAGCTTTAGTGTTTGTCTTATTTGTGGCTGATGAGAGTTTGTTCCCAATACCACATATGGTCTCCCGAGTCTTGCTAGAAATGACCACTGAATGCAAATCCAGTAATAAGATAAGCACTGTTGGGTGTGGCCCAAAAAACAAACAAAAGAAGTGCCACTAAAAAAATGAACAAATGGAAAAAATGAATGCATTTCAGATAAAATTGCAATAATAGAATGATAAAAATTTTATGTTGAGAATTACATAATTTATAGAAATGTAAAAAATATAATTGGTACAAATTAATATCACTATAATGTAGTCAAATTTTATATGCTAGATACTAAATAGTATTCTACTACTCTGAATTTAGGATTCTGGTATTTAAGTATTCTAGATTATAAAATGCAGAGGGAGGCAATTTTTAAAAGAAAAATGCACATGGTAAGCGAGCATTTGAACAAACTTTCAAGGAATGGTGAGTTTTTCTGGGGATATTCCAGGTTATTCTCTGTGAGCAAGGCTGTTGGCTCTCTTTGAAGGCCTAAAGACACAATTCTGTCCAGACTTAGGTATTCTGCTGGGTATTCCATAGGTTACCTTGTGATATTTGGAGATCATGGGATACAAGGCATGTGCCTTGATCCCTTTATCTTCCTGGCCTTCTTAATAGATAGCTGGACTTATAAAACTTACAGAAATGGAAATGCTTTAAAGTGTAGATATGTCTTTAAGAAGTTGGATTAAAGAAAAAAAGAAGGTACGTAGGATAGAGTCAAGAAGTGATAAATATTTTAGAAAAGTGGATTTCTAACACACTCTTTATTAAGTTAATACTGCTGTGGCTGTTCTAAAGTATAAAACTTTAGCACACTGCTAAATTATTTATACTTATACCATACTGTATAAATCACAAACAACAAGGTTTAAAGACAAATATAATGAAGTAGAAATTTGAAGAGGATTATATGTCTCTAAATAGAGATTTTATAAATAAAATACAATGTGTATATGCTATGAGAGTATACAAATTATAAATAAACAGATAGATACTATTCAAAATCAGTAACAGCTTTTAAGAACACATTTCCTTCCCGCCCTCAGCCCATCTTCTGCCTGTCGATTTCACAGGCACATTACAAAATTTCAGTGGTTGCAACTTACACCTCATGTTTCAGTTGTGATGGGTCTGTGTTTTGGATATGTGGCTATACCGCTCATCCCTATCACCAGTATAACTGAAGACCTGATGCCTATTCGCCATTGCTTCCCATTCTCTTCTTTTCCCTGCATTTCTCTCTTGCTCTGTCCTTCTCTCTGAGTACTGGAGTCAAGGATGATCGAGGCATTCTTTCTTTATTACAGTACATTTCCTCACCTAGTATATACCATGGGTAAGTGAGATCATCCTGTGTTTGTCTTTCTTCTTCTGGCTTACTTCACTCATTGGAATATGTTCACATTCCAACCACATTGCAACAAATTGCATGGTTTCATAATTCATGAAATACTATACATCTGCATAGTATTCCATTGTGTATGTATACCAAATCTGCATAATCCAGTCATTTGTTACTGGACACCTAGATTGATTCTACATCTTAGCTATTATATTGAGTGCAATAATGAATATTAATATACATTATTCCTTTTGAGAGAGTATTTAAAATGTTCTGGGATTAGGTACCCAAAAGTAGGATTGCTGGTAGTGGGAACGGTGTTAAAATATTACATCCCTAAAACTCAACTATTAATAACTTTATAAACACAGTTCTTTAATTAAATAAAAAATTGTTGAAAACAAAAAACACAATTTTCATGACTAAAACTAAAAATCAGAGTGTCGCCTTACAAGATGTCAGTTTATATTTTTGAAATATTCTTAAAAGCATAACAAAATGTTTTTAAGGGAACATACAAATATGAGGATACACATTTAATATTATAGGGTATTTATATATGGAAAAATAAGATGAGAGCAAACAATAAAATCTTAAAAATAAATAGAATTAGACTGTCTCACAAAATACCAAAACAATTACGCTTTTCCAGATAGAATAATTGTTTTAACTCTAAGAAATATCTTTTCTCAGAGTTATTTTAATAGAACAATATTCATAGTATTATGATCATTAAATACTTATGAATCAAGAAAATTATGTCAATTAGAGAATGAAGCAAGTTAAAAATTATAAATAGGAAAAATTATGGTTGAGCAAAGAAAAAATATATCCACCATCCTTTCCACAACTTAACTTTGTATTATATTTAATAGTCAATATAAATTGATAAGAAAAATTAAGTGAAAGTATAAGATCAGAGTACTAGTAAAATTATGACTTGTTGTTACTGTTTTTGGCATAACGAATATGCCACATAGAGCTTGCCAGTCTCTGTCATGTGGGCGGGACACTCTCGGTAGCTTGCCAGGCTCTCCCAGAATTTAATAGAAAAATTAATCAAATTATAATCAAAGAAATTTGACTCCTGACTGTTAATCATTTAGCTACAAATCTTGGATTTTATTAAAATTCACTTTTTCTCTGTATAAAACTATTACAAGAAGGAAAGGTTACTGGAATGTTTTAAGTATGAAGCCTTAATGACCAAACCACAGACTATGAGAAAAAAATATCATATAATAATTATTGTACACAAATAGGTAGTTTGCCTTGCACATAGCCAACCCAGGCTCGGTTCCTCCATCCTTCTTGGAGAGCCCATCAAGCTACGGAGAGTATCCTGCCCTTAGGACAGAGCCCAGCAAGCTCCCCGTGGCATATTGATATGCCAAAAACAGTAACAAGAAGTCTGAATTCAATAGAGACATTACTGGTGCTCACTCGAGCAAATCAATGAACAACAGGACAACAGTGCTACAGTGTAGTGCTACCCAAATTATACAAAGAATCTTGGAAAATAAAAACTTTAAAACATTATTATAAAAATGGCAGGAGACTAGAATAGTTACATCTCTGTAGATATAAAGATTATAAAGAAGTATATAAAACAGGCAACTTGGTGGGTTTTATAGAAATTACAAACTAAAGAAACCATGATACCAATACACACTTGCTATAATGTCTAATATCCCCAAAACTGAAAAAAAGAAGTGCTGTTAAAATAGAGCAATAGAAATTCATTCACAGTTAGTGGGGAAAGAAATGACATAAGTACTTTGGAAAACATTTTGCCAGAAGATCTACATTCTGTCTTCTTGGTGTTAATCCTAGTGATGTGAAACTTCATGTTAACATAAACACCCATCTTCGAATACAGAGAGCAGTTTTATTAATAGAGACTCCATAGATTTGGCCTCCAGTGACTGAAGAA
Source organism: Sorex araneus (assembly GCF_027595985.1). NCBI lineage: Eukaryota > Metazoa > Chordata > Mammalia > Eulipotyphla > Soricidae > Sorex > Sorex araneus. Next base: position 227,680,532 of record NC_073313.1, on the reverse strand, counting down.
TAGTAATTATGGAAAACTCAAATTTCCCTACTTTTACTCACCCCAGCCCTTCTTTCTAAGCGGAATACCAAGGTTTTAGTTAAATACATCCATGATGAAATTTCAGACTTCTCTGAATATATCATAGTAGTATTTACTGAGAATCAACTTTGCAACAGGTATAATACTTGAGTTTATACTAAGATATTTTATACTGATCTAAGGCCCTGAATTATCTACCATACTCTAAAAGGGTTGCCTGGTCTAATTCTGAATTAAAATCAAGAATTTGCCATTTTCCAAATCTCCCTGAGTTCTCTTTTACTTAATTTTCCTGCTGACACTATTCGCTTCATGACTCTTGATTATTTACCCCTCAGTTGTTAGGCAAGATTCATGAATATCATCTGGATCTCAGCTTGAAGTTTGGTATTAGTGGCTTTCTTTGCTCATGTGCCCTTTGATATTGACATGCACTGTAGGGATGGTATTAATGATAAACCCTAATTTATTACTATTTTAAGTCATTTTATTCATTTGCTCCAGTCTGAAGAGCTAAAAGGCATACTTTTAAAAAATGACAACTGGTAATTTATCTTCACTGCAGTCCCTAGAGAGACATATCAATATCAAAGTTCTAGGGCAGGCTGAGAGAGAGAGAGAGAGAGAGAGAGAGAGAGAGAGAGAGAGAGAGAGAGAGAGAGAGAGAGAGAGAGAGAGAGAGAGAGAGTCTCTCCACATAGCACAGAGAAGCCTCCAGGGACATATTGACTGTTTGTTGTATTTTTTTAACAAACAATATGGGAACAAAGGGGAAAATTGTGAGAGAATTAGAAGTGGGAAATGACTTATCAGGTATATAATGTGAAAAATAAATTTAATCAGCATTAGCACAGATATATAAAGATAATTTTTGACAGTGTTATAAAAATTTCAACTCATTTTTGTTATTAAAATAACTGTGTTTTTTTCTAGAGTAGTTTTACACCTCATTACACTTTTAATTACCATTCTAATTTACTTATCTTCCATTTTTTAATCTAAAATAAAATGAGCATTTTTAAATATTATAAAAATTTTGATTCCTATTTAATCTAGTACTTATTTTCTTCTGAACAATTGCTTACTTAGTTATGTATTGATTTGGTAAAAACTCAATTGTAGTTTACAGTTGCTAACATTTAGCCCCACATTTAACCTTATTCATGCAACAAATAATTAAAGCTAAGTAATGATTTATAAATGCTAAAGGTTGACATTTGCACTGCTTTTTTCAAGTTTCAACTTGAACACTTTTTTTCTAGGGGAAGCATTTTTAATTTAATTTAAGAAGCATTAGTTTTCTTTTAAACTATTTGGTGACTAAAATATTTTATTTATTTATTAACCAAAGATTTAATATGGAAAAGTCTAGTAGCACAATACTATGAGCATAACCTTTGAAAGATTACACTATAATAGAGTAAATAAATAAAAGTAAAAATAAAAATAAATAAAAGTAAAAAATAAATAAAAGTAAAACGTCAAACATTCTTTTGCTCTATGCAATCATGAATGAAATACAAGTATTGAAAAAGATTACAGGAATGTAACCTAATACAGTTTTTAAGCAATAAGAAACATTTTATTAATGAGTGATCCTTATTCAGAGATAAGTGAGATGTTATCTGGTATTAAAAGAGTGGAGTATTTTTTTTGGACAAAAGAGATTATATGTAAAGGCTTAATAAAACTGTATCTGTGAGTTTAACAAAAGACCAGAGTAACTGGTGGGATCAGATAGGGGTATAATGTAACTATCTCCCTAGTCTCAAAAGTAATCCAATTTTAACTTTTTCTATACAAATAAAATCTTCCAATGATGGTAAGTTTCTGTATATCTTTGGATACTTTCAGTACCCACAGCCAAAAGAAGAATAAACTCATTTAAATGACCCAAGCTTATTATTATACCCAAAATATAAGATCGAAATTTGGAGGTTTGTGGTAGAGGTTTATAAGCATTGTAAGAGTTTATAACAAGATGATTTTAAATTAAAAGTGTTTTAGATGCAGTAATATTCTTAGGGAAACAGGTCTATAATAAAAGATGCTGTAGAAAAGTAAGAAAGATAAATGGTAAGTTGTTACACAGATGCTGTTATGGACCACTCAGTGTTTACTCTGTGGGATAGTTTCTAGTGAGAACACTTTATTCTTTATGCTTGGGAATGCACAAAATCATAAAAATGTAATGGCTGGTTTAACCTATAAAGAGTTTTCTAATCAGTTAGTTCTTGACAGAAAGTGGAAATTGTATCTTATAGAAGATTTATTCTGCTCTTCTCCCTTTAATTTTCAGAGCTCAGGAATGCTTTGAAGATGTTAGAGAAGCTGATAAATTTTCACAGCATCATATAGAAGCTGTGTGAATAGAAAAAGATGTCAAGAAAAAGCTAACTTGTTTGCACATGCTTCTCAGCTTTATTAATTCATTCCAGATTTATATTGATAAAGATGAAAATTATAAAAGAACAGAATGTATGGATTAACTTAGCAATTTAATCTCCATGACAAAATGCAGAAATAATGAAGTAATTAAATATAACATTTATAGTTTTCTGAATAATTTACTTGCCTAGTAATTATTAGCATGATTATAAAATGGCACAAACAACTGTGTGGTTCAAATATGTTATTATGTACAATATATGCCAAGCTGGCACTTACTAAACATATTTTGCTGATTTTACAGGCAATTAATAAATACTCAGATAGTGCAGCTGTGTTGAAAATGCTAAATAATTAACCAGAAATCGTGTGTGTGTGCGTGTGTGTGTGTATGTGAATGTGTGTGGTGTGTTTCATCTAGATGCACTTAGACTGGTACTAAGCTAAGTGGTACTGGTTATTAAAAGAGCTAAATAATTTAACTACTTTAATGTAAAAACATTTTAGAGGGAAATACCTCTGATTTTTAATCTCTCTTTAAGCCCCATTTGATTTTTAGATAACCCTGTAGTCACAGACATTATAATAAAAATGTTCTGTTTAAAAATTTTTTTTACTCAAAATGGAATCCAAACTGTCTAATATTTTTACCTAAATGGCAGCTATTATTATACATTTAGAAAATAATAAGAAAAGATCTACATAAAATATCTTTTAAATCATGTCTTCTAGGGAACGCCAAGTAAAATGTGGCTAGAGGTCATGTGGGGGAAAGATGATGCAGGCCAAATATAGACTAGAGACTGAACACAATGGCCACTCAACACCTTTATTGCAAACCACAACACCTAATCAGAGAGAGAGAACAAAAGGGAATACCCTGTCATAGTGGCAGTGTGGGGTGGGGGGAGACGGGACTGGGGAGGGGGGAGGGATGTTGGGTTTACTGGTGGGGGAGAATGGGCACTGGTGAAGGGATGGGTTATCAAACTTTGTAAGGGAGAAACATGAGCACAAAAATGTATAAATCTGTAACTGTACCCTCACGTTGATTCACTAATTAAAAATAAACTATTAATTAAAAAAAATCATGTCTTCTAGACCAGTAGGAATTGAAGTTAGATGTGCTGAGGTCAGATCATTGTGTGGAGTATCTAAAACTTGAGTTTGATGGGAGAAATGCTATGACACATGCATTATAGCTGAAATTGATTACCAAGTGACATGCTGTCGTATTGTAAAAATTGAAATCTGTAGGTTAGATCAATTCAATTTGAAATCTAGTCTATGTCTTTTGATAATAGCAACGTACCCATTGAAAACTGGCAAATGTGTATTTTCTGCAATAATAACATATATATGAAATAACCATTCATTTATTCACCCTAACATGTTGATATACTTTTTGCAAATTCTAATCTAGATATATAACAGTGTGATATATGACATAGATAAATGTAAGTGAAGAGGTAAAAAAGCAGTAAAGGAATGAATAGCAATTTATGGGAAAAAGCAGTAAAAGAATGAATAGCAACTGAAAAGAAAAATAAACTGCTAGGAGGGAATTAGCATTCCTCAAATGAACTAATTCTATCGTTATGTTACATTGTGTAATTAAGGGATTTAGTTAAAACACACAAACTCAAGGATGATACAGAAAGATCTAGGAAAGAATTTATTGATTCAAGTTCTTTCAGAGATTATTATTCATATTTCACTGGTGATAAGTATTATGCAGAAAGATATATAATAATGAGATCACATAGTTCTTATGTGTTAGAATACATAATCTATTTATATTCTTACATACTTACACAAAAACCAGAATTAGCAGCTAAAGTTCCTGATTTGGACTTCATTTTAGAATCTTTACTACCCATATGTGTGTATAGTTGTGTTTTATTTTTAATTTTAGTTTGTTTCTGCAAGGGAGTTTTAAAGAATTATAGTGAATATTTTAACATATAAAGACACATTCCAGTGTCCACAATGTTTCTAAAATAGTTTCCTAAATAGTTATAATTCTTGAAATATTCCCAGGATTAATAGTATCACAATACATACATAAAGTAGATAATAAAATATATAAATATACTGTATAAATATAAGTATACTGTATAAATATAAAGTATAGATAGTTATACTGTAGAATAATCTTCTGAAAACATGAATGATTTAATTAATGGAAAAAATAGAATTTTTTTTTTCTTTTTTAGGTCACACCCTGCGATGCACAGGGGTCACTCCTGGCTCTGCACTCGGGAATTATCCCTGACGGTGCTCAGGGGACCATATGGGATGCTGAGAATCGAACCCTGGTCGGCCGCGTGCAAGGCAAACACCCTACCCACTGTGCTATCACTCCAGCCCCGAAAATAGAATTTTAATATTTGAAATTCCTGTGGTCTTTAGGCCATGAAATATTTTCATATAGTTTAAAATTTCTTTAGAGTATACCTGGAGAAACAGTAAAATAGGTAAATAAAATGCTTGCTTTGCTTATGACTCACCCTGGTTTAATACCCAGTACCTTATTCGGTATCCCAATCCCAGTCAGATGTTATCCCTGAGCAGAAAGCTAGAAGTAAGGGCTGAGTACTGTCAGGTATTGTTGGGGTCTCAGCAGCCAGCCTGAGACTTTGACTAAATACCCTGCCGTCCCTGAAAGCAAGAGCAGGCCCTACATTCCACACCCTCCTGCATTCCACACACAGGCACTCTGGTTGAGGAGACAATGGGATGAGGGGTGTGGCAGTAAACATTTACCTGAGTTAGTTAACTCGGGCCCTGACATTGGGGAATACAAATCTTAACTAGCATCTGCACTGAGCTTGACGAGATAAACATGATACATGCGTGGAATGCTCCCCCCCCCCGCCCCCAGATTGTGTGCATAAAACCCCCTGTGTAAGAATCAATAAACGGAGTTTGCTTGACCACCAGGCTCCCCTGCTCTGCATGGTGACCTTCTTGGTCGGTTTCTTTCTGGGCAGTAGGAATCCTGAGGCGAGCAGACGGCCAGGGCAGAGGCTTCTCCCCTTTCCACTCCCTCCCCCATAGGAAGTAAGTCCAGTGACTTCGGGACTCATCCTCCAGGGTGCCGGCTCGACTGGCCAGGACCCCGACATGGTATGAATCAGAAACCAAAATAAATGATCACAAAACTTCTATACAGCCAGCAAGTAAAATCAATCAGGGTAGAAATCACCCTATGTTAATCTTTTTTTCAATTAGTGATTCAATATCTTTATTTATATAGTAAAGATAAAAAAATAGTGAATGAGATATGTCATGTGTCTGTGTAGTACCAATCAATAATCACTGGGAAATTCTGAAGTTTAAAACTTAAAAGTACCAAGTTCAGAATGAGAACTCACAGGGCTGGTACAGACACTTTGCAGCAACAGGCCCAGGTTCAGTCATTGGCATCAAGAACGACCTAAAATTTTATTTATTTATTTATTTTTACTTTTTGCATCACACCTGGAGATGCACAGAGGTTACTCCTGGACTATGCTATGCACTCAGAGAATTATTCCTGGCTGTGCTCTAGGGACCATATGGAATTCCACCTGGAAATCGAACCCAGGTCAGCAGAGTGCAATGCAAACGCTCTACCCACTGTACTACCACTCCAGCCCAAACCCTAAAATTTTAAATACTTAAAAATACCTTTGAATTTATTTTGAATTAAGACTTAGTGCTACAAATTCATTAAAAGTATTTTGTCTCTACAAAATACCCATTTTATTTGCCTTTAACTATTACCTGAAAATAATTCTCACCTCTGATCTTCTCAAGATCCCTTTTATGCAAGTATATTTACATATCATTTTCCAGTTTCAAGTATTTCTGCATATTCAAAGTCCTTGAACTCAGATTTTGTCCAATTTTGTCCATTATCTTAAGTGCTTTAAGATGAGTATTCCCTAATAAATTTGACCAATCACACTCCTCTCAATTCATGGTGTTTTATTATCACCATATACATAGTTTGAATATACATATACTCTAAATCTTGACTATATAATTAAATACCAATAAATTTTCTGCAGTATTGACTAGACTCTTTTTTGGTAACACCCACTTCTTTTACTATCTGGAAAAATTGTGTCATAAGATAAATACTATGTTTGTTTGTTTTTTTTTATCCTAAAGAATTCAACCCAGTGCGACCACTTATATACCTACTCTTTCTTGAAAGGTGTAATTTAATGCAATGATAAGAAAAAGCATTGAAAATACAGAGAGTATAAGCAAAAATATAATGGGACCTATATAGCTCAACCTATGGTTAAGCTTCACAAGAAAGTAAGGAATGTCTTGATAAAGAAAAATGAATACCCAGCTTGAAGAAAACTTATTGATGTTATGGGCTTTATGTTTTGTGCTTTACCGGCTACAGTTTACTCCAAACTGCACCTATTCCTATGGACTTTCTGATTTCTTTTACACCCCTTTGTCACAGTTTGAGAATGTGGACCTAATGTCTGTCATTAGGAGGAAAAAAAAAAGATTTAGTGCCACATTTTTTGAGAAAAAGTTGTACTCAATATTTGAAAGACATTTCAATTTTTTTACTTATAGAAATAAAGAATAGGTTTGCAATAATAATATAATAAAATTTTTTAAAAAGAGTAGGTTTGCAGCAGATTCTTAGATATCTAAACCCACCAAATTACCTATCTTGTGGCTTGTATTTTCTTGAGATTTCTTGATATTTCAAGAAATGAAAAGACAATAAAATAGCTGTGAAAATTATGCAATTTTGATTGTTTTAATCGATCAATTTGTTTTTAATGTAGGCAAAAGATACAACTGTTGATACAATTCTAGAGTTGAAATTCATTAGACAGTAAAGCTCTAATATTAAAACCAGTTAAAAAATCAATTTTTTATTTGAGGATTGTTACATCTCACCCTAGGGTTGTTAAGTCCTTGTCTGATGATTCACTAAGCTGTTTATTGCTATTTGAACCTCCTGGGTTCATTGTTTTTGTTTGTTGAATTTAGTTGCATTTTATGTTACTTTTTCATCTAATTGGTGTGCTCCTACTGAAGTTCAGTGTGAGGAATGTGGATGCGTAGACTGGTGTCTATGGTCTGGGCCAATGGGTTGACATGGCAGTGATTGTGGAGGTGGCAATGGCTCCTGGGGCTTCAAGAAGTAAGGAGCCAGGTGGAGGGAGGCTGCAACTCCCACTCTCAGAATATCCCAGAGTTCTCAGCCTGGACCCTGAAATATTTTGAAGTCTGGTATCTCTGCAGAGTATTAGTACAGCTTTGGAGTTGAGCTGTTGGCATGGTTACAGCAGTGGAGTGAGGGTTGTGGCTGTAGGGTTTCAGTAGGGCAGGAATTTGTCCTGCCTCCTTCCCTAGGGTGCCCCCGGAAATTTTAGCTTGAGGGACCAGTGTATCCATGAATTTTAGCTACTTGGCTTCTTTCTCGCTGGAGATTTAGTTTATGAATCTGAAGAACAGAACTGTTGGGTGAGTCAGCATGACTGTGGCTCAAAAATTATGAGATTTTTAAATAGCAGCTGTATGTATACTAATTATGCAGTGACTTAATATGTGCTAAATTAGTACACACGGAATTTAAAATAAGAAGGTTTGGGGAGACCTCTTTTTAAAAGATGGCAGTGCACAATTTCAAGAGCAGTGAATTAGTGGGTGATGATTGAAAGAATTAAAGCACTCAAGGCCAAAGGAAAAGCTAGAGCATATTCTTATATTATTTTCTTTTTTTTTCTTTTAGCTTTTTGGGTCACACCTGGCTCTGTGCTCAGGAATTACCCCTTGCAGTGCTCGGGGACCATATGGGATGCCAGGGATTGAGTTCAGTCAGCCACGTGCAAGTCAAATGCCCTACATGCTGTACTATTTCTCTGGCCCTTAGAGCATATCCTTGATATGGGATTACTGTTAGTTTACTCAAGGAACATAAGGGAGATAAATTTGGCTAAAGCAAAGTGAATGAGTGAAAGAAAATACTATAATATGATACGATAAGTAAAAGTAGCCAGGGAATGTTAGACCTTATAACCTACTAATTCTTGACTCTTGACAGTATCAAATAATTTTTATGAGAACGTGTTCTGATTTTTATTTCAATGATAATATATGAAACAGATTATTTAAGATTAGTTTGTAGTTTGTAGACTATTGCACTGATGGTGACAAGTTGATGTGGAGTTCTATACAAGTTGATGTGGAGTTCTATAGTACAAGTCTATACTTGTACTATATGGCTCCAAGATATTTATGAGTCTCATAGACCAGTTATAATTCACTTTATTTTAACATAATAGGTTTTACTTTTACGTTAACCCAAGAATTATTTAAAGAAGCCAATCACTTAATTAAATAGAAGTCATATCCTCTTGCAATTAGAACAGGGATTATCTCCTCCACCGTACCTGATCATAAGATGGCAAAATAAAGTGGTAAAATTCTGATTACTTTTCAGAGTAAACCCAATAGAATTTGTACAGAGTTAAAGACAAAGAGAGAACTTAATAGATATTTGGGGGAGACGGAAATATGGAATAGTATTTAACTGTCATGAGAAAGGGTGTAATAGTAACAATTGTGGTTGGTGAACCAGTAGTTTAGGAATATTCTAATTGAGGATCTGTATCATATTGGAATTGACTATAAAAGTGAAGGCATTTATGTACTTTAAGAATAAAGCCATAAAATATTTCTGAGATAGGGGCTGGAATGATAGCACAGTGGATTGGGCATTTGCCTTGCACAGGGCTGACCCGGGTTTGATTTCCAGCATCCATTTTGGTCCCCTGAGCACCACCAAAAGTTGATTCCTGAGTGCATGAGCCAGGAGTAACCTCTGTGCTCTGCTGGGTGTGACACAAAACAAACAAATAAAAAAATTCTGAGATAAAAGACATTATTTTTAGATTGAGAAAAGTTCTGTGACCTGAAACAGAATTTGCTGATTGTGTTGATGAGAAACCAGAGCTTGTGGTTTTGACTAGAATGTGTCTTTATGAGTATTGTTAGGATGAATGCATGAATTAGAAACCACTTTTATTTTGTTACCAATTCTTTTTTATTCATATTTTTTAAATCTTTTTATTAGTGAATCACCAAGAGGTACAGTAATAGACTTACAAACTTCCGTGCTTGAGTTTCAGTCATACAATGATCGAGTACTCATCCCTCCACCAGTGCCCAGTGCCCATTTTCCACCACCAATGGTCCCAGCATCCCTCTCACTTCTCCCACCCCATTCCCCCCACCCCACCCCGCTTCTGTGGCAGGGCATTCTGTTTTATCTCTCTCTCCTTTTTGTTAAAAATTATTGTCTTAGAAACTAGTATATAATTTTTTAAAAATAAATATATTTAAGGTCTAGGAAATGGTTTAAAGAACTGTACTACATGCTTTGCATCTGGATTGATCCCTAGTGTGTCATACTCCCCTACCAATAACTTTAGTGCAGAAGCATTTAAAAAATATAGCATTGAATAAATAAGTAGGTCTAACACAATGATTTTTATTTTTGTTCATTTTTTATGGAGGTGACACCCAACTATGCTCAGGAATCATTCCTAACTTTGCACTCAGGAATTACTCTGGACAGGCTCAGGGGATCATAAAAGGTGCTGACAATCAAAACCAGGCTGGCTGAGTGCAAGACAAATGCCCTACCTGCTGTACTGTTGCTCCAACCTCAACACAATAGATTTTTGTAACACCTGTCCTGCCTTTATATTTCCACTAAGAAACTAGTATCATCAATATCCTAAATCACGAATGACACAGATTTCCATGTGTACAGTTACAGAGGAAAATAGAAAAACAGCATAAAAATATGATCCTTCAAACTCCTCTCTCATCTCAAAATGTAGAAATGGATGAGAGTAGGAAACAAGAGGAAAAGGTTATTTATGTCTTTGTTCAGAAAATAAATGTGCACTGCATATCCATGCCAAATGTTATAGCAGGGAAAGGCGGCTGTCTCTCTTTTGGCAGAAATATAATGAGGTGGACCTATGATATTTCTACAAGTGAGAAAATAGTATAGTGAAATAGTGGAAAAGAGATCTCTCAACTTGAACAGTTGGACGCCCTCTTCATAAAGAGATTGTTGAAAATGTGGTAGGTCTGTGGCACTTAAATGATTTCTAAGAAGGCTTTAACTGTCGGACTCTTGAAACTGATCTTTGAAACTGCTCATGGATATTTTGCTTCTATAAGATCAGAGAAAGTATATATACTTCATGTAAGGTCACTCCCTGTCTTCTGGAACAGAGCAATACATTTTCTAATAACGTCTATATTTTCTAAGTGGGAATCAAATCTATAAAGTAACTTTAACAAAGGTAAAAGAATAACTTATCTGTGCAAGAAAATTTCACTAAGATATAAAATGTTATTTTACACTTGAATGTGTAGTTGATGAAAATTTATTCAAATAACTCTACATTAATTTAGCATTCTAATAATCAGACAGTATTTTTAAACCTATACTCCAGTAGTATGCATAGACAGCGCACTCCTTTTAGTTTGTTTAATCAACATTGGCAATGTTGAAATAGTCATCAGCAACTGAAAGTGAATTAAACATTAGTCACTGACATTATTTTACACATTCTAGTAAATTGAGTACATAGATTCTCAATGAAGACTAAAGAGCTTATGGTGCTATTGGATTATTTCTGGATTATTTACTCTTAGAAAATATATGATAGAATACAGAACAGCAATATAACTATACCAAAACTTGCTTAAAGGGATTGAATAGAGAACTTATTAAGCTGAGCACACACTTTACATATGGGAGACATGGGTTCAAGCCCTCACACTATAGATTCACTTGAGCACATCTAGGGGTGACTTACTGAGCACAGAGCTAAACCTTCTGAGCACACACATCAAGAATTTTTGGGTGTGACCTCCAAGGCAAGCAATAAATAAAACAAGTAAAATATTTTATTAACTGTTAATATGAAATTATTTTTAATAATATAGCTCTAATCTTAATGTTAAGGAAAATCTAGATTAAATGAATCTGTAACTATGGTTTTCTGTTAAACCAAATTTTACAGAAGCTTCTTTCTAAATTCTTCTTGAACATTAATCAGAAATTAATTTTTAATTCTCATACCTGTTACTATAACTATTCTCTTTGCATAATGATGGTACTTTCAGTTTCTTAATATTTTATTAAAATATCAGAAACTTTAAATTTTTATTTTTAGGATTGGAAAATCTTACACAGTACGGTTATTTAATAGTAGCTTAATTATAAGCAAATCTTAAAAATGAATTAAAAATTACACATTTTATTTTTATTATACGTTTTATATGTACCTCCTACTTGTATGATTTAATACCATAATTTTGACTGTTGAATTTTGACTTTTTTTTAAAACAAAATCTTAAAAAGATTCCATTTAATTTCAGAATCAGAACTCTGGTACTTGATTGATTAAGGAATTTAGAACCCATTCTGTAATTCAAATTTTCTGTTCATTTATTCTCTTTTCATTTATGCATTCCTTGAGATTCTGTTCTTTATAAGTACTGCCTGGGAAAAAATTACTAACACATAGTCTTTGTCTAACAGCATATTTTTTTCTATAAAAAATAATGTGTTTGGTACAACATTCTGACATAAATAACTGTATTATCAAGTGACTTTGGAAAATCTTAGCGAATTTCTTAGGTAATTCTACTGAAAAATAAAAGTTTTGATGTACAATGCAAAAATGCATTGACATACCAGGACGTGCCTCATGTAAGCTATGAAATTTGTATTCTAATTCAAAAATCAAGGCATGGGATTCTAATTCTTATTCTTATTCTGACTTTGATCATGTATTGCTAGAAACTAATTTTTTTCTTAGTTTTTTGAATATTTATTTATGGTTTACTTTTTAATATATAGTTTACTATTTAGTAAAATAATAGTAATTTTTATTTGGCCTTTACAATTTTAAACATGTTATTTTTTAATTTTTTAAATTTTTATTGAATCACTGTGAGATAGTTACAAGTTTTCATGTTTGGGTTACAATCACACAGTGATCAAACACCCATCCCTCCACCAGTGCACATTCCCCACCACCATTATCCCTGGTATACCCCACCTTTCCCACCCTCCCTCTGTCCCCATGGCAGACAATATTCCCATACTCTCTCTCTGTACTTTTGGGCATTATGGTTTGCAACACAGTCACTGAGAGGTAATCATGTTTGGTCAATTATCTACTTTCAGCACGCAACTCCCATCCCGACTGATTCCTCCAGCCATCATTTTCTTAGTGATCCCTTCTCTATCCCATCTGCCTTCTCCCATTCACTCGTGAAGCCGTCTTCCAACTATGGGGCAATCCTCCTGTCCCTTGTATCTACTGTCCTTGGGTGTCAGCCTCATGTGATGTTATTCTATACTCCACAAATGAGTGCAGACCTTCTATGTCTGTCCCTCTCTTTCTGACTCATTTTACTTAGCATGATACTCTCCATAAACATGTTACTTCTATCATTTCTAGTTATCTGTATTTAACCCCATATTTGTAATAAGAAATTATATGAAATTTAATTCAAATAGCAATAGCAGTTAATTTTTTTTAAAAAAACTCTTGTATGTTAATTTTAAATTATTATGAAACCTAATTTTAGAATTATTTTCCTCACCAGATGATGTAAGATCATCTGGTGAGGAAAATAATTCCTTTTTTTAAGAATTTTTATTGGATCACCATGAGATAGTTATAAACTTGCATGATTATGTTCCAGTCACACAATGCTCTAGCACCCATCTTTCCACCAGTGCAAATTTTTCACCACCATTGTTCCCAGTGTTCCACCCACCACTCCCACCCCACCTCACTCCCTGCTTCTGTGGCAGGTACTGTCCTTCTTACCCTCTCTCTAACTTTGGGCATTATGGTTTGCAATACAGATACTCAGAGGTCATCGTGTTTGGTCCTTGGGCCCTATGGTGCTAGTTATACCTGGGCTACCTCAGCAATGCTGGGGACCTCCAGGACCTCATGGAAGTGCTCAAAGGTCCTTTGTTCTGTATCCTGCAATGTTCAAGAGACCATGTAGTTCTGGGAATTGAACCAAGGAAGCATGTCTAGCTTGTACCCTAACTGCTATGCTTATTCAAGAAAACCAGCAGACTATAAATACCTTTAGATCGTAATCATCCTTTTGTATCTATTGCTTTGTTCTTTTACAATAATCGACTTAAATTGTTTGGTGTATGTTATGTCTTGAGAAGCTATGCTTGAAATAACAATCTGTTATGTTATTACTTTTGGTTGGAATCTATATTGTAGCTCTGGAAAATTGGCAATGTATTGAGGCATCTACCCCATTTCTATAATACTAGATCTTTTACTGTCTCTTTCTTCCAAAAAAAATTTACGCCATCAGTTTTGGCCTATGGAAAATAATATTTCCAATAACAAATTTTTAGGCATATACGTTAGATAAAGTCATTGTAATAACAATATTAATGTTCTAGTAGAATACTGCTTACTTAAAAATACAGTAGCTGTCAGATATTATTTTCTTCTTCTGTTTCCATTTATTGCACTCTATACCTATTAGAGTTTCACAGAGTAAAACAATATTGTGCCCCATTGATCTATTAAAATAAAAGAATAAAAATTAGAGATTGTGATATTCCTTATAAACATATTCCTTATAAACATGTGTGAATGTTTATCTTTAAAATAGCATCTCTATGCAAATTAGAAAAATCATATTTTTTATTATCAGATTTACATTGAAAGATGGTTTCATGTGAGCACAATGGTTATTTCATTGGATATTTAAAAATTTATTTAGACATTTAAATATGAATTTAAATATGAATCTTTTTTCACATTTAGAAAATCAAAATGTATTCCACTGAATACAAGAGATAGATGGTTGTGACAAAATAATTTTGATCAGTTTCTCTACTGGAAAATATTTCAAGTTGTTTGAACTCATTGAACCATGAATAGTGCTTTTGATATGCCTGGGGTTTTGTTGATTAGTGTACTATTATTTGCTTGAGTGATACACAAGTAATAGGGAATAATAGGTTGTTATATGAGCTAAGAAAATATAATAGAAAGATAAATGAGATAATAGATGGAAATCATGTAGTAATAAATTATTTCATAAAAGAAAATGCATATATAAAGAAATATATATTTTCTTTTATGAAATAATTTATAAATAAAACAGTGAATAATTTTTACATTGCTCTAAGAAAATGCTATCTTGCTAGTCTTTTATAAAGAACAAATTGGATTTGGAACCATGCCCCCCAAAATCTTCAAGGTTATTTTCTACCATTCTACAACCCACTGCTTTCTGTTCCATCCAAAGTTTCATGGTTGTGACTGACATGTAATTGAGAGTTTGACTCTCTATTCACATACTGGGTTTGGTGATGTGTGCGTGATACTTCCAGTACAGTGGAGATAAAGTTATTTTTCTGTACTCAGATTCACTGTTTTTACGGAGAACACCTGCAGTGGGGGACAGTCAGCATTCATAGATTTTTTAAAGAGGAGTTGTTGGAAACTAAATTATATGGAAACATTAGTTCTTATAAGATTTTTTACTTGTTAGTTGGAGGTTTCTGTAGCTTACTGCTATTTTCTATTCTTCCCTCTTATAGACTGCCTTTTCTCATACCTATTTTATTTAATTACACTTCTTTGTGACATTTCTGAGAAATGCTTTTGAATTTTAGAGTAGATGAAAGTTAAGACCAGTAATATACTTTGAGATGAAATATTAAACCATTATTTTCAAGTATTTGCTTTACGCAGGAGAAAGGCAGATTTTGCTATTAGAACTTAGATGATTAGAACAAGCATACATATATGAATACCCTAGTATATGTGTGCTATGTGCAAGCTAGTTGCTTATACAGTAAATCCTTAATGTACAAAAAAAATCTTTGACAGGTAGTTGATACTGTAAATTTATGCTAAATGATATAAAACAGAAAGTTCTTTTGTTGCTCAAGGCCACTCTCCACACACTCAGACGAGCCTCACTCATGAAGGAACCCACAGAGGAACCCAGGCCTGCAGGACCTGGTGCTAAGAGCTCCAAGCCTGGTCAGATGGGGACTGGGCCTCCTCCACCTAAACCCCCATTTTCCAGTAGCTTGGTAGTCACACCCACAAACTGACCCTGACACCATGTAATCCCATCAGTGACCAAGATCCAGAGAATATATAAAACAAAGCTTCTGGAAGAGAGCAATGCAGAATCTCCTACCCCCACTCCAGGCTTTCTTCATCAGGGCCCCTCGGAGTGGGGCAGGTTGGGTTTCCTTCCCTGCCCCAAGCAGCAGAGCCCCGGCAGCCGAAAACCTCCGGAACCCAGCCACAGCCATGCTCAAGGCCACTCTCCACACACTCGTACGAGGAGCCCAGGCCTATGGGACCTGGGGCTGAGATCTCCAAGCCTGCTCGGAATCAGGACTCCTCCACCCAGACCCCTCATTTTCCAGTAGCTAGGCAGCCACACCCACAAACTGCCCCTGGCGCCAGGTAATCCCATCAATGGCCAAGATCCAGAGACTATATAAAACAAACTCCTAGAAGTACGGGGTGCTTATTGGCAAAACAACCTCTTATAGTCTAGCCCACTGATGTGTCTAAAGCAGCACACATGTGTTTGGTCTTAACATACTTGTTTGAATTCTCTGACATACAATCCCCGTCCCTCTCGGAGAACTCAGCAAGCTACTGAGAGTATCCTGCCCACAGGGAAAAAATGACTATTTTTTCATATATATATATATATATATACACGAAGGAGAACATATATATGTAGGAGAACACTGGATGATTTGTCCTTTCAGCCTTACTGCAGGGAACTTAGGTTTATTGGGTTATACCCATTACAGTGCTCCCGAGACAC
Source organism: Sorex araneus (assembly GCF_027595985.1). Taxonomy (NCBI): domain Eukaryota; kingdom Metazoa; phylum Chordata; class Mammalia; order Eulipotyphla; family Soricidae; genus Sorex; species Sorex araneus. The sequence goes on along the minus strand of NC_073313.1, from coordinate 227,664,206 downwards.
TCCATTCCTTTGTTTATCTGTAAACACTTTTCTGCACTCTCCTTCCCAACCAGTCAATCACCTTTTCCCTAATCAGATTCTGTTATCTTGTAAGATCAGACCCTTCTAAGGACTCTGAATTTGTAGGTTAGTGTCTTTTGAATAGTTTACCTTAAAGCAATGTTATTTCTCTATGGACACAAGAAGACAATATTTGTAACTTGGGAATTGATTGACTCCAATAATATTTACTCCTGGGCATCTGCTTTCTTAACTTATTTGTCCTTAGTTCCTAGCACCCCAAAAGCAGGGTCCCAACGAGGGACTGAAAGGACCCAGGGCAAGCTGTGAGCTACTCTGGCATTGAGATGGGCCAGGCCAAAGTGCCACAAATACTCAACTATAAGTTGAGGGCATGATCATGGACAAATGCTGTCATGATCCAAAGGTAATGACGAGACTAGGACCCTGCTGGGGTTAGGAAAATAAACTTGGCCTGAGGACTGTGGTCTGGAATGTATAGTGAGATGTCCTCAGGAAGAAACAAACTTTAAGTTTATATCTCTTACTGTGCTCATACAGAATGACATTGCTAGAAATATTAGAAGTGGTTTTACAACTACTTAAGTGGATTACTAACTGAGTAAAGAAGAAAACGACACACCCTTGTTTGGATCCCACCCTTGAGCAGATTTCCTAGTAACCTGGAGTAATTTTCATTAGATGAGATTTTGTCCTTGAGGAGTGGTTTTACCTCTCTTTTTGGTGTGTTAATGTTCAGACGCACCTTTGTGTTACCACCTTATGCGATTCTTATATAAACTAAGACTGTAGGAGAAGTAAGGGAGAACACACAGAAGCATGAGAGAAGACACAGAAGCAGGGAAGACACAGAAGCAGAACACAAGGTGAAAGAAATGAGAGCAAGAGGGGCATGGGAGAGAGAGAAGCAGAAGGGAGAAGAGACAGAAGCAGAAGGGGAATGGAGATTGGAATTAACTACAACTGACATCAACCAGCCTGGTACTCATTCCTTCCTTTGCCTGCCCATCTCCATCAGCCTCCCTGGGATGAGAGAACATGGGTGGCTGGAGAGATAGAGTCCTGCTGCCTCTTTTGTGAACACACACACACATATGTACATATATATATTAGAAGAACAATATCCGTGGCCAGTGTAAGCAGGGGTTAGAAGGACTGGTCAATGTCTGGAACTAACCACAAGTGTCTGTGGGCTGAGAGTAAGTAAGATAGACAAGAGACTGCTATGATAATACAACAAAATAGCTGGAAATGACTACGTGACCATGCTGGAGAAGATGTGAGGGTTAAAAATAGGTAAGGGATATTCTTGATAACCTTTCAGTATCAATATTACAAACCACAATGCTCAAAAGGGGAGGAAGAGAGAGATGGGGGAGAGAGAGAGAGAGAGAGAGAGAGAGAGAGAGAGAGAGAGAGAGAAGAGGTGTGCCTGTCATAGAGGCAGGCAGATGGTGGGGGTGGGGAGTGATGGGAGGGAACCTGGGGACACCAGTCAGTGCTGGGAAATGAACACTGGTGGAGGGATGGGTGTTGGAATACCGTATGACTGAAATCCAATCATGAACAGCTTTGAAATGCTCTAAAAATAATAAAATTTTAATAAACAAAAATTTAAAAATATAAAAAAAGAAAAGGAGGGCATTTACAATTTAAATAGGATAGTAGGTGAAGGACATGACATGTCACTAGCCAAGAAGGTTATGGAAAGTGAGTAAGAAACTGAGCCATCTGTAAACTTAGGGTAACAGTGTTGAAGGCACAAGCAAGAATAAAATCAAAGTGCACTGCATATCTGTCCTATTTCAAGTACCATAAAGAAAAGACTTTGCTGAATTGGCCAATGCTTTTTATCTCCTTCCCATGCCTAGTTTTGATCAGACTTAATTGGAATGGGGATGAGAGTAATAGTAGGGAGTTTAGTTAAGTGTTAACTCTTGGTACTGAAAAGCTTTGAAAAAGAACTAGACAGTAATAACAGAGAAAAGATCATTTTCGATCATCATATACTTGATAATGACTGCTAGTTGTATGTATTTCTGGGTTTGTGTTGGTAAAGGGCTGTAGCAACAGCACAGTGGTAGGGCATTCGCCTTGCATGTGGCCGACCTGTGTTCAATTCCTCCACCCTTCTCGGAGAGCCCAGCAAACTACCAAGAGTATCCCACCTGCACGGCAGAGCCTGGCAAGCTACCCATGGTATATTCGATATGCCAAAAACAGTAACAATAAGTCTCAAAATCAGATGTTACTGGTACCTGTTTGAGCAAATCAATGAGCAACAGGATGACAGTGACAGTGACAATGTTGGTAAAAGTAGATTTTTATACACTGAATATATACATATACAAACACATTCAATACCTTTAGACCTTTTATATTATATCTCAAATTGAAGTTTTTTCTAATAAAAGAATGCATCTACAAAACGTGTACTTACGTTGAAAAATATCACATTGCTTTTTATTATGTAAATAAATAAATAAATAAATATACTGTGGTGCTTAAGCACAAAAATGAAGCCCTTAAAACAATTTTTGTATGAATGATAGGTTGCAATAAAAAAGTAACAAGACAATATTTAGAGGGCTTCTAAATATTGTCTTGTATCTTCTCTTCACTAGAATTGTTCATTTCAGGTAATTATACATTTTGACCCTATTGAAGAGATAAATGTCATTTTGCATTGTCACTATATTTTACTCTGTGCCCCTTATTCTTCTGTTTGTTTGTTTTTTTAAATCTTGACTCATGACAGTAAAAGGATTGGAAGAGAAACACATTGAGCCCCAAACTGTTTTATTAGAACTAAAATTCAGGTATGGAGCTTGAAAATTGATGGAATTCAAGAAAAGAAAACCTAATGAGAGGTAGACAAAAGTATCAAAGGTACTAGTGCCAAACAGACATTGATTGTAATACAAATTTATAATTCTGAACTTTTCTATTTATTTTGTTATGATTGAGTGATTATTTAATCTTGGCCTGCAAATCAGGACAAAGCATTGGTTTCAGTTTTTTTTTATATGATTTATTCTACATTTTCCCCTTCTATTGGAGTTCTTTTCTTATTAGTGGGTATGTCGAAGGAAAAATGACATTTACAAAATTCAACAATAAAAGATGAAATAAATTCACCCCCTCAGTAGATTAGAATCTTGGGTTGATATGAAATTTAGAATTAGTATCTTGAAATTAGAATCTAGGTTGATCTGAAATTGGTTGATCATTCAGGTTTTTAAATTAAATAAGAGAATTACTTTATTGGAACAACTAAATATAACTGATTTTATGAGAGAATCAGAATACAACAGTATATTTTCTTGGTTCTTATACCTTCTTTTATAGGGGGTATGTGGTCATACCTGGCTATGCTCAGATTTTACTTCTGATTCCATGCTCAGGGATCACTCCTGGCCAGTTCAGGGGATGGTATGGGGTTCCCAGGATCAAACCCAAGTCAGCCACTCGCAAGGTAGACACCTTACCTGCTATACTATCTCTCCTGCTCTTCACCTTCATTTTATAAATTTATACTTATTTGTTTATTATTATTTTGTTCTTTCATTTCTGACATTCATTTTTCATTTTATTATTTTTCTCTTGACTTTTTAGTTACTACATTTCTTTCCCTGTCAACCCTCTTGGAGTATGTGGTCCTCCAAACATTACCAGGAATGATTCCTGAGCACAGAGGTAGAAATAAGCCCTGAGCACCACAAGGTGTGGTCCCAGATCCAAAAACAAAAACCTTAAAAAAAAAGAAGAAAAATTATATGGCATTGTTAGATGTCCTGGATACCAAATTAAGCCTAGACTTAAGAGAACGGGATTCTGGTGCAGAATTAGAGAATGGCATGTCTATTTTATTTCTTTGGTAAATTTAGCAAATAAATTACACAGGTTTATAGGATTTTCCCAGGTTGTGAAATAGTCACTCTCAATTTCAGGTTTGAACTTGGGAACATTTAATTTTGAATAATTTTACCTTTTTGGTATTCTATACTATAATTATTCAGTAACTAATGGTTTGATTTGGCTTACCTGACTTGGTTGGTAGTCATGTTCTTGTAAAGCTGCAAATGATTCTTATTATAAATGTAATAATCACTGCTATCTTTAACTTGCTGCTAATCCAACTTAAAAAAAAAACCTGTTCACAGGGTCCAGAGAGAGCACTCAAATGATCCGAGTTCATTCTTTTCCACTCCACAGGCCTCCAGCCCTCAGTACCTTCCTATGTAGCCCTGGTGCCCCAGCATTTTGTGAACAACTGTATGTCACTGTTCCAGAGCACTGAACCATTAGACTCTCACAGGTCCCCAGAGTCCCATGAACACTGCTTGGGAGGACCCCTATTTTTTTTAAAGGATAAAGCCATTAACATTAGTACAGATTTTTTTTTTAATGGGGGACCAGAGCGGTAGTATAACAGGTAGGGCATTTGCATGTAGACAGAGGGTCCATAATGAAAAGTCAGTCTTGAATCTATATTTTTGGTGGGAGTTGGAAGGGTTGGAAGTTTGTATTCTGTGCTCATGGCTGACTTCTGATTCTATGCTTGGGGATCACTTCTGGTGCTGCTTAAGAGACCATATGCAGTGCTGGGAATGGCAGCTGGCAGCATGCTAGCTTATGCCCTGCACTTTCTCTCAGACCCTTGAATCAATGTCCTTCATTTGGTCAAATCTCCATCAGTTGACATCAGTGGTCAACTGATGAAAATACAGATCAGTTGACACTGAAAGTCTGTTTGTTTTCAGTTTCACAGCAGTAGAAATATGTTGTTTTCTCTGATCTTAATTAAATGCTAGTTTCTGAGATCTTCCAATTTATAACACATTTAAAAAATTAACTTGTATTATAGTTTATCTAATAAAGTTACAGTAGCATTACATTTTATGGCATTTATATACAAAGTTACTGCAGTCCATCATCACCAAAGTGCCCATAACCATCCACTGTTGTTCCTGTCACTCCTGGTCAAATTTTGCTGCATTTGACAGAATAAGTTGTTCTTTAGTACTCTCTTCTCTGAATGACTCAAACTTTTTATACGTATAGTAAACAATTTCTCAAGTCATTGTCTGGTTCCTTGGACTGACTTTGGGCACTGGCTAATTTAATAGAGGCTAGAATATGTTTAATTCATCACTTTTATGAAGGTGATAAATGTTAGTTATACTTCACAAAGGCAGTTTCTTCACAGAGATACTAGCACCTGACTAGATAAAAGGATATTAATTTTGAAGTGTGAATATTTTTAATATTAGAAACTACAGTCATTATGAGGACAAGACTTAAAATTTAAAAAGACCTTCCTGAAAACAATTTTATCAGTCTTAGAAACAAGCAAACACACCAATACCATTTGAATAAGCAGGATTAACAATAATAATATGTATGTAATTGTGAGCAGGTTTTCTTAGATGAGCTATATTCTGGAAGACATTTCTATTTTCAATATAAGGAGAGGAGTGCAGGGTGCTACTTCTTGTGCGTGCCTTTAGTATAGATTGAGGGTACTCTAGAGGGTTTTCTTAGGGAGTTTGTGATTTTTCTCTATATTAGGGATCCCACACGCTTGTGTTTTATCATAAGAAGATAAATAAGGAGAGTAAGCAGAGGATTGGGCAGAAACTTTATTCCCACCAAAAACCAAGCAAATAATGGAGTTTCATTCTCCCCTGACTAGATGTTAGCGTGAAACAAACAGTACTATATTACATCCTGGTCTATCTGATCCTCCATCATGAGGGAGATTCAATATAGGATGAATGTGATATTCAGGAAAATAAGGATAATGCGAAGTACCAATATAAAAAAGGCATCACTTGCTTAAGACAGTTCCATTCTCCTGCTTGGAAAAACTCTATTTTTTTTTATTAAAAAGAAAAATAATTAACAGTACAATTTTCAAAAATGGGAGAATAGAGTGATCATATATCAGGTAGAGCACCAGCCTTGCACGTAACCAAAGAGAACTTGTGCTTCATTTTTAGCAGCATCTTTTCTTTCACATGCTGCTAACAAAACTGAAGCTCAGGGCTAGAAAGAGAGTTTATGAGCATATGATTTACATGTGTCAGGTCCAGACTAGATATTTGGCACTGCATGAATAAAACCATGCTCTACAAAGCTGCAAATAACACCTGATAATCTTGGGGTCCTGTAAAATTTGAAGATCAAGCAAAGGTACCAAGTAGAAACCCGGATCTGGAGCAAAGCATTTGTTCAGTCTATTGAGCTGTCTCTCAAGTACTTATTTTAGAATTTTTGTTGTTAATATGGACTGGAGCGATAGCACAGTGGGTAGGGTGTTTGCCTTGCACATGGCTGAACCGAGTTCTATTCCTCCGCCCCTCTCGGAGAGCCTGGCAAGCTACCAAGAGTATCCCGCCCGCATGGCAGAGCCTGGCAAGCTATCCGTGGTGCATTTGATATGCCAAAAACAGTAACAAAAAGACTCACAATGGAGACATTACTGGTGCCCGCTCGAGCAAATCGATGAACAACGGGATGACAGTGCTTCAGTGACAGTGCTAACCTTGGGTGTAGTCCCAAATAATCAAACAAGTAAACCAAAAAGAACAAAACCAACTGAAGCTCAGGTAGTTATTGAGTACAAAATGGGATTGAAAGATAAAAATTAAGCACAATTTCTTGCCCCAAAAGTATGTTACTAAACAATGATTGATCATCACTGGACAGATAGAATGATTACCAATTTATGAGTATTGGCTAATGTCTTACACTTGACAATTTATTATTAATTTATATCTTACTGTCTTTCATAAAGTAAACACAGAACAATTGTTTAAAAATGCACGTTAAGTAATCATGGCACTTGAAGACAACTTTCATTAAAGACAGGGAAAGTCCCCACTGAACAAATTGCAAATGGATAATAGAAATGGAATACCACACATATATTAACGCTTTGCTTCAAATATTCCTAAAGGTAAATATTTTAGTAAAAGCATACAAATGATTCACATAAACCAATATATCCATATTTTGTTAATGATTTAAAGATTGGCATAGATAAGAGTGATATATTTGTATAATAGTTCTCTGAAGGAACTGTTTTTGTTTTAGACAAAGGTGCCCATGTACACCACTACATAAATGATTGAGCTTATTCTTTTTCTACCTTTAGTTTAGTTATCACTAGGTCTATTTTTGTGGTTTTTTTTTTAACATTTAGATTTTCTGGGACATTTAATCCTGATTTTCTGATTTTCATATAACATTGTTTAGGGCTTCCCTGTAATGCTGGTTTCAAATTTCTTCTCATTCGAATATATGCACAGCTCATTAATTTAAAAACTCTCTATCATTTTGTGGGTTTTTTTTGGGGGGAGGACACATGTGGCAGTGCTCTGTGATTACTCCTGGCAAATTCAATTAAATCTGATTTTGTACTTTAGTGTATTTTATACTTAAAAGAATTTCAAATTATACACTTTTAACATTTCCTTTATGACTAGAAGATGACTGGTTGTAGCACTGCAGCACTGTAGTTCTGTTGTTCATTGATTTGTTCAAGCAGGCAGCAGTAACATCTCCATTGTGAGACTTGTTACTGTTTTTGGCATATTGAATATGCCACGGGTAGCTTGCCAGGCTCTGCCGTGCGAGTGGATACTCTTGGTAGCTTGCTGGGCTCTCGGGAAGGGACAGAGGAATCGAACCCGGGTTGGCCGCTTGCAAGGCAAACATCCTACCCATTCTGCTATCACTCCATGATTGGTTGCAATAAATATTATTGTAACTACCTAAGTGAACTTCAAATGAGAGTGAGAATATAATATTCTTTTAATAAATTATGCTAATATTTACAGCACATTGTAGTATCTCTGTTGGTAAGTCTATTTGTTTCTGTTTTATTGTGAAACAGCTGCTCCCGAACATACAAATAAATTTACATTCTGTTTAAATTAGTTTTTATAGAGAACTAAAAAACCTACATATTTGTTGGCAATAATTTAGGATGCAAATAAAAAATTATAGGAATTGGAATGTGAATTTCAATATTTTTCAGATTTTTCATTCTTATTGTTTTCCTTTATTCCACACACCATGACATATATGGTCTTCAGTCTCTGAGTCTTAAAAGGGATTTCTTAGATGAAAGAAATCTATGCATTAGTTTTAATTTTATCTCTAGTGCTCACTGATCCCCAGAACAAATATTAACTCCTCTAGAGATGCTAAGAATATGAAAAGAAAGCCCTTCTAAATTATATTATGTACTGATGCAATTTTTTAATAAGATTGTGTGAAAAAAATAAAGACATTATATTTCAGGATGCTAGGCATATTAGGGCTGCTTTCTTGGTAGCATCTCTTATTTTAAAATTGTTGTTATTCAGATGTTAGTTACTGCTCCTGATGGTCATATGTAATGTTTGTATTTAAACAACTAAGCTTGCTGAGCTCAGAATCAAGCATCTGCAAGTTTGTCAGAATATTTGCTTTCACTTTGGATGTTCTAATACTATGAAGTCATTGCCAGTTTAGTATATTCATCATAATGTTCGTTCCCATAGTTCCTTGATACTTCTTGAAAATATAATGAATTTTTTTGAATACTGGTTATAAACCTCGTTGTTTATTCATCATTAGATGTTCTTCTAAAAGACACTGGAGTGCAGAGCTCTAATGAGGTTTACTAACATCAGTGGGCAGTTTATAGAGTCAGAAGGAAAAGTATTAAGGTTATTTTTTGCTACCCAGAAAGCCCCACCTTAAGGACTCAGTGAGATCCTAATCCTCCTCCTAAGAGGAAGTAAAAGTGTGAGGTTTCTAAACTATGAGTAAATAGAAACTTCAGACTTGCAAATTTTTTAGTAAAACAAATGGTACAGCTATTTCAACAACTGTTCTTTAGAATTTTTATGTATCTCATGATTTTAGAAGCATTTTATAGATGCAGAGATTAAAATAGGAATAATACACTTATGTAATAATTTTAATTTTTACTTAATGTATCTTGTGTTGAGCACTATTTTAAATGCTTTAGTGTATGAACTCACTCAACTTTTATAACCCTGCAGTGGAGTAAATATGGAATTCCAGCTCTATGTTACAAATAAGGAAGCTGAAGCTTCATAGGCACCTATTCCAGTGTCATGAACTTAGTAAGTGATCAGATTGCTAAAATCTAGCTGTTCTAGAATGCCTCATTATGCAATTTAATTTCTCTAATTATCTTATACATTGTTGCAATAAAATTTCACTTTTACTGCATTTTAAATTGTGACAACACTTTTTTTAAATTGCAGACTATGTCAAATATCAATAGGAAAATCAAAAAACCTTAGCCAGTTCAGAAAAGTATTAAAGAAATGTATAAATGGTTGTGGAGATAGTTTAAAGGGCTGACATGCATGCTTTGCATATAGGAGCCCTTTTTCCTGGCACCTAATGATCCCTGAAATCTGCTAAAATTACCTGTGACCACTGCACTGAGAGTGAGTAATTACTGAACATGACTGGGCATGGCCTATAAGCAAACAAAAGAAACTAGATACCTAATTTCAACATGCCAAATATTCTATCAGCTTATATTTGTAGTATTTTTTTAAATATTAGTAAAGATTTGGGTAATGAGAGTATTAATGGTGATATGTTGTACATTGGTTTTTATTTACAATTTCTATGTAGAAAATATTACATAACATAGAATTCTATCTGGGTGAATATAGGTATTATTTGTTACTAGGAATATGTTTCTAAACAAATTTTGCAATGCAATTAACTTTACTTGTTATAATTCAATTTGATTTCCATCCATTAGTCACAATTGTACTTCAAGTTAATGATTTTCATTAACATCTTAGTTATAATTAATCTATACTGATTACAACTATCCTGTGGTTGTTCACATTATTTAAAATTGTTGTCTACAGCCACAAAACTTGCATATTAATACTAATTTTTTCATAATCAATAGTACGTAGTTCTTAAACTATAAGCATTTTTATTTAGATAGTCCCTAGTGAGCCTTGCAAGTTTAAGTTCACTTTTTCTTTTCTTTTTTAAAATTTTTAATTTATTTTTTATTATTTTTAAATTTTATTATATTTTTATAAAGTTCACAATAATTTATTACATTCAATATTACAACACCAATCCCACCACCACTGCTCTTCCCATCACTATTATTTCGAATATTCCCATCACCCCCAAAGCCTACCCCCCAAAGCAAGACCTAAGTAATTTATTTTGTAATGCTTGTTATGAGTAATCTGCTAAAAATTATCCATTTCCTTAGAGGAAAGTATGTGAAAATTGTTATGCCTCATCCTGGAGTTATTAAACCCTTGTATAAGAGATTACTAACAGGTTTATATGTACATATATATAATATGTTGATGGAGCTCAGTTGCCTTCTATTTTACACCTGATCAAATGAAGTGTGTTACTCTTGGTATACGAGAGGTGTAGAATATGAGATGTCTCATGGTGGTGAATGTGGCCACATGCTCCAAAAACTCTAAAATTTTAAATAGGGTGATATAGCTGGAGTTAAATTTTTAACTGAATGGTGACTTTGGAGTCCAGAAGCATCTCTGTAACTTATTGCTTTCTTCTCAGATTTATTTATAAGTCTCTGGATAATGGCTGTTAATGTAAATTTATTTTTTCAAAATAAATGTCTTGGATTAAATACTCCAACTCCACTCATCAAGTTGTTTATAATAAGAGACATTAATGAGTGAGTGAAAACTACTGAATGAGGAAGCCTCAGTTTCCCCATGCCAGACACTGTAAGCAGCTTCATTCTATGCTGTTCCCATCTACATTTTAAACATTCCTGCAGATTCCCAGCTTCTTTCTGAGACTGAGGAAGTTTACCATTTTCCAAGACTGTAAACTCTGTCTCAAGAGACTGGAAGATAACTGGCAATACATGGTCATATGGTAAAATATATAACCTGAAAGGTCTTAACCAGACAGTCCCAACCAGTTAAAGTGGATATGAAAGATGTTAATCTTATTTTAGCAACACAGAGTCTCTAAATTAACAAAACATCTCTGGGAAACTTTGACACTTTGATAAATAAAACAAAGACCCAGGGTTTTTTTTTGTTTTTTTTTTTTTAATCAATCCCCCACAAAATAAGCCACACTTTATTTAGTTCTATACTGTTTGTTCCCTGCTGAGGAGTTCCTTGGCCTGTACAGAGCCCCACATCAAATTAGAATCTTGTAACTAGCCTTCCAGCATGTGCCCCAAAATACCTTTTCTCATGATCTTCCTTTCTTTCAATCACCTACCAGGACACTCCTTCCTGACACCCCTGTTGTCCACACACTGGAATGACATTGACTTTGGAGACTCTGGATTGCAGCTATGCTGGCTTTTCACTGGGAAGCTTTTGTTTTCCTGGGAGTGGTCAGAGGCCAGAGCTTCTGGGGCCTTGTGGCAGCACAGCCCAGTACTGGGAGGACCTGGCCTTGGGTCAACACATAAGCAGCTACTCCTGAGGCTAGTGAGCTAGAGATCCAAATTCCCTCTCACTCCAGCCTCTGATCTTCTTCATCCACTTATAATCTCCTGGTTCCTAGAGGCAATTCACAGACCTCTTGGCTTAGGCTATTTTGCATCAAGGGCTCTATGAAGTCTTCTGGCCTCCATCTTCATACTGATGTAGGCAGGTAGGCAGATAGAAAAGGTCCTCTCCCAAGGAAATGGCAATAACTCTCCTGGGAACTGATAGCCTGGAAGTTCTGAAAGCCAACCTTGCAGAAAACAGGAACTAAGGCCTGATAAGACCCTCACCTGGTACCAGCAACAGACCCAGAGAAACTCCAGCAGAAACAAAGGACTAGGAAAGAAATTTCAAAGAAGACCACCACCACTCGAAACCCACTTGGCAACCTTCCTAGCAATGGACTTTTACCTAGATAAGAATCTCCACATGGGGGCAGGTTGGAAAATCCCTATAAAAGCCACCTTGAACAAAGGGAGGGCACATATGCTGCCTGAATCCATGTGCTGCTTGTTCTCACATGGCCAAGCACATGTGGTGCCTGAGCACACATGTGTTGGTAACCGGATTTCCCGTCTTGAGATGTGTACTTTTATGCTTCCATGTCTAATGCTGGGGTGTGTGTAGGGCCTCTTGATGCTCTTGGAAAAACCTGCTCTCTCTCTCTCTCTTTCTATCTATCTATCTATCTATCTATCTATCTATCTATCTATCTATCTATCTATCTATCTATCTATCTATCTATCTTTCTCTCTCTCTCTCTTATGTGTTACTCTCTACTCTCTATCACTTTCTCTCCCTCCTCCCCTTAAAAACCTCCAAATAAAATCTGTTTTACTTCACTGCTTGTCTACTCCTGAAATTCTTTACTGCAAGGCGAGACAAGAACCTGAGAATCCCGAGTCCTGGGTGGCAGAGGTGGATGGGGAGAAAGTGACTTGTCTTTTCTCCTCTTTGCTTCTTTTTTTTAATTTAATTTTAATTTTTATTTTTTATTAGTGAATCATCATGAGTTACAGTTACAAACTTGTGAACTTTCATGTTTGCATTCTGTTTATATCCTTCCACCAGTGCCCAGTCCCCTCCACCAGTGTTCCCAGTATCCCTCCCACCCTCCCACCCCATCCCCCCCACCCCACCTCACCTCTGTGGCAGGGCATTCCCCCTTGTTCTCTCTCTCCTTTTGGGTGTTGTGGTTTGCAACAGAGGCACTACGTGGTCATTGTGTTTGGTCTACATTCTATTTTCAGAGTGCTTCACATAAACTACCTGTGGGTCCTACCGACATCAATAACACCATCACCATCTTGGCCTATAAACTGTTTTTTCTTTTTGGCTACCCAAAGCCCCTTTGCCTATGTAGCATGTATTGCATCAGGCCCCCTAGACGATGCTCAATCTCTACTACTATGTGGAATGGCTCATCTAGTTAGGATCTAGAGATGGATCCAGAGATGGGAAATCTGATGATTCAATTAGACCTTACCAGTTGATTTGCTCTTGCCATTTGGATCCTGTTGTGATTGGTCACTTGTCGAGAGGTCAGGCCTTTTAGGTATTGGCAGCTGATTCCAAAAAAGACTTCGTTGCATGCCTGGTGTAGGATTGAAACGGAAAGGAAGAGAGGCCATCCCCCCCACGGCCAAACACACACACACACACACACACACACACACACACACACAAACTGGGTAGAGAAGAGAATAGGACACTTGGAGATGTTCAGGTACCTCCTTATTTCTACATATGGGGCTACCACCTTCAGAATGAGTCCATAAAATCTTAAAAGCATTTGATCCTGAGACCCTCAAGGATAGACTTTATTCTCTTGTAGAGCCCAGCAAGCTAACAAGAGTATCCGACTCACACAGCAGAGCATGGCAAGATACCCATGGCATATCCGATATGCCAAATACAGTAACAACAAATCCCACAATGGAGATATTACTGGTGCCCGCTTGAGCAAATTGATGAACAACGGGATGACAGTGCTACAGTGCTTTCAAGGCATGATCTGAATATCTTCTGAAATGTGATAAAATATGGCCAGAAGAGGGAAATGTTAATTCTACTACCTTCTGTCATGGATCAGAAATTCCCTGGTTGAGTTATTCTGGGACTGTGCCTGGCAGCTCTAGCCTGTGTGAGATATTGGTGTTGCCTCCTGCTTCGGCAGCCCAGAGATCAGTGTTCAGCTCTGCTGGGCTTGGTTTTCTAGATAGAACTATAAAAGTAGGTGTAAGAGAACAAAGAAGGAGGTTATAGGGACTGACAATTACACTTAAAGTTCTTTTGGGCATGTTCTCCCAGGTTGGTCCCTCAAATGATGCAGATGCAGGAACAATAGGTCTCAGTTCCCAGTTCCAGGTTCTTCAATATTTTTAAGAATGAAAATGCTGAGTAATCAAGGTGCTTGTAGTTAGAAAATAGAAAGTTTATTGGAAACTCAAAGAGAAAGAAAGTCCTCACTTGTGGAGATGAATTTAGTATAGGACTAAATTATGACTAACTTTGTAGGGTTTGATAGAAAAAGCTGGGTCTTGTGTTTCTTATCAAAGTATCAGAGGATTCTCATTTGTTTCCCATAGATGTCTTGTTAATTTAGAGACTAATTATCTTGCTAAAATAAGATTTACATCTTTGTGCCCACTTCAGCTGGAGGGGATGGTGTTTATTTAAGCTAAATTGAAGTCAGGAAGATAGTGAGATGCTGTTAATATACTTTGAAGGAAAAAAGAGCTGAAACCTAAACCATCCCTAAGGCATGTAGGCCTTTTGACACAAAGGAACCATATCAGGAGCTCTGAAAGCTATTGAGATGCAGAATTCCAGGACCTAAGCAAGAGGGTTCCCAGAGAGGCGAGATTCCACAACATGCACCAGATATATTTCCGTCTATGCCTGTGTATTGTGTGTCATCTCTTAGTTTCCTGTGAACCCAAGGTCTGGGGCAGAATTTATGGTCTCAGAAAGAGCCCTGGAATTTTCAGAAGTGTTTAAAATGTAGGATGAGGACAACTAAAATGAAGCTGTTTGCAGCAGCTGGCAAGAGGAAATTGAGGCTAGCATGCTGACCCCTCCATGTGTTTTGCTCTGCTCATAGCCCAGTCAGACACCACCCTATTCCTACTGAGATGGTTGTCGGGCCAGAAGAACCCATCAACATAACTCACTCAAGACCTTGTGGATGTTCTGCTCCACTGAGAACTGGAGAGAGCTGCCAACAGTGGCTCCCTTTTCTCAGGCAACTGCAATTAGTCCCCTTCTGATGGGTGGGCTCCAAACCCCCAGGCACTGCCTCTTCCTGGGGTGACCCCTTGACCAGCAGCCTCTCCACTCTGCCTGGGCTTCATTCCACCCAGGGAATTGAGGCCAGGCAGAGTCATTGACTCCATCCCTCTCTCAAGCTGCAGAAGGGCAAGCAAGGACAGTCCCAGAACTTTTCTGAGGTAGAAAATCAACATATGTTTTTTCAGCAGATCTCAGAACTATGGGAAATGAAAAGGGTAATGTTGGACTGTGTTAGGATTTTAAGAACTGTGCCATACTTTAACTTGCCAGTTTGGTAGAGATTCAATAGAAGTGGAAGGGTGGAGGTACAGGTGGATTTAGTTGGTCACCTGGAATCTAGCCCTTGGACTAGTAGCCAATCAAAATAGATAACGGGGTGGCTACAGGTGGAGATAGCAGCAGGTAAAAGAAGATGCCCAGACCCTCTCTCTTTCTCCAGATCCATTCTCTCTCTAGACACGCTCTCTTTAGACACTTTCTCTCTGAACCTCCTTACTTGAGACTCACTCTTTTTGCACCCCTCCAGCAAACTGCAGTATCAGAAAGGTCTCTCCCTGCCCAGACAGATGGCTGAGGACAACCCAGACAGGTACAAAATATAGGCAGGGCTCAGATGCCCAGAAAACTTCTGATCATATTAAGCACAGGATTTTGACCAGACACACATGGCCATGATTGAAGATAAGAAAATCCTGGCCAGGGCAAAGTGAAGGATGGGACTAGTGACATCATACATGTAAAGGAGAGACTGGATATAGGGGAGGGACCTGGATCCATCTACCTTAATTGTACAATAAACTTTAATTTTTAATCTTTCAAATTTTTAGCCTTTTATTATATTTATTTTGAATTGAATCACAGTATGAAACACTTACAAAGTTGTTGTTATTGGATTTCAGTCATATAGTTTTCCAACAGCCATCCTTTCTCTCCTGCACATTTCTGCCATCACTTTTGTTATGCAAATCTTTTATACAATTCTCAAGAACCCAACAGTGCTGGTTATTCCTTGATAGTCCATTTACATGCCAACAGTAGCAGATTAGCTCATTCTAGATCTGCTAAGAAATAGATTGAGAAGAAGGAGAATATGAAGGTCAGAGTAGAAAAATATTGGATAGTCTCTGTTAACCTACAGGGCTTAATTTGCTCTGGAGTCAGTCCTGTTTTTCTTGACTCACCTTGACTACCTTTCTGCCATTCTTAGAGGGTCAGAGAAACAGCAAATGTATTGATAGGGCATATATGTGTGTGTATATGTGTGAGCGGCCTGCTTTATGTAGTTAACTCATATGATTGTTTTTGTGTGACTTATTAGATTTATCTCTGTACTATCGGCCTGTTTACTGCAACATCTTTATTCATTCATCTGTCATTGGGCATTCGGGTTGTTTCCATACCCTGGCCTTTTGTACTACATGTTCATTGTCACTTATTATTAGGGAAATGCAAATCAAAATAGTAATAGTCTATCATGCCACAACAGAGAGAATGGTAAAAAAAATGATTAAAAAAAAGCTGGAAACAGCTGTGGTGGTAATGTGATGAAAAAGAAACCCTCACTCTTGGTGGACATTTTCTCTGGCTCACTGTTTATAGAAAAGTGGATGGAGGATACTCAAAAACTTAAGAATATATTTTCGATATGAGACAGAAATTTCGCTTCCAAGCATCTGTCCTGAAACATAAAAACCTTAATTCAAAAATATATTTACTCACCTATGTTTTTTAACAGTGCTTACTAGAATTCAATAGCCAGGATATCAAAACAAAACAAACTAAATATTATATCTTATTCCCTATTTTTGTTTTTGTACTTTATATATATAAGAATTACTATACATATAAGAACTTCATAAGTGTTATAACTGAAGAACACAAATGAAATAATAAAAGCATTAACATGATTGTAACTGGTATGTATCCAATATAATTGCTTTGTAGGATTTTATATTAAATGTATAAAAAATGCCCCCCAAACCTAGCAATTCTACTATTCATTTAGCCCTTTGGTGGAGGGGAGAGGAAGGAAAGATTGTCTAACGGAGAGGGGGATGCTAAAGATTTGAACGAAAATTAAAAAGTGAAAGAAAGCAAAATGGTCTATGGTCACAACAATCACAATCACAATATATCACGATATCCCATTAATCACCTATTTCTCGGGCGGGCTCAGTAACATCTCATTTCGTCTTTTCCCTGAGATCTTAGAAGTCTATTTCAACTTGGCCCTCCTAACGATGTTGCACTGGGGGCTCTTCAGGGTCAGGGGAATGAGATCCAGCTTGTTACTGGATTTTTTTGTACTTTATATATATAAGAATTACTATACAAATAAGAACTTCATAAGTGTTATAACTGAAGAACACAAATGAAATAATAAAAGCATTAACGTGATTGTAAACTGGTATATATCCAATATAATTGCTTTGTAGTATTTCATATTAAATGTATAAAAAATGCCCCCCAAACCTAGCAATTCTACTACTCATTTAGCCATTTGGTGGGGGGAGAGGAAGGAAAGACTGTCTAATGGAGAGGGGGGATGCTAAAGATTTGAACAAAAATTAAAAAGTGAAAGAAAACAAAATGGTCTATGGTGAGAATATTAATTGATCAGTTACCTAATCATCAACTAGAATCTACTTAACAAGTAATGTCTAGTAATTTCTATAACCAAGATGCCATATTATCTTGTCTTCATTTATTTGATACATAATAAGAGTTTTTGTAAGTTAAAGTACTGAAAAGAGCCAAAATTTTGCATTATTCTGTTCAAGATATTTTAAAATTGCTAATTATCTGAAAAGTAATTTATAAGACTTTAATAATGTAATCATAACATAAATTAAAAGCATAGTAAATTTAAAAAATAGCAGTTTACTTACAGCTCTTTAAGTAAAGAGTTGTTACTGACTGGATTCCATGGGACGTCAAAAGAACGCCTGGTAGCCTAGCTACAAGATGATCAGACTTCTTTGTCAAGACCCTAAACTAACGGTATGAGCCTTTTCATGTTCCTGGAACGAGCAGATGCCATTGTGCTACACTACCATGAGACAGGGACGAATGGAGATATTACTGGTGCCCACTCGAGCAAATCAATTAGCAAAGGGATGACAAGTGATACTTAAGTAAAAAACAACTTGAATTGGACAGAGCCCAATCTATTTGCTAGAAAATAAGAGATCTAAGAAGCTGAAAAAATGATTTTAATAGGTAGTAAGAATTGAAGGAAGGACATTTATTAGTCAAAAAAGCAGATGCTTTATTATTGAAAGCATGGTAGAGGTTTTTCAAATTGATTACTTAATTAATGGTATCAGATGATTTGTAATTGACTGATTAATTAATTCATTTCAGGACAGCAAAACCCCTAAAGCATTTTAGACTCCTTTTGGTGAAAATGAGGCTTTGGATATGCAGCTCTTTTCTATCTATAGTCTTCTATTTTATTTTAATAACCTAAATAAATTTTCTGAGTAAAGAATTTTTAATGTAATTTTGGAAATATTGTAACCTTATTATCTTAAAATCTTCTGCCACTCATTTGATTCAGAGCATAATTTTTGTATTGACAACATTTAGAAACTAGTGTTATTGAGTACATGTTAATAAATATTATTAGAATCTCCAGACTAGGTATAAATTGCCATTTAATAGAATACTTTGTACTGCATTCAATTTGTCAGATTAAAGATGATGGAACAATGAGACGACAGTGCAGTGTAGTAACAAGAGTGAAATGAGATAAAGGTTATAAAGGGAACAGAGGTTAAGTAGCTAGTTCATACCCTGACATACTTCTGATTGAGAAGCTGATTTTGATTGTTGCCTCTTTAGGAAGAGATATATTAATTCATATTATTTATTATTAATTTATCAGTACAAGTTTATATCTCAGAAGTAAAAGAAAATGAAAGTACATTTACCACATCCATTTTGGCCCATATTCTTAAAGGTGGCTTCCTGGTGAGAGCAATTTTACTCCACTAGAGGGCAATTTCATATTAGACATTTGATGTTTCTTTCTTTCAATAAAGAAATATTTTATCTGTCATCCTGGAATTATTGACAAAGTGAATTTTGAATATGTAAATTTGATGTCTAATATCAGAGGCAATCTTAAATGTATTGTATATTAGATGTTTTTTTATAACCAAAAGGGATAGGAAAGCTAGTATCTGTTGAAACTTCCTAGGTGGAGATTGTTTTCTAAGACAGGAGGGAAAAGATAATATTGTCTTGGAGAGATGGGGACTTAATAAAGGGAAAGCCTTTGAGGGTGGCTCTGTTTGCATTACTTTGAGCCATACTTTAAGTTTAGAAGACCATAATGTGGATCCGGAAAAAGGCCCCAGGGTACTTTTATGGTAATATATTTCCTGATATAAGATCAGTACTTGATCTACTTGTTTGATTCTAACACATTTCCTTATGAAACTGTTTTTTGAACAATAGCAGTATCACAGCAGGCTCCATGCAATTTTAACAAAAGAAAAGAAAAGGAAGTTTCATGATTTTAAGCACTGTTTTATTATGAATCAAAGTGCTTAAAAAAAAGAAAAAACCCACTGAGTGTATTCAGCTTGCATCCTTGTTTGCTGGGCATTTAGTAACAGCATGCCTGTGGAGTCTTTCTTACATCGAAGCCCCAGCTTCTCACTACTAGTTGTTTATCTTGGCTGAACCTTAAAATGTCTCTCCCTCTTTAAGATCATACAATTTCACCACTATTATCAAAATTTTATCACCAGTTGCCTAATCTTTCATTTCATGGTGACATAGCTTTCGTTGTAGGAAATCAAAAGGCTTTCCTTTCAGAATAAAAAGAAGAAGAAAAAAATAAAGTAGATTTACAGGCAAACTGGAGAATGCATAAACACACACATTCACACATTTATCAAAAGGAAAGAAAATTACATATTCAAATCTTTGTGTTTTTACCAATAGCATATTAAAGTATGATCATTTTCTTCATTTTAGTGCAGGCTAAATTAAAATTAATTTTAATAATTCACATTAATTTTAATAATTGTGCTTGGTATTATTTGTCATCTATAAATTTGCTTCTGTTAATCTCAAAATAAGTATCTATGAAACTAGTACTGGCTTACAGAATTTATCTTTAGTTATATAACCAAGAAAATTGGCTAATAAAATTATTCATGCTTTCAGGTAGCAATATTTATTTAAATAGTATCAGTTGCAAAAGTGCAGCTTAGTAAATTATAGATAATTGTGAGTTCAAAATGTGGGTGCTCAACTTGTACCTTCAGTGGCCAAGAACCACCACCTACCTGCCCTCTCCAACACAGGAACAAAGAGACAGGGGACCACAGACTGATTGTCAAGATGGCCCGTTTAATGCAGAGATGTTAGTATACTTATAGAGGTAAAGGACTGCACTTAGGTGTGATAGATCATTTACAGAGGTAAAGTGGATAGAGACAATTCTCTTGGGGGGATTAACTCAAGGACACACTGTCTCCCAGGGGCTATACAGAGATTTGTCCAGGGCGACAAGCATTATATTGCTTTTCTCTTTCCCTAGCTACTAGTAAATATTAAACAATTATTAATACTGGCAGTTATTTGGATAAACACAGTAAGAGATTTAGATTCCAAAACTTAGTTCCCTGAGCTTCAAGGGCAGGCTTGCTGGGCTTTACCATAAACCCCAGATTAGGTCTTTAGGCTGGTTCAGTTTGTCTTTCCCCATAGGGGTCCATTCACTAAGTCATCATGGCTTGCATTAAGACCATGCTTTTGTGCTTTCTAGACTGTCTCATTTCAATGCCTAGGTAGCTTTGCCACTTGCCCCAGGTCCATCCAGGTCCTGTGATGAGACCCATTTTGGGGGTGTTAGGAACTATGGCAATCAAAGCCTGAGTTAAGTAATTATGATGGATGCCCAAAGTAGATATATTTAATAGTAGATCAACTCCCAAATATTAGGAGTATAGCATTAATGGTCTTTCTGTGTTTAAGCAAAGAACATTGCTCTATAGTAGCATTGTAGCACTGTCGTCCTGTTGGTCATGTTGTTTATGGATTTGCTTGAGCGGGCACCAGTAACGTCTCCATTATGAAACTTGCTGTTACTGTTTTTGGCTTACCGATTATGCCACGGGTAGCTTGCAAGGCTCCGCCATGTGGGGGCGATACTCTCGGTAGCTTGCCGGGGTCTGTGAGAGGGACGGAGGAAACAAACCCGGGGTGGCCACGTGCAAGGCAAACGCCCTATCCGCTCTCCTATTATAGGGTAAATAGAAAAGCAAGTAATTCACTACAAATACACAGTCCAGAGTCACCTAAGTAACCAAGCCTGACTTGGGGAATTGTAAAGCACAAAGGAAAGTTTAAAGATAAACTCAGGGTGTTAGGGGTGCTCATAAGAGCATTGTAAGTTTCTCTGGGGATAGGAAAATGAGCAATTCACTGATGCAGTCTAAAACACTTAGGGTTAATATGATTATACCTTACATGAATATTTTTGCCTATACTTTTTTTTTATCAAGTCTTGACATTGTTTTAGGAAGAATAGAAGTTATTACTCTTAATTAAGTCAAGCATATTGACATTTCTTTTTATGGACAGTTATATTTATATTGTATCTAGAATCTCATTGTTATATCCAAGGTTATCTTGACTTGCTTGCATGTTATCTCCTAGAAAGTTATATGATTTTGTGTAGTTTTAGCACTGTCATCCCGTTTTTCATCCATTTGCTCAAGCGGACACCGGTAACTTCTCTATTGTGAGACTTGTTACTGTTTTTGGCATATCAAATATGCCATGGGGAGCTTGCCAGGCTATGCTGTGTGGGCGGGACACTCTCCGTAGCTTGCTGGGCTTTCCAAGAGGGATGGAGGAATCAAACCCCATCAGCCGCCCTACCCACTGTGCTATCGCTCCAGTCCAATCTGTATTATAGCTATATTATTTGATGAGTTTTTTTTTGGATTTTGGGGGCATTACATTTTGATTTTTGGCCACATCTAGTAATGCTTTGCCTTTAAGAATCATTCCTGGTGGTACTCCAGGCACCATATGCGATGCCAGGATCCAAGGCAGTTGGCATGGTGCGAGAATTGCTGTGTTATCTCTCTGTCCCTATGTACTTAGTCTCTCTGTTCTATCTCTTGGGTCTCATGATTTTTTTTATTCACTTTCCAATGTATTTTTCAGTACATTTAAAAATTTTAGACTAAAAAGCAGGATGCAGTTAAAGTGTACTCTTTTTCTCTACCATAATTAAGTTGACTGAGTACAGTATGTATGAAAAAACTTGTATTTACGTGAGTCCTAGAAGGAAATATGCGATGATGGTTTTAAATTGCTTGCTAAAGACACAGATACCTTTAGTACTGGTGGCAACAACATGTATTTTTAGTAGCTTAATGTTTTTATGTTGAAGGGAAGGGAATTTATATTATGTGCCAAATGCTCAAGATATGAAGACAAAATTGTCATTATTAATATTTTTTTATGAAAGGTAAGAATAAACTAGGTGGCACATTCAATATTCTAACAGAAACTTCCTTATCTGGTATCGGCTAATTTTTATAAAGGATAAAAACTTTATGCCTGTATTATGTATCCTTTTATAAGTGGGTGTCGACTTATTCCACCACAATTTGTTGAAAAGATTCCACTTCTTTGTCAAAGATCAATTGATTTTAATGACGGTTCCATTTCTACAGCATTTGTTGGGCTGTTTGTTCTTTGTCAAATACCTCATTCATTATTACTTTAATTAACAGTAATTTCTGATTTCAAGTATCTTTCGTAGGCTGACTTAATTTTTTATATCAATCTTATTTGGTTACTCTGGTTTTACTTGCCAATGTATTAGTTGGTTTTTAGAAACTCCATGACATGCATTACCTTCTAAAATTAAAAAATTAGGAGCTGGAGAGATAGTACAGTAAATTGGATGTTTGCCTTGCATAAAGCCATCCCAGGTTCAATCCTGGCATTCCATATGGTCCTTTGAACACCTCCAGGATAGTTCAGTGGATTGGGTACTTGTCTTGCATGCAGTCAAACCTAGTTCAATCCCTAGCACCCTATGTGATCTCCTTAGCCCCATCAGGAGTGATTCCTGAGCAAAGAGCTAAGATTAAGTCCTGAGCTATGCTAAATGTGCCTCACTGGCACAGCCCAAAAGAAATTTATTAATTTTATCCGAGGAAATTGTGACCCAGATATTGTCAAGTAAGATAAAATAATGTCCTTTTTTTGAACTTAATAAAATGCCTAACTTTATATAATGGCAAAAACAATTTTTATTTGAATCAGATATGGGCTTGAGCATAAAAAATTCATTCAAATTATGTACACAGTGTCTCTTAAGAACAATCAATTCTTTCAATCAAATTAATTAGCATTTAATAAATATTGTTGGAGAAATTATTAGATCTTATAATATGAATATATAAGAGAGCAAACATAACTAAGGAATACTAAGGAATAGAAATTGTTAAAATAGAGTTAAAATTTTAAAACTATCTGATGGTGACTGAATGATAGAAAAAAAGTTAAGGCCAGGAAAGAAAGAGTGCAAACCTTTTTTTTTAATTATATTGAATCACCGTGAGATAGTTACAAGCTTTCATGTTTGGGTTACAATCACACAATTATCAAACACCCATCCCTCCACCAGTGCACATTCCCCACCACCAATATCCCTGGTATAGCCCCCTTTTCCCACCCTCCCTCTGCCTCTATGGCAGACAATATGCCCCATACTCTCTCTCTACTTTTAGTCATTATGGCTTGCAACACAGAAACTGAGAGGTCATCATGTTTGGTCAATTATCTACTTTCAGCACGCAACTCCCATCCCGACTGATTCCTCCAGCCATCATTTTCTTAGTGATCCCTTCTCTATCCCATCTGCCTTCTCCCATTCACTCGTGAAGCCGTCTTCCAACTATGGGGCAATCCTCCTGGCCCTTGTATCTACTGTCCTTGGGTGTCAGCCTCATGTGATGTCATTCTATAGTCCACAAGTGAGTGCAGTTCTTCTATGTCTGTCCCCCTCTTTCTGACTCATTTCACTTAGCATGATACTGTATCATGGAAAATGTCTATCCATTTATAAGAAAATTTCATGACTTCATCTCTCCTAACAGCTGCATAGTATTCCATTGTCTAGATGTACCAAAGGTTATTTAACCAATCATCTGTTCTAGGGCACTTGGGTTGTTTCCATATTTTGGCTATTGTGAACAGTGCTGCAATGAATATATAGGTATAGATGTCATTTCGACTGTGCTTTTTTGCATCCTCGGGATATATTCCCAGAAGTGTTATGGTGGGGGTCCTATGAAAGCTCAATTTTTAGTTTTTGAAGGACTGTCCATATTTTTTTCCAGAAAGGCTGGACCAGTCGGCATTCCCATCAACAGTGAAAGAGCGTCCCTTTCCCCCACATCCACCCCAGCACTGGTTGCTTTTGTTGTTTTGAATATGTGAAGAGTGTAAACTTTTTAAGATGGGAGGAAATGCTTAGGAAAAAGATCTTCAAAAAAGCTTCCTGAACTTATGAACGACTTGTGAACATGAGTCCTATCCTATGTATATCTAATGACAAAAATCATTTTAAGGCAGGTGCTGCTATGTAGGCACTTTCTCCTTTAAGAAGAGACTAATGTGACTTGTATGTAGACTGGCATACATCATAGAAACATTGATTTAGCGTTCAAGGTTGTAGAGCAGGCAACCTTTGAATTTTCGTGGACCACTAAAGCAATTGTGTTTCTTCTGTAATTGTGAGAAAAAGCCACTGGAGTGTTTTGCCTAATGGAAAGGGTTGATTGAAAGGTTTTAAATATAGTCCAGTATAAATAATAATAGAGGCATAGAGACCAGTGGGAAGTCACTATAAAAATTCAGATTATGGAAGCTAAATTCCTCATTTTTTGAGGAATATATATATTGTTATGTAAGATTGGTCAGTTGGTATTCCAACTGGTATTGTATGCATTATTGTATACTTTTCCCCCCTACATCTATGCCCACACTTGGTTGTTTTTTTTTTTGTGATGAGGGCCAGTGTTTTTGGAGTGATATTATATCTAGTAGTTTTGATTTTCACTTACCTGATGATTAGTGAGTTACGTAGAGCATCTCTTCATATGCCTTTTGGCCAATTGTATTCATAATTCAGGGAGTTTCTTTTAATCTCTATTTTTTATGGGGTTGACTGATTTTTGCTTGCTGAATTCTACCAGTGCTTTATAAATCTTGAATTTTAACCCTTCTTATCAGATAAGTGGTAAGCAAATAGTTTCTCCAAGTTTGTGGGCTCTCTTCGTATTCCGGTCTTCATTTTCTTTGAAGTACAGAAACTTCTTAATTTAGTGTACTCCCCTTAGTTTATCTTTACTCCCACTTGCTTAGCCAGTGACATTGATAGGGGCAAGTGGTCATTCTGAACAAGAACTGGGTGCTGAATGGAGGTAAAGTGATATGCAGGATACTTTATCAGTAAAAGCATTGAAAACCAAAGTGCCTAAAAGGAACAAGCACCTGTCATAGGCTGGATGGCAAGAGGGAAACTAGGTACAATGGTGGAGGGAAAGGGACATAGGTGATAGGATTGGTGCTTGAACACTCTACGCCTGAAACTTAATCATAAATAACTTAATAATTTCACAGTGATTCAATAAAAAATAACTTAGATTTAGACCCTACTAATAGTCAAGAAATGAGAGAGAGATATAATTGGATTTGGAAGTTTGGAACATGCCAAAAGAATTGAAGTTGACAAATAATAGAAAAAAGTAATAATTAACAGCTAACATTTTGTCTGAACAATTTGAAGTTCTGTTTGAAAAGGTGGATGGGAAATGTAAAAGTGGTTTGGAGGTGAGTTTTGGATTTTTGTTTTGGAACTTTAAAAGTGAGATACATTTTGGTCATCGAAGTGATAATAGCACTGTAGCACTGTAGTCCCATTGTTCATCCATTTGCTCGAGCGGGCACCAGTAACATCTGCATTGTGAGACTTGTGATTACTGTTTTTGGCATATCAAATATGCCATGGGTAGCTTGCCAGGCTCTGCCGTGAGGACAGGATATTCTTAGTAGATTGCCAGGCTCTTCGAGAGGGACAGAGGAATCGAATCCCGGGTCAACCACGTGCAAGGAAAATGCCCTGCCGCTGTGTTATCGCTCCAGTGCTCCAGTCTATAGCCATACCACCCTGAACGCAACCGATCTAGTCTGAAGTGATAATATTAGTCTTCAATTTTGAGGAACTATATGGGTCAGAACATACATACATTTAACAGGTCAATATATATAGTAACCTGCCCATAAAATTAGATGACGTGACATGCACTTAATGAGATATAAGATTCCCAAAGTCTGACACTGGAGAAAGCCCAAGATTTTGTAGCTGGAGCAATACAGTGGAACTAGCAGAGGATTGAAAAGAAATGGTTAGGACATGGAAGGTGTGTTAGAAGTATGTTTTATTCTGAATGCTATGTGAAGAGAATCTTTCGTCATCCATCAGATAGTTCATTCACTGACTAGTAGATATTTCACTCTACCTGCTTTGGCAATTCAAGATTCTTCTTTTAGAAACATTAGGAAGAGACAGTCCTTAGTGGAGAAGAACATGTTTCACCAAGTTCCTATTAGATGCTTTTCTTTCTTTTTCTAAAATTTGTTTTGTATTTAGAGCACAGAGTTTTTTTTTTCTTTTCTTTTTTTGCTTTTTGGGTCACACCCAGAGATGTATTCAGAGATTACACCTGGCAGTGCTCAGGGGACCATATGGGATGCTGGGAATCAAACCCAGTTCGGCTGCATGCAAGGCAAACACACTACACATTGTGCTATCACTCCAGCCCCTTTTCTTTTTTCTTTTTTTAAACAGTAAGCTCAAGCTGTTTTCCTGCAATACTAGCAGTAATTATTTTACAAATGGCAAGTTGACTTTTGAAGGTATGCTATTTGAAGCAATTGATAAAATCAGGATTATGGTTTTATGATCTATACTAATAAAAAACATTTATTACCAGAGGGTCAGGGTATCAAGACTGTGTTCTTTATTCTCAAATCCCTTCTCAAGAAAAATGTCATTACAAATTCTGAAGTTACATTTGCAGCTTCTCAAATTTTGACTTAAACATATATACTGAGGTGAAAGTGATATTACTGCATAGAGTGCTTGCTTTGCATGCAGCTGACCTGGGTTTAATCTCTGGAACCCAGATTGGCCCCGACTCCCTGCCAGAAGTGACTACAGAGCTGAAAGCCAGGAGTCAGCTCTGAGCAACACTGGGTATGACTCCCAAGCAAACATATACATTCTGTAATGGATACCTAATTTTGAAACTATATTCTATAACATATTGGTACACACTTTTTATTATTTGAAATATAATTGCAAGTTTTAATATTGATTTAAATAACATGGTACAAAGTTATTATGTCAACAAAATATCATATATGCGTAAGTAATAAGTGCTAGTTGAGGACAGGATAGACATTAATGTTTAAGAAGCAACAGATATTATATTAAGTCTAATATGCTGAAAACATATGTTTTATTAATGTAATTGTTCTACGGAGAGCCCTGCAAGCTACTGAGAGTATCCCTCCTGCATGGCAGAGCCTGGCAAGCTACCTGTGGCATATTCGATATGCCATAAACAGTAACAAGTCTCACAATGAAGATGTTACTGGTGCCCGTTCAAGCAAATCAATGAACAATGCAATGACAGTGTTACAGTGCTACAATGATTCTTCAGACTCAGACTAAAAAAATGGATGGAACTGGTATAATACCTTACTAATGGTATCATTTTCTCTTAGAAAACAAATTAAATAAAATGTTATTAAGAAATGCTGTATCTTTGGGAGAATTAGGTCATGTAAGAAAGTCACATCTTAGTATATTATAATTTGCAACCATTTACAATGTGTCAGGAGTCAAATTCTTTGCTGAATCTATTCTGTCATGTAGTGTACTTTCATGTTTTTAATAATCATGGTTTGTAATTCCATCATTTCAATCATAAATGTACATTTAGTAGTCTTAGAAAGAACTAATTCTATAATACCATCAGGTGAACTAATAAATAAATTAATTTCATAATTCAGGATAATTTATAATTTTGATAAATTAATGTTATATTTTATGTTTTAAAATGTGTAAGCATAGTAACATGTTGCTGTTTTAATAGTATCAGTAAAAATATTCACATTTATTTTAACATCAAATGAGTGCATGTATCCTAAAAATCAGCTCTTTCAGCTGACAGATGAGTGTCATGATACGGTCCTTCCCTTTGGTGACAGGATACGGTTTTCACATTTTGATTGTTCCTGAGGTGCAGTCTGCTTGAACTGGGTCTCCCTTGCAAACAAAAGGATGCCTCTACTGGACTTTGAGCATTAAGGCTAACTCTTCAGGAATGCTGCACTCCAGATAGCTAATTTTTCCTTCAGAAAGCCTTTGGAAAGCAATTAAATGCTAATGTCACCCCAGTTTCTTTCTGTGGTACACTGAGAAAAATGTTTATTCCCAGGTTGTGCTTTCTTTTTTAAAGGTGGGTGAATAGGGATGGGGTGGGGAAAAGATTTCAGCTTTGGCCCCCTCCCCTTTCTTTTCTGTGAGCTGGGAAGTGTGCAGCGACAGCCTTCTGTCCTGGGAACAGTAGGAGATACCCTCAATGTCCTCTGAACCTTGCAGCCATTATCAGCTGCCGTGGCAGGCACACTTCCCTGGCTAAGCGGTGCCAAGGCCTCCTCATCTCATGTGACAGAGAGGAAAGAGCATTCATTCTCTTAGGTGTTACTGCTTTTGCTCAGACTTCACAAAAAACACACAAAAATTATATAAATATATATCATTCCTATTCACCTCTGTCCTTGAGAAAGTCTTAAATGAATAGAGAATTTATTTCATTGCAATATTTGATTGTTTAGAGGCACACTTTCATCAACAGAAGCAACATGGCTATGTATAAGATTTTGGTACTATAAGATTTTGGTATTATTCTAAAGCAAAGTATTCATGTACTTAAACCATATTCTATTTAATTTTGTTTGATTTTAAAATATATATGAATTATTAAAAATCAACTCTTTCACCTTTGACACTTTATTTAATTTCCATGAAATTACAGATTTTGAGTTAATTTCTAATTTGATTTCGTATGGTCAGAAAAGTATGATTTAATTTATTGAGATTTTTTTAAAGCTTGTTTTATGACTCAAATTTTGGTTTGTTTTCATGTATATCCCATGGCATTTAAAAAGTTATTTTCCTCTCTGAGTTTTCTTATAAACCATTTTTTTAACTCTTTGATTACTTTGCAATCAACTGTTCTGTTACTGATACTTTGACTACTTTGTATTTTCCAGTTCCTCTAAGATTTCGTTTTTGGCTTTTGTCTTTAATTTTATGTCTCTAAGTATTATGTGATATCAAGTGATTAAGTTATGATTTTCGTAGCAGTATGAATATTTCTAAATCTCTTTCAGCTATATTAATTTTCATTTCATGAATATTGATTTTCTGTTATTTCACAAGTGCACATCCAGGGTGATTATGTTTTCTTGCTTTATTGATTCATTTGTCTTTGGCAGTGTAGCTCATTGGTTTTAGTCAAATAATTTTTGTAAATCTATTGATAATATTGTCAATATTACTTTTATTTTTATAGAATATTTTCCATCCTTTCACTTTATACTTGCACCTGAAGTTTATTTTACTTGTATTTAGCATTTTAAAAATATGCTTCACTTCCTGCAGAGTTCAGGTATGCAAAGCTGAGGGGTCTTGAGGGCCATATCTGACTATACTTGGGATGGGGTTTTTTTTTGCTTTTTATTTTTTTGGTACATAGGTCAAACTCAAGGCTACACACATACTATGCATGCGCTGTACCATTTGATTCTTGCCCTGTCCACTAATTTAAGTTTTATTTCTATATTTTTTAATTGAATGCATATAGGATTTAAACAATACCACTCTGCCAAACTTATCTTTTGATTTGTGCATTTAAATCAGATAATTTTTTTGAAAGTATTTGATAAGGAAGCATACATATACCCAATGCCTTAACTTTCTAATTAGTTATTTCATTACCAATAAGCCTACAAAAAAAAAGAAAGGCCATATTCACAAGTGTCTTTGTGTGGATTTCTTAGGGCTTTAACTAGTTAGAGTTCTTTTTTATGAGTTTCTTGAGTCTTATATTTGTTTCTTTTTGTAAATTTGGGAAAGTTTTAGACAGAATTTATTTTAATCATATTTTACTATCATTCTCTTATTTTTTCTATTGAAATTTCAGGAATATTTGATTGTGTTATTTCTCACAGCTCATTGAGGTTTTGTTAATTTAATTTTTTTCTTTTATTCCTTGCATTAGTTCTATTAATCTGCATTAATATCATTAATTCAATCAGCTTTTATAGACCCTATACTGTTGAACTCACCAGTGAGGTTAAATGGGGTTTTTGTATTTATAGTTATAAAATTTGAATTTGGAGAGTATCAGGTTAAATGAAGTAAGTCATAGGTAGAAGGACAAATATGGGATGTTCTTATTTATCTGGTATATGAAGTTACCAGAAAAGGGAGTGGAAAGTATCAAATAACTAAGAAGCTATATCACTGTATTATAAAGACAAGAATGCTGAGGAATGCAGGTGGGTGGGAATGAGGAGATGGACTGATTATAACATAAGGTCATTGTTATGTAAGCATTTGACCCAAGCTGTAATATGAATATTTTTCATCATCATCTTGTTGATTGTCGAATTTCTCGAGTGGTCTCAGTACCGTGTCCATTCGTCCTAGCCTGAGACTTTAGAAACCTCTCTCTGCTCATCCTTCCCAATCATGCCACACTGGAGACTCTTTCAGGGTCAGGGGAATGAGACCCAACTTGTTGCTGGTTTTGGCATATTAATACGCCATAGGGACTTTGCGAGGCTCTCCCATGTGGGCAGGAAACTCTTGATAGTTTCCCAGGTTTTCCCAGAGGGAGAAGTAGGCTATAAGATATTTTTATTTTTATTTTTTTTGCTTTTTGGGTCACACTCGGCAATGCACTGGGGTTACTCAGGAATAACTACTGGCGGTGCTCGGGGGACCATATGGGATGCTGGGATTCGAACCCGGGTCGGCCGCGTGCAAGGCAAACGCCCTACCCGCTGTGCTATCGCTCCAGCCCCAATATTTTTATTTTTTAAAAATGAATTTGGTAAAGGGATATAGTGGAAAGATGGAGGGAAACTTGAGTCTTGGTGGAGGAATGCTGACATTGGTGGTAGAGTTAGAGTTGATACATTCAGTGACTGAAACCCTTATCAACAATAGCTTTGTAAATCACAATGCCTAAATATATATACATATGTATACATGTTCAAATACTATAAATAAACATGGAAAAGTTAATTTAGTTATTTTCATCACTTGCATTTCTTTGCTTTATATTCTATCCTTTTTAAAAGATAATTTGTTATTGCTATAAAACACGTTATGTAAACTGTTTTAAAATTCTTGTCATATAAATAAGACATCTGATTCATCTCAATTTCTGCAGTTCTCTTTGTTCCTTTTGGGGGGATTTGGGCCATACCCACCTCTGCTCATTCATGGCTTACTCCTAGCTGTCATTCAGGGGAGATTCCTGGTAGGTCTCAGGAGATCATTTGTGGTACCAGGATGAATCAAGATCAACTGTTTAATGCACTGAATATTTTCTGACCAGTTCCACTTATTCTTTCCTGGAAATTTTATTTGTTTACATTTTATATTCAAATTACAATCAGCATTTTTGGGTTGTAATTCCAAAGGAGATTAAATGTTAGATTTTTGTTGATTTCTTGATCTATAACTTGTTTTATCTGGTACTTGAAAAGGTCTTTTATCCTTTCACAAGCTGCCTAAGGGGAGGAAAGAGATTCTTCAGACTGGGATGCCCTGCAGTGTCTTAGAGAGGAAGTTCCACCAGGTCCAGGGACAAAATGATTTTCTAGTACTTTCTGTTTTATGTTCTGTGAGCTCCTTTGTTTTGTGCTTGTTGTCCAGCCACCTGGTATATCATGGTGAAAAAGGAAAGTCTTAAGTAATTAAGAAATGCTTGAGATGATTTCTAATTGTTAGTTTGGGTCCCAAAGATCTCCTATTACTAATAATACTGAGAACATATGGTGTTCTTGGGACATTTCTTGAAGATCTAGGAGAGAACTGATCATACTGGGTTGACTTTCTCATGTTAATTGTCCTGGAAATGCTGGTAATGGGTGGATGTCTGTGCAGTGTCATAATCTTGCTCAACTGAAATCTTAAACCAGTTCCCCTTCTACCACCTTCTAGGTGTATCCTTTATTTACAGGTTTTTATTGTTCATTTGTTTTCACTTAAAGGAAACAGAAGTCCAAAGTTTATGTTAATTTTTCTGTACCAGAGCAAGTAACGTTCATTTATTGCAGCCCTATTTTTATAGTTACATGTTTTTGTACATTTTTGCCTCATAGACTATGATATCTTTTCTCTCCACCCTTCTGGAGTTAATTAATTGTTTTGATTTATTGTGATTTTGCTGATCTGTTATTATTGGGAGTGATGTAATTTAATTAAATTCTACGTAAAATAATTATCCTGAAGGATTAAAATATTTTAATTAAAATGGGTTTACTGGCATTGCATGTTTTCATTATTTCAAAAGTTCCGCTGAAATTGCAATGATGTTACTTTAAAACAAATTCTATTTATGCATGGCTTTTTAGGAACATTTATTTTATATTTATATATAAATATCTGTCCCACAGATATATCAACACAATCTGTGTGCACAATGAAGCATATTTTACTATGAGATGAAGAAATTATTGTTTTATAAAAAATTTAAACATTTCTATGGCAAAGATGCTATTCTTGGAAAAACAAATGTCACTTTTTCAAAAGCTTTCATCTTCAACTCTGAAACTGCCAAGATTTCTAATATTATTTTACTCAGTGTCTAATATAAGTATCATATATTTAACTAAGAAACATACTTTTACAAGTTTTTCCCACCAATAATATGTCTATATGCATGTACATCACATAGACATATAAGTATATATTACATATAGTATATATGTGTAACAGTATGTCACTGAAATCATTAAGTATTACATGTTAGGACATAAACTACTACCCAGATACAATCCAGCCACTGCCATGCTCCAGGCCTCTTTCCAGACACTCGGGCCGAACCTCACACATGAGTGAAGCCCCAAAGAACCAGGTAAAGCAGAACTTTGTGGCCACATGACACAACATAAGACAATTAAAACACATTTTCCCATAATTTTCGCACCATATTTGATGGGCTTCAAATATGGTGTGAACCATGGGAACACCTGTAAGGGCGATTGGAGGCCTCCCTAAAAGCCTAGATCCCTCTCGGAGAGCCCGCCAAGCTACAGAGAGTACCCTACCCGCAAAGCAGAGCCAGGCAAGCTATCCATGGCATATTCAACATGCCAAAACCAGTAAAAACAATGGGCTTCATTTGCCTGATACCAAAAGAGCCCCCAGTACGCAGCATTAAGAAGGATGAGCAAGGACAAGCTGAAAAATCTCAGGGATGAATTTGACTGCCAAAATGAAGAAGGATTAAAATGACCATCTGTACTTTCAATGCACGTATGCTGGTATCAGAAGCATCCATCATGGACCTGATGGTGCAAGCACAGAAGATCAAGTACAACATCATTGTTCTGACCGAAAAGAAAAGACATCAACCACATAACGCCATTTTCGACACCGGAGAAGAACTTTTCCTTGAAACATGCAACAACAGAGGTGTCAGTGGCATTGGTGCCCTTGTCAGCACTAACTTGGCCATGAGCATTGATTCATTCGAATGCCTAACAACCTGAATTGGACGATTACACTTGAACAGTTGTGGCTCACTGCTGACAGTTTCTATCTTCGTTGTCTACACACCAACATCCAACTATGATGAAGAAGAAATTGAGAAGTTCTACATGGAGCTGGAGAAGTTCTATAAAGAAGACCACACCTCATACAAGATCATTGTCGGTGATTTTAATGCCAAGATAGGACCGAGAAGATCGCCCGAAAACTCCACATTGCAACCCATGGCCTAGAATGGGACAAACAGGGTGAGAGACTGTCTGAGTTCATCATGTCGACCAAGACCATCCATAATAACTCACAGTTTGAGAAAGCCGAATCTAAATGTTGGACATGAGAGTCTCCCAGTGGACAGTTTCACAATGAAATTGACCACATCATATTCAATCAAAGGTTTTGCCTGATCGATGTTGCTGTTTTCCAAAAATTCCAAATGGGATCAGACCACTGTCTCCTTCATACAAAATTCTACTTCACAGAACAGGAAGAAAGGTCTGCAAAGTTTAAGTTTAAGAAGAGAACTCCCAGAATGATCTCCAACTGGGAGCTCTTTTGGCATTATTGTGGCAACATGGGAAGATGCCGTCATTGACAACATTGACAAGGAATATGATATACTGGTTCAGAATATCCATGATTGCGCGAAAAATGCTGAGGGTGGAAAGCCACAAACAGACACCTGTCTTCGGAAACTCTCGAGCTCATTCTCCAACATTGTTTGGCACAAACCTCAGGCAACCACAAGATAATGTCTGAGCTTGCAAAGCTGTGCAGGGAAGTGATAAAGAAAGACCTCAAAGAGAGAAGAGCAACAGTGTTGGCCAATGCGGCAGAAGCCGAGAAAAGTATTCACAATGCTTGTATGTCCTTCACCAACCACAAAACCAAGATGGCTGCCCTCCGATGTCCTCATGGATCTATCATATCTTCCAGAAGGCAATGGAGAGGATTATTCATGACTTCTACTTGGATCTCTTTGATAGCCACGTCTATCTGCCCACATATCAAATTCCACAGAATGGATATGTTGTCCACAACGTTCTCCCTTCTAAAATCCGACAAACCATTTCGTCGGTAAAGACACGTACAGCACCGGTCCTTCAAGATCAAACTGAAGAACAAAACTTGTCAATACACTGGCTTGGCTCGTCATACTCTACCTATCCATATACAAGGTTCCTTCCCAATGGAAAACCAGCAGAATATTTCTGTTATACAAGAAGGGAGATATCTATGACTTCAGAAACTATTTCCCAATCTACCTGTT
This sequence comes from Sorex araneus, assembly GCF_027595985.1. NCBI lineage: Eukaryota > Metazoa > Chordata > Mammalia > Eulipotyphla > Soricidae > Sorex > Sorex araneus. Next base: position 227,629,219 of record NC_073313.1, on the reverse strand, counting down.
GTCCGTCGTCTACAAGTTGTTCACTCGAGTCTTCCTGAATAGAATAGGCAGAACACTAGACAAAGAACAACCATGATAGCAAGCCTGGTTCCGAAAACAATTCAGTATTATCGACCATATCCACACAGTGACCAAGCTCATTGAACTTTCTCGAGAGTTCAAGATGCTGCTGTCTGAAGTTCATCGATTTAAAGACGAACTTTGATTCTGTTGAGACTTAAATGGTCATCGAAGCCCTAGTCCAACAGGGTGTTCAAACTCAGTGCATCAAGAACCTCCATGAAATGTATTACGGATTCACCAATGGGATCTCACCATTCTACAAGGAAGTGATCATTGATGTAAAGAGAGGGGATTCAACAGGACAACACCATTTCACTGAAACTCATCAGTGCCACCCTTGAGAACGTCATGCAAGGACTGGAATGGGAAGGAATGGGAGTGAAGATAGATGGTTGGCAACTACACCACCTCTGCTTTGCTGTTGACATTTTTCTCATAACAGGAAACATTAGCCAAGTGGCACAAATGCTGACCATGAGTGTCTAACTTCAGCTGAATCTCACTAAGACAATGATCATGAAAAATGAACAAGTCCCTGATGTTCCATATGCTCTCAGTAGAAGGAGCATCTTCGAATGCAGCAGCTATGTATACCTGGATCGAGAACTCAACATGAGAAACAACTTGGCACCAGAATTGCGCAGGAGGAATAGAGCAGCATAGAACATCTTCAAGAGCGTGGAAGAAGTGGTTATGAAGACGAAGAACCTGCAGCTCTGGCCAAATAAATGTTTTCGACTCCACTGTTCTTCCTTCACTAACATATGCCTCAAAGACCTGGTCCCTACGAAAAAAGGCTGAGAACGCTACTCGGGTATCTCAAAGAGGAATAAAAAAAGCTATGGTTGGAGTATCACGTTCCACCAAAGTGAGAGTAGGAATCTGGAGTTCTGACCTCCATTGACAATCAAGAATCAGGGACGATCTCTTGTTTGCCAATGCCTCAAAAATCAGATGGGCCAGACACACAATGCAATTCAGAGATGACTGCTGGACTAGGGTTGTTACTGACTGGATTCAAAGGGATGTCAAAAGACCATGTGGCCGTCCACCAACGAGATGGTCAGACTTCTTCATCAAAACCCTGAATGAATGGTTCGAGGCTCCTCCTATTTCTGGAGCGAGCAGATATCATTGGACTACACTAGCATTCGACAGGGACCAAATGGAGACATTATTGGCATCTGCTCTAGCAAATTGAAGATAAAGGGGATGACAAGTGATGACAAGTCACAAGTGATATTAGGACATATTTTCTATTTTCTGACCTTAGGTGTGCAGTACATTGGCATTTCAATATGTTTTTAAAATTTCAAAAATACCATATGATTCATTTACAAATTACTAATATTCTCTTTATCCCAAAACTCATCAATATATAAACATACAGCCCAGAATATATTTGGCTATATATAACATGGAATGCACTGTGGCTAGATATTGTAGAGGCTGCAAGCAGGTGAGAACTCTCCATGTAGAAATTGTAACTTGTAGTACAAATACCCTGACACGTGAAGTATCGATTCTGCTGTATGAAACTAATGCACCGTTTGATTTTTAAAATAGATTCTAAACATAAACCCTATTAGTATTATCAGTTAAAATTCAAGCAATGTCTTGAGTTTGATCCCTTTTCTCAGTTCCCTAATATTGTGCAAATACTCTAGGATTGTACATTGAAGAGATCGCCTTAATCATCACCATCTTTAGTCCTCACTGCTCTACACAAAAGTACACATTATATCAGTCTTCAAGATTCCTGTAGTCTCAAAAACTGCTAGTTTATGCATATTTGAGATCCATGGAGAAGAGCTCAGATAAGAACAGCTCATGATTTTAACTTTTTTACTCTATCCTCCTAAATTTTCTGGAAGAAAGGACCATACAGCATACCCAGTTAATTTTCTAGAAAGGAATAAAGAACTTATGGATTACTATAGTAGTATATTTTCCTGACACACATACTAAGCTAGTATGTAAAATTAAAATTTTCAACTCGACAATAAATATTGAGGTTGTTAAAATATAATGAGGAGTGTGACTTGATATTGAGTTAAATCAGATTTGGTGTAACAGATACATTATCAAATATATATATATATAAAATGACTGATAATGGTTAGCTATGCTTATAGATGACATTAATTTGGCTTTTTTAAAGGATTAGATTTCAACTTGAGAAAGAATATTACTTGCATAACATTTTACACTGAATAAGTAAATATGAAAGTAGTTGCATTGTCTTAGAAAGTTTATTATTTCAGTTACATAGTAGCATGAGAAAAATATTTTTACATACAACTCCAAATGACTAAATTAACACGATAAATTTTAGAGTTCATGTATACAGAACAAGCATTTTCTTAAGTGGTAAAACAACAACTCTCCCCAAAAAACAAATCTTTTGTAATATTTAAGTTATATTTAGTATAATACACATGTATATTAAAGCTTTGGTTTAGTTTTGGTTTGTGGATTACACTTGACAGTGCTCAGGAGCTTCTTATTCCTAAATAAGCTCAAGGGTTCCTCCAGTGGAGTTCTATGGACTGTGCAATTGCAGGGTTTGAACATAGTCTCATACATGTAAAACATGCTCAGCCTCTACAACTTTTATGGTGATCATTCTAGTAGAGGAAATCTTATACTTCAGGATCATCTAAAATATTGAGTTTAATGAATATGATGCGTTAGAAGAATTAGGATAGCACAGCGGTAGGGCATTTGCCTTGCACACAGCCCACCTGTGTTGGATTTTTCCGCTCCTCTCAAAGAGACCAGCAAGCTACCGAGAGTATTGCACCCACATGGCAGAGCCTGGCAAGCTACCCATGGTAGCTTGGATATGCCAAAAACAGTAACAATAACCATTGGATATGCCAAAAACAGTAACAATAAGTCTCACAATGAGAGACATTACTGGTGCCCGCTCAAACAAATCAATGAGCAATGGGATGACAGTGACAGTGACAGAAGAATTCGGAATAACTTGCTGCTGGGAAAATGGTGGCACTAGTCAGTAATATTATCACAAAAGTTAGAAGTAAAAGGCACCTTTTAATTTAATTTAATTTGTGTTTTAGGCCACTCCCGGTGGTACTCAGAGCTTACTCCCGACTCTCCTTTCAGGGATGACCCCTGGTGAGGTTCAGGGGAGCACAGGGAGTGTGGGTCACTGAACCCATGTCTGGGGCCTAAATGCAAGACAAGCACCCTTCATGTAGTACTATCACTCAGGCCTTATACAATACACATTTAATTCATTTAATTATAATTTTGTATGCTAAGCTCAAATGTCATTATTTTAAAAATGAGCTAATTTAAAATCATATATATGTATTTCTCTGAACACTTTAAATCTATAAAGAATATACATAAATAGATTTAATAAATTTTATTAAAGTTTTAAAACATTTTGTTCTTAAGGTGGAAACTCCAGTTTGTTGCTTAGTGTCTTACTCAGCAGGACTAAATTGATTTTTTAAATTGGAATTTAGGTCAAATTCATCACCAAATTGGTGATATACTCCCTTAAGAAATATTTGTAACCTGTAGTTGAAACACTGAGGTTTTTTATTTGCACTAGTATCACTGTCACTGTATTACTGTCATCCCATTGTTCATAGATTTATTCAAGCAGGTGCCAGTAATGTCTTCATTTGTCCCAGCCCTGAAATTGTAACAGTCTCTCCTTACTTGTCTTTCCCAACAATTGGTGGCTCTTTCAGGGTGAGGGGAATGAAACCTGTTATTGAAACTGTTTTTGGCATATCTAATACACCACGGGGAGCTTGCCAGGCTCTGCCTTATAGGCAAAAAGCATATATATGTATATGTATATATATATATATATATATATACACACACACACATACACACACACACATATGTTCACTCATGTGTGAGCCTCGGCCCAAGCATGTGGAAAGTGGCCTGGAGTGTGTAAGGTTGATTAAGTATGAAAAATAGAAAGATAGAACTAAAAAATGTGAGGAGGGGCTGGAGTTATAGTACAGCGCGTAGGGTGTTTTCTTTGCACACGGCTTTCCCTGCATCCCAAGCACCACCAGGAGTAATTCCTGAGTGCAGAGCCAGGTGTAACCCCTGAGCATTGCTGGCTGTGACCCCAAAAAGCAAAATAAATAAATAAATACATGAAAATGTGGGGAAAAGTGCATGCCAGCTTATACTAGAGCTTATAAAAACCATCAAAAAATATTAATATTGTAGGGTTGGAGCTATAGTACAGTGGGAAGGGCATTTGCTTGGCCTGTGGCCGACCTGGGTTCAATCTTGGAATCCCTTATAATCTCCTATGCACTGTCAGGAGTAAATCCTGAGTGCAGAGCCAGGAGTAACCCCTGAGCATCACCAGATGTGACAAAAAGAAAATCAAAATTAAATCAATTTTGTAGATTTTAATGAAAGTGAAAGGAGACAGAATGAATGCACTAAAAAAGCTGGAATTAAAGAAAACTTAAGATAATAACAATATAGCGATATGTTCTGCTTCCCAGTCAGCAGCTGCCTAATTCTATAGTGCTAATTAGCCCAAGTAAGTAATCTGAAACAGACATAATTGATATAACATTATGACAAACGATAAGATTTTGAGGCAAAATGTAAGTTACACTTCTTTGTATTTTATTCAATTTTAATCAGAGATGCTTTACTCTTGGTTATCAACTCAGTCTTTCACCCTTACATTTTGCGGTTTGTTGTTTTCTTTGCATTCTTCTGCCAGGTCTGGGAATTAAAACACCTACTCTTATGTATGACTTACAACACAGCCTCAGGTGCTCCTCTAAGCTATACAATTTTCTTTATTCATTTGAGTTGCTGGGTGTTTGATGGTGGTGAAAATAGCTCAGGATTGTTGCTTTATAAATTATTTCTTATGTAAACCTGAGTAGGTCACTTAAATTCGCTGAGTCTTAGTTGAATGTAAGTATGTTTTTGGTACCTAACTGACATTTAGGCCCCAGAATCAACTGATTCTATTGATACTGTCATCCAAATACTCAAGATTTTGTCAACTTTAAAAAAAATTGTAGGATTTACAAAGTTTACAACAGTTATACATTCTTTTCTTTGAATGTCCTGCTATATCCTAAAGCTGTAGTTTTGCTGAGAGTAAGTACTAAAAGTCTCAGTAGCAGAAGCAAAACTTTAAATTAAATATTAATTTTTTCAAGAAAAGGCAGTTGAAAGGAATCAGTAGAACAACCAACAAATAAAAAAATTGCATAAATGTTGCCAAAAATGAGAAAATTTGGAGGCCCAACCTTAACCATATTCACAAATCACGAATCACGAAATCCCGTTAATCGTCGATTTCTCTAGCGGTCTCAGTAACCTCTCAATTCGTCCTTTCCCTGAGATCTTAGAAGTCTCTCTCAACTCGGCCCTCCAAATGATGTTGCACTGGAGGCTCTTTCAGGGTCAGGGGAATGAGATTCAGCTTATTACTGGCTTTAGCATATGAATACACCATGGGAAGCTTGCAAGGCTGTCCCATGTGGGCAGGAAACTCTCAGAAGCTTGACAGTTTCTCCCAGAGGGAGAAGTAGGCTACAAGATATTGCAAAGCGGCCATGGCTTATGGGAGCTTGCTTTTAGGTCTCTGGATGTTGGCTGTTGATGGGATTACACACACCTGGGTTCCTCTGCCGGTACCTTACTGCATGAGAATTGTCTGTACGTGTGGAGAGGGGCCTTGAGCATGGTTGTAGCTAGGTTCCAGTGGTCTTCGGCTGCTGGGAGCTCTGCTCGGGGCGGGGAGGGACGCTGGAGCCCATCCCCTTTGAGGGGCCCCGGGGAAGACAGCCAGGTGTGCGGGCAAGAGACTCTCTGCCATATTAAATTAATAATTCTAAATATAAAAGAGCCAACATTGCACTTGAAATTTCAACTGTTAGGCTCAAAAGTCAAGATTCAGGCTGTTATGGTTAAGAACAAGCATTTTATATGTAAATATAACTATAGTTTAGAAGTAAAATAGTGAAAATTAAATACAAGCAAACAGTCATCATGTAAAACCTAAGTAATATGAGACAAAGTACACAAGTGGAGAATACAAAAAGAAGACACTTTATACTTACAAAAAATAAATTCAACTTTGAATGCAAGAAAAAAATAGATCCAGTTCCTAAACAATAGTAAACAGATTAAAGGAAAAATAAACAATTCCTAAAAAATTTAAATGTGTCTTTCATGGATTCATAAAATAAGTAGGTAAAAAATTAGAAATACAGCATTTAAACACAAGTGATTGATTATATTGATTTATGCAAAAATTCCCTAAGAAGCTCCAGATATATTTTCTTTTAAAATGTAAGTAATAATTTTTTAGGATAGATTTTATGCTGCCTCACGAAGCGCAAATAGATACATTTTTTTAAAAAAAATCATGTAATATAGTCTAACTATAACACTGTATTCTTACCATAATATAATATATTCTTACTGCAATACATAATTAGAAAAATAAAAACATACCTATATAGTTCCAGATATTTGAACAAGAATATGGTTCTAGATAACTCAAATCAAAATATATTCAAGAATTGAAATTATTGTACTAAAAGTTAATAAGACATATCATCACAATTTATGAATTGCAACCAAAGCACCGCTTGGAAGACATTATGTAACCTTACATATGCATGTTAAAATAAAAGTATAAAATAATCTGTCTGTTTGAGAAACTTGATAAAGAAAAAATTAAAACTAAATTCAATAAAAGAAAACAATAAGATAAGTAATACATAAAGGAAACAGGTACAATATAGAAAATCACCAATGTCAAAAGTTGATTATTTGAAAAGATTTATGTAGTGAAAATCTCTTTAAAATTGAGAAAGCACAATTTATAAGTAAATCAAAAGAGAATGCTCAGTGTCAATACCTCAGAAATCAAACAAAAAATTCAAATTATAAATTTGATAATTTATATAAAGTATTAACATTTAAATTATATAGCTTTTTAATACTTGTATCACTTGTCATCCCGTTATTCATCTATTTGCTCAAGTAGGCACCAGTAACATCTCCATTCGTTCATGTCGTGTGTTAGTGTAGTCCAGTGGAATCTGCTCGCTCCAGGAAAATGAAGAGCTTCAAATAGCTTCAGGGTCTTGGTGAAGAAGTCTGATTGTCTTGTAGGTGGGTGGCCACGAGGTCTTTTGACAACCTGTGGAATCCAGTTGGTAATAGCTCTAGTCCAGCGGTCGTCTCTGAATCAGATTACATGTCTGGCCCATCTGATTTTTGATGCCTTGGCAAACAAGATAGTGTCCCTGATTGTTGATTGTCCACAGAAGTCAGAACTCTGGATTCCTTCTCTCATTTGGGTGGAACGTGATACTTCAAGCATAGCTCTTTTGATTCCTCTTTGGGATACCCAATAGCATTCTCACCTGTTTCCAGAGGGCCCAGGTCTCTGAGGAATATGTTAATGCAGGGAGAACAGTGGAGTCGGAGTCGAAAAGATATGCCCAGAGCTGAAGATTCTTTGTCCTCTTAACAACTTCTTTTATACTCTTGAAGGCGTTCTATGCTGCTCTCTTCCTCCTGCGCAGTTCTGATGCCAAGTAGTTCCTCATGCTGAGTTCTCAACCCAGGTACACATAGCTGTTGCATTTGGAGATGTTCGTTCAATTGAGAGTAAATGGAACTAGTTCATTTTTTATGAACATTGTCTTGGCGAGATTTATCTGCTGCCACTTGGCTAATGTTTGATATTGTTAGAATGATGTCATTAGCGAAGCAGAGGTGGTGTAGTTGCCGACCATCTATCTTCACTCCCAGTCCTTCCCATTTCAGTCGTTCCATGATGTTCTTGAGGGTGGCACTGAAGAGTTTCAGTAAAATGGTGTTGTCCTAGTGAATCACTCTCTTTATGTTGATGAACACTTCTTTTTAGAATGGTGAGATCCTGGTGGTGAATCTGTAATACATTTCATGGAGGATCTTAGTTTACTGAGTTTGAATGCCCTGTTTGGATAGGATTTTAATGACCATTTCAGTCTCAACATAATCAAAGGCCTTCTTTAAATCAATGAACGTTAGACAGAGCAGCATCTTGAACTCTCGTGAAATTTCAATGAGCTTTGTCACCAAGCGGATATGGTCCATTATCCTGAATCCTTTTCAGAACCTGGCTTGCTTGCATGGTTGTCCTTCCTTATAGTGTTCTGCTATTATATTCAGGATGACTCGAGTGAACAACTTGTAGACTATGGACAAGAGGCAGATTGGGCGATTATTGCCAATGTTGTGGATGTCTTCTCATATAACAGGATCGTCCTGCTGGTTTTCCATTGGAACAGAACTTTGGATTCAGACAGGTAGCGTGTGAAGAGCTGAGCCAGTGTATTAACGGGTACTGGCGGCAGATTCTTCAGGTGTTCAGGTCAGACCTTGACCGGACTGGGTGTTGTACGTGTCTTTACCAACAAAATTGCATGTCAGGTTACGGAAGGGAGAACACTGGGAATGACATATCATTCCTGCGAAATTTGGTATGTGGGCAGGTGGATGTGGCTATCAAAGAGATCCGAGTAGAGGTCGTGGATAACCTTCTCCATTGCCCTTCTGGAAGATGTGATAGATTCATAAAAGGCAGTCATCTTGGTATTATAGTCGCTAAAGAACAGGCGATGTTGTGAATACTTTTTCCGCTTCTGCTGCATCGTCCAACACTGCTTCTCTCCTCTCCTTGAGGTCTTCCTTTATCACTTCTCTGCACAGCTTTGTGAGCTCAGACGTTAGCTTGTGATTGCCTGAGGCTCACGCCAGACCACGTTGGCAAATGAACTTGAGAGTTTCCTAAGACAGTCAACTTTTTTTGGCTTTCTCTCTCTTTGCATTCCTCACACAATCATGGAGGTGTTGAATCAGCCGATTGTATTCCTCATCGATGTTGTCAACAATAGCATTTTCCCATATTGCTGCAGTAGTGCTCACAGTTGATGGTCGTTATGGGAGTTCTCTTCTTAAACTTTGAAGCCCTTTCTCCTCGCTCCATGAAGTAGACTTTTGCATGAAGGAGACGGTGATCTGATCCTGTTTGAAATTTTGGGACAACAGCGACATTGGTCAAGCAAAATTGTCAATGAATATGATGTGGTCAATTTTGTTGTGAAACTATCTACTGGGAGATTCCATGTCCAATGTTCAGATTCAGCCTTCTGGAACATTGAGTTGCCAGAGATGGTCTTGGTTGACATGATGAACTCAAACAGTCTCTCACACTGTTTGTTCCATTCTAGGCCATGGGTCCCGATGCGGAATTCTTCAGGTGAGCTTCTAGGTCCTATCTCAGCATTAAAAACACCAACAATGACCTTGTAGAAGGTGTGGTATTCTTTATAGAAGTTCTTTAGCTCTATGTAGAATTTCTCAGTTTCTACTTTGTCATAGTTGGATGTTGGTGTGTAGAAGAAAAATATAGAAACTGCCGGCAATGAGCCACATCTATTCAAAAGTAAGTGTACAATTCAGGTTGTTAGGCATGTGAACAAATCAATGCTCATGGCCAAGTTCGTGTTGACAAAGACACCTACATCACCAACAGCTTTAATGTCACATGTTCTGAGGAAGTTCTTTCCCAGTGTCAAAAACAGTGTGATGTGTTCTATACCTTCTCATCTCGGTGAATCCAATGACTTTGTACTTGATTTTCCGTGCTTACACCATCAGGTCCTCGATGGATGCTTCTGATGTCAGCAAATGTTTGCTAAAAGTGCAAGCAGTTATATTTTAGTCATTCTTCATTTTGGCAGCCTAGTTCACCCCTGAGATTTTATTAGCCTCTCTTCTTTTGACCTACTTAATGCTGCCACATTGGGGGCTCTTCCAGGGTCAGGAGAATGAGGTCCATGGTTGTTACTTCTTTTTGCATATTGAATATGCCACGGGTAGCTTGCCAGGCTTTTTGAGAGGTATGGAGGCTTTTAGGGCAGCCTCTAAGTGCCATTATAAGTGTTCTGATGGTTCACACTATATGAACCATCAAATGTCCATCCCATCAAATATGGTGCAGTAATGATGAAAATTATTACTTCTTCAAGAATTAGAGGCAAGAGTCTCTTGCCCGCATGCTTGGCTGTCTTCCCCGGGGTCTCCTCTGAGGGGATGGGATTCAGCTTCCATCCCCTCCCCGAGCAGAGCTCCCAGCGGCCGAAGATCACCAGAACCTTGCCATAGCCATTTTCAAGGCTCCTCTCCACACGTTCAGACAAGCCTCACACATGAAGGTACCAGCAGAGGAACCTAGGTGTGTGTAATACCATCAACAGCCAACGTCCAGAGATTTAAAAACAAGCTTCCAGAAGCGTGTGGCTGCTTCTCAGCCACTCGATATCTTATAGCCTACTTTTCCCTCTGGGAGAAACTAGAGCTTCTTGCCCACATGGGACAGCCTCACAAGCTTCTCATGGTGTATGTATATGCCAAAGCCAGTAACTAGCTGAATCTCATTCCCCTGACCCTGAAAGAGACTCCAATGCAGCATTGTTGGGAAGGCCAAGAAGAGAGAGGCTTCTAAAATCTCAGGAATAGGACAAATGTAGAGGTTACTAAGACCGCTCGAGCAACTTGACGATCAACGGGATTTTGTGATCGTGAATGATGAAAATTGGGTAGGAAGTGTTTATGGTCTGTTGTGCTACCACGTTGTAGCCGTGCTGTCTGGAAGGTGCCTGGAACATGGCGGCAGTTGGGTGTTGGAGGTCGGCCAATGAGGAATTTATCTGGCACGACAGGGTGGGTCTTATGGGTGTAACTATTATTAGTTTTTTAATACTACTTGAAATAAATAGGAAAACTAGGAGTGACTATTCTATGAAAGTAATAGAATTCATAATAAATATGTTTTTGCCAAGAGGTCTCTGGGTCAAATGATTTTATGAATTAATCAGAACAAACATTTAATGAACGGCTTAATCTTAATTCTTCAAAATTTTAAGAAAACATGGTGATAAACATTTATAAATTCATTTTATGCATTAATATTATAATGATGAAAATCTAAAAGTATTTTAAAACATAAAGGAAGATTACACACAATAATGTAAAATTGATAAATTTAATTCTCAAAAATCAAGCAATATAATACGTAAATGAAATGTGATTCCTGAGCACAGAACCAGGAGTAAGCTATAAGTACTGCCAGGTGTAGCTCCCCAAAAAATAACTTAAAGTTGATAAAAAAAGACGTATAAGAAGATGAAGATAAAAAAAAATGGACAAACATCAAACATGTTTAAAATATATACCCAAAATATTTTATGTTAAATTTTATGTTCATTTCCTCTTCATGTTTTGTGTTACATTTTATGTTCAATTCCTTTGAAATCTCATTAAATTTTGTTATGAACAAAATTACTTTAATATGTAAAGCCTTCATAATATCTATAAACAATGTATATTTATAACCTAAAGATAAAATATTAGAATATGTTCTCCTATCACAAACATTGACATAAGCTTTATATTCTCCCCAGTTCTGTTCAATATTCGAAGATCCTAGGAAGTGCAATAGACAAGAGTAAAAACAAATTTAGAAACGTTTAATATTGTTATTTTAAAATATAAATAAACATTTATATAATAAATTGTACAAAAAAAATTTTAAATGCACTAATAATTGAGTTTGCCATCATTCAGTATTCAATGTCACTGATACAATAGCTTATATTTATACATATCAGGAATAAATAGTAGTAAAATATCATCAAGAATCCACAATTAAATTATAGTCTTTGAGGAAAAAATTAAAGATGGTTTATGTGAAGATGTCCATGTTTGTTGATTGGAAAACTCAACATTTAAATCCTTCTAATGTATTTCTATAATCTGATGATAAAATTTTCTTGGACATTTATAGTATGTCAAATATCAATTAATTTTTTTAAAAGGAATAAAATTTAAGATACTAGAATGATGGTTTCAGGCCCTGCTATAAAGCCATAGAACTACAGAGAATGAAAGTCTGAAAGCTTACTCAGCTTTGTATACTTCAGTGATGCATAGGATATTGAAGAGTATATTCATGGCTATCTATTAATAAAGGCAAATGATATGACATAGAGAGCAAAAAAATATTGCAGATAAACGTTAGGTTTGAGAGAACTAAAGATGTAAATCCTCCTTGTTTTTTCATGAATATACACCTGTTACAAGATTAACTTATTAATATTTGTGTGATAAATCTTAGCTTTGACTCTCATTGTGATAGAACTCAAGGCAGGAATTTCAATAAAGCACTTCATTTGTTTTGATTTTCTAATCAAGTTGACTGTATTTTGACAGTTAAGCCACAATTAACTCAGTATCACAAATGGAAATTAAGACTAGAGATTTTAATAGTTGTTCAATGATCCAGTTTTTTCTTTATATAACATCTTTGGTAAAATGCCACTTATACATATTGGCCATTTACCAATTGAATTGCTATATTATTATGGTTGAGTTTTAATAACCTTTCATATACCCATATGAGTTCTTGTTAGAGTTTCAAGTATTTTCTTTTCTTTAGTGGTGATGCGGTAATAGTTGTATTTCTATTTTTTTTAAATTTTTTATTGAGTCACCATGTGGAAAGTTACAAAGTTTTCAGGTTTAAATCTCAGTTATACAATGCTCGAATACCCTGTATTTCTATTTTTAAAAATATTTAAAAATTGATCTGTTTTTCAACACAAATAAATTGAGATCTAATTGTCACATACAACAATAAAGTTTACAGAAGAACACCTAAATGTTTTTCTTCTGGAGGAGACTTTGAACTACACCAGATCATAAATAATAATAAAGTATAAATTGAGTTCTATTGAAATAACAATTTTTTACTTCTCAAAAGAAATGAGAAAGTGAATCTATAATCTTCAACATGGAAAATTTACTTGAGACATATTTTGACAAATAAATTTTATCTAGAATATAGAAAGGTCTGCAAATTAAAAATTAAATGAGAGAAATATGCTCTTAAAATGGACAAAATATTGTTATTTTTGTGAAAACATTTATAAAAATGTAATTGAAGTGAAAAATGGTTAATATTCACACAGAAATGTTCAGGAATATATAAGTTGCAATTACACAGATTGTAATTCATATTGATGCAAATAAACAATTTAAATAATTCCTGAAGCACTAAATATTAATGAGGGCTAAAAAGAGAGCTCAACAGGTAGTGTGCTTGTCCTGCACATAGCTGACCTCAAGTCAGTCCCTGTCTCCTCTTATCATCTCTGAGCATCACCAGGAGTTATCCTAATTTGAAAGCCATAAACCAAAAGCCAAACCAAAACACAATAGATTTTGAAGATCTGGAGTAATGATTGATCTCTTAGACTGTTGTCAGATACTTAAAATAGTTTAATCATTCTGAAAGTATGATTAATTTTACTCAATTTATACTTTATTACTATAAAGTATAAAAGCATACTCTCATAATGCTTAAATTATTTAAGCTATATGCACACACACATATATATATGCATACATATTTTTATGAAAGGATACATATATCTAAGTTGTAGCCAAGTAAGATGCACATAAGAACTATATTCATATAAGCTAAAAAAATAGAGCAAATGACATCAATTAAAGGATATGTAAGAAAGTTCTCTATTCAAATAGTAGAATAATAATTAAAATACATTTATGTGGAGCAACATGGCAGAATATTAAATATGATAACCAAAATAATTTAGCATACAATTTATATGTTGTATGATTTCATTTATATGTGATGTCTAATTATAGAAGAAACTAATGTTTACTGGTAAAAATTCAGAAACTTATTGTGAAAAGAAATATTTTTGGATAGGTGATTTAATTGGAGATTAGAACTTCCTAGTATGACGGAAATGATCTATACCTTATTTAGCTGAATTACAATGTACGTGTACACAAGTTCCTAAATTTATCTGACTGGATATTTTAAACTCTTAAGTATATTAATAATCCCTTACTTTAAAAATATGAATGAAAAATAACCATAGGAACTAAACAAATCAAAGTACAAAAAATGTATGCATTCAACGTTACTAGCTATAAAGTGTTATAAAGTGAAACAAGAATATAAAATAATTTTCCATTTCTCATATTAATAAAAGCAGCTGAATAATAAATTTTATTTTTCATAATTACATGTGAAAATTAACACCTTTGTCTAATAAAGATGCCAATTGGTATAAATTCAACAAAGGAATGTGTTTCTAAAACCCTACAATATCCCTACTTTCTGAATCAACTATTTTTAAAATACACATCCAAAAAAAAGCACTTGATTCCCACCCCCAATCCCATCCCCCTTATTAGATATCACAGAATAGGATTGTCACGTTCTCTTGGGAATATGAGATAGTTCTAAGGATTGACCTTAACCTGGGCACATAAGCCCTAGACCACTTTCTGCGTCCCCCTAAGCTTCTCTAAGTTTAGCATCATATCCTAGAAAACAATAATAGAATTTATTCTACTTTATATTTAACTTTCTTGTCTGTAACAGAATTTTACAACTACTTTGCATAGAAACATTGCATAATACACTGTGAGGAAGTAAAAGAAGACTGGTGGATAACTAAATAGAACATTGTGTGGCCCAAATTATTGAGGTGTCAAGGATAAAGGAAGACGATTAACTCACATTTCTGCAACCCAAAATAGCCAAAATGATTTATAACACAATGATCTTTGTGTTATAAATGATCTTTGGATTTACAAGTGCTTTATTTTCCTAAGCATTCTTTAAAAATATGCACAGAGTATTTGAATACATGGGCCCTGCACAGTGGGTAGGACACTTGTCTTGAATGTGGCCAACCTAGATTTTATCCTTCTTCCAGACCCAGTTTGGTCTCCAGAGGCCAAGTGGGAGTGATCTATGAGGACAGAGATAGGAGTGAGCCCTGAACACAGCCAAGAGTGTCCCCTCAAAAAAATAAAATAAAAATATACATATTATATCTGTCACTTTTATTATTCTTCTACACATTTAATCTATTACTTGTCATTTCACTAAAATTTACACTGATTTTTTAGAATTTATGGTACTGTTGAGGAAATGAGTTAATAAAGAGTATTTTATGATTAACACAAAACTTACATTAAGAAATGGTTCACAAGCCAATGGCAAGCATTGTTCTCAATGGGGAAAAACTAAGAGCCTTCCCTCTGAGAACAGGGACGAGACAAGGATGCCCACTCTCTCCACTTCTGTTCAATATAGTACTGGAAGTACTTGCAACAGCGATTAGGCAAGAAAAAGATATTAAGGGCATTCAGGTAGGAAAGGAAGAAATCAAGCTCTCACTATTCGCAGATGATATGATACTATACCTAGAGAACCCTAAAACCTCTACCAAGAAAATCCTAGAAACAATAGACTCGTATAGTAAAGTTTCAGGCTATAGAATCAATACTCAAAAGTCCATGGCTTTCCTATATGCAAATAATGAGAGAGAAGAAAGTGACCTGAGAAAAGCAATCTCATTCACAATTGTGCCTCAAAAAATCAAGTACCTCAGAATCAGCTTAACAAAGGAGGTAAAGGACTTGTATAATGAAAACTATAAAACACTACTTCAGGAAATAAAAGAGGACACGAGGAAATGGAAAGACATCCCCTGCTCATGGATTGGGAGAATTAATATTGTCAAAATGGCAATTCTCCCCAAAGCATTGTACAAATTCAATGCAATCCCTATAGGAATACCCTTGACATTCTTCAAAGAAATGGAGCAAGCACTCCTGAAATTCATATGGAACAATAAGCCCCCACGAATAGCTAAAGCAATTCTTGGGAAAAAGAAAATGGGAGGAATCAACCTCCCCAACTTCCAACTCTACTACAAAGCGGTAGTCATTAAAACAGCATGGTATTGGAACAAAGGCAGAGCTGCAGACCAATGGAATAGGGTTGAATACTCTGACATACACCCCCAAATATATGATCATCTAATCTTTGATAAGGGAGCAAGAAATGTGAAGTGGAGCAAGGAAAGCATGTTTAACAAATTGTGCTGGCAAAACTGGACAGCTACATAGAAAAAAAATGGGCTTAGACCTCCATCTATCACCATGTACAAAAATCAGATCAAAATGGATTAAAGACCTCAACATCAGACCAGAATCCCTAAGGTACATTGAAGATAAGGTCGGCAAAACCCTCCACGACATTGAGACCAAAGGTATCTTCAAAGCTGACACGTCACTGGCCAAGCAAGAGAAAACAAAGATAAATAAATGGGACTATCTCAAACTAAGAAGCTTCTGCAACTCAAAAGAAGCAGTGACCAAAATACAAAGACAATCTACAGAATGGGAAAGGATATTTATGCAGTACCCATCCTATAAAGGGTTGATAACAAGGATATACAATGCACTGGTTGAACTCCACAAGAAGAAAACTGCCAACCCGATCAAAAAATGGGCTGATGAAATGAACAGAAACTTTTCCAAAGAAGAAATCCGAATGGCTGAGAGGCACATGAGAAAGTGTTCAACATCACTAATTATCAGGGAGATGCAGATCAAAACATCAATGAGATATCATCTCATACCACAGAGACTGGCCCACATCCCAAAGAATAAAAGCAACCGGTGTTGGCGTGGATGTGGGGAGAAAGGGACTCTCCTTCACTGCTGGTGGGAATGCTGACTGGTTCAGCCCTTTTGGAAAACAATATGGACGATTCTCAAAAAGTTAGAAATTGAGCTCCCATTTGACCCAGCAATACCACTCCTGGGAATATATCCCAGAGAGGCAAAAAGGTATAGTAGAGATGACATCTGCATTTCCATGTTCATTGCCGCTCTGTTTACTATAGCCACAATATGGAAACAACCAGAGTGCCCGAAAACAGATGATTGGTTAAAGAAACTCTGGTATATTTACAGAATGGAATACTACGTAGCTGTCAGAAAACATGAAGTCATGAAATTTGCATATAAGTGGATCAACATGGAAAGTATCATGCTGAGTGGAATGAGTCAGAAAGAAAGAGACAGACATAGAAAGATCGCACTCATATGTGGAATATAAAGTAGCTGAGAGGTACAAGCTTACAATGTTGCGATTCCTGGCAGACATTTCTCTGGACTTAGTTACTAAAATACTAAAATACAGAAATCCAAAACTATGCTGCTGCTGGTGTGGCCTCCTGACCTCATATCTCTTCATTCTCAGCAATGGAAAACAAATTATTTCTTTTCAGCAGATCGACTTTAGGGGGGAGAAACTCCAAATCAATAATAGTGAAATTTTTGTTTAAATATTGAATGTAATCAAAGTAAAGTTGAAGTAAAGTGAAATTTACCAGTTACACATGCGGGGTGGGGGGCTGGGGAGGTGGGGGGAAGGGGGGAGGTATATTGTGATTCTTGGTGGTGGAATATGTGCACTGGTGAAGGGATGGGTGTTTGAGCATTGTATAATTGAGACTTTAACCTGAAAGCTTTGTAACTTTCCACATGGTGAATCAATAAAAGAATTTTTTAAAAAAAAGAAATGGTTCCAAATTAATCAATCACTCCAAATTTATAACTCTGGTGGCTTAGTGGTTGCAATGCATTTGGAGACATATGTTTAGAACTATATTATAAACATGGCGTTGTCTCTCAATTATAGACTAATTGAAATAGACCATCTAAGAGCTAGGGTCCAGGCATTGTGAGATTTTAAGATTTTTTTAGATAATTTCAAAAGAATATTTGTGACAAAACTGGTTGACAAATGTGATGGATTAGGGCTTTTACTCTGGTGCAGAGGCTTGAAATTTGTGATTATATGAGTTTCTTTTAGAAATGCAATTATGATTCACAAATATTGTCTTGATCAGAGGTCAACTATTACATCTTCTCAATTCTTCTGCAGGTAACATCATAGTTTCAGACTAGAGGTTTTATACTTTGACTTGTTTTATTATCACAATTTTCTTAATTAGAAAGAGGCACTGGCTTCCTTTTCTGTAAAATGTAGTTTTGTTATCAACAGAACCACATTCTTCCCAAGGCATTTCTCCAGTGGTTTTAATCCTTCTTTTCAAACTCAAGAAATAAAGATCTTCCCACACTAAGGGATGAGTAGTCATTTGAACTAAGAACTACTTTCAGTTTAGATGTCAGATATTCTAACCCATTGTAGAAGTTTGATTTACAAAAAAGAAAGAAAAAGAAGTACAGTTTTTAATTATGTTCAGAACGTTGACAAAATTCTGTTGGGAGACAATCCTGATAATCCATGCACATAATGTTATGGGGATTGTAAATATAAATGATTTAAAAGGTTTATAACCCTGAAACAAGATGATGAAAAACAAAACTATGGTTGGCAACCTTACAATTAAAATCTCGGTTAGTAATTGACTTACTTGAGAATTCTCTTTAATCTTTCTTTTCCAGTAGGTTTCTGGATGCACAGAAAAAAGAGATCATAGCCAGCCTTTGAGTAGAAAACTTGTAGACTATACAATAAATATTAAGTTTTCATAGTTCTTGATTCTCTTGAAAATCCTTGAATTTACATGAAACAAACTCTTTTGTATAAAATGTTATATGAAAAATTTAGTCATCATTCCAAATACAAAGATGATTGTAGGATGACATTACTTTGTCTTCTCCCCCCTTGCCATGAGGAGCTTGTCCCGGTTTTTCCCGGAGTTTAGGCTTACCCCAGTCTCGCCCATCAAGGTGTTCCCAAATCTCTCCCATCCCTTTCGTTAGCTGTAATCACTTCTCTATGCTCTCTTCCCCAAAAAGAGTTAATAAGCTTCTCCCCTTAATCTGACTTTACTAATTTGTAAGGTCAGACCTTCCTAGGATACTGAACTTATATTATAAGTTAATATTGCCTTTCTCCTCTCCTTATGCCTTTTGAATAAATTACTTTAAAGCAATGACCTTTTTGTATAGACACAATAAGACATTATTATGATTTTGTAACTTGGGACTTAATTGGCTTCGAATATTATTCATTCCCTGGCATCTGCTTTCTCCACTCAAGCCTCGGTTGCCCTCAATTCCTAGCACCCCAAAAGCAGGGTCCCGATGAGGGATGGGACGGATCCAGCGCAAGTGGTGAGTTATGTGCTACCCTAGCATTGAGATGGGCCTGGTCAAAGTGCCTAATTCTTAACTATAAGTTAAGAGCTTGATCATAGACAAATGTTGTCATGATCCAAAAGTAATGATGAGACTAGGACCCTGCTAGGAATAGGAAAGATTGATCTAGCCTAAGCACTGTAGTCTGAGATCGAGATGGCCCCAGGAGAGCAATTCTATAAGCTTTAATGCATTTTTTATTGTGTCCATACAAAATTATTAATATTATGAATGCTTATATGTTTGCTGGATGAAGAGAGGAGAAACACACTAATGGGACTCTGCCCTTGGATGGATCCTCCTGCTGAAAGAGAATCAGTCCTAGGAGAAGCATCCCCTGAGGGAAAAGAACTTTACTCCTATTGATGGCGACTATACCTATGTGTATGTCCCAAACCCCTCATGCTGGGGGGATTTAAGTAGGCTGTAATAATGGATTGGGGGGCCAGATCCAGAGATCCTGAGAGAAATCGAGAGCCAGGAGAGAAGCAGACAGAGAGAATGAAATAAACTGATCGAGCAACCAGTTTGGCCTCCTTCCTTCCATTGCCTGCCCTTGACTGATAGCACATACAGCGGTTCCAGAGCACCAAACGTGGGCGGTGAGACAGAGCCGCCTGGAGAGCCAGCGAGTGCACACGCCCATCGGTGTGCATTAGTTTTTTACAGATGATTAAAATAAAATTGTAAAAATTGAGCAGAAACTATTTTCAAAAAGAATTTGAAGCTAGTCAAGAACTGATAAATAGTAAAGTCAGAAGGGCCTTGCATGTGTCTAACCAGATTTTGATTATTGGCACCACATATGGTCCCCTGAACACAACCAGGAGTGATCCCAGTGAAGAAGAGCAAGGAGTAACCCCTGAATACAGCTAGGTGTGGCCCAACATACTCCCCCAAAAGAAATTCATACTACTGTGATATTTATATATTTTTACATTTCAAATTTTATGTTAAATATTTCAAAGAATATTTATATAATAATAAAACTATTGTTTAATGGTGTATCTATATACCTGCCCTAATATATGACTATATAAAAATTTGTTGTTCATAAAATTATTTTATATTTGATGCCAAGGAAGCAGGTTCATATACTTAGCTATTCCAACTTAAACAAGTCTGCCCTAAAATATTTGGCTATTAAAATTACTTTGAAAATCTCATTTTATCTTCTCTGAAATGCTGTCAGTAACGATTGTAAGATTATTCAATCAGGTTATAGCAGTGAAAATGTCAGCATAGGCATTCAACTTGTTTAAATTCTGAATGTAAAGTCTTCTGACTGACACCATAACTGACCACTTTTGTCTTTCACATGTGATTAGTGCATCCTTTATTCATTATTAACTAATTTATTTTTTATAGGGAACATCACCAGCAGTGCAAAGGGACTCTCCCAGCACAGCAGATTGTCCTTTTAGTGTTCAGGGAAACTCCCGGGGCTATGTCCAAAGGTGCTTGGGGTTGGGCCAGGATGGAACTTGCACATGATAAGCATGTACACTACTACTTGTACTATCTACACCTATTTGACTCTTTCTTTATATTTTTATTTATTTATTTGTAAATATTTATTTCTTTACTTTGGCTTTTTGGGTTACGCCCTGTGATGCTCAGGGGTTACTCCTGGCTCTGCTCATGAACCACTCCTGGTGTTCCTCAGGGGACCACATGGGATGCCAGGAATCAAACCCAGGTTGGCCACATGGAAGGCAAACACTCTCTACTGTACTATCACTCTGAACCCTTATTTACTTCTTCATTTAAAATTGAGTCACCTTGATTTACTGAGTCACAAAGGTATTCCTTGTCAAGTTTCAAGCATATGTTGTTTCAACACCAATCTCTTTATCAGTGTCCACTTCCCTCAACCAGCATCTCCAGTTTCCCTTTATCCACAGCCTGCCTGGCAGGTGTTTTACCATTAGAGTTTTCTTCCCAAATTAAGTTTTTTACCCACATCCCAGTGTCACCCTTCTTGCTGAAGAACTGTTTTCCTGCTCTTTGTTTTCATTGTGTTTGGGACTTTGTGATTCCCCTACAAAGTATTTATATCCCACATATGAGAAATATAATTTCGTGCCTATCCCTCTGCCTCTAGTACGATAGTCTCCAGACCAATCTACGCAGCAGCAAATAGTAAGACTTTATCTTTTCTTACAGTCAAATAGTATTTTATTGTATATATGTACTATAACTTAATTATCCAATCATCTATTCTTAGACATTTGGACTGTTTTCATACTTGATTATTTCTTTCTTGAAGGCGAAAGTATGATTTCTTGCTACTACAAAATACCAAGAATAATTCTTGGAAAACTTTATGTGGTGTGTGTTATCATTAAAGATAAATTTGAGTAAAACCTCATCTTGTCTCTAAATATTTCCAATTCTGATTAAAAAAAGCCATTTCATTCATTCACTGAAAATCCCATTTTGATGGTCTTGATAATTTCCTTTTTTTACAAGCTAATTTTTTCAGGTCTGAAAAAGAGTCTCTTACCCCATGCCTGGCTGTCTTCACTGGGGCCCTTAGAGGGGGTGGGCTGAGTTTCCCTCCCTGCCCTGAGCAGAGGCCTGGCAGCCGAAGACCTCTGAGTCCAGCCACAGCCATGCTCAAGACCTCTCTCCACACGTTCAGACTAGCCACATGCATGAAGGAACCAGAAGAGGCCCCCAGGAGTTCAGGACCTGAGGCTGAGACCTCCAAAGCTGCTCGGATCGGGACTGGGCCTCTTCTGCCCAGATTCTCCATTTTCTAGTAGCTAGGAGGTCATACCCACAGAAACTGCCCCTGGTGCTGTGCAATCCCATCAACGACCAACATCTAGAGATATCTTATAGCCTAGTTCTCCCTCTCAGAGAACCCGGCAAGCTACTGAGAGTTTCCTGCCCACATGGGAGAGCCTGGCAAGCTTCCCATGGCATATTCGTATGCAAAATCCAGTAACAAGCTGGGATGATGATGATGATGATGATGATGATGATGATGATGATGAACTTGTTCAGGTCAGTCTGTCTGGCCTATCACTATCTCGCATGATAACACAAGAAGTGGGATTACCACGGATAAAAAAAAAACTATTCAGTAAAATATATAACCAAAATTAAAAACATCTAACTCCAGTTGATATTTTCAGTATCATTATTTATGCATGAAAAGAACTATACTTGTACATACAGTGATACCAATGCTTTTCCCAGATGTGTGGGTCTGCACAAACTTCATTGAATCAATATCTTAACAACTATGGAAACATAGATGTTTAACAAGGGAAATGTTTGCAGCTACTTGATACTATGAATTATTAGGGATAAACTTGCAGAACTACAGAAGCATATTTTTTTTTTTTTTTTTTTTTTTTTTTTTTTTTTATTTTAAAACATTTTTTTTTTAATTTTTATTAAATCACCATGTGGAAAGTTACAAAGTTCTCAGGTTTATATGTCAGTTATACAATATTCAAACACCCATCCCTTCACCAGTGCCCAAATTCCACCACCAGAAACCCCAGTTTACCCCCCGCCCCCACCCCCTACCCCCTACTGTATATCTAATGAATTTCACTTCATTTTTTCTTTACCTTGATTACATTCCATAATTCAACACAAAACTCACTATAGTTGACATAACTCTCTCTCTCTCTTTTTTTTCTCTTTTTCCTTTTCCATTTTTTTTTTTTTTAATTTTTCCCCCTCATCCCCCTTCCTGCGCCTCATAGTATGGTGTACTCCACGCCACGTTGGCCAGCGTGGGGCTTTTGCTTAGCTCATAGTCCAGAGGTGGCTGTTACATTAAGAACCTTCAATATTTCAACAAAAACTTACTGTTATTATTTGGAGTTTCCCCCCCAAGTCTGACCTGTTCAAATGGAACCCTTTCACATTGATGACAATTATAAATGTTAAGTTGCGCGGACGCGGCAGCGTCCGCGCGGTTTTGGATTTCTGTATAAAGTCCTGGGAAAATTCTACCAGAAATTACATATTTCTTCCGTTAGCCGGCGTGGGGCAAAGGCTTAATTCACAGTCTCCATCCCAATTCCTAAAGCTGTCTCTGGTTCCCGCTTGTTCCACATCCACCGGCTCTGCAGGGGCATGGGCGCCCGGGCCGAAAACCCGGCCGGCCGGAGCCGAGCACGGGCCCGACTAGGGCTGGCTCTGTATCCTGCGGCTGTTTCAAGTTCAAAGCACACATTTTACAGAAGCATATTTGATGTATGGTGTCACAGAAATAAAAATTGACAGCAGAATTTTTAATTATTATGACCAAGAAAATGAATATTTATAATAATACATTAAGTAATTAGGAGTAACTATAATAATAGCATAGATATTTGATAGGAATAGCTTAGTCTTTCTATAATTTGAGTTTATTTTTATGAATTTAATGCACATAAATGTATATTTTCCCAATACTATATATTCTCCATATTTTAAATCCTTTTCAATATGTACATTTCATATAAATATTGTCTTTGTATGCATAAGATTATTTTCATAATCTTATTCAGAACCAATTCTTTAGCATTGTAGGACTGTTGTCCCATTGTTCATCGATTTGCTCAAGCGGGCACCAGTAACGTCTCCATTGTGAGACTTATTGTTACTATGTTTTGCATATCAAATATGGCACGAAAATTAAAGTTTTACTGGTTTAGTTTAATTTTATATTTGATTACAGACTGTAAACATTACATTTTCTGTCCATTTTCCCACAGAAAAATAGGATCTGGTGTTGGGTAATTTGGCTGTTTTTCTCACTAGCTATATGAAGTATGGTTGTTTTTATGGACTTTTATACATAAAAGATAAAAGTGTATTTGTTAAAAAACCAATACAAGTAGGATCAATGTTTCTTATTTAGTAATAACTTTGAAGTAATCCACAATACAACTTTAAAATCTCTTTTAAAAATATATCTTTGACAGAATTTCATTAAATTCTTAAAATAAGACCCAGTGAAGAGATTTTCTTAGGAGAGAGAGCATTTTCTATTTTAAATTCAGTGCTAAGGTTATTGATTTCTCCCTATATGAGATGGTTTCTTCCAACTATGTTGTATATTTATAGTCACTCACATTCTGAAAATGCTAATGCTGGCATTTCCTTAATTTTCCCAGGTGTTTTCATAGAAATGTTTATAAGAACAGTATTAGTATTTATAAATGCTTCTTGAACAGTTGTAGTTGTCTAGTTCAAGCCTCCCCCCAAAAGAGCTAGATTAACCATGAGTCTTCATTGACAACTGCATTATTTCTGCTAATTGTCTAGAAGTAAGCTTAATATATCTACGCATATATATGTATATTTGTTACTGTCATCCCGTTGTTCATCTATTTGTTCTAGCGGGCACCAGTAATGTCTCTCATTGTGAGACCTATTGTTACTGTTTTTGGCATATCGAATATGCCACAGGTAGCTTGCCAGGCTCTACCGTGCAGGTGGGATGCTCTTGGTAGCTTGTGGGGCTCTCAGAGAGGGACAGAGGAATCGAACCTGGGTCGGCCGTGTGCAAGGCAAACGCACTACCCTCTGTGTTATGGCTCCAACTTATGCTCACATGACAGAGCCTGGCAAGCTACCTGTGGCATATTCGATAGCCCAAAAACAGTAACAATAAGTCTCACAATGGAGACATTTTTACTGTTGCCCACTAGAGCAAATCGATGAACAATGAAATGACAATGATACAGTGCTACTCTTTCTCCATCTGTTCCTTCTCTTCTTTCTTCTGATGTTTATATTTTGTCTATGTCTATCGATGCTCTGGGTTTGTGGTCCTTAGGACTTACTCCTGGCTCTATGCTCAGGGTGTGGGCACCCTATGAATTGCTGGAGATAAAACCAAGTTCAGGAGTATGCAATGCAAGTGCCTTGACCCATAACTATCTCTACAGCCCCCAAATTCTAAACCTGAAGAACAAATGTATATCATTTACTTTTGGTTGTTAGTTATATTTCACTATTATCCGGGATTGTGCAAGAATTTATCTATGCATACAATTTCTAAAGTATCTCTCTGTGGTTTTTGTCTGAAACTTTCAGACATAAGGATTAAAAGAGAAGAATCAGTAACTTAGGTTGTAAACTAATCAAATGAAACTCGGCGACTTTGTTAGACCTTTAATGTGCAACACCAATTAGGGAATTGCCATGTAAAAATGGAAATAATATAGGAGAATTACTATTATAATTGGCAGAGCCTAGCAAGCTCCCTGTAGCTGCATTCTATATGCCAAATACAGTAACAATAACAGGTCTCATTACCCTGAACCTGAAGGAGCCTCCAATATGACACTGTTTGGAAAGAAGAGTAAGGAGATGCTGCTAAAATATCAGGGCTGGGATGAATGGAGATGTTATTGGAGCCCGCTCGAGAAAATCAATGAACAAAGGGATGATAGTGATACAGTAATACAGTGATACTATTATAATACAATAGTAAATGATGACTGTTTCTTAATTTTCAGATTGGTGCCTGTTAATGCAGAATTAATTCATCAATAATAGATAATAGAGAACTGGAATGAAAACTACCTTTTTTATTAGGAACCATAATGAGATTTAAGAAAATACAGAAATAACTTGAAATAAAATCAAGAAAATATAAACAAAATTAAGTTAGCAAAGATAGTAAAAGAATAGAAAGTTATCACACAGAAATCATCGAGCTAAACAATATATTATTAATTAAATAAATAATGCCATATTGCAAAAGTGAAGCACAAGATTTCAATATAAAATATTAATGATATTTTAATTTTAAATAGTTAATCAGAAGTTAAAATCTGTCTTCACTGGTAATTTTTTTTCAGGTATAAAAATGATAATTAAATTAAATATTTCTCAAGTTTCAAAAAACTGAAGGACAAATACTCATGACAAATACTCAACTTATTAGACTAATATTATAACCCCAATATCAAAACCAGAAAAAATACTGAAGGAAAAAATTCTGAGACATGATGAATACCTATATGTAAAAATACTGAATAAATTCTAACTTAAATTCATAACCAGTTGATATAGAAGAAATGTAACTCAATAAAATTAAGTGTGAAAAATATAGATAAGATTATAAATTACATATAATTCATTATATTCAATGATTTAACAAAAAGTTGGAAACATTTCATGAGTTGGGAACAAGACAATAGCATCCTTTCTTACCACTCATATTGAATATAAAACTAATTGTATATGCTAAAAGGTTAAATCAAGATAGGAATTAAAGTTCCTGGAGAGATGTCTCAGTGGATTTCTTGTCTTGCATTTGTAAAGCTTGGATTTGATCACTACCACAAACTCTTAGTGTTGTATAACTCTTAGCATTGTATAACTGAGACTTAAACCTGAAAACTTTGTAACTTTCCACATGGTGACTCAATAAAAAAATCAAAACAAAACAAAACAAAAAGATAAAGAATCAACAGACATCAAATTATCTTTATTATTGTATGGTATGACCTCATATCTAGAAAATCCCATAGACTCTAACAAATAACTGTGGGAACCAATAAAAAAGATTTTTATTTCCAATAAAATTTTAATATATAATATTAACATAGAGAATTTGGTTATGTTACTCTATACAGAACAAAATATCTAATAATCAAGTAAACAATGTCACAATAGCAACTGTCACTGTATCACTGTCATCCCATTGTTCATCCATTTGCTCGAGCGGGCACCAGTAACATCTCCATCAGTCCCTATCATGTGCTAGTGCAGCCCGATGGTATATTGGGGTCTCTTTCAGGATCAGGAGAATGAGCACCATCACTGTTATTGTTTTTGGCATATCAAATATGCCACGGGTAGCTTTCCAGGCTCTGCCGTGTGGACGGAATACTCTCGGTTGCTGGGTTTGCCGGGCTCTCCGAGAGGGATGGAGGCTTTTGGGGCGGCCTCTAATTGCCTTTACAGGTGTTCTCAGTCTACCAAATATAAGGTTTTGGTCGACTGGCATGTTGTAACAATCAGCACACTGACAAATATGCACCTGCCTGCGTCCCTTGGTAGCACCTAGGACACCTGCTGACTCTGGGTGCACTCAGTCAACCTGTATGAAGGCAGAGCAGATGGCAGAGCAGATGGCAGAGCAGGACCCTATCATGGAGAGTCTGTGTAAAATCGAACACCTGCGCTGAGTCCCAGGTCACCCAGTGGTTGGCTGACAGCACCCCACAGTGGATGAGCCACTGTGCGCACTGCCGCCATGTCTTTATGTTCAACGGTGCTTCGACTCAGCCCAGCCAGGGCAGGTGGCCACACTGAGGCTGCTGCTGTGGTTTCTCCATGCCCTGCCAATGCCATTCTGTCCGAATCTTGCAAAACAGCCTGTGATGTCCTTCAGGAATCATGTGTAGAGTTCCAGCAGGGATCACACATAGAGTTCCTTGCCTGGCATGCTAAGCCACATGTTGTCTAAGGTGAGATGGTGAGTTGGGTTCAGGATAGCACGAGGGGTTCAGGTGGTGTCGGCACCATCTGGCCTCCAATCAATATGGTGTGGTAATTATGGAAAGTGAGTAGGGCATGTCTTATGATGTGTCAAATGTGTTCACTCATGCGTGATACTCGGCCCAAGCGCATGGAAAGTGGCCTGGAGCATGGTGGCGGTTGGGTAGTGGAGGTCAGCTCCTGGGGTTGAGTCCCTTGGGGTGAGGAGGGCTCTCACCGCCCCCCCGTTCTGGGGCACCCCACGTGTAAACAGCCTGGCACAGAATCCAGTGACATGGTTATGGGAGCCTCATTTTATGCTCCCTTCCAGGAGAAGCAGCTGTGAGTTCTGGATGGTGACCAATGAGGAGATTATCTGGTGCCGGCAAAAGGTGGCTTAGAAAACTCTTTATAAATTTAACAAAGGAAGTGTCTTTACAAGAAAAACATGACTTTGATTAAAGAAATTTATGAAAGAAAGAAATAAAAAAAATATATTTATTAATTATAAGTTCCTTTAATTTAAAATCTGCTAATCAATACCATATAGACTCATGCAAACTTCATTTGAATTCCAATATTATTTTCCACAGATGTAGATATATGTTCTAATACTTATACAAAACCACATAAAACCTCAAATAGCCAAAGTAATCCTGGAAAATTAGCAACAAAGCCAGAGATATAATAATTTCTAATTGGAAATTATAGAACAAATTTATAGTAATCAAAATAATACAGAATTTTCTTAAGAATAGAATATATACCTATACAGTAAAACATAAAGCCAACCCAAAAGTAATTCTTAGCATAGTGGCCTACTAATACTTAGCAACATTGACAACAGTTATTCAATGGGGAACTGATATTATCCTTATTACATGTTGTTGGAAAAGCTTTATAATCAAGCAGAAAAAATAAAATTGAGTTTCTTGCAATATTCACAAAATATAAGTTGAAATGGATAAAATTCTTAAGTATATAATTATAAAACTCTAGAAGATAAAAAAAATCTTGACATTGGTTTTTATTATTATCAGTAGTAGTATACTATTATTGTTTTTGCATTGCTATAGCCTGGACTCAAGTTTTAAATATTGAACCTGAATTTAGCAATAATTTCTGACTCTGATACCAAAAATGCAAGCTCCCACTCCTACACACACACACACACACACAAAGAGGACCGAAGCAATACTACAGTGAGTTTGGTGTTTGCCTTGCATGCAAACAACTCAGTTCAAACCCAGCACCATATCTACTCTTTCAAGTCCTGCCACGAACAACCCAGGATCACAGGCAAAAGAAAGCCCTGAGCATTACTGGTGGCCACAAACAAAAATAAATTTAAAAAATTAACAAAATGATAAACAGAAAGGAAAAAATATTTTCAACCTGAATCTCTGATGAGTTAATAACCAAGATTAGTAATTCATAGAATTCAAAAACAAGAAAAAATTATTTAAAAACTTGTCAGGAGATGGGAAGATAGTCCGTTTGTCAGGTGTACATGCTTTGCTAGTCAGGGTACAAGTTCAAATTTCAACGTTATATGTATCCTGAGAACTGCTGGCGTAATCCTCCACACTGACGACCCATATAGGACCTCATATCATTGGCTTCGGGCAATGAAATGACTGTGCTGGGTTTGCTTAGTATGGCTGGAGGCACTCCTGGGCCCCCAGGAGCACTGTCTGGTAGATCCCTCATAAAATAGATGGCCAGAGTCTGACATAGTTTTTTTTTAAATTTTTCTCAAAACCGACAAATAGAGAAATGGTACATGAAAAGATCTGAAATATAAATTAGAAAATATTATGGCTATAATGAGATATAGACTCATACCTATCATAATGACTATCAATGACAAGAAAGGTGATAAATGTTGGAAAGGATATGACTCTAAGGGGGCCCTGTGTCTATTGATGATACTGTAATTGAAACCACTATGATAACCAGTTAAAATAAATTAAAAATTAATAATTTATGATTTAATATTCCCACCTCTAGATGCAGCCAAGGAAAATGGAAAGGCAGACAATGGAAATATTTGAAAGATTTCTGGATGACATGTTTATTTATTTTTATAATGCCGATTTTAAAAGCAATCTAAATATCCATTAATGGACAAATGAGTAAAGAAAATACAGTATTTATACATAAAATTATAATGATGTTTACCTGGTAAGGAAAAAAAATCATTTGGTTTTTGACAAGGATTAACCTTGACAGCATACTAAATGAAGTGATATTATGAAAACACACATACTTCATGTTAATACATATTTGAAAAATGCAAACTTAAAGATATAGAGTAGAATGATGGCTTATTATGGTCTTAAGTGTCAAAAGAATTCGAGATATGTGGCTCAATGTGGACAAACTTGCAGTTAAAATGTGAATAATTTTTAGAGAAGGTCTTTATGATTATGCATGTATAATTAGGGATTATTATGCATGTCTTGTGATTATAGTCAACTGTATTGTATTATGTACTTCAAAGTTACTAAAAGACAAGATCTTAGGTTCTTATCACAAAAAGCAATGCTAATGAAAAGAAGTACACTGAAGAATGAAATCATTCTATTTTATCAGTTACGAAAATTAAAGAAAATAGCTAATGTTTTAACAGGATATTTGAATAATTGGAAAATTTTTAGGTAAAAAAATTAAAAATATATTCCTGCTAAATCTTCATAGACAGAGACAAGAAGAGAGCACATTCAAATTTCTAGAATGTGACTTCTGTATTTAAAAAATAAAATTTCTCTTAAAATTAATATTTGCAAGATTATTTTTCATTAGCTTACACCTTCTTTGGTAATTATTGATCTTTTAAAATAATTTTTGGTTCTTATTAGATCTTTATCCATCAGTGAAACAGGTTTTTTTCATGTATTTTCTCTGTATAGCACAGGCAAACTCTAACTTCATCTAACAAGGTTCTAACATGTTAAAACATATATCAGGATGTACAGCTATGCCATCTCCTTCTTGCTTCTTATGTATGTACTACTTGTGTATTTGAAAATCTCTGTAATTGCCTTAAATAAATTTCTTTCTATTTAATATTTCATAGAATTATGTTTTGTGCTGTGATTCTTTATCATATCTTTATCCATTGCCTCTGGAATAATAAAAATAATGAATATTTTACTGTCACCACCTTTTCATCTATTAGGTTAAACATTATTCTTATTAATAATTTAGTATACTTTCTTTTAATTAAAATGTATGACATTGCTTATGAGCTTTCTACAATTTGGGAGAAAATCATTTTAATCAGAATGCCCTTTTCCTAGGCAGTCTAGCTAAATATGATATCTCTCTCTCTCAAATCAAGTGCCAGATGACTACTGATATTTTTTCACCGGAAACTTGTACACAGTTTCATGGCTTAATTGTGATGATTTCTCAAGCTCTCCTCAGGGTTACATTCAAGGCTCCTCATTGATGCATCTAGAGTTTCAAATAGGAAAATTGACAACTAACTATGATGCATTCTAATTATAGTTTTCTGTTTTCTAAAGCTTGGGACTTCTGGTAATAATATATAGAAGTATGGTCATTAAATGCTAATGAAGAAATCTTAATAAAACTTTATAAACACGTTCAAATATGAGTACAAATTAAGGCTTCTGTGCTCTATCTAACATTATAGATACATTTTGTAGTCTCTTGTTGCCTTATGAAATGAGAAAATCATCTTATCAGATAATTGGGCTCAGTTGATCGATTTAGTAATATAAAATTCCTGTGGTTTTATTTAAAAACATATTCTACAGTTTTATTTGAATATTTCTAAATGGTTTCTATTAGATATTTATTCCTATAATCTCTGTGCTTCATTAAAAATAATAAAATTATGCTACAGTAGGTTAATTTAGAGAAAATTCTAATGATCTTTCAGAGCGTTGTGTTAATATGTCTATCATTGGGTCAAATGAGACAGCTAATGCGCAGAAACTTGCCATATCCTCTCTTCAAGGCAATAAACTGGAATTGGATGATGTATATTTCATAGACTTTAAAAAGGGGGAAGAGATGAGAACTTTTTGTTGATGAGACATGCATTTTTAAAATCTATCCAAGTTTCATGTATGGCACTTAATTCATAGATTGCTATTCCTAATATAGACTAATTTTTTAATAATCATTTATTTTGCCTTTGAAGGTATTATAACTTTTGCTATCCCTAAGAATTCTCTCTCATTTATAAGAATTTACTAATGTGTTCTTAAATATCAGTAAAATTGAAACACAATGTGGTTTTATAATTACTTTTGAATATCAAGTTTTATTTCATATACATGAGAGCATCTTTATCACATAAAACTTACATCAAAACCAAGAAAACAACAACCTGATAATATTTGAGCATTTGAGCATTTCAAGTTCATTTTTATAAAATAAAGATAACTCTAATTAAAGTATCTGTTACAATGAGTCATTTATTCAGTTAAAAGTTACCATCATTAGTTTAAACATACACATTGATCATTGCTCAAATAATGTATGGTTACTTATAATGTTTCACAAAATGGAATATAACTAAACCATAAAAAGGAAGATTAATTTTTATAAAACATGGATTGAAGTAGGGGGTTCATTAAAGTGAGATAAATCATAAGGATAAAATATATATATATACATTTATATTGAATAAGCTTACTATATACAACAGTAAAGAACAGGAACAGTCAAGTTATTAGAACAAATTAAGGGATTCAAGTGCAAAGCTGTCATTACTAGTGACAGTAAAACGAAAGAGGAAGGTGTTCACAGGACTGTTGGTAGTGGGATTTTAGTGTTTTATTGGTGGTTGTGGTATGATTTTATCTATCTATCATCTATCTACCAATTTATCATCTATCTATGTATGTATATATCTATCTATCTACCTACCTATCATCAATCTAATCTATCTATTTATCATCCATGTTGAAGAGGTATGAAGCCTGAATTTGTTCCCATAAAACACATAAAATCATGTCATCCTAAATATGGGGCTGGAGTGATAGTACAGCAGGTAGGGTGTTTGCCTTGCACGAGGCTGACCCGGGTTCAATTCCCAGCATGCCATATGGTTCCCTAAGCATTGGCAGGGATAATTCCTGAGTGCAGAGCCAGGAGTGACTCATGTGTATCACTGGGTGTGACTCAAAAAGCAAAAAAAAAAAGTCATCCAAAATAAAAAAATAATAAACCATAAATTCTGGGTGTTTATAAGTTCCCTTAGGTATTTTGATGTAAATTCATTCTATATCCATTTTCTTAAATGCTGTTTTAAGAAATGCATGTTGGACCTTATACATTTTTTTCTCTGCCTATATTGATATGACCCTGTGATTTTTGTCTTTCCTTTTTCTAAACATAATTTATTTTATTAATGAAGTCACATTATATTATCTGCATATATTGGACAATCCTTGTTTTTATAAAATGAATTTTACTTGATTATGCTCTATGATTCTTTTAATCATCATTACTAAGATTTTGCAAAGGATATTGACATATATGTTCTAGAATAATAGTTTGTAATTTTCTTTTTGGTAATATCTGCCTTCTTTTAGTATAAAGATGATGTTATCTTGGTGATATTGATGGTGTTAAGGGGACGAAGGACCTCCAACTTTTTTTTCAGGCACATCTTTTAAATTCCACTGTTCTTCTGTATTAACGTAGGCCTCAGAGACCTGGGTCCTATGCAAACAGGATGACAATACTATTCAGGTATCCCAAAGAGGAATGGAAAGAGCTATGCTAGGAGTATCATGTCTCAATCAAGTGAGAGAAGGAATCTGGATTTCCGACATCCGTCAATGATCAGGAATCAGGGATGCTGTGTCTTTTGCGAAGACGTCAAAAATCAGATGGGATAGACATGTAATTCTATTCATTGATGACTGCTGGACTAGAGCAGTTACCAACTGGATTCCACAGGACGTCAAATGACTGCGTGGCCGCCCACCAACAGGATGGTCAGACTTCTTTTTTTTTTTTAATTAATTTATTTTTAATTAGAGAATCACCGTGAGGGTACAGTTACAGATTTATACACTTTTGTGCTTATACTTCCCTCATACAAAGTTTGGTAACCCATCTCTTCACCAGTGCCCATTCTCCACCACCCGTAAACCCAGTGTCCCTCCCACCCTCCCCAATCCCATCTCCCCCCCACCCCACCCTGCCACTGTGGCAAGGCATTCCCTTCTGTTTTCTCTCTCTAATTAGCTGTTGTGGTTTGCAATAAAGGTGTTGAGTGGCTGCTGTGCTCAGTCTCTAGCCCTCATTCAGCCCGCAACTCCCTTCCCCCACATGGCCTTCAACTACAATGTAGTTGGTGATCGCTTCTCTGAGTTGACCTTTCCCCGGAACGTGAGGCCAGCCTCGAAGCCATGGAGTCAACCTCCTGGTACTTATTTCTACAGTTCTTGGGTGTTAGTCTCCCACTCTGTTATTCTATATACCATAGATGAGTGCAATCTTTCTATGTCTGTCTCTCTCTTTCTGACTCATTTCACTCAGCATGAAACTTTTCATGCCCATCCACTTAACTACAAAATTCTTGACCTCCTTTTTTCTAACAGCTGCATAGTATTCCATTGTATAGATGTACCAAAGTTTCCTCAACCAGTCATCCGTTCTGGGGCATTCGGGTTTTTTCCAGATTCTGGCTATTGTAAACAGTGCTGCGATGAACATACATGTGCAGATGTTGTTTCGATTGTACTTTTTTGCCTCTCTGGGATATATTCCCAGCAGTGGTATTGCTGGGTCAAATGGGAATTCAATATCTAATTTTTTGAGAATCGTCCAAATTGTTTTCCAGAAGGGCTGGACCAGTCGGCATTCCCACCAGCAGTGTAGAAGGGTCCCTTTCTCCCCACATCCTCTCCAACAGCGGTTGCTTTTGTTCTTTTGGATGTGTGCTAGTCTCTGTGGTGTGAGGTGGTATCTCATGGTTGTTTTGATCTGCTTCTCTCTAATGATTAGTGATGCAGAGCACTTTTTCATGTGCCTTTTGGCCATTCGTATTTCTTCCTTGGTAAAGTTTCTGTTCATTTCTTTGCCCCATTTTTTGATGGGGTTGGATGTTTTCTTCTTGTAGAGCTCAACCAGTGCTTTATATACCATTGATATCAACCCCTTATCTGATGGGTATTGTGTAAATATCCTTTCCCATTCTGTGGATAGTCTTTGTATTCTGGTCACTGTATCTCTTGCGGTGCAGAAGCTTTTTAGTTTAATGTAGTCCCATTTGTTGATCTCTGTTTTTACTAGATTGCTTAGTTCCATGCCACCTTTGAAGATACCTTTATCTTCAATATCGTGGAGGGTTTCGCCGACCTTGTCTTCAATGTACCTTATGGTTTGTGGTCTAATGTTGAGGTCTTTAATCCATTTTGATCTGACTTTTGTGCATGGTGTCAGGTCAAGGTCTAAACCCATTTTTTTGCATGTGATTGTCCAGTTGTGCCAGCACCATTTGTTAAAGAGGCTTTCCTTGCTCCACTTCACATCTCTTGCTCCCTTATCAAAGATTAGATGGTCATACATTTGGGGTTGTGTGTAGGGATATTCCACCCTGTTCCATTGGTCTACGGCTCTGCCTTTGTTCCAGTACCATGCTGTTTTAATTGTTACTGCTTTGTAGTAAAGTTTGAGGTTGGGGATGGTGATGCCTCCCATCATCTTTTTCCCAAGAATTGTTTTAGCTATCCTTGGACGTTTGTTATTCCATATGAATTTTAGGATTGCTTGATCCATTTCTTTGAAGAATGTCATGGGTATATTTATAGGGATCGCATTGAATCTGTATAATGCTTTAGGGAGTATTGCCATTTTGACAACATTGATTCTCCCTATCCACGAGCAGGGTATATGTTTCCGTTTCCTCATGTCCTCTTTGATTTCATGGAGTAGCGTTATGTAGTTTTCTTTGTAAAGGTCTTTTACTTCCTTGGTTAAGCTGATTCCGAGGTACCTGATTTTCTGGGGCACGATTGTGAATGGGATTGCTTTTTTCATTGACATGAAATTTTTAGGTAAAATTTATAATATGAGATTTTGTTTTCCTTTTTTTCTTGGTACGAAGGTAATCATGAATGTATTAGGTTATTCTCAAGGGAATACTCTAGAAAGTTTTCCACAGAACTCTTGCCATGATAGTAATAGAATCTGTAGGATATCATTGTTTTGTCCTTTCTCCCTTGCCACTGAGTTTGGGCTTATCTGGTAATAACCTCTAAACAATTCTAGACTACATTGGTATGTCCTGCTCCCCTTGCCACTAGGAGCTTAGGTATATCAGTCACATACACCAAAGTGCTCTGGAGTCACTTCCATTCCTTTGTTTATCTATAACCACTTCTACCAGTTTATCAGCTTTTCCCCTAATCAGACTCTGTTAATTTGTAAGGTCAGACCTTGCTAGGACAGTGAACTTGTATTGTAAGTTAATATTGCCTTTCTCCTCTCCTTATGTCTTTTAAATAGCTTACTTTAGAACAATGTCCTTTTTGTATGGACAAAGAAAGACAGTTGTTAATATGCTTTGTTAATATGGGATTTAATTGGCTTCTAATATTATTCACTCCCGGGCATCTGCTTTCTCGACTTAAGCCTCAGTTGCCCTTACTTCCTAGCACCAGCAAAAGCAGGGTCCTGACGAGGGACGGGATGGACCCAGGGCAAGCAGTGAGTTATGTGCTACCCTGGCATTGAGATGGGCCTGGCCAAAGTGCCTAATGCTTAACTATATGTAAAGAGCTTGGTCATGAACATGTCATGTCATGATCCAAAAGCAATGACGAGACTAGGACCCTGCTAGGGATAGGAAAGATTAATCTGGCCTGAGCACTGTAGACTGAGATTGAAATGACCCCAGGAGAGCAATTCTATAAGCTTAATGCATCTCTTCCTATGTCCATACAAAATGATTAATATTATGAATGCTTATATGTTAGTTGGACAAGGAGAGGAGAAACACACCCATGGGATTCCGCTCTTTGGTGGGTGTCTTGCTGAAAGAGAATCTGTCCTAGAAGAAGTATCCCCTGAGGGAAAGAACTTTACCCCTATTGATTGTGACCACACCTATGTATAAGCCCCAACCCCTCATGCTTGGGGATTTAACTAGGCTATGAGAGTGGTTTGGGGGCTAGTCCCAGGGTCAGTCTCAGAGCCAGATCTGGAGGAGCCAGATTGAGATCCAGATCCAGAGGAGAAAAAGAAAAAAGTAGCATGGGGGAGGAAGAAGCAGGGGGAAGAAGCAGAGAGAGAGAGAGAGAGAGAGAGAGAGAGAGAGAGAGAGAGAGAGAGAGAGAGAGAGAGAGGAGTATATAGAAAGGAGATTGGAATAAACTGCAATTGAGACCTACCAGCTTGGGTCTGTTCCTTCCTTCGCCTGCCTCGTCATCGCCATCAATCTCACCGGGGTGGGGGAAGCAGCTGGAGACTACCGAACACGGGCAGTGGGAGAAATAGAGCGCCACTGTCCTGTGCTGTGTGCTTGGTGCAGTGTCCCCCTCTCCCTCTTCTCTTTTTTGTGTTTTTACACAAGAATCACATACATATTCTTAATTAATGATCATGAAAACAAATAATTAACATATTACTTCTTCTATTTATACTTCTAGCAATAAACATGATTACAAAAATTGGTGAATGGACACCATCATTAATATCATACAATGGCTAACATGTTCCATTAAACATTATGTTTGGGACTGGAGCAATAGTACAGCTGGTAGGGCATTTGCCTTGCACGCGGCTGATCTGGGTTTGATTCCCAGCATTCCATATGGTCCTCTGAGCACCGCCAGGGGTGATTCCTGAGTACAGAGCCAGGAGTAACCCCTGTGGATCTCCGGGTGTGACTCAAAAAAGCAAAAAAAAAACATATTATCTTTAATATATGTATATACACATAGTGTCAATCCAGTAAAGTATCTCAAGAAATGTCATTTTACAGATATGCTACTAATCCATTTCACAGAGCTGAAGTTTATTTCAAACTCATATTCCCTGTGTCTCCCCATATGCCATGGAGAAAGAAAGCTCTAAGTATCATATTTATTTCCCTAAAAATATAATTGTGTGCAAGATGTAAAGTACATTAGATACTATTTCAAAATAAATATGCCCGAATAAATCCTTAAAGGAGAAAAATCAATATGGATGACTGATATTGTATGCTTTGAGACATCAAAAATCCTTGATATGTTCCTATGCAAATGTATTCACTTGATTTTATAGGCTCTGTTACAAGATCAAATATAGTTTATCAATATAACTTGAAATTTTGCTGTTATTGGAGGGTTACATAGACAGAATAATCATATTTTGTAGATGGCAGGATATAAAATAGCAACCTTTTCACATGAACTGAATATATTAATATTAAAATTGTATGATAAAATATGCACCAAATATTCATTGCAGAAAATGTTGAACTCACAAATAAATCAAAGGCAGGAAAACAAGACAACCCAAAAAACTGCTTTTAGTGAAAGGGTGCAGATGTATGGTAACTCATATTACAAAGAGTGGGACTGGCAGTTCTCTAGCAATGCAGAATAAAATATACAATAATTTGTATAATCACACACAGGTATCAGTGAGATAAAGTTATTATATTTGAAGACAGTTTTTATTCAAATAAAGCAACAGCAACAACAACAAAAACACTAGGGTTTCATGAGAAATAGACAAATGCCTGTAAAAAAGTAAAGCTACCTATATCAAAAGTAGGGGAGGAGGTCATACTAGTGGTGGGATTGTTGTTCAAACATTGAATACCTGAAAAAACTATATTATGAATGACTTTGTATATCACAGTGTTTAAATTAAGTGTCAAACGTTTAAAAAAAGCCCTCCCCCACAAAAAGTCAGGGAGGCAATGTAAAGAGAAATAGATAATTGAAAGTTAAGTTTCATTCAGTTCTGTTGTCCTCTGTTGTTGGATATTAACCCTAAGTGTTTTAAGTTACATCCATGTATTGCCTCTTTTCCTCCCCCAGAGAAGCTTAAATGCTCTTTCTAGCATCCCTAATCCCCAGAGTTTATCTTTAATCTCTCCTTTATTCTTTAACTCTCATTGTTACAACTCTGGCTTGGTTACATGTAAAGTGAAACCTTCTGGTGATATTGGACTTCGTATTTGTAATGAATTACTTGATTTTATGTTTTCCCTTGTAGCATTTTCATATTTTAATATAGAACAATGCTTTTGCTTAAACACAGAAAGACCATTAATGCTATGCTCCTAATATTTGTGACTTAATTGGCTCTGAAATTTATCTACTCCTGGGTTTCCATCATAATTACTTGACTCAGGCTTCAATTGCCATTCTTCCTACAAACCCCCAAAGGGGAGAGTCCTGCTGTGCAACTTTGATGGACCCAGGTCAAGGGGCAAAGATACCCTGACACTGAAATGGGACAGTCTAGAAAGCACAAAAGCATGGTCCTGATGCAAGCCATTTTGCCTTAAGAGAGAGGACCCTGTGAGGAAGGACAAGCTTAACCAACTTGAGGACTTAGTCTGAGATTTACGGATATAGCCTTGCTTGTCCTCAGAATTCAGAGAACTAAGTTTTGGAATCTGTATCTTTTACTGTGTTTTTCCAAATAACTTCAAGTATTAGTAAGGAGTAAAGTAAATTATTTAATATGTACAATTAAAGGGAAAGAGAAAAGCAGCATGATAGCTGTGGCAGACAGAGCATCTCCTTGAATTAATCCCCCCAAGAGAATTGCCCCCATTGAAATGTTTTACCTTTGTAAATAATCAATCACACCTACTTACAGTCCTAAACTTCAACCCTTCTCAGATGTTCTATAAGTATGCTGACAGCTCTGCAATAAATGGACCATTGTTACCATCCAGCAATGAGTCCACAGTATCTTCATTCCTCTGCTTGGGAGGCCTTGAGAGACTCTCTGTCACCAATCGAGTCACAAACTTCAACTCACACTCTATGAACCCTCCAGCAGCATGATAGTGAATGTGTATTACATCTCTGTGTACTCCTTATCAAATGCATCATTAAATATTATTGTCATGATTTATGGAGAAAATTTACAAATCTACTTGGCTATATTAAGTAGTCAAATTTGTCTACTTGACAAATCTACTTTGACTGCAATCAAAGGTCATGAATGGTTTCCAGGAAATACATTGTCATTCTAAATTCAATATAAATGAAAACAAACACATCATTATTTCCTCATACATTCTCCTAGGCTCTGCTATATTTGTCATTAGTAGCTATTTCAAGTCTATTTATCTAAATTGGAAGAATTTGAAATATTCATGGATACATCCAATACTTCCTCAATCTACTTAATAATGAATGTGGATTAATCTATTCTCAGGCCTTCCAATCATCTATTTCTTCATTTCCATGACTATTATTGAGCCCTTTTAGAGACAAAGTTTTATATATGCACTGTCAGTCACAACCACAAACATATCTTAACACTGTGATTAGATAGGTCCTACTGTTCACTCAACCTAGTCCAAGAAGTTGCTGCAGAATTTCCTTGTAGAAGGAAATTGCAATGTGCTCAAAATTAAATAATTTTTAAAACAATGAATCCTCCAATTTGCTGAGTATTAACAGAGTCTTCATAGAAGACCTCATTTCTATGGTGTTATGTCTGCTATCCAGCTGTATAATATATTTTTGTGTTCTGAAATCATTCTTTAAATTTTTTAATTGGGAACCAGAGAAAAAGTACAAAGGGTAAGTTTCTTCCCTTGCATGAAGCTGACCCCAGTTTTATCCCTGGAAATTCTTATACTACAAAAAATGGCATCACATATGGTCCCCTAAGCAGTGCCAGATCACCCCTGCGCACAGAGCCAAGGGGAAGCCCTGAGTCACACCAGCTGTAACACCCCCCAGAAAAACAACAAAAAGATGTAAATGTAGGCATGCTTAAAAATATGCACATATGTTTATATATGTATGATGCATATGTATTTAATATCAAGCATTACTTCATTTTTCTAGAAATGTTTTCAAATAAATGTCACAAGTATATAAATATGTATTATGAAATATTTATGTACATATACAAGAACAATTTTTGAAAGCCATGTTTTAATGCACTTAATAGTTTAACATTATTCTTAAAAAGAGCTATTTGTTGTTCTGTTTGTTTTACTTTATTTATGGTTCTTTGGTCACACCTAGCAGCGCTTAGGGCTTACTCCCGGTGGTTCTCGGGAACCATGTCAGGTGACAGGGATTAGAACTGGTTCAACTGTGCACAAGGCAAGTACTTTATCTGCTGTACTATTCAGTGACCCACTAAGTGTGAATTTTAAAATGAAAAACGTTTTTATTCATATAACTAATCTTTATAAATTATAACAAAACTATTCATACACATTTCAGATCAAATCAGTGCTTCTTGTTATCCAAAATTTTTTATTTAAAATAGAATTAGTGACCTAGAAATGCATCACATTGGTAGAGTGCATGAGAGTGCATGCCAATATTTGATTCCTGGCACTGCCAAAAATAAATTGTAAATATATACATATTTACAAAACATACATCGCCCTTGATGTTTCACTGCCTTATCATTGTGGAGGGGTGACAACGGTACCAACCGGTGAAGAGTGAACCAAAAGGTGCTGCAGAGATGCAGGCAGGTGCATGTTTGTCAACGTCCAGATCCTTACAACATGCCAGTCGAACAAAAGCTTGCATTTGGAAGAATGGGAGCACCTGTAAGGATGACTAGAGGCCACCCTAAAAGCCTTCATCCCTCATGGAGAGCCCGACAAGCTACTGAGGGTATCCTGCAGCACGGCAGAACCTGGAAAGCCACTCATGGTGTATTCTATATGCCAGAAACAGTAACAATAATGCGCTTCATTCCCCTGACTCTAAAAAAGCCCCCAATATGGCAG
Source organism: Sorex araneus (assembly GCF_027595985.1). Classification (NCBI taxonomy): domain Eukaryota; kingdom Metazoa; phylum Chordata; class Mammalia; order Eulipotyphla; family Soricidae; genus Sorex; species Sorex araneus. The sequence goes on along the minus strand of NC_073313.1, from coordinate 227,587,665 downwards.
CATTGGGAAGGAAGAATAAGGAGAAGCTGATAAAATCTCAGGGATGAACTAGGTTGCCAAAACGAAAAAGGACTAAAATGACTGAGTCTCGGGCCAGGGCTGATACCGGCTCATGCTCCACCGAGACTCGGCCCAGATGGCCACACTTTGGTGTGGTCGCTTTGCTGCTGATTGATCATGATCCAGAGGCCAGCTAGACTACTTTTGGTCCCAGAAACTGCTTGCAGCCATGTCTCTAGCCTGTGAACTAAGTCATTGCCCCACGCCAGTCAAGGAGGAGAAATATCCCTCTTTCTCGTTTTTTTTTTTCCCTTTCCAGAAAGAAGCGGTGTGGTGTCTGCCATATTATGAGGACTATAAGCAGGTATGAACTTGGTGGGGTAGGAAGGATTAAAAACAAGAGTTATGTACTTGGAACAGTGGGACGCTTGGGCAGCCTCAGGCCAGGGCCGATACCGGCTCACGCTCCACGGACACTCGACCCAGGTGACCACACTTTGGTGTGGCAGCTTTGCTGCTGATTGATCACTATCCGGAGGCCAGCTAGACTACTTTTGGTCCCAGAAACTGCTTGCAGCCATGTCTCTAGACTGTGAACTAAGCCATTGCCTCATACTGCCCACGAAGGGAAATTATGCAATTTCTAACATAAATATCCCTGGACTAAATTATTAAAATACTAAAATACAGAAATCCTAAACCGTGTGGCTGCTACTGCAGTAGCGCAACTTCATATCTCTTCATTCTCAGCAATGGAAAACTAATTATCAAATGCTTCCTTCTCGGTAGGGCTGTTTTTTTTGGGGGGGAAACTCAAACAACAATAATGAGTTTTGTGTTGAAATATGGAATGTAATCAAGGTAAAGAGAAAATGAAGTGAAATTTATCAGTTACACAGGTGGGGGTGGAGGGTGGGGATGGGAGGTAGCTGGGGTTTTTGGTGGTGGAATATGGGCACTGGTGAAGGGACGGGTGTTTGAGCATTGTATAACTGAGACATAAGCCTGAGAATTTTGTAACTTTCCACATAGTGATTCAATAAAATAAATAATAAAAAGTAAAATAAAATAAAATGACTATCTGTACTTTTAATGCATGTATGCTAACATTGGAAGCACCCATCGAGGACATGATGGTCAAGCGCAGAAGATTAAGGATGATGTCATTGGAATGACTGAGACGAGAAGAAATCGATCACATCATGCCATTTTTGACAGTGGAGAAGAACTATTCCTCAAACACACAAGATTAGAGGCATCAGTGGTGTCGGTCTTGTCATCAACATGAACTTGGCTGTGAGCAATAATTTGTTGGAATGCCTAACAACCTGAATAGGATGCTTATTTTTGAATAGATGCTGCTCACTGCTGGCAGTTTCTATCTTCGTTGTCTATGCACCAACATCCAACTACAACAAAAAATAAATTGAGAAGTTCTACATGGAATTAGAGAAGTTCTATAAAGAAGACCACACCTTCCACAAGGTCATTGTCGGTGATGTTAGCACTAAGATAGGACCAAGAAGGTCGCCTGAAGAACTCCACATTGGGACACACGGCCTACAATGGAATGAACAGGGTCAGAGACTGTTTGAGTTCATCATGTCGACCAAGACCATCCATGGTAACTCACAGTTCCAGAAGGCCAAATCCAAACATTGGACATGGGAGTTTCCTGGTGGACAGTTCCACAATGAAATTGAGCATATCATATTCAATAGACAGTTTAGCTTGGCCGATGTCGCTGTTGTCCCAAAATTTCAAATGGGTTCAGACAACTGTCTCCTTCATGTGAAATTCTACTTCACAGAGTGGAGAGAAAGGGCTGGAAAGTTTAAGAGGAGAACTCCCAGAACAACAACCAACTGGGAGCTCTTTGGCACTATTGTGGCAGTAGGCAAAAATGCTGTCATTGACAATATCGACGAGGAGTACAATTCACTGGTTCAGAGCCTCCATGATTGTGCAAGGAATGCCGAGAAAGAGAAATCCACAAAAAGATGCCTGTCTTCGGAAACTCTCAAGCTCATTCACCAATGTGGTTTGGAGTGAGCCTCAGGCAATCACAGGCTAACACCTGAGCTTCCAAAGCTGTGCAGAGAAGCGATAATGGAAGACCTCAAAGAGAGAAGAGTAGTAGTGTTGGCTGATGCGGAAGAAGCTGGGAAAAGTATATGCAACACCCATCTGTCCTTCGCCAACTATAAGACCAAGATGACTGCCCTCCTATGTCCTGCTGAATCTATTACATCTTGCAGAAGAGCGATGGAGAAGGTTATCCATGACTTCTACTCAGATCTCTTTGATAGCCATGTCCACCTGCCCACATACAAAATTCTGCAGGATGGGTATGTCTTTCCCAGTGTTCTCCCTTCTGAAATCAGACATTCCAGTTTATTTGTAAAGAATGGTACAGCACCCCATCCAGACAAGATCAGACCTGGACACCTGAAGAATCTGCCGCCAGTACTCATTAATACACTGGCTCAGCTCTTCACAAACTACCTGTCTGAATGCAAGGTTTTGTCCCAATGGAAAACCAACAGGACCATACTTTTGGAAAGATGGGAGACATCCACGACATCGACAACTACCACCGGATCTGCCTGTTGTCTGCTGTCTCCAAGCTCTTCACTGGAGTCATTGGCAGGATTGGCAGAACACTAGATGAAGGACAACCATGTGAGCAAGCCAGGTTCTGAAAATGATTCAGCATGATCGACCATATCCACACAGTGACCGAGGTCATTTAGTTTTCATGAGAGTTCAAGATGCTGCTCATAGATTTAAAGAAGGCCTTTATTCTGTTGAGACTGAAATGGTCATCAAAGCCCTAGCCAAACAGGGCATTCAAACTCACTACATCAGGATCCTCCATGAGCTGTATTACGGATTCCACCACCAGGATCTCACCATTCTACAAGGAAGTTATTATCGATGTAAAGAGAGGGATTTAGCACGTTGGTAGCATTCCACAGAAACTCTTCAGTACCACCCTTGAGAATGTCGTGCAATGACTGGAATGCGAAGGAATGGGAGTAAAGATAGACATTTGGCAACTATCCCACCTCCAGTTCACTGATGACATTATTCTAATAACACCAAACTTTAGCCAAGGGGCACAAATTCTGGCCAACTTTGACCGTGAGTGTGGAGAGATCAGACTGCAGCTGAATCTCACGAAGACAATGTTCATGAGAAATGGACTAGTTCCTGACATTCCATTTGCTCTCAATGGAAGGAATATCTCTGAATGCAGCAGTTATGTGTACCTAGGTCGAGAACTCAACATGACGAATGACTTGGAACCAGATCTATGCAGGAGGAAGAGTGGTTTCTCCAAAAACATTGAAGAAGCTGTTAAGAGAATGAAGAATCTCTAGCTCCGGGCACATCTTTTTGACTCCACTGTTCTTTCTGCACTAACATATGCCTCAGCGATCTGGGCCCTAGAAAACAGGATGAGAACGCTATTTGGGTCTCCCAAAGAGGAATTGAAAGAGCTCTGCTTCGAGTATCATGTGTCACTCTAGTGAGAGAAGGAATCTGGAGTTCTGACCTCCATTGACTATCAAGAATCAGAGATGCTGCCTCGTTTGCCAAGGTATCAAAAGTCAAGCAAGGCAGACACATAATTTGGAGACGACTGCTGGATTAGAGCTATTACTGACTGGATTCCATGGGACATCTAAAGAACGCCTGGCCGCCCAACTACGAGATCCTGAATGAACAGTTTGATGCTCTTGTTCCTGGAGTGAGCAAACACCACTGGGCTACACTAACATGTGATAGGGACAAATATAGATATTACTGGCTCCTGCTTGAGCAAATCGATGAACAATGAGATGACAACTGATACAAGTGAAATATATACACATATGTATGTGCATGTATATATATATATGTATAAACACCGCATATAAAATTATTCACTATAGTCATTAATTTTTAAAGCCAATAATTTGGAGAATTGAAAATTTAAATATAGTTAATAAAAAGACTTTTGGGGAGGAGTAGTCTTTGATCAACCTGGCATTGAACGAGGAAACCTCTGAGCATCAAGAGAAGTACAAGCAACTTTCATAGAACTGGAAGTAGCCTATGAGTATTATCAGGTTGGACAAGAGAGAGAGAGAGAGAGAGAGAGAGAGAGAGAGAGAGAGAGAGAGAGAGAAAGAGAGAGAGACATACAGAGACAGAGACAGAAAAACAGACAGAGACAGAGACAGAGATAGAAGACAGAGAGAGGAGGGGGAGAGAGAGAGAAATGTTTGGAGGAAACTAAATTCAAGTGAGGTTTCAAATGGAGAAGGAAATTAAGAAATGACACAGTGACGCAGACAAAATTTATCCAAGATTTAAATTATTAGCAGTAGTTAAAATTTCTCCAAATGCCCTCTTAGAGAGACTAAGTCATGCATTTAAGTTTAAATATAATGGTTATTTTCTTTAGCTTTTGAGAAAGTTTTGTTTATTTTTTCCTCTCCTTTATTTTCCAGAAATTTCAAAATATCTGTATTCTACCTCATTTAGACACCTAGATCATTATTAAAATTTTGAAATCATTTTCAGACATTTAATAAAATAATAGTGCTATGAAGGTTCTAATTTTCTAAAATTTTACTCATGAATATACAATATACTGAGTTGAATGAATTTTTTTCTTGACACAAATGTGTATATTTTCCAAATAATAAAAATAATTTTATTATTGTTAGATCTGTTAACACCTTGGCATTAGTTGGAGAAAAACTTAATAGTAGAGTCAAAATAAAAGAGAAAATTTTAGGGGCTGGAGTGATAGCACAATGGGTAGGGCGTTTGCCTTGCACATAGCCAACCTGGGTTCGATTCCCAGCATATGGTGCTCTGAGCACCGCCAAGGGTGATTCCTGAGTGCAGAGACACGAGTAACCCCTGAGCATCACCAGCATCACCATTTACTAATCACAAAATCAGTAAATTATGGTCTATGGACCAATATAACAAGTTCATGATTTGTGAAAATAAAGCATTATTGAGGAATAGGCAGCGTGTTTATATATTACCTCTGTTTTTATGTATAATCTGCCTGCTTCACACTATAAATCCAGAATTTACAAAGTTGAATAACTAACATATGTCATGCAAAATAATTTTAACCTGAATCTTGAGAAAACAATGCCAACTCTATTCTAAGCAATTTCCATTTTAAGGAATCAATACAGAATGAAGAATCTGGGATTAATTTTATATCTATTCTAGGTGAAAAATGATTTCAGTAAAGGGAATGCAAAATTTAGGTTCAGTTTCTGAAAACACAACGTGTAGAACCTAACTTTCTCCTCATTACAGTCAGCCAGAATAATCTATCTGAAACTACAAATTGCACACAATCACCTGTCAAAATTTTTAAGCATTCATCCCCAAATTGTATTTTAATAGTTCTAAAAATGTTAAAATCAGTTCAGATATTTACATCTGAAGCTTATACACAAAAATTAAAATTTTAAAAGAATGAAACATTTTACAAATGTAAACAAAGTATTTCATTCTAAATTGTATGTGTGTTAGGAAATCCAACTTCACTCTGGAAAAGCACTGAACTGATTCAAAAACCCTCTAAGATGTGTTGTAGCTAAAACAGATGAACAAAAACTATAAAAGAATTACTTGGGGATAAAAAGCATTACCCAAAGATCAGCCTCTAAATCTTCTCTGAGGATGTAGACATAATTTGGGTGGAATTAATAACCGTGTATACATTTACTGATCTCATGACTTAATAAATATGAGAGGATAATAATTATGGTAGTATGGATAGATGGGTGTCTATTATCTCATATTTGTGCAGCATTATCTTTGCCTTAGAAATAAACTATTCTTTATAATTCTATGTAGCATATACACACATATAAATAAGTGTATGTTACATATATACACATATGTAGCATTATAGCCTGTTGTCCCATTGTTCATCGATTTGATCAATCGGGCAACAGTAATGTCTCCATTGTGAGACTTGTTGTTACTGTTTTTGGCATACGCCAAGAAAAGTAACAACAAGTCTCACAATGTAATATATCAAATAGGTTAAAGTTTACATAAACCTAAAGTGTAGAAGGGAATCCTGATTTAAGAGAGAAAAATATCATATTGAAAGATTTTTTTGTAGTCTTAAAACAGACAACTTACAAATATTGACTTATTACATTCATCAGTTATCTATTGATGGTGACTTAAGTAATAGATCATATACCATGCAAGTAGAGACTCTGGATTCAGTCCCAAGACAACATAACTCCCAATGTGGTTGTGAATCTAAGACCGTGGACTATGAGAATGAATGTGAAAAAAAGATACAATGGAAAGAGGGTAAAGGGTATGGTACTTCTAACTTGGCACCTAACAATGCCCCAGACAAGGTTCTCATTAATTAGCTAGTGGGGAAAGAATGTTCTTAGTGTAATCCTGCACACTAATTCTGTAACCAAGCTTGCTAAGGACTAATGTTATTTAAGTTGGCTGCCTTTGCATTCCAGGACACAAACAGTAGCTTGCATCTACACACTCAATAAAACGGCTTACCAAGAAAACCCCTGGTACCTTTGTCTCTTACTAGAACATTCTACAACATCAACACCACTACCCCACTAGCATGGCCACCACAACAGTTCAAAAGAGTGATCAGAACTGACCATAGGGATGACAAACAATAACGCTATGCACCTAAAGCTACTAAATGTTTTAAACCAATATTACCACAATAAATACAATCATTTAAAATTAAAATTCTAATTTGAAATATCCTCTGTCAGCAGCAAAATGATATGAGAATATAGATATGCATAGATAGATAGATGATAGATAGATAGATAGATAGATAGATAGATAGATAGACAGATAGATTTGCTTTTTGGGTCACACCCAGTGATTCACAGGGGTTAACTCTTGGCTCTACGCTCAGGAATTACCTCTGGTCGTGCTCAGGGAACCATATGGGATGCTGGGAATCAAACTGGGGTCGTGGGGTGCAAGGCAAACGCTCTACCTGCTGTGCTATTGCTTCAGCCCCATCACTGTATCACTGTCATCCCGTTGTTCATCGATTTACTTGAGCAGGCACCAGTAATGTCCCTATTTGTCCCAGTCCTGATATTTTAGCAGCCTCTTCTTATTCATCTTTACCAATGATTGGAGGCTTCTTTCAGGGTCAGGGGAATGAGACCTGTTATTGTTACCGTTTTTGGCATATCAAATACTGTTTTTGGCATATCGGATATGCCACAGGGAGCTTGTCAGGGGCCACGATGCGGGCAGGATACTCCAGGAGCTTGCCAGGCTCTCCAAGATATATATTAGCCAAAGCTCATAGAATGAAACAATTCATCAAATAAAGAGGGTAAACAAAATACAGAATGCAAATTAAATTAATAATTTAAAGAAAATATCTGCACTAATTATAGAGTTTCATAACTACAAACTAGGAATCTATATCTACACATCTGTAAACTATAATGAATATATCTACATAAATATAGCTAGATATTTATAGGCATTTTCATCACTTACTGTCACCATCATCCCGTTGCTCACCAATTTGCTCAAGCAGGCACCAGTAACGTCTCCATGTGAGACTTGTTACATATCGAATATGCCACGGGTAGCCTGCCAAGCTCTGCCCTGGGGGTGAGATACTCTCAGTAGCTTGCTGGACTCTTGGAGAGGGACGAAGGAATAGAACCCAGCTCGGCTGCATTCAAGGCAAACACCCTACCTGCTGTGCTATTGCTCCAGCCCAGGCATTTTCATCATTCTGTTTTAAAGCTTAATTTGTTATACAACTTTCAATTTATTAATCTTTACTTGCAACTTCATTTCCTGTAATAAAATTTTATTGAGAAGACATTGGATTGTAAAATTAGGTCTGTTTCTGGTGTGTAGCATAAAAATTAGCATCTGCATGAACATTCAGATGATACCCAAAATCTAGTTTCCATCCATTCCATTATACAGCTTCTAACTTAAGACATAAACCATCATGGTTTTACAGTAATGATCTAAGATTTAATATTTGAGTCACTTCCCTAGTAGGAAAATAAATGTTTTTATTGATAGAGTTTGAATGTTATAAAAAAAACCTCAATGACTTTGTAATCATTTTGTGTTGTTCTGCAAATGCTATCCTTTCAATAGTCCTAAAAATAAAATCAATAATAGTCATTTTTACACCACGTAGAAAATTTTATTCACAGATTCTTAAGATGTTTTTAAGTGGATTTGATCACAATCCTTAATTAGTCTGTGCCTTATTTCATCAAGTATCATTTGAGTGCAGATCATGAAATTTTCAAAAAATAACAGTGCATTCAAAGTAACACTATATGCAAAGTAATATGAACATAACACTTAATTCAAATGTGAGAAATCAACTTTGGGATAAGAGTGCTATTTTTCCAGGTTTTTAATGTATGTCTAAAGCACATCAACAGCCTTTTTGATGAATTCAATGTGCCAGTTATACAAAGTTAGCATCAATAGAAATCCTAATATTGACTAAATTCAAGTGAAAATTATGAGGTTCTAATTATAATTTGCATTTCTTAATGTCTTGGAAATTTTTTTTTTCTGACATTGTAGCACTGTTGTCCCATTGTTCATCCATTTGCTCCAATGGGCACCAATAACATGTCTATTGTGAGACTTTAACAAGTTTTTTAACAAAGTTTTTTGCATATCAAATACGCCAGGGGTAGCTTGCCAGGCTCTGCTATGTGGGTAGGATACTCTCAGTAGCTTGCCAGAATCTCTGCGAGGGACAGAGGAATTGAACCAGGTTCGGCCTCGTTCAAGGCAAACGCCCTACTCGCTGTGCTCAAGTCCATATATTAATCTCCAAAGAGGTATTTAGACAAATTTAATACAATATATGTGAAGTATTTTCTAAGGTTAATGATAGCTAAACCTAGTGGAATTTAGAAAGTACCAATTTGTATTAAAGAAATTCAATGAATACCCTTGGATTTTCAGAGACACAGTAAAGTAAAAGTATTATAGTTTTTACTATTATGACTTCATTTACTTATCTCATTTGAAAAATGAACTATACCAAATTATTGCAGAATGCTTAAATGATCTTATCAAATGTATACTCATCTTATGAGTATTTCAATTTTTGATATGATATGTTGTATTTATTGTTTCTAAAACAACTACAAATTTCAATCAATCAATCACAATCACAATATCCTGTTAATCACAATTTCTCGGGCGGGCTCAGTAACATCTCATTTCGTCCTTTCCCTGAGATCTTAGAAGTCTATCTCAACTCGGCCCTCCTAATGATGTTGCACTGGGGGCTCTTCAGGGTCAGGGGAATGAGATCCAGCTTGTTACTGGATTTTGCATATGAATACACCATGGGAAGCTTGCAAGCCTATCCCATGTGGGCAGGAAACTCTCAGAAGATTGCCAGTTTCTCCCAGAGGGAGAAATAGGCTAAAGATAGCATGCTTCTGAGGGCTTGCTTTTAAGTCTCTCTCTGAATATTGTCCGTTGATGAGATTACACACACTTGGGTTCCTCTAATGATACCTAATAATGATATGTTGTGCTCATTATCTAGTGTTTCTAAAACAACTACAAATTTAATGATTTTAAACAATTCAAATTTATTATCATAGCTTTGAAGGTCAGAAGTTTGACAAAGTTATTTCTGGACTTAATTTAAGGCATTGAGAGACTCTAGGGAAAAATGTCCTTGCCTTTTTATTTTCTGAAGGCTGCCAGCATTACCTAGCACTTATCTTCTTTTATCTCTGGAGTGAGCAAGTTTTAATCTCTTTTTTTTCTGTAATCACATATCATTTGGTTATATTCAGAAAATGTTCTCTGTTTTAAATGTCTCAAATTATAGTACCTCCACCCAGATAATCTAGAATAATTCTCCATTCAAGATTCTTATATTACATAGTATCTGTAAAATCTCTTTTGCCATGTAATACAAGATATTTACAGTTTCCATTTCCAGGAACAAAGATATCAAATTTTGGAAAGGGCATTAATTAATTCTGTTCATCACATAATTTTGCTTTTATTATTTGGGGGGAAGGGAAGAGGGGAAGGACATCCGCAGTATTCTGGGTTTACTTTGACTCGGCGGCTCTCAGGGACAATTCCTGGCAGTGCTCAGTGAACCATATGATGTGCTGGGGATGGAACCAGGGTAGCCTTTGTGCAAGGCAAGCACACTACCTGCTGTGCTGTTTCTCTAGACCCTCATTACACATACATTTAAAGTATTGCCATTTCATATGTGTGCTTTGAAAATATCTGTAAAATAGAATATCTAGAATGAAAATATTGGCTTGGTAGATCTAGAAAACTGTGTGTGTGTATCTTTGAGGGTGACAAAATTTACGAACTATTTGCTTGATATATGAATTAAGTGAGAAATTTAATTTACTATGCTTGGTTCTTTTTAGCCTCATATTTTCTGTTAGGCACTTTACATTTAAAACTAAGGGCAAAGATATCTTCTAAATTAATTAATTTCTTAACTCTAAAATTATTTTATTTCTTACTGTAGCCCATTTATTTAATACAATTTCTTTCCAACAGCATTAATGACCATAAACATGAAAGCTTTATTTGGATTTATAAACGAAGCAAAACAAATATACATAACCTATCTTACTTGAGAGGATTTTCTCTTCTTAATTAGAAACAAACGGAACATAAGCTAAATTAAATGAAAGTTTAATCTTTCATTCCAACACAAAGGTTATTAGTTTATGCACGTATGTACATACTTACTAACAGAAGAAACAAGCAATTGATTAGCTTTGGAAAAGTCTGAGCTTAACAATTTGAAAAGTCAGTAAGGAAAAATAAAGAACTACATTTTAAGTAACTCAGAACATTTTAAAAAATTCTCATTGTGGTCTGCCCATGACATGGTGGGTTTGCTAAAAATTATATAAATAAATAAAAATGGAGTATGTCTGTGAAGAGCACTTTATTTCATTTCTTCGCCTAAGGGTTTTTCTAAGAATGTAAAGTGACTTCCCATTCAAATAAACAAAGCAGTAAAGAGGATTTAGCAAAATTTTTTTGTCAAGGACAATGTGTTCATGCTAAAATTCTTTTAAGAACATGCTCATTGTTCACTGTGAGAAATTTCAAAGGCTATAAACTCAGTCTTTCACCTTTCAATTTTATACTGCTCTAACTGGATAAAGTTCTGTCTTAGAGTCCAATTTTACCAGTCAGTTAAAACTCAACTTTCTGAGAGGGTAAATAAAAGAAAAAATTAAGAGGACTAAATCAAATTTTAAAAAAATGTCTATACAGCAAACTAAACTATCAGCAGACAGAAAAGACATCTTATTGAATGAGAAACATATTTGCAAATCATGTATCTGACAAAAAGTTGATATTTAATTTTAAAAATTATGAGGTACTATCAAAAAAAATACGAGGTTCTATCCCCATCAGTGTATATTTACTCTTACCCCGACAGAGCTGATCCCTAAGTATAGAGCTAGAGGTAAGCAATGAGCAGTTTGATATGAACCCAAAACACATTTATTTTATGGGTTGGAGAGAGCTGGAGAGATTGTAAAGTGGTAAGGCACTGTATTGTATACAGCCAACCCAGGATTTGAATCCCCCAGTATCTCATATGGTCCCTTAAACATCCAGAAATAATTCCTAAATTCAAAGATAGGAGTAACCTTAGAGAATTACTGGATGTGACTCACCACCCCCCAAAAAATAAAATCCCATACATATACATTTATTTCATGTACACATGGACTAGAGCCATAGCACGGCGGGTAGGGCATTTGCCTTGCACGAGCCAACCCGGGTTTGATTCTCTTCGTCCCTCTTGGAGAGCCCAGCAAGCTACCGAGAGTATCCTGCATGCACAGCAGAGCCTGGCAAGCTACCCAGGGCATATTCGATATGCCAAAAACAGTAATAAGTCTCACAATGGAGACATTACTGGTGCCTGCTCAAGCAAATCAATGAACAAAGGGATGACAATGCAACAATCCCACAGTACTACAAATATAGTGAAGTATATATATATATGAAATCATAAACTCATCCCAACAACAAAAATTAAACAACCCACATAAAAATATGATCAAAGAATTTGAATAAATAATTGAGTAGAAGTTCATAATCTCTTACAAGATTATAGAAGTGCAAAGCAAATTATGAGTTCTAACTTCATATTTGAGACATTGATAATTATCATAAAACAAGAAACAGGTATTGTGGAGGATATGGATTAAGAAGGTAAGAGAATGTGGAGAAAAGGGAAAAACTTATGTACCATTACCAGGATTACAAATTGGTGGAAACATTATAGATCATAATATAAAGAACTCTGAAAATATAAAAGCAAATAATATAGATAATTAATTGATCCCACTCTGGGTATTAACTCAAAATATAAAAGTGAAATAGAAACAGAACAAGCAGACACATGTTAACTGCAACATTATTTATATTAGTCAATGTCTAGAAGTTTAATGTTCATTAAGATGCAACTAGCTCATAGAGTTAGAGTTTATGCCTAACATGTACTAGGACTCAAGTTTGTTCCCCTGCACCTCATTATAGCCCATGTACTACTGAGGGTATCCTTGTAGGTCCACAGTCCTGTGGAACCAAGCAGTACTGTTTTACTAGGCCTACCAGAGAACCAATAGACCTGGTACAAGCTGGGCTAAATACCGCTGGAGATGACTCCATAAAGAAAAGTATAAGAATCTTTAGATATTACTTATTGCTTACCCTCAAGCCATTCCAGAAAATTGCACTGTAGCACTGTCATCCCATTGTTAATTGATTTGCTCGAGCGGAAACCAGTAACGTCTCCATTGTGAGACTTGTTACTTTTTTTGGCATATCGAATACGCCAAAGGGAACTTGCCAGGCTCTGCCATGCAGGCGTGATACTCTCGGTAGCTTGCCAGACTCTCCGAGAAGGATGGAGAAATCAAACTGGGGTCGGCCACTTGTAAAGCAAATGCCCTACCTGCTGTGCTATCGCTCCAGACCCAGAAAATTGAGGGAAAGGAAATTCCCAACTTCTGTGAGCTCTGTATGACATTGAATTGGGCTCAACCTGTTGGGCAACATCCCACACTACAAAACCTATTTGGGGATTAAGCTGAATCAAATAGAGTAAAAGTCAAGTTCTGGTAACTGAGAAGTATAGGTTGCCTTCTTCAAGAACTTCTGAGTACCAGGAGAGAGAGTATTCAGAGGGAATAGGTAGACAGATATAACAGAAATATATAGAGACGGGGAAGTACAAACAGGACTTCAAGAGAGGCTCCACCAATCTTGTGCCCAGGTACTGGCACGGGAGTAGATGCATGACCCAGAACATATTTCCCATTGGTTTATTGGGTCCGACTTGGAAAGGACTTTCCATTTTGCTTATATTATTATTCCGATGTTAGCTTTAGTCTCCAAAATATTTCTAACTACAGAGCTGTTGATTGTCACATGTTCAGGTACCAAAGTTACTAGAGCATAACCAACTAACTTGGCTAACCCTGGGGCCCTCGGGTTCAGGTATAAGATTAGGCTGCCAACTACCAGATGTCATCAGTATTACAACTCTTTTTTTTTATTTTTAATTTTATTTATTTTTTTATTGAATCACCATGTGGAAAGTTACAAAGTTCTCAGGTTTATGTCTCAGTTATACAATGCTCAAACACCCATCCCTTCACCTGTGCCCATATTCCACCACCAAAGACCCCAGTATACCTCCTACCCCCCGCCCCCCACCCCCCATCCCTGCCTGTTTAGTTGATAAATTTCACTTTATTTTCACTTTACCTTGATTACATTCCATATTTCAATGCAACATTCACTATTATTGGAGTTTTCCCCCAAGAAAGACAGCCCTACTGCCCATGCAGCATTTGATAATTAGTTTTCCATTGCTGAAACTGGAGAGATATGAAGTCCCATTGTTTCAAGTACATAGAGTTTTTCCCCCCTCCTTTCCGAGCCACCAAGTTCATGCCTGCTTAATGAATAGTCCTCATATTATGGTTGACACCACACCACCCTACAAGAGAAAAGGATATTTCCAGTCCTCTGACGGTGTGGGGGTATGGCTTAGTTCAGTCTAGAGACATGGTTACAAGTAGTTTCTGGAACCGGAAGTGTCTAGTTAGGCTCCGGGTTCTGGTTGATCAGCAACATCGCGGCGACTCAAAAGTGTGGCCACCCGGGTCGAGTCTCGGCAGAGCATGCTCTGGTATCGGCCCGAGACTTTTCAAGCGTCCCGCTGTTCCAAGTATATAGTTTTTTATTGTTTCTTTTTCCCCTCCCATTCCCGCACCTCTAAGTCCGTGCCTGCTTAATAGACTTCATAATATAGTGGACACCACACCGCGTTTCTCCCAGAAAAGGGAAAAGAACCGAGAAAGAAGGATATTTCCTCACCTTGGCCGGTGTGGGGTTTTGGCTTAGTTCACAGTCTAAAGAAATAGCTGCTACTTTGATTACCTTCAATATTTCAGCAAAAAACTCAGTACTATTATTTGGAGTTTCCCCCCACAGTAAGATCTGCTAAAAAGGAACCTTTTCACGTTGTTGACAATCAGGAGATATTAGCTCGCTCGGCTGCTGTTGCATTCGCGCCGTTTGGGATTTCCATATGAAGTCCAGGGAAAATTCTTTTGATAATTGCATCACTGCAATCTTTTACTTCCCTTTCGTGGTGCTCATATGATGGAGAAGCCTGGAGAGAAGAACCGTGCCCCGCTGGAGGCCCACGGGCCAGTAGCTCCGATGACACAGTTTGGAGGCATTTTTTGTGCGCTGCTCGTGTCCAAAGGAGTTCAGTTGCCTCCGGGGTCGAGCTCGCGCGGCAACAGAAAAGCAGTATTACAACTCTTATATATATAATCTCACGTAGGTATATATCTGAGGTAGCAACTACAGAAACCCCCAGATTTGGAACAGTTACCCATTGGTTATTAATCATTACTGCTCTACCTCTCAGTTACTAAGACCATTTACCTGCACTGTCTGCTTCTGGCCAGTCTCAGGTAAGTGTTAATAGGTGGCTGGCTGCAACCTAGCAGATCAAGATTCTCTGGCCTGTGTTATCATCTTCCCGCTCTCAGGCTCTGTCATCTGTCTATCTGAATTATCCATAAATAACTCAGATAGACAGATCTGTCTATCTGCCTACATGGAGGTTCATTTGTACCATCTGCTGATCTGCATTATTTATCTTCTTCTGCCTTATTGCTGTCCATCTGAATCATTTTCTTTTAATGGCAGTCCATACTGTCTACCTGCCTGGATCTTCCATTCTAGCTACACAGACAGTGTAGCTAGACATTCTAGATACACTGATATAGAATGCTCTGCTCAGTAGAAGCTCTGATATTTTGTACTATAGCATATACATTATCTAACCCTTCCCTAGCTGTTTTTGTTATCTGTTCACTTTCTTCCCTGTGCCCAAAGGGGTCCATAGACATAGTACAGGAGTTAAGGTTCTTGCCTTATAGACATCCAACTCTGGTTCTATCACCAGAATCATTTATGAATCCCCAAGCACCACTGGAATGATCACCGAGCACAGAATCAGGAGTAAAACCCCAAGAACTCCTGGGTATGGATGGAAAACTAAAAGTATTTTATAAATAAAATAAAATGAGTAATTGGGTTGCCTAGATTATCTGTTCCTCCCCCCTTGCTTCTACCATAGTAACAGAATGAAGAAATATAATTAGATTTTCACTTGTGAAAAACAGTTGTCTATACAGATGTTGACTTGTGATGATGTATGTACTCTTTAGACTTATATAGTTTTGTAATTCAATATGCTTCAATTAAAAGTATAAAAACAACCCAAATTCAAATTATTCGCTTGAATTTAAAATGTTCTAGTTTCATTTCCCTTCTATGACGTTTGAGATCTCTTTTATCCCATCTCCATAGGAGTACATATAGATACATATATGTGTATGTATATATATACATATATATGCATATATACATGCCAGGATCTTAAGAGTCCTAGGGAGAGATAAATGATCTGTAGTTATATGACCCATACTGTTGTCTGATGCCTCTTTCACTCTTATACTTGGATTCAATCAAAAGTCTCAGTGAGTGCTCTGATCCTGCCTCGGGTCTTTCTCCTTAGACATTTCATGCTGCTATCAATTGCTTAATTATTATCCTTTCTGCAGCACGCTGAGAAATTTACAGAGTCCCTGATGGGAAGAGTAGCATAAGTTTCCTTTCTTCTTAGATCCCATTTGCCATCTTGATTTTCCCTTTATCCTGGGGATTTGTATTCATTCAGTATTTTAAATCTAGTTCAAGTAATTCTAGTCATAATACAAGAGTATAATTATGAAAGATGGTTGATTATAAATCTAATGAACACAAATATGGTAATTTTTAGATGTTTGGGTGAAATATATGCAAAAATAATTAACTTCGCTCTTCAAATTAAGTTGAATATGTATTAATATATTCACTTGTTGTGTTTCTTATTTTCAGAAGTGACACTATCTAGAAATCTGAATTAGAAAGACAATAAATTCAATGCAGGATTTCAGCAGTCATCTCTTGTTTACAAAGACTTTTTTTTTATTATTGAATCACCGTGAGATACAGTTACAAGCATTCATGTTTGAGTTTCAATGATCAAACACCCACCCCTCCACCAGTGCACATTCTCTACCACCAATATCCCCAGCATATGCCCCCTTTCTAATCCTCTCCTCTCCCTGCCTCCATGGGAGACAATTTTCCCCATACTCTTTCTTTTCATTTTGGCATTATGATCTGTAATACAGATACTGAGAGGCTATCATATTAGGCCCTTTTTATCTACTTTCAGCACACATCTCCCATGCCAAACTATTCCTCCAACCATAATTGACTTAGTGATCCCTTCTTTATTCCATCTTCCTCTCCCCCAGCTCAAGAGACAGGCTTCCAACTATGGGGCAATATTCCTGGCCCTTGTGTCTACTGTCCCTGGGTGTCCATCTCATATTATGTTATTAAAAAGACATTTTGTTTCTGAGGTTTGTTCCTCTGCTTACTCAAGAGTCAGTCCCATGAGATATGACATTAGTCCCAACCTTCTGGTTTCATTTAACTTTAATTACTTTCTTAAACCTTCTATGTCCAACTATAAAAAGTAATTAGAAAAAGGTTGCAGATAGCCAGTATCAATAAATGGTAGTCACTCACTGTTATAGACAGGGAACACAGAAACAAGACAAAAGAAACAAAAGATTAAGTTTTCCACAGAATGTGCTCCAAATGAAGGAGCTTGGGATGGGGGTTCTCCACTATATACCTCCTCTCTTCCTCACTCTCTTCTCTTGGCTTTGACAGACCATTATAAAAGTCAACCAGTATGTGGTGTATTAAATAAATAAAATTTTCTTCCTTTGCCTCTCATTAAAAATATGAGTGATAAAAGTAGTAATAAAGAAACACAGAATTTGATAAATCCTTAATTTCTCTTCAACATTTCTGACTATATTAGATATTAATATATTAGTATCTAATATAATGACTGAAGTGTATTAGACACCACCAAACACCATCTAATATAGTGACTGAAGTGTATTAGACACCACCAAACATTATATGGACAAATACTCTCATAAATAAAGCATAAATGTATTACTAACAAATTAAGTAGGAAGGAAATACAGCTTAGCATTACTTCTGATTTAATGATTTATAAAGAAAAAATGAGGGCTCTGGCCGGCCGGGTTTTCGGCCCGGGTGCCCATGTCTCTGCAGAGCCGGTGGATGTGGAACGAGCGGGAACCAGAGACAGCTTTAGGAATTGGGGTTCCAGCAAGTGCTTGCACCCATGTATGGAGACTGTGAACTAACTTTGGCTACATGCTGTTCCAGGAAGGGAAATGATTCATTTTTAAACTTAAATCTTTGCGGACTTAATTACTATAATATAGAAATTGTCATTTTATCTCTTCATTCTTATCAGGGGAAAACTTATTATCAAATATTTCCCTGTTAATAGAGCTGTATTCTTAGGGGATAAATTCCAAGAAAAATAGTGAGTCTGTTTTGAAACTCTAACAACAATAGTGAGTTATGTGTTGAAATCTGGAATGTAATCAAGGTAAAGAGAAAAGGAAGTGAAATTATCACTCACGAACGGGGTGGGTTGGGGGGTGAGGGGTGGGATGTATACTTTTTGTTTGTTTGTTTGTTTTGTTTTTGCTTCTGTTTTTGTTTTTATTGGTGGTGGAATATGGGCACTGGTGAAGGGATGGGTGTTTGAGCATTGTGTAACTGAGATATAAGCCTGAGAACTTTGTAACTTTCCACTTGGTGATTCAATAAAATAAATTAAAAAATATATAAAGAAAAAATGAGTTGAGAGGACCATCCCTCGGCCACGCCCTCCCGCTCCCCCTTCCCGCTGCCGTCTGCGTCCCCCGAATTTCGGAAGCCACTCCCTGCCCGCCCCTCGCACCCCGTCTCCCGAACCGGCTTGTAACTGCGCACGTCCTTCAGGTACGAGGACCATCCCTCGGCCATGCCCTCCCGTCCCCCCATCAACAAGAAGACACTGGGGGCGTGGCCTGTGCCTTAGTGGGCGTGGTCTCAAAGTGTGCGTGGCCTATTTTTGGAGCAGCCAACGCTAACGCAGCCGCAGTTATTCTTTCCTTCCTCAGCTCAATCGGTACCGTGCATTCCTTTGAAAATTCACTTTTGCGATCTCAAACACTTACGCAAAATAGCCAGTAGCTTAGGCTGACAGTATAAAAGCTATCAGGGAATAAGGGAAGTTTAGCACAATCGGAGCCCCTTCTTTCCACAAAAAGGAAGAGGAATAAATAATTACAAGGTTCCAACTCTATACTTCCGTGACAATATGAAGAAGCAGCGAAAATCCCCTCCGCAAAGAGAGGGGGAAGAAAAGATACCAGAAACCTCAACAGGGGCTTCTCACATCTACGACCTCTCAGATAAACAATTCAGAGAGGAAATCTGGAGGAGAGTCGACCTACTCCAAGCAAATATGGAACAGACATCCAATAAATTAAGGGAGGAGATGAATCAAGCGCTGGAACGGTCTACCAAGAAAATACAGGAAGAAATGAGAGCAGAAATGAGAGCAGAAATTTCAAACCTTCGAACAGAAGTCTCACAAATAAAGCAATCGGTAGATGAAATAAAAATCTCACTAGATGCCCTCAACAGTAGAATGACTACAGCCGAAGACAGAATCAGTGATCTGGAAGATGAGCTGCAGAAAGCTTATAGACAACAACAAATCATGGCCAAAGACCTCAAAATGGCTATAGAGTGAATCAGAGCCCTGGGGGATGACTTCAAGAGGAACAACATAAGAATCATTGGAGTACCAGAACCGCAGGGAAGCAACCCCAATGAAAAAAACACAGTAAAAGATATCATTGCTAAGAAATTCCCAGAGCTGGAGAAGGCATGCATCCAGATACAAGGAGTCCGAAGAGTACCAGCAAAAAGAGACCCGAATAAAAAGACCCCAAGGCATATCATAGTCAGAATGACGGATACCATGGATAGAGACACAATTCTGCAAGCAGCAAGGTCAAAGAAGGAAATCACATACAAAGGAGCACCCCTCAGATTTACGGCCGATCTGTCAGAAGAAACCCTCCGAGCCCGAAGACAATGGTGGAACATAGTGAAAAAACTCAATGAAATGAATACCTCATCAAGAATACTTTATCCGGCTAAACTCTCACTCAAACTCGAAGGAACAATACACTACTTCTCGGATAAACAACAGCTCAGGTCCTTCATAGACTCAAAACCAAACTTGAAAGAAGGTCTAAAGGGGCTACTGTAAGACAAGGAGGAGCCCCATAAGAACAACAAATCCCACAGAAAGATGACACAAAACCACATCACAATAATCTCTCTCAATGTCAATGGCCTAAATGCACCTATCAAGAGACACAGAGTGGCTAAATGGATCCGGAAATTAAACCCAACATTCTGTTGCCTGCAAGAAACACACCTGAACAAACAGAGTAAACATAGACTCAAAGTCAAAGGATGGAAAACCATCCTCCAAGAAAACAACCCCCTTAAAAAAGCTGGAGTGGCCATCCTGGTATCCGACAACATAGATTTCAGGATGAAAAAGATCAAAAGGGACAGCGAAGGTCATTTTCTGTTTATCAAGGGATATGTAGAACAGGAAGAAATCACACTCTTAAACGTATATGCTCCTAACGAACGACCGGCTAAATATTTAAAACAACTCCTAACAGACTTCAAAGAGGACATCACTAACAGCACAATTGTAGTCGGAGACTTCAATACGGCCTTATCGCCTCTAGATAGATCCAGAAGAACAAAACTCAACAAGGAAACACTGACTCTGAAAGAAGAAATTGAAGAGAGAGGCCTAATAGACCTATACAGTGCCTTACACCCCAAAAAGAAAGAATACACATTCTTTTCCAGTGCACATGGAACATTTTCTAAAATAGACCATGTACTGGGCCCCAGAACATACTTCAATAGAATCGGAAAAATAGAAATTGTATCAACCATCTTTTCAGACCACGATGCGCTGAAGATAGAAGCTAACCACTCACAAACACGGAAAATCAAATCAAACACCTGGAAATTAAACAATTCAATGTTGAACAATGAGTGGGTCAGGAAGGAAATCAAGGAAGAAATCAAAAGATACTTAGAAACAAATGAGAATGAAGACACGAGCTACCAAAACCTATGGGACGCAGCTAAAGCCGTGTTAAGGGGAAAATTTATAGCTCTCCAAGCATTCCTCAGGAAGGAAGAAAGGACCCACATAGATAGCTTGACTTCACGACTCAAGACCTTAGAAAAGGACCAGAAAAAGGACCCCAAACCAGACCGAAGGAAAGAAATAATAAAAATTAGAGCAGAAATTAATGACATCGAAACCAAAAAAACAATCCGAAAGATCAATGAAACAAAGAGTTGGTTCTTTGAGAATATAAATAAGATTGATAAACCGCTAGCAAGACTCACAAAGAAAGAAAGATAGAATACTCTAATAAATCGAATCAGAAATGAAAAGGGGGACATCATAACAGAAACCAGTGAGATTCAAAAGATCATTAGAGACTACTTTGAAGGTCTTTACGCCACAAAAAAGGAGAACCTAAAAGAAATGGATGGATTCCTTGATTCCTACAATCTCCCAACACTGAAGAAAGAAGACCTGGAATACCTGAATAGACCCATCAATGTTAAGGAAATTGAAACTGTAATCAAAAACCTCCCCAAAAACAAAAGCCCAGGTCCAGATGGTTTCACTGGCGAATTCTTCCAAACATTTAAAGAAGACCTATTGCCTGTTTTCCTCAAACTTTTCCAGGAAATTGAAAAAACAGGAACTCTCCCAAACAGTTTCTATGAAGCACATATCTCCCTAATACCAAAAGCAAACAAAGACACCACTAAGAAAGAAAATTACAGACCAATTTCCCTGATGAACACCGATGCGAAGATCCTCAACAAAATACTAGCAAATAGGATCCAACAACTCATCAAAAAGATCATACATCACGACCAAGTGGGATTCATCCCAGGGATGCAAGGATGGTTTAACATTCGGAAATCAATCAACATAATCCAGCATATCAACAAAAGTAAAGACAAAAACCATATGATCATATCAATAGATGCAGAGAAAGCATTTGACAAGATCCAACATCCTTTCATGATGAAAACCCTCGCCAAAATGGGGTTTGGAGGAACTTTCCTCAAGATAGTCGAAGCCATCTATCACAAGCCTACGGCAAGCATTATCCTCAACGGGGAAAAACTAAGGGCCTTTCCTCTGAGATCGGGCACAAGACAAGGATGCCCACTCTCACCACTCCTCTTCAATATAGTACTGGAAGTACTTGCGATAGCTATTAGACAAGAAAAAGAGATTAAGGGCATCCAGATAGGAAAGGAAGAAATCAAACTCTCACTATTTGCAGACGACATGATACTATATCTAGAGAAGCCCAAAACCTCTACTAAGAAACTCTTAGAAACAATAGACTTATACAGTAAAGTTGCAGGCTACAAAATCAATACCCAAAAATCCATGGCCTTCATATATGCAAACAATGAGGCAGAGGAAAGGGACATGAAAAAAGCAATCCCATTCACAATCGTGCCCCAGAAAATCAAGTACCTCGGAATCAGCTTAACCAAGGAAGTAAAAGACCTTTACAAAGAAAACTACAAAACGCTACTCCATGAAATCAAAGAGGACATGAGGAAATGGAAACATATACCTTGCTCGTGGATAGGGAGAATCAATGTTGTCAAAATGGCAATACTCCCTAAAGCATTATACAGATTCAATGCAATCCCTATAAGTATACCCATGACATTCTTCAAAGAAATGGATCAAGCAATCCTAAAATTCATATGGAATAACAAACGTCCAAAGATAGCTAAAACAATTCTTGGGAAAAAGATGATGGGAGGCATCACCCTCCCCAACCTCAATCTTTACTACAAAGCAGTAACAATTAAAACAGCATGGTACTGGAACAAAGGCAGAGCCGTAGACCAATGGAATAGGGTGGAATATCCCTACACCCAACCCCAAATGTATGACCATCTAATCTTTGATAAGGGAGCAAGAGATGTGAAGTGGAGCAAAGAAAGCCTCTTTAACAAATGGTGCTGGCACAACTGGACAACCACATGCAAAAAAAATGGGTTTAGACCTAGACCTCACACCATGCACAAAAGTCAGATCAAAATGGATTAAAGACCTCAACATTAGACCACAAACCATAAGGTACATTGAAGACAAGGTCGGCAAAACCCTCCACGATATTGAAGATAAAGGTATCTTCAAAGGTGACACGGAACTAAGCAATCTAGTAAAAACAGAGATCAACAAATGGGACTACATTAAACTAAAAAGCTTCTGCACTGCAAGATATACAGTGACCAGAATACAAAGACTATCCACAGAATGGGAAAGGATATTTACACAATACCCATCAGATAAGGGGTTGATATCAAGGGTATATAAAGCACTGGTTGAACTCTACAAGAAGAAAACATCCAACCCCATCAAAAAATGGGGCGAAGAAATGAACAGAAACTTTACCAAGGAAGAAATACGAATGGCCAAAAGGCACATGAAAAAGTGCTCTGCATCACTAATCATCAGAGAGATGCAGATCAAAACAACCATGAGATACCACCTCACACCACAGAGATTAGCACACATCCAAAAGAACAAAAGCAACCGCTGTTGGAGAGGATGTGGGGAGAAAGGGACCCTTCTTCACTGCTGGTGGGAATGCCGACTGGTTCAGCCGTTCTGGAAAACAATTTGGACGATTCTCAAAAAATTAGATATTGAATTCCCATTTGACCCAGCAATACCACTGCTGGGAATATATCCCAGAGAGGCAAAAAAGTACAATCGAAACAACATCTGCACATGTATGTTCATCGCAGCACTGTTTACAATAGCCAGAATCTGGAAAAAACCCGAATGCCCCAAAACGGATGACTGGTTGAGGAAACTTTGGTACATCTATACAATGGAATACTATGCAGCTGTTAGAAAAAAGGAAGTCAAGAATTTTGTAGTTAAGTGGATGGGCATGAAAAGTTTCATGCTGAGTGAAACGAGTCAGAAAGAGAGAGACAGACATAGAAAGACTGCACTCATCTATGGTATATAGAATATCAGAGTGGGAGACTAATACCCAAGAACTGTAGAAATATGTACCAGGAGGTTGACCCCATGGCTTCGAGGCTGGCCTCACGTTCCGGGGAAAGGGCAACTCAGAGAAGCGATCACCAACTACATTGTAGTTGAAGGCCATGTGGGGGAAGGGAGTTGCGGGCTGAATGAGGGCTAGAGACTGAGCACAGCGGCCACTCAACACCTTTATTGCAAACCACAACAGCTAATTAGAGAGAGAGAACAGAAGGGAATGCCCTGCCACAGTGGCAGGGTGGGTTGGGGGGGAGATGGGATTGGGGAGGTTGGGAGGGACGCTGGGTTTACGGGTGGTGGAGAATGGGCACTGGTGAAGGGATGGGTTCCCGAACTTTGTATGAGGGAAGTATAAGCACAAAAGTGTATAAATCTGTAACTGTACCCTCACGGTGATTCTCTAATTAAAAATAAATAAATTATTTAAAAAAAATTAAAAAAAATCTACTGAGAAAAAAAAAGAAAAAATGAGTTGAGTATAAACTTGGAATAGATAAATAAATAAAATTCAGAGTAAGCTGAAGTTTTAAGTCACTATTACAAATAGTGACAGAAAAATAACACGGTTGATTTCTCTGTATCTCTGTTATCCTTTTGCTCTTGCTTGAGCGGACACCAGTATTATCTCCATTGTGAGACTTGTTACTATTTTTGGCATATTTAATATGCCATGGGTAGCTTGCTAGGCTCTGCCTTGCTGGTGAAATACTCTTGGTATCTTGCCAGGCTGTCAGAGAGGGATGGGTATTTAATACAATATAAACCCAAAGACATATATATGTATATATATATATATATGTATACCTTTATATGCTCCTTCTAATATATTATTATCAAAGTTCAATGTTGAGGGTAAGGAGAAGTTTGTTACCAAATTAGAGTGTAGGTACTTGCTTGCTACTGGCAATCCAATGTTTGATAGATAATATTTGGTGCAAGTGAAAAATGGGTTTAGCAACAACAGCTGCTAATGAAACGAGAAGATGTTGGTCTTGTAGCTTCTTTCCTTCCACAAAAGCCTAACACAAAATTATGACTCTCAGTTTGGTATGAGTGGCTGGTTGGGGAAAAAAATATGAGAATTTAAAAAAATGTAGCAATTAAGGGATAGTTAAAATATCCTGTCTCTACGCAATGGCTTGAATCAACATTTTAATAAATCATGGGATTGATGTTCTTGTGAAATTTTGAGATAAGTTTGAACACTGTCCCCAAACTTTCGTATATCTACACAATGGAATACTATGCAGCTGTTGGAAAAAAATAAAGTCATGAAATTTGCATATAAGGTGATCAACATAGACAGTATCATGCTAAGTGAAATGAGTCAGAAAGAGTAGGACAGACATGGAATGACTGCACCCATTTGTGGAATATAAAGTAACATAAAAGGAGAATAACAATTAAGGACAGTAGATGTAAGAGTCAAGAGGATTACCCCATGGCTTGAAAGCTTATCTCACGTGCTAGGGAAAAAGGCAGGTGGGAGGGAGATGAAGCCACTAAGTAAAGGATGGTCGGAGGGAACGCTCGTGATGATAGATGTGTGCTGAAAGTAGACATGGACCAAACATGATGGCTGCTTAGTGCCTATATTGCAAACCAGAATAACTAAAAGGAGAGAAAGTAATAGGGAATGTGTTTGTCACAGAGGCAGGAGGAGGGACAGGGTGGGCGTGGCAGAGGGGACACTGGGGACATTGGTGGTGGAGAAAGGGCACTGGTGGAGATATGGATACTCAAACATGGTTTGGTTGAAATGTAATCATGAAAATTTGTATGTCTGTAACTGTATCTCATGGTGATTCACTGTAGCACCATACCACTGTCGTTTGTTGTTCTTCAATTTGCTCGACTTGGCACCAGTAACATCTCTAATTGTGAGACTTTTTACTGTTTTTATATAGAATACCCCACAGGTAGCTTGATATTCTTGGTATCTTGCTGGGCTCTCTGAGCGGGACGGAGGAATCAAACGAGGGTTGACTGCATGCAAGGCAAATGCCCTACCTGTTGTGCTATTGCTCCAGTCCATGGTGATTCAGTGAAAGAAAGAAAGAAAGAAAGAAAGAAAGAAAGAAAGAAAGAAAGAAAGAAAGAAAGAAAGAAAGAAAGAAAGAAAGAAAGAAAGAAAGAAAGAAAGAAAGAAAGAAAGAAAGAAAGAAAGAAAGAAAGAAAGAAAGACTAAAATTGGAGCCAGAAAAAAATAGTGAGTGATGGATGACTCAGTTCTTCTTCCTTAATAATAACATGTATGATTCTTATCTATATAGAATATCTCAACTCTTGGAAGTAGTGAAAATATCTATAAAAGCAACTTTGCAAAAATTCAATTGTGTATATCTCACACCTGGTTGGCCACATCTCAACCTCTTCTTTAGTTTGCTAGGCATTCTCCTTTCTCTGGAAACAACTATGATACCTCTAACATGTGTTTCTCTTTGCTCTCTCCTCTAATATTTCCTAAGTAAAACAATTTTTCTCTTCTCTGAGTCTTAAATTTTTGTCTGAAACATACAGGCAAAAAAGCCTCTTTGGGTGGTGGCTGAAATGGACAGAACTGTGAAGAACAAAACATCCTTTCAGCCTAAGAATACAAGTACCCTAAAAACTTAGGAGGGAAGGACTAATTCCCAATCAAGAAGATCATGCAGGTCTCAAAATCAACTTGACCACCTCTGTGGGACCACATAGAAACTCCTACAGAATTTTATGAGTCTCCATGGGCGCTGGTAAGGTCAGACAGTCAACCTATGAAACTAGAAATCTCTATTGTGACTGCCTCCTTTTCTCTCTATGGCTCACCATTCACCTTACCAGCAATATAAGATTTTGATGGAGTTGTGTTTATACTCAGTTATTTGATCATAGACGAATAGTATTCCTTTAATAAAGCAGAAAATGCTAATCTAAAAGAAAGTCTATTTCTTTATTCTAACCACCAATACTACATAAATTCATTGTAATAGAGCCCTCAAAGTTGTTAGTCAAGGGAAACAAGTGCATAAATCAGTTGAAAACTTGGTAACTTTGCACTTAGAATTTATATTTAATTTGACAACAAGTTTGAGAACAAAAAATTATGAAAGAAGAACAGTTGGAGAACTTTTATGATCTGCTTATATTGGACCTTAAGGCAAATAATCTGATTTGCAATGAAAATCACTGTATCACGGTATTACTGTCATCCCGTTGCTCATCGATTTGCTTGAGCAGGCACCAGTGATGTCTCCATTGTGATACTTGTTGTTACTGGTTTTGGCATATCGAATACACCATGGGTAGCTTGCCAGGCTCTATTGTGTGGACTAGATACTCTTTGTAGCTTGTTGGGCTCTCTGAGAGGGGAAGAGGAATCGAACCTGGGTTGGCCGCAAGGCAAACCTCCAAACCCGAAATACTATCGCTCCAGCCTGCAATTAAAATAAGAATACATATGTATGCCAGAGATTCTCTTGCCTGCATGCCTGGCTGTCTTCCCCGGGGCCCCTCGGAGGGGTTGGGCTCCAGCTTCCCTCCCTGCCCCAAGCAGAGCTCCCGCAGCTGAAGACCACCAGAACCTAGCTACAGCCATGCTCAAGGCCCCTCTCCACACGTTCAGACAAGCCTCACGCATGAAAGTACCGGCAGAGGAACCCAGGTTGTGTGTAATCCCATTAATGACCAACATCCAGAGACTTAAAAAGCAAGCTCCCAGAAGCACGTGGTGGCTTCCCCGCGATATCTTATAACCTACTTTTCCCTCTGGGAGAAACTAGAGCTTCCTGACCACATGGGACAGCCTCGCAAGCTTCCCATGGTGTATCTATATGCCAAAGCCAGTAACCAGCTGAATCTCATTCCCCTGACTCTGAAATAGCCTCCAATAAGGCATCGTTGGGAAGGCCAAGAAGAGAGAGGCTTCTAAAATCTCAGGGATAGGACGAATGCAGAGGTTACTGAGACCGCTCGAGCAACTCGACTATCAATGGGATTTCGTGATGTATGCCTTGAACAAGGCTGACCCTTGGTTTGATCCTCAGCACCACATATGATTCCCCAAGCATTGCCTTTAGTGGTCAGCTTAGATCCAGGAGTTAGACATAAGTACAGTTTGGTAGCACTATAGCACTGTAGCACCATCATCCCTTTGCTCATTGATTTGCTTGAGCCAGCACCACTAACATCTCCATTGTAAGACTTTTTGTTACTATTTTTGGTATATCGAATACACCACAAGTAGTTTGCCAGGCTCTGCCATGTGGGTGGTAGACTATCCGTGGTAGCTAGCCGGGCTCTCATTGAGGGACAGAGGAATCAAACCATCAAAACCCCTGGGTGGGCCGCATGAAAGGCAAACGCCCTATCTGCTGTCCTTCCGCTCCAGCCCTGAGATAAAACATAGAGCTTAATTTTTCTGTTACAACTATAAAGCTATTAAAAATATAAGACAAATTTTTGTAAACTATAGTCCAGCACAGATTTTATAGGTGGAATAGAAAAAGCACAAGTTCACTGTCCCTGTCATCCCATTGCTCATCGATTTGCTTGAGCAGGCACCAGTAACGTCTGTCATTGAGAGACTTATTGTTACTGTTTTGGGCATATCCAATAGGCATGGGTAGCTCCATACTCTCGGTAGCTTGCTGGGCTCTCTGAAAGGGGTGGAGGAATCGAACACAGATCAGCCGCATGCAAGGCAAATGCCCTACCTCTGTGCTATGGCTCCAGCCCAGAAAAAGCACAAGTTACAAAAGAAAAAAAAAAGTTAGTTTTAAAAATCTAAAATCTGTTTCTCAAAAGCATTTTCTTAAAAATTGAAAAGGCAAACTATAGACTTGGAATAAATACATGCATAATAATTTTGATAAAGAAGTCGCATTAAGAATATGTAAAGTACTTTTATATTCAACGATAAATGTAGTTTGATCGAATAAATAGGCAAAGATCTGAATGCATTTTATTTTAGGAACTATACTGTTGGCAGATAAGTTCATGAAAAGTTGATCAAAATCATTTATAGGTAAATGAAAAATAAAAATAATGATTTTAGGACTTTATATATATATTGATGGTGACATACACACAGTCCTTGAGGCTATTGACTCAGAGAGAATTATAGCAATTAGAAATCTTTAATCTCTTAATTTTCCTGCAAAATAATAATACTAATATTTTGGAACCATATACCTAGTTAAACATACATTTATCAAACAACCTAGAAATCACTTCTCAATATTTAAACAAGGCATTTACAGACATATATAGATCAAAAACATAAAAAATATCTGTAGATAAATATTTGTAGCTGTATTATTCTCATTTAGCAATGACTCCAGATAATTTAAATATCCATCAAACAGTAAAAATATAAACATACAGTGGTAAAACCATGCAATGAAGTACTACTTATATAAGTAAAAATAAATGAACCATTTTCAGTTGCAACAGTATGAATAAATTAAAAGAGCATTATGCTAAATCAAAGGAGCTACACAAAATAGCTATATGAAAGTGAATCTTTTGTATTGCACACTGTGAAAAAAATATAATAGAAAAATAGAAATAAAATAAGTGCCTGGGGAAGTGATAGGGCTGAAGATGAGAGTTGACTGTAATGGGAATAAGCTATTTTTTTTGGTAAGTAATAGACATGTTCTGCATTTTGAATTTGGTAGTGTCTATACAAGTATATACTGAAAACCATCAATCTAAACTCCCAAAATTGCTTCTTATGCATACTGTATGTCAATAAATCTATAAAACTAAACTGAGAAAATATATACTGTATACAAAATCAATGGATAGAAGCATTGATGTATTATGATGAACAATGCATATATAAAAGTAATAGAATAACATCTCTTAAAAGGAAATACACATAAACCTACAATTATTTAAGCTATCATTTGATACCAGGAGCATGATATTAATGTTAGGCAAATGGAAAAGTTTATAAATAGATACTCTTCAATGAAAGTACTACTAAACTGTAACAGCAAGTATAAAATTGAATTCAAGAAGAAGAAATCCTTTCTAAGATAGATATGAATGACCATGGAGAATCACAGGAAGTCTAATAAAGATTAGAATTTTTATATAAAAGCAAGTAAAATATATTTATAGGTTGGCATACCTTTTCATGCATAATTAAGTCATAATGCTCCATGTGCCAAAACATATACCAACAAATGAAAGTATAATTTCTATAAATTCATAGCAATGTTCAAAAAGTTTAGAAGCTGAAAGCAACACAGATGTTTCAGAATTTCTGTGGGTCAGTAGTCCGGGCACAGATTGCATCTTTTACATCACAGTCTTGATAAAAATAGTTCAAACTATTATTCAGAACTGGTTTATATCTGAAGACTCAATTAAGATGAGATACTCCTTCCCCAATCTTTTTCTGTTTTGTTTTGTGGGCCACATGCAGTGAGCAATACTCAGGGACTTCTATGCACTTGTGGATCATTCTTGTCTTGTCAGATGGGAACCATGCAGTGTCAGGGAAGAAACCTGGTGTCAAACAGAGAAGGCATGCACTCAGCTTTGAGACACCTCTCCGTCCTCCAACTGTTATATTGACAACCCCTTGTTTTCAAGTAGTGAAGACTGAGAGCAGAGGATTGAAAATTAAAAAGCCAAATTCTGTGGCAACTTTATTTGAGAAACAGAAGGAAAGTGTAGAGAAGTTGGAAATGAGGCATCCTTGATGCAGGGGTGATAATGGCAGATGTTAGTGTTGGATGCTGGCTCTTTAGTTCCCAGGTTCATTGATACTTTCAAAACTAAAAACATTTGGTACCAACAAAACTCTTATTCATAGTCAGAGAGACAAAAAAAAGTTTATTGAGAATTCAGAAAGAAATTCCTGAACTAGGGAAAAGTTTAGTGTAGAACTAAATTAAGTATGGCCCCTATTTTTTTAAACAGGAAAACTGGGTCTTTGTGTTACTTGTAAAGAGACAAAAACATTACAGAGAATGTGAGGATTTTACTGAGCAGTCTGGCTAGTTCGGGGCCTTTTAGATGATTTGTTTCACTATTTGCAATGTGCGCCCATTATCACTTTGTCTCTTAGCCAAAAATCTGGAGTTTGAATCTGTGGTCTTAGGCAGTTAACTTCCCATTCTCAAAAAGAGTACAGGAATTTGCAGATCTACAAAATTGTGGAATGGAGACAGCTAAAATGGAACCACTAGCAGTAGCTGGCAAGAAGTAAAAAAGAGGCTTTCTCTGTCATCCTAAAGGGGGAAGTTTGGGAAATATAGAGAACACCCTGTATATGTTTTCCTTGTGTGTATATTGTGGGGGCGAGAGGGATATAGTGGTGAGAGGTGTTGAGTAGATGAGAACTCTGCATCAGGCTTAAGATATGCAAGAGGAGAGGGCCAGAAAGATAGTACAAAGGAAAGGGTATTTACAGGCAGCTGACCTGGGTTCAGTTCCTGACATCCCATATGTTTCCCTGAGCAAGTACCCACTGAACCACATACAATCTGTGTCCCAAATATATTACATGTATGAGTAATGTGGCTTTCCTGTGGAAAAAGATTAGAAGATTGGATTTCTGGTGGTCTTTTCTTGAGTCTTATTGAAACAGGTGGCCCCCACAGGTGACTTATGTGAGTCAGAGAGGAGAGAGATGGTCATTTCTCCCTATCTGCCTCTGCCACCCAAGGCCATCTGAGAAGGCTAGGACTGATAAAGTCTGCAATGAGCCCCTGGATGACATGAGCCAGAGCTCCCTGTGCCCGCCTACCCCTTCCAGCCCTACCAGGTCAAGCCACACCTGATGTCACCTTGGTCTTCTCAGTATGGGAGTTGATCCCCATAACCTGATTTCTCAGGGAACCATGGACTCAGGTTGGGACAAAGGTTTGCTCTTTAGCACAGCTGGTAGGGTGTTTGCATGCAGCGGACCCAGGTTTGATTCCTCCATCCCTCTCGGATAGCCTGGCAAGCTACCAAGAGTATCCTGCCTGCACAGCAGAGCCTGGCAAGCTAGCTGTGGCGTATTAGATATGTCAAAAACAGTAACAACAAGTCTTACAATGGTGACATTACTGGTGCCCCCTTGAGCAAATCGATGAACAACAGGACAACAGTGCTATAGTGCTACCCAGGGTTTGAGGTTTTTTGTCTCACCTTGCAAAATAAACTTTCAATAGTAGACGAGCAGTGAAGTAACTGTCACTGTCACTGTCATCCCATTGCTCATCTATTTGTTTGAGTGGGCACCAGTAATGTCTCTCATTGAGAGACTTATTGTTACTGTTTTTGGCATATCCAATACGCAAGGGTAGGAAGTAAAACAGATTTTATTTGGAGGGATTTAAGAAGAGAAAGGAGAGAGAGGAAGTAAGACAGAGTAAGGCACTCAAGGGAGAGCGCCCCTTACACACATCCCAGCATTAGATGTGGAAGCATGATAAAACACATCTCAAGAGGGAAGATGCAGGTGACACATGTGCTCGGACACCATATGTGCTCAGCCATGTGGGCACAGGCAGCACATGGGCTTGGGCAGCATATGCATGGCTTCCTTTGTTCAAGATGGATTTTATAGAGGTTTTCCAACTTTTCCCCACATAGAATTTCTACCTAGGTAAAAAGTCAGTTGCTAGGGCAATTGTCAAGTTGGTAGAGTTGGGAATGGTGGCCGGTCTTCTTTGAAATAACTTTCCTAACCTTTTGTTTCTGCTGGAGCTTCTTTCAGGAGGGTCACCCAGCCTTCTCTGGATTTTTTACTGGCACCAGGTGAAAGTCTTATCAGGCCTTAGTTCTTGTGCTCACAAGGTGGGCGCTGATGGCCATAAGGCTAGGCAGTTTATTACAT
The DNA here is from genome assembly GCF_027595985.1 of Sorex araneus. Classification (NCBI taxonomy): domain Eukaryota; kingdom Metazoa; phylum Chordata; class Mammalia; order Eulipotyphla; family Soricidae; genus Sorex; species Sorex araneus. Next base: position 227,555,071 of record NC_073313.1, on the reverse strand, counting down.
CCTAGGGGTTCCGTTATTATGAGTCCTTCCCTGTCTACTTGCGTATATCAAAAGGTGTTCATGTCTTTGGCAGGTTTTGCTTACAGATGTTTTTCCCAATGTACATCACCAGCCCCCCCCCCCCACAATGGCTCTGCCTGCATCAAAATCAATACATGTAAGTAATTCAGACAGAAAAAGAAGCATTAAAATGATAGATTATAAATTAAAATACATGAAAATGATTGCATTTTAAATGATGTAGAGAAGATAAAAGGGATAAATATGTTAGTGTTCTTATGTTTTTTAGTCAAGTAGATACACTAATTTATGTAAGCATAACAACAGAAAGATAAGAAAATAATATAGCTTCAAAACATCTATAAAAATACACATATAATAACATGATTTATTTTAGTGAGAAATAAATTTAATTATGATGTACTTGATTGCTATTTCAGAGAGCAAAAAGAATAATTTTGAACAAAAATTTATTACAAAAGTCTATAACCGGGGTAGTGGGTCTGGGAGGTGGGCCACATCCAGTTTGCTTGAAACTGACCAAATTTCAGTTAGACAAGGACAACTAATTTCCGTATCTTAGATAGATCTTAGATAGCCACAATTAGACCTCAGTTTATCCTTCCCACAAAGTCCAACCTTAACTTTGTTTAGGTTTGCAGGTAAGATGGATTGTGCCTCAGGGGATCAACCCAAAAGGGGGTTCATTGTTTATCCTGGCACCTACTATTCTACAATCCACCATTTCTAAAAACTTACATCCCTGTTCTCTTTTTCCCTGAAAAGATTAATTCTTATGGCTGAGCAGACAAGATGGTTACTTTGAGGAGATACCTAGTTTGCCATTTTCCAACCTGCTGGCTTAAATTGATTTTAATAAGCTCTTTTCAGCCTTCATCTTGTCTCTTGACTGGTCCTAGAAGTAGCAGTGAAATCAGACTAAGTAATTATATATCTAGAGAATTTTTTTTAATTGTAGAATTTTAAACCTGGGAACATTTACTACTCTTTAATTTTATGTAAAATTAAATTAATTTAATTTAATTTAAATTAAAATCCTTTATGGTAGGAGGTATCAGATTTTATAGATGTATGATTTACTTAACTCCAATATAACTTTTATAATAATTGAAATTTTCATCTATGTATATGCCATATGTTTGCTAAAAAAAAAAGAACAGTATGTTGATAGCAAAAATTTGTTACTAAAAGTGCTTCTTATATTCCACAAATTATGTTTTACTGCCACTCTCATTTACCATTTGAACTATAAATTAAATTGTTAATGTTTATCTATTTTTTTCTATTTGACTTACTTTCATTTGGTACCACTGATGTAGGCAGGTAGAAGGTAAAGGCCCTCAGCAATGAAACTTAGGCCAACAGAACTTCTGGGAGGAAAATTCTAAGACTGATCCACCCTGTGGATACAGAAAACAGACCTGATAAAACTGTCAGCAGTGGATCCAGAGGAGGTTGGACCCCTTCCCATGAGGTTCCTTAAACCCCCGGACCTCTCCCTTAATCTAATTAAAATGTGATCCATCCCCATGAAGATTCCAGAACTTCCAGATCAAGACAGCCTGAGAAGAGCCTATAAAAGCCACCTTGAACAAAGGAAGGGCACGCATATGCTGTCTGAGCCCATGTGCTGCTTGTGCCTGTGTGACCAAGTATATGTGGTGCCTGACCACATGTGTGACCCGCATCACATCTCCCTTATTGAGATATGTACTTTCATGCTTTCCTATCTAATGCTGGGATGTGTGTAGGGGCTCTCTTTGCCCTTGAAGAAGCCTGTGTTCTCTCTTGAGCACCTTACTCTCTCTCACTCTCTCTCTCTTTCTCTCTCTCTTTCTCTCTCTCTCTCTCACCCTCAAAAATCCTCCAAATAAAATATATTTACTTCACTCTTGTCTACTCCTGAAATTCCTTTCTTCAAGCTAAAAAAGAACCCAGTAACCCCGGGTCCCGGGTGGCAGAGGTAAATTGGGAGAAAGTGACTGTCTTTTTCTCCTCCTCACTTCACATAAGTCACCTGTGGGCCCACCGACATCACCACAATGTATATTATCACTAAACCTATGGAAATATACTTGACAGATTGTATGATATAATATTTTCATATACATTTCAACATAGAGAGAATTTGAAGTTGATGTCCTTCCAAAGAAGGTATATTAGAATGAAAAAAGAACAATTCTCTGTATCTGAGGAGTATACTATCTAGAATACTATAAGAAATGATCTCGGAAATATTTATATTACAATTATGCTGATAGTGTCCTTACAAAAAAGGAAAAAAATGGGTGAGATGATAGAGATGAAAGAATAGCCAGGGTGTGATTAAAGTTATGCTAGCACTGTAGCATTGTTGTCCCATTGTTTCTTGATTTGCTCAAGCGGGCACCGGTACCGTCTCCATTGTGAGACTTCTTGTTACTGTTTTTAGCATATCAGTTATGCCACGGGGAGCTCGCCAGGCACTGCCCTGCGGGCGGGTACTCTCTTGGTAGCTTGCTGGGCTCTCCGAAAGGGACAGAGGAATCAAACCCGGGTTAGGGGCATGCAAAGCAAACGCCCTACCTGTTCTGCTATCACTCTTGCTCCAGTCCTGCTAGACCCTCCAAACAAGGATATGGTCATAAGGGAACGAATTTCTAGCATGGAATGTCAGGAGAGTTGGAGGATGAGAGTAAGTAGTGCCTGATAATCTGGATGACCCAGGCCTTGGGTCCTGAACTTCAGAAGAAAATTATCTCAGCATCTTCTCCCTTGTCATTAATGGCCTGCGTTCTTAGTACTAAAAGAATTATGCTCATCCACCACTGGATTACAGTTCTAAACATTTTATTTTTAACATTGGGTTCTCCTTCCCCTCCCCCTCCCCCATTGCAGGGACTTAAGTTTATTGAGTCACAGTGATCCTGAAGCACAACTAATTCCATCAGGAACTCCCAATCCTCTGTGTTTATCTTAAACATCTCCTTTGTGTTCTTCTTCCCCTATCATAACATCCCCAAATCAGATATTGTGATTGGTAAAGTCAAATTCTTCTGTAGTCTCTGGATTTTATATTTGTAAGTGAAATATTGCTTTTCTCTTTCCTGTATGTCCTTTGCATAGTTTATTTTAGAGTAAAGTACTTTTGTTTTATATACACAGGAAGACAGTTGATACTATGCCTTTGAAACTTGGGAGTTAATTGACTCCAAATCATATTTATTCCTGGGCATCGAATAGATAGATAGATAGATAGATAGATAGATAGATAGATAGATAGAAATATAGATATAGATATGTATGTTTTGCTTTTTGGGTCACACCAAGCAATGCTCAGGGGTTACTCCTGGCTGTGCACTCAGGAATTACTCTGGCAGTGGTCAGGGGACCATATGGGATGCTGGGGATAAAACCCGGGTCAGCCACATGCAAGGCAAATGCCCTACCCACTATAATATAGCTCCGGCCTGCATCTGTTATATTTACTTGACTTAATACACATCTATGTTTAATTGCTACTTCCAGTCCTTCATGATTTCTCTATAACTAATGCTGTGAGATTTGAATGGATGGCCAGTGATTACCAAATAGCCTGGTGGCCCTTCCCCTCCTTCCTTTGTATTTTGCTGTTGACTGGCCAGGGGTTGGAGGGGACATCAATGGCCATTTGCTTCCAAACACACCAGAGGACCCTAGGTCACCTTGGGTGGGCCAGCGACCTCACCCTACAACCAAGAAAAGAGACATCCACTCACTTCGGTTAAAAAGGTCTACAAGAGGAGAGGTTTAGTCTTGCCCAGGAATCCTGCTTTAGGAGACCCCTCCTATAATCTGGGAGTTGCCCTGCATTTTTCTTCCTTTCTTTCCCTTGTTCTAAATAAAGTGTTTACTGAATTTGCTTTTGATGCAGGAACAGTGATGGCAGGCCTCTGTTTATTCAGGATTCCCAGGTTCTTCAATATTTTTCATAATGAAAATATCAAATAATAAAGATGCCCAAACACAGAGTTGTGAAGTAGAAAAGTTTATTGGAAAATATAAAAGGAAGGAAAAGTAACTCCACATGTGAGGAGGAACTTCGTGTAGAACTAAGTTAACTAGGGCTCTTAATACCTTTTATAAATACCTATAAATACCTTTTTTAAAATATGGATTTTTATAGAAAATTGGGGTCTTTCTGTAACAGAGAATGAAGTGAAGTTAAAGAATAGGGTTTTTCTGTAGACCCTTTTAAATAAAAATTAGGCTAGTTGTACTTCTTATCAATTGAACAGTGTTCCAGAGGACGCACGGTTCTAGCATCCATGTGTGGTCACTTGCCTTCTGTATGCCCTACTACCATAGCTTCCCAGTGAGCCTAAACTCTGGGGCAGAATTTTGTTAGACAATTGCAAACTCCCTGTTAATCAGAAAGACCCCCAGAAATTCAAGGGAGTCAAAGATGTAGGATGAAATAGCCAAAAACAGGACTGCACACAGTAGCTGGCAAAGGTAAACTGAGGCTTCCTCGTTCACTCTCAGATTTCATGCTTTCAGTTTTGACGACTTGGGGACAAGGTCCTGAATTATTGCACGTGTTACAACAGAGGGTAAATCCAAATTAGAGATATGCAGGTTTCCACTGCAAAATTTAGGGGTAATTTCAGCCTCTCCCCAAAGTGGAAGCTTTAACAGTACAATCAGAGCTAAGTGATCTGTGTAGGACACCCTGATCCTCACTAAAAAAAAAGCTGGTTTTGACTGCAACAATTTTTCTTTTCTTTTGCTAATAATCTTTTGCCATTCTTTTCTGATTATAAAAAAAACTTATGAAAACCTCTTGCTGAGTTTTTGATTTGCTAAATGAGCTGCTGTCAATTTGATCTCTAAATTTATTCAGATATATTTTCTTTCATATAATTTGGATTAAAGATTTATTAGAAAAAAATCTTGTCCAATATTATTATGCTCTCAAAGGCGATGAAATGCTACTAGAAAAAAAGAGAAAAACACTCACAGTAGCTGGTAAACACCACATATACACGAACAAGTGACAATCAAACTTTTGAGAACAATTAGACCAACAGACTTACTTATGCTTCAACAGCTCAGTGATGGGCAGTCCAAGATATTATTCTACCTCAAACACTTGAGAACAACTAGTGAGAATAACTAATGCTATTTTTTCTCAGTTGCTAAAACCTGAAAAAGGGGAAAAAAATCTTCTTGCAAGTTGTTGCATTCTTTTTAGAATCTAAAGTTCATATTTTTGTTGTGAATTCCAGCTAGCTGGTGGGTCCTTAGGGACCTTGTAAAATTACCACAGAGCACTAAATGCAACAGCATACGCAGTTTCACTTCAGTCCTACTGCACTCTGCTGCAGTCTCATGCTGCCTGGCCGTGATGTCCAGTGTTCTGAGTCCAGATCTTGCACTGCCAGTCTGTGATACACTGGCTCCAGTTCCAAGCTTAGGACCTGGTGTCCTGCAGCTGCTAAGTACAAGAACTGCAATTTACTTCTGCATTCAGCCTGCCAGCAGGTACAGGGCCAGAAGAGGAGCTATTTAGCCAGTAACCTCCTGCTCTGCCACTCTTATTTCATCCTTTAACTACTTTTGCTGTTTAACATGGAATACTCCACATATATAGAATTGAAAATGACAAATTGGATTATTTTGATTATCTGGTAGTGCCTGTAATGACAAATAAGAAGCTGTATGTAATAATAATTATGAAACTGTAATGAAAATTAAGAAAATGTGATGGGAACTGGGAAACTGAAACTGACCCCCTAAGTTAAACAAAAGAAGGAGAGGAGAAGCATTCCTTCTATTACCCCCAATCAACCAAGTTAACGGCCCACCGGACCACCAGATTGATGGGAGCACACTGCACCTGACAGATTTATGGGAGTGCATGAGAGATGGTACCTAAAGGCTGCACCAAAACTGGCCAAGATATACTGACACTAACTATTTTCCTTTTGAGCACCTGAATGTTGTACCATCTGAGAATGATGCGTTGATTGTTTTTCTTTGACTATTACCTCTGTATCCCCTAATCCACTGATAAGAATGTACATAGAGTGTAGATCACCATTAGAGGATAAAAGAAAGACCCTATCAGAAAATTAGGTTCCAAATCTCTTTCTCTTCTTACTTGGGGTGCTCAGCACTGAACCTCTAAAAAACTCACCATCCTATCCTGTGCTGTCTCTCTCTGTTCGTTTGCGACTTGTGCCAGCACAGCAGTGCCCACTCTCCTTCAATAATGTGACAAGAAGAGCTTTAAAACAAGCAATCGTATTTTTAAAAATATCTCTCAAAACTGGGCTGGAGTGATAGCACAGCGGGTAGGGTTTTTGCCTTGCACGAGGCAGACCCGGGTTCAATTCTTCCTTCCCTCTCAGAGAGACCAGCAAGCTACCGAGAGTATCCCGCCCGCATGGCAGAGCCGGGCAAGCTCCCCATGGCATATTTGATATGCCAAAAACAGTAACAACAAGTCTCACAATGAAGACGTTACTGGTGCCCGCTCAAGAAAATCAATGAACAATGGGGCTATGGTATTACAGTGCTCTCAAAACTAAGAGATTACATTTATGGTGTATAAATATATAATTTATATATGTTATATATTAATATAATCTATATAAAAAGGACTATTTCTGAAGCAGAGCTGGGCCACTGGGGATCATTTCTAGAAATCTTCAGTGTGGTGTGTGGTCTAGTGGTGCCGTTGGCTTATCACAATTCAACTGAGATCCTTAGATATGGTCCACATATGTGTTTACCCACTTGACCTCTCTTGGTGACACACAGTCGAATTTTTATGACTCAGCCACACAATGCATATGGAATAAGGCAGTAGTTAGTATTCTTTCAGTTTTAAGTAAGAATGGAGACATTACTGATGCCTGCTTGAGCAAATCGATGAACAACGGGACAACAGTGTTACAGTTCTACTGCCAAAATTTGAAAGGCTCAGATCACAGTGAAGTGTCTTTTGTATTTATATCCAAATTAAACTTAAAAATGTGTATCTTTGCATTGCACTATTTTTGTATGAATAGATTTTATAGCCTTTATATCCACTCATATTTAAATTACCCATCTTTATATGGTACATATATTTACACTATGCATTTAAACATAATAATTATAAAAATGCATTTAAACATAATAATTATAAAAATATATTCAGAGTAAATTTATTTAAAAACTTTATCACTGATATTCACTATTTTAAACAAAACATTACTATTAATTTTTTCAATGGGATGTTTGATTTTTGTATAATGGGACTCATTCTTAATTAAGGCTTATTTCACTCTTCTTTATTTTTGGCCTTCCAAACAGTGCTCATTTTGATCAGGTGCCCCATAGGTGTTTCATGGCCAACCATGTGGGTGGTCTTTTAAGTACCAATGTGAGGATATAGTGTAGCTCAGGCCTTGTGGTTCTAAGGATTAACTGAGACTTCCAGTGATTTTCAGGAGTTTCCAAGGCCACAGCTGTGGATGGGCAGGGACATTGAGGTATGTACCCAGTGATGCTCAGGGGACCATGAGTGTTGGGATTGAAATGGGCGGATCACACTATGCATGTGCTACTACCACATAATATGTTTTCCAGCCTCGGGGAAATTTCTAATTTTTTTTAAATTTTCCTCATGTAATTAGAAATTAAGTTATATACAGTAATAATATGTATGTGAATATATTTTCCTTCTTAATTTTATACCACATTATTTGTGTGAAGGTTAAAAGTTGAGACTGCTTTTAGACAGGGCATAATTACAAGTTCACAAGGCATGAGAAAGAAACAACAGCTTTGGGGAAAAGAATGCCTTACCATTTTGCTAATTAGGCAAACTTTGGAAAGTTTGCTTTCCAAAGTTTGGAAAGCTCTTTCTTTCTCCGCAAATACCATGACTCAATCACTGCTTCATTTATTATCTCTTCAGAATTTTGATGGCAGAAACAACTCACATATGCCAAAATTACCACCAGATCTAGCACCGGAAATAACTGGATTACCAAGCTAGGGTTACATCCCTGGTTCAAGAATGAATCAGGATCGGATCACTGTTGCCTAGAAGTAGCTGCTTGCTTTACACCCTGTACTATCTTGCTTTACACCCTGTACTATCTTGCTTTACACCCTGTACTATCTTGAGTGTGGAAAGGTCGGACTGCAGCTGAATATCAGCAAAACAATGTTCATGAAAAAAAAACTAGTCCCTGATGTTCCATTTGTTCTCAATGGAACAAACATATCTGAATGTAGCAGCTATGTTTACCTGGGTCGAGAACTCAACATGAGGAAGGCTTTGGCGCCAGAACTGCTCAGGAGAAAGAGAGCAGTGTGGAATGCCTTCAAGAGCATCAAAGAAGTGGTTAAGAGGACGAAGAACCTTCGGCTCCGGGCACATCTTTATGACTTCACCGTTCTTCCTGCACTAACATATGCCTCAGAGATCTGGGCCCCATGAAAACAGGATGAGAATGCTATTTGGGTATCCCAAAGAGGAATGGAAAGAGCTATGCTTGGATTATCACGTTTCACTCAAGTGAGAGAAGGAATTCGGAGTTCTGGCCTCCATCAATGGTCAACAATCAGGGATGCTGTCTCGTTTGCCACGGCATCAAAAATCAGATGGGCCGGACACTTAATGCGATTTAGAGACAGCCTCTGGACTAGAGCTGTTACTGATTGGATTCCACAGGACGTCAAAAGACCTGGCCGATCACCAATGAGATGGTCAGACTTCTATGTCAAATCCCTGAATGAATGGTTTGAGGCTCTTCCTGTACCTAGAGCAAGCAGATATCATCGGAATACACAAGCATGTGATAGGGATGAATGGAGACGTTATTGGCGCCCACTCAAGCAAATCGAAGATCAATGGGATGACAAATGATACAAGTGATACTATCTCTCTAGTCCTTGTTATGCTTTTGGAGTTCCCTCTTCTCTTTTTCTTCTCCTCATCACAACTCTCTTCTCTCTTCCTTTTACTTTTCATGTTTTCCTTAGAATCAGTAGTTTTTTACTTCATAAAATCATTTTACTTCACCAAAGGAAAGAAAAGTGAAGATAATTAAATCCTTTAAATAAACGTTTAATTTAGGAGAGTTGGGTAGAAGACATCTTGTCTTGTGGATGTGCAAGACAATGCCTGTGAGTTATCAAATCAAATTTAATATCAAAGTTCCTTGGTTAATAGACTACCACCTACTGATGCAGGCTAAGTAACTGCAGGTCCTTGTGTTCATCCCTGGTTCCCAAGTTTTTCAATATCATCAAAAGTGAAAATATTGAGTAATAATAATGCTTAGACTCCTAATAGTTAGAAAATAGAAAAGTTTTATTGAGAAGTAGGAGACAAAGAAATGCAGCAGTCATGGAAGAACTTAGAACTAGTTAAGTATGGTCATTTTGTGCCTTTTAATGGGAAAACTGGGTCTTTGTATTATTTGTCAGGTGATAATAATATTGCAGAGAATGCAAGTATTATACAGGGTGGCCTTTTCGGATTATATATAGCTTCTTAGTCTTAATGAGTCTAAGATCTGGGACAGAATCAATGATTTGGGGAATGCTGACTTGTTATTTATCATAAAATAATATCACAGAACTTGAAGGAGTGTTAAAATGTAGGACTGGGACTAACAAAATGCGACTGCTCATAGACACTGGCAAGAGGAAATTGAGGCTTCTTCTTTAACTACCAATACAAAAATATCTAAGTTTTCTCTGCCTTTACGTAGATTTGTATTTGATCTTATAAAGTGTGACACAATAAGTTATCAAACACAGTGCTTAAATGCTCCGAGCTCTCCCCCACTAAGAAAGTTTTTGCATAAAACTCAACTTTATTCCCAACACTTTATACACAGTAATATGTTATATTTCAAAAGTGTTAACTGCCTCTTTTATATGGAAAGCGTTCATAACTCAAGTCAATTGTATAAAATGACAACATAATTTTATTGGAGAAATACTGCATTTCCACTGTAAAAGCAATTCAATAATCAGTAAAAGAATAGTGGGAGGAGTACAAAGTACTTAAACCAGCTTGGGGTATTAGTTGACAAGGTAGGGCAAGGTCTGGAGTTTTTTTGTAGTTATGTTGCCAGCAGATAAGTAAGGGGAAGCTGAGATTTGGGGTAATAATAAAAGAAGAAATAGAGAGCATTTAAATAGCCCAAAGGCAAATAGCCCAAACTATATCTCATAGAGACACAACTCCAAATATTCTTTGCAGGTCGAGAAGCTGAGGAAACATCCAGAAACCAAGCCACCACTTGAGAAAGGTAGATCCTTAAGAGAAGAGAATAGTTTGAGTTATAGGTCTTCATGATATAACCCAGGAGTCCCAGCACTTCTGTGATTTTCTTGTGACAATGCTCAGATTAACTTTTCTGTATGCAGAGCACCCCGGGCCCCAAAATTAAGAATAATTTTGAATAACCTTGCCCCCAAATTCATTCTCTCCTCTCTCCCCCAGGAGAAGATATTTTATCCCTTGAACACATATATCATATATCCCTCTTTTCATATCCCCTCACTTTAAATTATTTTAAATAAAAATGATCGCTATTGACTGTTTTGCCTCCTCCTAAAATTCTTTCCTACAAAGAATTTGTAGGAAATACCTGTTTGAAATGAGGACTGAATTTCTGTTTTCTGCAAAGAATATTTTGTTGCTTCATTCAGTGTCTATGGCTCTGTGAGACCCATTACACTGTACAGACTAAGTGGACATTAGATATAGTTTGATGACTGCCTCTTGACATGACCTGAGTGTCCATCCTGCATAGGTGCTCAGAAGAGAATTTGCCTGTTCTGAACTATGCGATGCATTTCCCAAGGTGACCAAGGTGGATTAAGCAAAGAGATGGAAACACTCTTTTCTGGAGGCTGCCTGCCTTGCTCCTTATCTTACCAAGTCACCTGCAGAATTGTCTGCAGAAGGGCAGAAAGCTTTTGCTCTGCAGTAGCTAGCCCCAGTGATCCTCAGTGGAGAAGCATTCAGGATTGAAAATAGGATTCAAGGACACCTTAGGTATGATCTTTGCAGGGTGGGAGAGATAGAACATAGAGGACCAGCATTCAATCCCCACTTCCAGATATGGTTCCTGGAATAACTCCAGAAGTGAGCATAATCAAACATGTATCCCCCATCTACTCTCTCCCAAAAAAACCTCTAAAATTAAATAAAAGCCATCTATTTTTATTTCCTTATTTCAAAAATATAGTATCTGTCTTAACTATTAATTTTGATGGTACTCTTAGGTGACCAGATCTATCTAGCCTTCCTTTCACATTCTTTCTGTTGTCTCTGCTACTCTTTCTACTGTCCCTATCCTCACATCAGCAGGAAGCTGCTCCATCTCAATAGCCCCCACCTTTTCATCAATTGGGGTACAGAAATATTTCAATGGCCTTCAAATTTTCATCAGTTGGGTCATTATAATGTCAGTATATTTACAATTTGATCTATCTGATCATTATAATAGATATACATACGAATCACATAATCAGAGGCAACAAGACCTAAGGAACTCAATAGTGATCAAAGAAAGATAACCAATAGGGAGAAACAAAAGGATTATTAAAAATTGAAGAAAGAAATAGTAATAAAGAAAACAAAAGAGATAGGGAAGAAATGCTCTGTTAGTGAGAACAGGAATAAAACATCTGACAGAATAAAAGGCAGATTCATGGTATACAAGAAAGAAAGACATTGGAAATGAAATTGATAACTAAGGTACAGAAAAAGCTTGTTTATATTTGAAATGAGAACTTACGACAATTAATTTTCTCTATTTATAGCTTTCTTTTCACTAGGACTTTGGGCATAAGCCTACATTATCATTAGTTACCAGGACAGTTTGAAGTCTTAATTACTTTCAAAAGTGTGTAAGAGATAATTTTCTTATGTACATTGATATATTGATATAATGATCCTAAGTGATTGGGAAATATGTGTCATTGAAATGAATAATTCTATGCTATCATTTAGCAGTGACTACTTTATAAGAACAGAGGACATTGAAAAAACAGATGTGCAGGTGAGAGGCAACGATGGATAAGTGTATAGCTGTGCAGAGTACAGAGGAGTTGAATTACTCTGAGACATTTTTAATTCTAGGACTGTGAATATCTGGTGCCTTTTCCAGACCTTGGCAAGGGCAGCAAGTATCTCACTCAGAGAAGAGGTCAGTCTCCACCCAAATCTCCACTCCAGATCAGGAAAATTCTTGAACTAAACCACATCGTTTTTCAGACTCATTATCTGAACCTCACCTTAGTAGTTTGTATCCTACTCACTTTGTTTCACTGTCAATTAAAATGCTCATATCTAAATCACACAATAAATATATTTTACCAGAAAATTCTATTGCATTTTATTTTGAATGGATTATTTAATTCTAAGTAAATCTAGTTAAAAAAAAATTTAACTGTTGCCATGCTCCAGGCCACTTTTCTGGAATCTTGGGCTGAGCCTCAGGGCATGAGTGAAATCCCACAGAACCAGGTAATACAGAACTTTGTGACCTTGGACTGTAGGCTCAATGGGACCCAGAACCAGAGTTCCTCTGCCTGCTTCCACCAATCCCCGAGGTCACAGCCATAAGCCCCACCCTGCTGGTGCCAGATAAATTCCTCATCGGTTGACCTCTACTACCCAACTGCTGCCATGCTTCAGGCCGCTTTTCCATACCATGTGAAATGGCTTCATGACACATCATAAACATGTCCTACCATTTTCCATCGTTAGCACACATATTTGATGGGGTTCAAATATGATATGAACCATCAAAACAACTATAATGGTAATTGGAGGCCACCCTAAAAGCCTCCATCCCTCTTGGAGAGACCGGCAATCTACCAAAAGTATCCTGTCCACATGACAGAGCATGCCAAGCTACCCATGATGTATTGGATGTGACAAAAACAGTAACAAAAATGGGTCTCATTCCCCTGACCCTGGAAAAGTCCCCAATATGACAACATTAAGAAGGACGAATAAGGAGAGGCTGATAAAATCTCAGGGCCAAACTAGGTTGCCAAAATGAAGAAGGACTAAAATAAGTGCACTTTTGATGCATGTACTCTGGCATCGGAAGCATCCATCAAGGACCTGATGGTGCAAGCAAGGAAGATCAAGTACGACATCATTGGACTGACTGAGACTAGAAGGCATTGAACACATCACACAGTTTTCAACACTAGAAAAGAACTGTTCCTCGGAACACGTGACAGTAGAGGTGTCAGTGGTGTCGGTGTCCCTGTCAACATGAACTTAGCCATGAGCATTGATTCGTTCTATGCAGCAACACCCAATTACGACAAAGTCAGAAATTGAGAAGTTCTACATGGAACTAGAGAAGTTCTATAAAGAAGACCACATCTTCTACAAGGTCACTGTAGGTGAATTTAATGCCAAGATAGGGCCTAGAAGGTCACCCGAAGAACTCCACATTGGGGACCCATGGTCTAGAATTGAAGGAACAGGGTGAGAGACTGAGTTCATCATGTTGACCAAGACCATCCATGGTAACTCATAGTTCCAGAAGGTTGAATCTAAATGCTGGATATGGGAGTATCCTGGTGGACAGTCCACAATGAAATTGGCCACATCATATTCAATCAATGGTTTTGCCTGACTGATGTCACTGTTGTCCCAAAATTACAAACAGAACCAGACCACTGATCTCCTTTGTGCGAAATTTTACTTCACGAAGCGGGGAGAAAGGGCTACAAAGTTTAAGAAGAGAACTCCCAGAACAACCACCAACTGGGAGCTCTTTGACACTACTGCAGCAATATGGGAAGATGCCATCATTGACAACATCAATGAGGAATACAACTGACTGGTTCAGCACCTCCATGATTTTGCAAGGAATGCAGAGAGAGAAAGCCACAAAAAGTCGCCTATTTTCAGAAACTCCCAAGCTCATTCACCAACGTGGACTGGCATGAGCCTCAGGTAATCACAAGCTAATGTCCGAGCTTCCAAATCTGTGCAGATAAGCGATAAAGGAAGACCTCAAAGAGAGAAGGGCCACAGTGTTGGCTGATGTGGCAGAAGCCAGGAAAAGCATTCTCAACACCCGCCTGTCCTTCACCAATTATAAGACCAAGATGATTGCCCTCCGATATCCTGAGAGATCTAGCACATCTTCCAGAAGGACAATGGAAATTGTTATCCACGACTTCTACTTGTATCTTTTTGATAGCTACATCCACCTGCCAGCATAGCAAATTCCACAGAATGGATATGTCGTTCCCAACATTCTCCCTTCCAAAATCCAACCCTCCATTTCATGGGTAAAGATGCGTACAGTACCCAGTAAAGATAAGGCCAGACCCAAACACCTGAAGAATCTGCTGCCAATACTTGTCAATGCAATGGCTCGGCTCTTCACATGCTGCTTGTCTAAATGCATGGTTCTATCCCAATAGAAAAGGAGCAGAACCTTCCACGAAGGGAGACCTCCACAACATCGCCAACTGTCACCCAATTACCCGTTATCCGTTGTCTACAAATTGTTCACTTGAGTCATCCTGAATAGGATTGGTAGAACACTAGATGAAGGACAACCATGCAAGCAAGCCGGTTCCGAAAAAAATTCAGCATGATTGACCTTATTCACACAGTTACCAAGCTCACTGAGGTTTCAATAGAGTTCAAGATGCAGCTCTGTCAAATGTACATTGATTTAAAGAAGGCCTTTGATTCTGTTGAGATTGAAGTGGTCATCAAAGCCTTAGTCAGACAGGGTGTTCAAACTCAATACATAAGCATCCTCCATTAGCTGTATTATGGATTCACCACCAGAATCTCACCTTCTAAAAAGAAGTGATCATTGAGGTCAAGAGAGTGTAGGATAACATAGCCTCAGTTAGTTTAGGTTTATTGGGAACTTTCCTCTATATTTATTTGTACCTTATTTCTTTGTGTTCTGTTGAATTGTTAACATTGTTTTTCTCTTCTCCTTGAGTCCTTTGCATAGTTTATTCAGAGGTATGTCCTTTTATATGGGCACAGGAAGACTGTAGCAAATGCTATGCTTTTGTAATCTGGGAGTCATTGACTCCACATGATATTTTCCACCTGGGCATCTGTTTTCTTGACCTAAGCCTCAGCTGCCCTTACTTCCTAGCACCCCCAAAAGCAGGGTCCCGACGAGGGACAGGACAGACCCAGGACAAGCAGTGAGTTATGTGCCACCCTGGCATTGAGATCGGCCTGTCCAAGGTGCCTAATGCTTAACTATAAGTTAAGAGCTTGGTCATGGACAAATGCTGTCATGATCCAAAAAGTAATAACTAGATTCGGACCCTGCTAGGGTTAGGAATGATTAATCTGGCCTGAGCACTGTAGTCTGAGTCTGCAAGATGTTCCCAGGAGAGCTGCCCTGCAAGCCTCAATGTATCTATTACTGTGTCCATACAAAAATAACTAGTATTGAGATGCCCTACTTTGGGGCATTATGGCTTGCAACACAGACATTGAGAGGTCATCATGTTTGGTCCATTATCTACTTTTGGCATGCATCTCCCATCCTGACTGATTCCTCCAGCCATCATTTTCTTCGCGATCCCTTTTCTATTCTCTCTGCCTTCTCTCCTACACTCATGAAGTAGGCTTCCAGCAATATGGCAATCCTCCTGGCCCTTGTATCTACTGTCTTTGAGTGTCAGCCTCATATGAGGTCATTCTATACTCCACAAATGAGTGTAGTCCTTCTATGTCTGCCCCTCTCTTTCGGACTCATTTCATTTAGCATTATACTCTTCATGTCTAACCATTTATAAGCAAATTTCATGAATTCATCTCTCCTAACAGTTGCATAGTATTCCATTGTGTAGATGTACCAAAGTTTCTTTAACCAGTCATGGCTCTAAGGCACTTGGGTTGTTTCCAGATTTTGGCAATTGTGAACAGTGCTGCAGTAAACACATAGGTTAAGATGTCATTTTGACTGCTTTTTTGCATTCTCGGGATATATTCCCAGAAGTGGTATTGCGGAGTCATATGGAAGCTCAATTTCTAGTTTTTGAAGGACTTTCCATATTGTTTTCCAGAAAGGCTGGACCAGTCGGCATTCCCACCAACAGTGAAGGTATGTCTCTTTTTCCCCACATCCACACCAGCACTGGTTGCTTTTGTTCTTTTGAATGTATGCTAGTCTCTGTGGTGTGTGATGATATCTCATTGTTGTTTTGATATGCATCTCCCTGATAACTAGCTATGTGAAGCATTTTTCATGTGCCTTTTGGCCATTTGTATTTCCTTTTTGAGGAAACTTCTGTTCATTTCTTCTCCCCATTTTTTGATGGGGTTGGGTTTTTTTCTTAAACAATTCTACTAGTGTCTTATATATCCTGGATATTAATCCCTTATCATATGGGTATTGGGTAAATATTCTTTCCCATTCTTTGGACTCTTTCTGTATTTTGGTCACTGTTTCTTTTGAAGTGCAGAGACTTCTTAGTTTGTTTATGTTTAATTTCACTTGCATGGTCAGTTCTATTTCATCCTTAAACATGTAAAGTTGAATATCATGTCACAGACCCCCAAATATAGGGTCACAATCTTTGATAAAGGAACAAGAAATGCAATGTCGATTAAGGAAAGCCTCTTCAACAAGTGGTACTGGGAAAACTGGAGAGCTACCTGCAAAAAACTGAACTCTGACCTCTGTCTAATGCCGGGCACATATGTCAGATCAAAGTGGATTAAAGACCTCAGTATCAGACATAAATCTATAAGATATGTAGAGGAAAATGTAAGCAGAACTTTCCATGATAGCGAAATTAAGTTTTGAATCTTCATTGTTTGTATCATTTGCGAATATAGGCCAAAATATGCTTTTGACATATAAAAGCTTTGACATTGTCTTATCCTGATTTTAGATACATAAAGCTACCTAATAAAAACCAATAGAAGAGTACTTTAAGGTAAATATAGCATTTCCATGAGTATCTTTTATCTCAAAAATAAATTTATCAAAATTACACTAAAGATGTCTAAAATTTAACTTGTACTACAATGGAAACTCAAGGAAATTGTATACATCTTGAGAGTAATTATAAAATGTCTCCTTAAAGAAAACTTACTATTATCTCATTTGAAACCAGTTTATTTTAATGTATCTATTATGATTCAATATTTTGTCTTCTGTTAAAAAGAATGATTTATTATTACTCATGATGATAACAACTATTTCATTATTAATATATTGTTATCATAATACACATGATTGGTTCAATAAAATTTTGGTTATTCTACTTAACTATAATGACAAGGACAAGGTCAAAAATTTGTTTTAGTCTGTCCCTGTTCTTGGTAAGCTGCTAATTTGTTGGAGGGAAAGTAGGTTTGCAGAGTTAATTTCTAAGTTTTATCTTTCAATGATATAAATTTATTACAAAGGAACATGATATGATTCCAAGTGCAGAAGTTATTTTGAGTCAAAAAGAAATATCCATATTACCTTTCGTAGGACTCATAATGATTAAAATCCTTATCTGGGACTATAGAGAAATATTTATTGATTTGTCCTCATTAATGACTAGTAAAGAGCATCAATAACTGTTTATTTCTTATAGGTCATTAAGAAAGATACTTTAAATTCATTTCTGTTTATTATTATGTAAATACTTCCTTATTGCAACATTCTAAAAATCTCTTGGATTTATCAAGAAAATTTAAACCAGTCAACTTTAGCTCAGGCCACGCCTCAGTCCTCTACACTATCTCTGACGAAACACCTTGAAACTGTCTCTAGAAATACTCTCAATAAGAATTTTTAACTAAAATCAATCAAATCATATTAGACACACCCAATGGCTTTTGTGATGTTTTAATTTTCACTGTACAAGAAAAATATTAAAAGATTGCATCATTTTTCAGCCTTTTGTTACCTTCTCTGTTTTAGCAGATGTTCTCTAGTCTCTGAAATGACAAATGCCAGTTTGAAGTGAACTCCACTGGTTAGTGACTATCAAGTTGTATGTTTTCTGTTTCTTTTATTCTGAAACTTAAGGATAGAGGCCAATGGCAGAAGCTGGTATGTGTTTAGAGAATGTGAAAAAGTGTGTTTTAAGGGTCAGAAATCCTAGGGAATGAGACCAAATGTGTACAAATATAGCTTACAGAAGATTTTGCTTATTTTGAAAATATTTCTAGCAAACCGATAAAATAGAGACACACATTGCTTCACTTTTTTTTGATGCTGAGTTTACTAAAGAAAAAATTCCTTCCACAGTGATATTTCGTGCCTTGAGTGACCTAATTTTATGATAAAAATCAAAGCCATAGAAAAACATATAATGTTAAATATAATTGGAACACGTGGGTGGGAAATGTTTATAAATGGCATTACTGCCTTAACTCTCACAACATGAGCAGAACTACTATAATCATGTTCCGTGGTAATATGGAACCATATGTAGTGAAATGAAATACAGGACAAATATACAAATACATCTGCTGCTGCAGACTTTCAGTCTTTTTACACTCGGAGATGTCTGTT
The DNA here is from genome assembly GCF_027595985.1 of Sorex araneus. NCBI lineage: Eukaryota > Metazoa > Chordata > Mammalia > Eulipotyphla > Soricidae > Sorex > Sorex araneus. Next base: position 227,536,532 of record NC_073313.1, on the reverse strand, counting down.
TGGGGCCTGACTCTGACTATATCTGAGTGTTTAATGTATTTTTCTATAATTTTGTGAGTTTAACAGAGCCAACTTGCAAAAAAAATCTGTTAAAATCTGTTAATTCTTCCCTTAACTTTTATAGTGTTGGGACACTGCACTCCTTTTCTGAATGAGCAACACTCAAAGACAAACTGTTTCAGTGCAATCCTAGATACTAAGTCAAATAACATATAAAGTTCTTTGCTTGACAGTTCAATGTCTGGCCTTCCTCAGGAAAAAATTCTATTTTATTTTTTCTTTAATTCTATTGCTATATTATATAAACATAATGATCTTATTTTTTAGATGTCGAAACTTTTTGGTGGTTTCAGTGATTTTTTGGGGGAGGAGTGTCAAATGGGGATTGGGCTACATCAGGCAGTATTGAGGGCTACTCACTGGTCTGTGCTGATGTTTGCTCCCTGCGGTGCTCAGAAGACCGGACGGTGCCATGGGTCAAAATGGAGTTAGTCACATGCAAGGCAAGAGCTTGAACCTCTGCCCTTCTCTGGCTCTTGTTTCATTTATTTCACGTAAAGGCAACTCCTGATGCAGCTCTCTCCACTTTACAGCCTACTGCTGTTATTATTTGCCTAGTTGACTTCACTCACTCGTGCCGTGAGTTTTATTTCTCTTGTGTTATGCAGCCTCTGATGCTGGCCCTCAGAGGGCACAGACTTGGGATGTGAGCAGACTCCTTTAGCAACAGGGATGACTGCCACTTTAGCCAAACTCTCTAGTTGGTAGCTTGCTTTGATTATCCCACTAAGCTTCTGGCTGGTTTTCTCTTTTACCAACTCAACTGCTGGCCTCTGCTATTTGATATATGATCACTCAATTGTGCTTGACAATGCCCCGCAATAGCAATTGTTCCATATCTTATCCGAATACAGTTGAGCCCTTTTTGTAGGTGCACGTTGTTAGCACTTTATGACAACTGCTATGATTTGAAGATACATTTGTCTTACCTGCTTCTTTCCCTGCTATTAAATGTCTAGCTACTCTATTATTTTTATTGCTAAATAGAATCTTAGAACTACTAACCTCCTTTGAATTACTAAGGTTAGGTTCTTTGTTCTCAAGTCAGCCCTTAAAATAAATTTTCTGATGATCTGTTCGAAACAATACCATTCCCTCTTTTCAGCAAGCTTTGGAATTATTATTTTTACAAACTGCTTCTCTACCTAGGCAAAGTTTTGAACCCCTACACTATAGGAACAGCATCTTTCCCATGCTGGATAAGTGTGAGACCACTGTTCTTACTCTGATCCTCCCAGTGTGAAAACTGTGATATATGAACAAGCTGAGGCAGGAGCAAGTGTGCCTGAATACTCTGATAAATCTGCATCTGAGAGAAACATTCTGCCTTTAAAATGGTGGATGAATGAATGGTAGAAAGGACACAGTTCCTGCCCCACTCTCTCTGCTGCCTGCAATAGAGATACTGCAATATAAAACTGAAGGGGAATAAGTGATGTCAGTAACTGGTCCCTCTTGGGAAGAAATCATAGCCACAGTTTGGAAGCTGGATCGTAGAGGGGTGTTTTTTTTATTTGTTTTTTTACTACAACCACCCAGAATAGAATTTGCCATCCTTGTATAGAACAGAGAAGGGAGTAATGAGAGAGACTTATAGTTCAAGTACACTGAAGTTCAATGTTGAAATGATAGGTAAATTTCTGGACTAACTATCTCTCCATTTATTTTATGTGTATAAGAATGGGATCAGACACATTTTTCAAAAGTAATTTCCACCATTTTAATGGCTTGTTTGTCTAGGGAGGGGTACATGGAGTGCTCTAGAGTCTCCAAAAATTTACAACATTTTTAATGAGTCAATTTTTACTTGTTGGTAATGATTTTATTTGTGTTTGAGATGTAGGATCCATGGAACAAAACCAGAGTATCATAAATCATGAGACATGTGATGTTGATAGTAATCTGAAGCCAACTAAACCCGATCTCTGTGTTCATAAATTTTCTCTGTCAAATTTTCTCAAGAATCCAACCTATCTTGGCTTGACCCAAGAAGACTCTACTGCCTGTATCCAGTGTTAACCAGTAACTGGATAGAGACAAATTTTTGGAAGGAATATGAAGTGTTTCCTGCAGATAGCTGGCAAACTGAAGAACACAGTCCTGGGTCAGAACTATTGCTGCCTAACTGGGGAGAAGTAGAATTTTATGAAAATAAAAAACAAACACAAAACAGTGGTAAAAGTTGCAAAATGGAAACTTAGATCCTAATTGGTTAACACCTGAACCTAAGCCATACTTCAGTGTCCCTCCAGTGGTCCTCAAATTCAAATCATTTTTTTTTTTTTGAGTAGACATCTGTAAAGGGCCAGCAGTTATTTTTTTCTTTTATTCTGACAATGAAAGGTATGTAATTGGTGCCAAGTCCTGGCATGGATACCTGACTCCATTTTATCTGTGACCCCATTAGCCCAGCTAAATCCAATTTCATGTTTTTCTGGTCCCTGGGGTTTTCTCTCAGGATTTTGTCCCTCCTTATGCATGCTAGCTCCTGGCTAAGCAGAAAAATTCCATGGAGAAGCACCTTCAATCCTGACCCCTGTAAACTACAGACTGACTCACACAAACCAGGTACCATTGACCTTCCAAATGATATTTGTATCCCAGAAAGTTGTTTGGTGTTTGGATGAGATTGAAATACAAGTAGTAATGTGGACGTTCTAACAGCCTTCTACACAAAACCTCTCTGAAGTGCCTAGTCCTTCGGGCAAATGAATGTTTCCATCATGCATTTAATTAAAGAACAAGTTAACAAAGAGACAAAAGTATAAAGGGAGAATAAAAAAGTCATGAATGATAAGAAAATATCTTATTTTAGATTTCTAAATTAAATTTAAACAATAACTTTCTTACTAGCTTAATAACAATTTACAATCTTTTGCAGGTGGTAAATTTATTTTTTCCCATAGGGTTTTTATTTTAAACCCAATTAGGAGATTGTGAATATAATTCAGTTCCAAGTTTAAAATAAGGTACATATGAAATAATGTATCTAATCACAAGTTTATGAGCAAGATCAATCAATTTGTTAGACAATACAAAATCATTATATTAATACAGCATTCATTTTTCTGTGGATAAAGTAGGTCACATATTTTACTTCTTGTGATGGTTTAAGTTACCATATTTCTTAGTCTGGAAACACATCAATTTTGGTTATTCATATAATTCTCAAAGTATTACAATCTCTGAGATATTTGTTTGTTAAAAAATATAGTTAACCTAAAGTATAGTTAAATTTTTTTCACGTTTCTGTCAATACTCAAGTTGTTTTGTTTTATATTTCAAATTAATTGATAAAATCATCCTTTCATTAAGCATTTATTTTACTATGTTCGGCTTACCAACAATTTTACTGTAAAATAATAAATAAGATAGTAAATCTCTAGCTCTACAAGCATTTTTTCATGGCATTTTGAATATTTTATATGCTGATAAATAATAATAAAAATGTTTGGCAAAAACTAAAGTATAAGGTAAAATATATGGAAATAAAGAAAAAACAAAACAGTTTGTGACAAAACTATTATTTTAGGATATTTATATGATCAACTTTTTGAAATATGAATAGCAATAAATCCTTTCTAATAAGAACTCAGTCTCAGAACTATATGGCTATTATAAATAACAAGAAATATGAAAATCAATGTTTTAAAATTTATTGCAAAAAGTAAAAATGTCACTGTTAGGTAACATTTCTTAGCTGTTTTTATGCTCTAACTTTAATTAGTTGGCAATCATTTGAAATGCTCAGTTAAATCTTAAGATGAGTAAAATTCTTTTTAAATCTATTTGAAGAAAAAATAATAGGTTGATCAATAAAAGCCTACTTTAGTTTAGTCAGATGTATTAATGTTTTTAAAAATTCAAACATAATATGTACTAAAAATACAAAGTGAGTTGTAACAAAAGTTCCGAGTAGAATCACATGGCTTTGTGACTAAAATAAGAAAAAATAAACCTCTGAATTTTACATAATTAGCAGCATGGTTTAATTTTTGATTTTGACTATATCTCTTTTTATCACCCACTGTCTGGAAGAGCTTCCCTACACTGAACTACAGCTACTATTTTAAGTACCTGTGCTTCCCTGGCCATAGAAGTTAGCTCAGTTCCGGCAAATGGCAAGACTCAATAACTGAATTCTTGCCCTCAAGAACTCTTTTCAGAAAATGAGGATTGGAGTTAAAAGATGAACACCTGAGCTTCCTTTCACTTCAATGGGGTGTTTTGCATTATCTCCTGCTTTTAAAGGTTTTCTAGGAGGATTGAACTCAGTTATAAATAGCAATATGATCATGAATAAAACCTAGTTGACTTTCCTCCCTTCCTTAAGTTACCCACTTTATTCCCTTAACCAGCTCCTTGGAATAATATCCAAAAATCATTCATTTTACTCCTTATTATGTCTACCATAATGTTAACATTATCATTATTGGTTCTTTGTAATGAAGTGCAAGGGAAAAGAGAAGCACTGACACTAGTTCAAGTACTTCAAAAACATGCTATTAATAGTAGTTGAAATAGTCATAGGGCTAGTTCTGTTTTCTTAAAAAAAAAGAAAGAAAAGAAAAACAAGTCAATATTCAGCTTCATCCAGCAATTAACCCAAGAAACATGAAAACCACATCTCAATGTCAACATTTAATGAGACTTTATCTCCTGTAGCACAGATTGCACTAAAAACAAGATGGATATTTAATTGTAAGAGTTATGAAATTATATAGGGTGCATTCACAATTTAATAATTAATAAACTGAAGTTAAGAGATGATATGCTGTAGGGAATAAGTGGAGTTGAATTTGCTTTGGAATAGTATTAATAATAAAGCCAGATCCATAAATTAAATAAAATTTTATTGAGACATTTGAAACATTTTTTTAATATAAAGGTATACTATGCTCCTCAGAGGGAGAGTAAATACTGTAAGTATATAAATTAGTTCTTAATTTATTTCTAATAATTGGCAGGTAGCTTTTCCAAAATGCATGTTTATTATTCATATTCATGGGTTTAAATTTGTTGTTTTACTATATTAAAGATATGTAGTAAAAATATGTAAAAACGCAATATATTCTTAAAATTTTCATATAATCTCACACATTAGAGACTTGAGAGATATCTCAGCAGGTAGGGTTCTTTCCTTGTATGAACTGACCAGAGTTAAATTCCCAGAACCCCATATGGTCCCCTGAGTCTTTCCAAGAGTGAACCCTGGGCACAGAGCCAGGAGTAAACCCTGAGCAGAGGAACAAACAAAAACACACAATAAGCAATTGTTTTTGTACATTTTATATAATCTCACACATTTTCACTGACTTGCTGAACTATTATTCTTACTTGGGGTTGGTGATGTGAGGTAAATAGTTGTATTTAAAGAAATTTATTTAAATAAATGTATGGGGTTGTAACTATATCTCAAGGTGAATCAATAAATTTAAAAAAGAGAGAAATATATGTGGGTGGGGGAAAAGGAGTGAGATAACTGTTCATGAGAGAAGAAAGGCTTTTCCAGAGGGAAAAAATAGCTGACGGTACACATCTAGGTTGAGATTTGGGCCAATCAACAATGTGGAAAGTAAGTCCTGCTTGCATTTTTAAAGGTGATTTTATAATTCTTCCAAACTGCCTCAGCCTGGAGTTTTCTGCACATGAAAAAAGTGAATCTGGGTGTTGTCACAGGGAAAGAACTTTAGACTTCTAATGTTCCTTCCATTTTTTTCTCCCTTCCTCCCTTCTTTCCTCTATTACTCCCTCCCTCCCTCCTTTTTTCGCTCCCTCCCTCTCTCTCTCATTCTTTCCCTTCTCATCTCCCAAGGTGTTTAGGAATCAGGGGAACATACAGAGTGCCGGGAATAAAGCTGGGTTTGCCCAGTGAAAGGCATAATCTACCAACTATACAATTTCTCCAGCCCCACCTTTCATTTATTATCATGACCTTTAGATTCACTTGCAGTCTGTTCTTTTCTGAGGGGTGCTTCCTCTCTGAATGGTGCTTCCATTTTAATATCTGAATTTTGACCAATTTTTGTCCATGTCCAAAGAGCTCAGTATTTGCATCCCAAAGTGTAAGTGGACTTGGCGCTTTTAGGCTACTTTAGGGTTAGGTATTTCTGTGCTATTATTATACCAACAATTTAAGCATAGTTAGCCAACCAAACACACACACACACACACACACACACACACACACACACACACACACACACAGAGGGTGCTGAGGGCTGGAGAAATGGGTTTTTATTCCCAATCACTTTGAGATGTCTGTTTTAAAACATTTGTTTCAACATGAGGATCTTTGGGCTGATAAGGGTCTATTTTAGTTAAGGATCTGCTCCAAAAATGTTGCAGTAAAATCACAGCAGGAAGCAGAGACTTTCCATTCCCAGCACCAGATATGCTCCATGGAGTTTCCTAGGAATAAACCCTGAGCACACAGTGAGGAGTTAACCTGAGCATGGCTGAGTGTAGTCCCCACACCAAACCAAACCAAGGTAAATATACATTCTAGATTAACTTTTACTGAAAAAGCACTGTTCAAGATTCTGCTTTTAGTGTATACACTAATATCCTATATTTCAAAGAGTCACATGGAATTCCATAGTCAAGAGACAGGAAAGTCTGTTTCACTCACTCTGAGGCCAGAAAATAGATGCAGACTTAAAATACTAGAAGAAGGAGTCAAGAATTGCTGACAGCTATTGAGCTTAGCATTGACTACAACACAAATTGAAACAAAACAAGGCAGAAGACTAGGACTGAAATAGGTAGGCCCACAGATGACTTATGAGGCAGAGAGGAGAGAGATGATCACTTTTCTCCAGAACTGCCTCTGCCACCCGAAGGCCATCTGGGAAAGCTAGGACTGATCAAGTCTGCAGTGAGTCCCTGCTCAGCACAGTCTAGATCCCTGACCAGCCCCACGAGGTGGCCATCAAGCCACACCTGACGTCCACTTGCTCTTCTCCAGATGGGAGTTGTTCTCCACTCCCGATTCCTTGGGGAGCCATGGATTCAAGTTGGAGCAAGCATTTGTTTTTTTCAGGAAAGGAAACTCCGTCCTGGGACTTACCCAGGGTTACCGGGTTCTTGTCTTGCCTCACAGAGGAGAATTCAGGTGTAGACAAGCAATGAAGTAAAATAGATTTTATTTGGAGGCTTTTAGGAAGGGGAAGAAGGAGAGAAGGGGTGTGTTTGTGTGTGTGTGTGTGTGTGTGTGTGTGTGAGAGAGAGAGAGAGACAGAGAGAGAGAGACAGAGAGACAGAGAGACAAAGAGACAGAGAGACAGTACCATGCTCTAGAGAGAACACTAGCAATATAGCACTGTCATCCCATTGTTCATCAATTTGCTCGAGCAAGCACCAGTAATGTCTTCATTGTGAGACTTGTTGTTACTGTTTTTTGCATATCGAATACACCATAGGTAGCTTGCCTATGGTGAGATACTCTCGGTAGCTTGCAGAATGGAGGACCAGGTTGACTGCGTGCAAGGCAAAAGCCCGACCCACTGTGCTATCGCTCCAATCCAAGAGAGAACAGAGTTTTCTCCAAAGGCAGAGAGAACGTTTAGTGGCTTTAGGATGGGCTTTTATATGCATATCTTCTCAAATTGCCTTGGTCTAGAATACTCTCAAGTCTTCTTCAGGCTGAACCAGAAAGACTGATTGCATTAAGGGTGGGGGTCAAGAGTTCTCAAGGATTTACCTTCAGAATCTTTCTTTGGGGAGGGTTCCAATCTCCTCAGGAACTGCTGCTGATAGTCTTACCAGGTCTTGCTTTCTATATTCACAAGGTGGGTCAGCCTTAAAACTAGTGACTTTACTTCCCAGAAGCTTAATTGTCATGATGAGGGGGACAGGAAGTCAGGGTGGGGGGGGGTCTTCCCTAATGTACCTACCTACACCAAGTCTGTAGCTTAAGCATGTACTTGGTTCCCTGAGCACTGCCAGCTATAGTGTGAGTGTCCCTCTAGCACTGCCAGTGTGTCACTGGTAGTTCCTTGAACCCTAGTCATTCAGTGTCAGTCATGCAGCACCAGCAGAACAAGTACCATCGGAAATTGCTCCTCAGAGCCCATGAATACTAGTTGGTTATGTCCCCTAGAAAATATAGATATAACAGATCTAAATGTGCTGCCAAAGAAAAACTCAAAGGTATACAAAGTGAAAAATACAAGGCATATTAGTAAATGAATCACACCACTTTATGCAAAATAGGTAAATATTTCTTTTCAGAATTGTATATACAAATGTATGCATACACACAAATAAATAAGACTTACAAAAAGTCTATAATTTCATATCATATTATAAGTATACCCACTAACGATATGTTGTTTTCTCTCTGAGGACACATAAGGGATTCGTTTTGCTTATCAGTGAAATTTCATGAATGTTCACTATTTAATTTCTATAAATACTGTATTATGTCTGACAATAAAATTTTTTAAACAGATATAACATCTAGAAAGTTATCCTTTATCTAAGTTATTTAACTAAGGTAAGTTTAAAGTTTAACTAAGTTTAACTAAGTTAAACCCTATTTAACTTAGCCACACTGTCTAGTGAGAATTGAGAAAAAATAATCATTCTTAAATTCAAGCCTAAATGCTTCCATGATAATGTTTACTAATTTTTGACTGCAAAGACATTCTCTAGGCAGGCACATCATTTATTCTGGCAGCCCTAGAATAAATAATCTCATCATTTTCTCACTGAGTCTTTTTTTAATACCCTATTTTCCTTACTTTTAAAAATTATGTTAGTACCTATTTTCTTTCTCACTCTTAATCCAGTTTTAATTGGTCATACATCTGGATTTAAAAGAAAAAAATCAGTTTGGGGAAACAAGTTAATGGGTTTGAGTGCATGATATATATTCAGGAGTCCTGGTTTTTATTCACAGTAACACAAAATATCCTGAAAAATTCCATGAGCAAATACTAAGGTAAAAGTAATCTCTGAACACCACTGTATGTGTATGTAAATAAAATGTATTTTGTGACCCACATTAAGGTGTTTCATTTTATTCAATGTAATGTACAATATTATTAATAATAGAGTTTAACTCATCAGTGTTCCAACAGTACATCTCCTACAAGAGTGTCTATTTACTTCCATCATTGTTTCAGGGTTCTTCTCCTAAAGCAGTCACCACCACCAACCTCATATTCCAACCCCCTTTTACATATTCCTGTCATGATATGATCAGTTTTAAAGATCAGATCTCATGTTCTGTTGCCTTTGACATAAATATCTTGGAATTGAAAGGTCTGGGACAGGGTCTTGGAAGGGAATAAACAGGGCCCAAGAGGAGAATTAAGTTGAAATGAAGTTTATTGTAGAAGGAGTGCTGTCGGGTGGACCTTACAAGCCTCAGAGGGGCTAATAAAGATCTCACCCTCAAATAAAAGAGGACTAGGATGGGGGGAGGTGGGGGAGAGAGGAGGAGGAGGAGATGTGCAGCTAACTCAGAATCAGATCCTGTTTCTGCCTGGTGGGGATTGGTTAGCTGGGGCCAAGGTCAGCTAGGCAGTCTTTTGGTGTGGGCTCAAGGAATTCCCTATCCCAGGATGATGACAGAACTGCATATGCTCAAGGTGTCTTTCTCTGGACCAACCCAACAAGAATCAGTTCAACAAAGAAGAAAAGGACTTATTTAAAGAAAACTACAGTACTCACTATGGAAGCACACATACTAAAATTAGAATGATACAGAAATTAGCATTGCCCTTGTGCAAGGAAGACATGCAAATGACATGAAACATTTTATAGAAAAAAAAACCTGTAATCATTGCTAAAATAAATAAAAGAAGTTACAAGGAAGTGGAAACACATCCCCTATTCACATATTGAAAGGATTCATGTCAAAATGACATTCCGACCCAAAGCAATATACAGATTCAATACAGTTCCTATAAAAAAAAAATACCCACGCTGTATTTCAAAGAAATAGGTCAACCAATTACTGCTGAAATTTACATGGAGTCATAAAACCACTGAATTGCCAAAGCAATCTTAGGTGCGGGGCGGGGGGGAAGATGGGAAGCTTTACTTTTCCCAGCTTTAAAACATATTACATAGCTATAGTAATCAACAGTGTGGTACCAGGATAAGAACAAATTTGTAGACCGATTGAATAAAGTTGAGAAGCTAGAGGAAGAACTGTAGGTATATGGTCAGCTAGTATTTTACTGTAGCACTGTTGTCCCATCATTCATCGATCTGCTCAAGGGGGCACCAGTAAACATCTCCACTATGAGACTGCTTGTTACTGTTATTGGCATATTGAAACCGCCATGGGTAGCTTGCCAGGCTCTACCATGCAGGTGGGATACTCTCAGAAGATTGCTGGGCTCTCCAAGAGGGATAGGGGAATTGAACCTGGGTCAGTTTCATGCAAGGAAAATGCCCTATCTGCTGTGCTATTGCTCCAGCCCAGTATTTGGCTAAGAAGATAAAAGTATGAAGTGGAACAAATAAAGTCTCTTCAATAAATGATGCTGTGCAAACTGATCTGTTACATGTTTATTAAAAAAAAGCAACCAAGAGGAACTAAGGCCCATAACATACCAGGGACAAAAACTATTTCAAATAAATTAAAGAAAGATATCCAAACTGAATCCATAAATTAAATTGAGGAAAAGATCGACAGAACCATTCATGACATTGGATCTAGAGGTGTCTTCAAAGATTCCATATCAATGGCCAAGCAAATAGAAGCACACAAATAAACAAACAACAACAAAATAAATTTGCATTGAAGTTAGATGCTCCTGCACTTAAAATAAATAATTACTAGAAAAATGACCCCCTGCAGACTCATAGAATATGTTTATCCATCACCATCACTCACCTGACAAAGAGTTAGTAACCGGACAAAAGTTATTAACCTGAAAAAAGGTTAATAACCTGACAAAGGGTTTATATTAAGCTTAACAAGAAAAATAAATTCAATCCTATCAAAATACAGGGAGAAGAGATTAACAAAAATTTTCTCAAAAACATGTACAACCAACTAATTGTTATATGATAAAAAAGGTGTTCTGCATATCTTATCATCAAGGAAATGCAAAATAAAAGAACAAGGAGATATCACTTTATACCAGTGTGTCTGGCACACATCAGAAAGAACAAAAGCAATGAGTATTGGTATGTGTATGGGGAAAAGAAACCATCATCCATTATTGGTAAGAATGCCCACTAGTTTAACCTTTTTGGAAAGCAATATGGACACTTCATAAATATTTAAGAATTGAACTTCAATATGACACAAAACCTCACGGTTGAGCATCTGTTGTAAGGGCCCAGAAACCCAATTTAGAAAAGACACTTTCTCTACAGTGTTAATTGCAGTCTATTTATTCACAATAACCAAAACCTGTAAACAATCCAAGTATCCAAGAATATCTGAATGGATAAGAAACTATGGCACTTATATACAGTGGAATATGACTCAACTATAAAAAATGAAATATGCAATTTACTGCTGCATGGATGAAACTAGAAGGTATTATGCTGAGTGAAGTCAGGCAGAAGAGAGGAACAGATACAAAATTACCTCTCTCATATGTGGAATATAAAGAATCACAGCAATTGAATAACTAAACCAATTTTCATTTTCTCTAAGAAACGCTCCTTAACTCGATGGCATTATATTCTATGAAAGGCAATATGAGGTTTGTCTTCTAATAACAAATCCTTTATTTCCTTTCATTTTGTTTGGGGTTTATATTCATCAGTGTACAGAGGTTCATATGTAGGGCTGGGAATTAAACCAGGGGTGATCTCATGTAAGGGAAGAACCTGAGAGGTATAAAATTTAAAGGGAAGGTATATCCCTTAAAAGTTTCTGGTTAAAAGTTCAGCCTATGTTCATGTTCTTGTATACGCTTCTGAAAATAAGAAAAGCTAAGGGAACCTTTAAAAAAAACTTTTTCAGAGGCTGGAGTGATAGCACAGCAGGTAGGGTGTCTGCCTTGCATGCGGCCAACCCGGGTTCAAATCCCAGCATCCCATATGGTCCCCTGAGCACCGCTAGGGGTGATTCCTGAGTGCTTGAGCCAGGATTGACCCCTATGCATTGCTGGGTGTGACCCAAAAAGCAAAAAATAAAAAAATATAAAAAAAAACTTTTTCAATAACCCCAATCTTCAAAAAATCACTTGTTTTAGTATGGTTTTTTTTTTTTTTTGGGTGGTTTCAAAACCAAACTCAGAACTATTTCTGTATTTGTTGTATTTGTGTGAGTTATATGTAGAATTATATAGTAATTATATATTAGCTTTCCTCTGTGAGTTTCTTAATATTTTATAAGCACCTCTTCCTTAGCAATATCACATACAGATAATCTAAGGTTATTTTTCACATGTGCCTAGCTATGAAGACACCTTGTTTCCCCTTCACTTTTCTCACTTGCAAGGAGTTCTTTTATGGAAACAGCTCACTTAAATTACTACAGCTCTCCTACCTGACTCTGCTTATTTTCTTTTATTCATATTGCACTGTTGTTATTATTAAGGCTATAGTTTGTAAGACCTTTTTGTCTGTCTTATTTCATTCTCCTTGAATAAAATTCACATTTTCTTCTTAGGTATTTATCTGTCATTTTAGCTAAGTTCCTTGACAGTGAACTAGTCTATTTTGTGTTTATTTTATTGGATCTTTCCAGAAAATTGTAGTACTATTTATAGAAGAAAAAGAAGATACTTGCAAATGCATTCCATTTTTTCAAGGCAATATAGACTTAGTATTGCTCCTAGAGGTTACTATAAATATAACCCAGTTTTTACCTGTTTTTATTCCATCTCATATATCATAAAATAATAAACAGCTCATTAAACCTGTCTCTACTCCCAATGATGGCATTACAAAGATTCTGAAGGGAAAAAGCCGCCCACAGACTTCACATTTAGCAACAGTGATGTGGAAAACATAAAGGAAAGATTAAGTATGCACCTAAAAATGTATACCTAAGAAAGAAACTCATATATATTCTTCCATTGCAGAGTGTTCTGCCAAAAAGAGAATGTTATTTGATCATTATTCTGGGCACCTTAAAAATGAAAAGAGAGTTTTACTCATAATGATTATCATTCCATGACAATAGTAGTTTAAATTGGTGAGAAGCAATCTGACAGATTCAGACTCACAGTATGTTGCCGTTGGTGCAGCCGCGCTTAATAAGCCTGCATCAGGTCCTCAACTCTGTCAGTCTGCAATTTTAATTCCATTTGTTCATGTAGGAGTATCTTGAGACACAATGAACTAAAATCACACTAACAAAAACTCAAAAGAATTGGTTTCTTGGGTCTTTTTTCCTTCATTTCTCCATTCCTCAAGTTTTAGTCACATTAACTTTCCAATTATTTTACAAATGCATAGCAGTTGTGATTCTGTTACTGTTCTGTTACTCTTCAGAGGATGCTGTATCCTCTGCCTAATACGTCCTTCCGTATTTTGAGCCACACTCATGCTCATGGGTGACTCCTGGCTCTGCACTCAAGAATTCCTCCTGGCAGTGCTTGGGGGACCATATGAAATGCTGGGGATCAAACTTGGATTGATTGTGTCAAGGCAAGCACCCTACATACTGTGCTACAGCTCGGCCCCGCTTCCTTAATCTTTCTGCCAAAACAAACTCTTACTTATGCCTTATATCTATAATATAAACTAATATGAAACTTTTGTTCTTCAAAGATAGACTCTATTTTTAGTCTCTCTCAATTTGACACTCATTCCTTACTTACCAAGTAGGATCATAGTAGATACTTACTTCTGGCACGTGGCCTGGACAAGTTAATTTATAAAGGAGTCAAATTAAGTTTACATTATAATAATAAAAACAATTATTTTCCGATAACTTGAATTCTCTTCTATAGTACTGCTCACACTGTTCTTCCTAGTATAGGAATTCTAGGATAACTGTTTGTTACGAGACTGCCTAACTAAAATGATTTGTTAAAGCTTTCACTAGGTAAGGCCTAATCTATGATATTCTCTTTTAACCATGAAGGTCACATTTGACTTCCCCTTGAGGTCAAAACAAACTGATAGAAAGAGCTTGCTGGAAACATGCCAGTGGGTTGGAAGATAGTGAACTCCTGTCCTCAAAGCAACTACCTTGTCTGCATGGTCCCACGAAGGGGTTTGTATAGGAATCAAAATGTGGAAGCACATTTTTTAGGAATTTTTAGGAAGAATACATTATGGGTTGGTAGACATCAGGGTGGTCTGTCCTCTGTCCTTGAGGAAAACATGACTCTCTCTCTCTCTCTTTCTCTCTCTCTTTCTCTCTCACACACACACACACAAACACACATGCTCACATGAACACACACATAACAAGGATAAAATAACATGAAAATGCATTGTAAATGTCATTGATTTAAAAATTATGGCTTTTTAAAAATTCTGTCATCATTGTATCATTGTAAGAATACTTACATTGTGTGCATACATAGTTCTATTTAGGATTGCATAACTTATTACTTAAAAAAATTGTTGTTGTTTAGGAGGCCATACCAGCATTGCTCAGGACTTACTCTTGGCTCTGTTCTCAGGGATCACACTTGCTAGGGATCAAAGAAGGCATGGCCACAAGAGAAACAAGTACTCTACCTCCTGTACTACCTGTACTACCTGTACTACCTTAAAATGTTTGCTTTAAAGTGCCTAAGATTTCTCTGGATTATTGATGCAAAGATTTTGGTGACATGCAATTGTTTTTTCCAGTGACCGTAATATAGCAATCTTATTAAGATAAAATTAAGTGGACATTTCATTTGTCTTTGATTCATCTTTACTAATTGTATTTTTAATATTTTGCACCTTCAGATGGCTAAGATTATTTTTATTTTTTAATCAGTGGGGTTCCAGTTTGAGTCACCTGCCAGCACCCAGTAGCTATTCCCCACTGGGTCCTTAGTGTCATTCCTGGTGCTACTTGGACATATGTGATACAACCATTATACATGGTGCTAAGGATCTATTCTGGGCCTCCTGCGTGCAAAGCATATACTATAACCTATTGCACTATCTCTCATTCCAGACACTTATTTTATTCACTTGCTGTTAAATCATGGCTTCATATTTAGAGTTATACTTCTTAATTTAATTATATTTTTCTTAGCTACTGGATATGCTCAGGACTTACTCCTGCTTTTATAATCAAAGATCACTTCTTGAATGGCTTAGGGGTCCATATAATGTGCCAGGGAGTGAATCTGGGTTGGTTGCCTTCAATGGAAGCACCCTACATGTTGTATTATCTCTGCAGCCCCTACTTCTAATACTTTACTAACTTTGGAAAATTTTCAAAATTAAACTTCTACACAGAGTACTTAAGTGATTGTCAACTTGAGGAAACCTTTACACAAATTAAAAATGATTGATCCTTTTTTTTTGTTAACATTTTCACAAAGAAGGCTCAAGAATTTTCAAGTTAAAATTGCCAAAAGGAAAGGACTTTTGAGAATGTGTGATCAATTCCTAATTATCTTACTGAACCTTGACCACTTCATCAGTTTATCCTCTAGATTACCAAAGACAATTGTCTTTTTAGATGCATCCTCATGATCTTAACAGACATTGTATGCACACATTTTGTTTTTGGACCACCCTCAATAATGAAGAATGATGTCCCCTTAAATTTACACCTTAAGATAAATTAGAGGCAGTCATCTTTTCTCTTGAACCTGCCCAGACCTGTATGTGAGCTATGATAAATGTCTGTCTTTTTTTTAATGTTGTAAATTCCATTTCCAACACGAATATGGCATCACTGAAATTTTTTGCATTACAAAGGCAGTTAATTTTCTATTAGCCTAAAAGTCCCCAATATGTAGTATAAATTTTAGTTTTCTTCAATAGAGCTACTTATTCATTATTGTAGGAGTCACATCTGGTTACTATTATCACATATACTACCAAATATACTAACACATATGATACCACACACACTACCAAATATACTGTCATGTGTACTACATGCACTAACTGCATGCATACTTGATATGGTTAGTGCAACTAGACTCAGTTTAAAATTTAAGCAGTTCAATAATTTTAAATTAAACTTAAAATATTTATATGACAAGTAGCTGCTAAAGTAAACATCAGATATCTACAGATTTTGCCAAACTCAGTTATGATGATTTAATTTCTTTGATCATATTCTCAAAAATTATTCATTCTAAAAATTATTTTAAAAACTTATAAAACAAACACCCATATGAAATGAAAGATTCAAATGAAACATGTAAGCTGTGATATTTAGAAAAGAGTTTAGAATACAAATCCTCTAGCAGCTATTATTATTATAGCACTATAGCACTGTTGTCCCATTGTTCATCGATTTGCTCAAGCGGGCACAAGTAATGGCTCCATTGTGAGACTTGTTGTTGCTGTTTTGGGCATATAAAACACCCCTCGGGTAGATTGCCAAGCTCTGCCTTGGAGGCAGGATACTCTCAGTAGCTTGCCACGCTCTCTGAGAGGGATAAAGGAATCGAATCTGGGTCGGCCACATGCAAGGCAAACGCCATACCTGCTATGCTATCGCTCCAGTCCATTATTATAATATTTTACTGTTATAATATTGTACATTATATACCATGCTGGATAAAATGTATTAAATATAAGGTTGAAATAGACATACAACACAAGTCTTTTAACTTGTGACACTCACATTCTAAAAAGGGGTATACATTACAAAAATATTAAATATGTACTATCCCCATTTTAAACTCAAGTCTCTTTACTAATTTTTGTACTAAAATTTTCCATAAGTAGATTCTATTTATTTTATTGTCAGGTAAAATTATTTGAGAAATAAAGCTGTTGCTAATCGAATAAAAATAATAAATGTTCTTTTCATTTTAGCACTGTAGCACTGTTGTTGTCCCGTTGCTCATTGATTTGCTCGAGTGGGCATCAGTAATGTCTGCATTGTGAGACTTGTTACTGTTTTTGGCATATTGAATACTCCATGGGTAGCTTAGAAGTTCTAAATTGTATCATCAATATAAACAGAGGGAGGGAAAAAAGTGATGGTTTTCTTACTAGTTTTAGTTAATCTGAACTATTTAGATCAATGTTTTCCAAACATTTTAGACCTACAGATGAATATTAGTTAATACTCTGGTGATAAAATCCAGAGTATTATCTGTTTTAAGATGTCAGTGATGATATAGAATAATTTAATGATTAGTTTTCTCATACTTTTTTTCATATTTAAATATTTTTAATTTCTTGGATATAGTCATTCAAATTATTTTGTAGTTGGGTTTGTTTAAGAGTATGCAATTATAGTTTAAACAATAAAAGTATCCATTAATACTCTGATTTATGCATGATGCAATCATGCATAATATTTTCAATAAACAGTGCTTTTTAAAGTTAAAAAGTCTCAAGTATATTCATTTATATGTAATTATACATGCAAAAAACCTCCTTTGATGAAAGTACATTCATTTGATATTTGGATTTTTTTTCTAATTCTATTTTATAGTCTAGTAGATAAATCCTCTTAGCCATTTGTTTCAATGGAGCTTGAATAAAGGTCACTTAAAATGACTCACCTTTATTATCTCCCTGGTGCTTTCCATTCTATAATCCCTATTTTCATTGCAAAAATAGCATGACTCCCTTCTCAATATATCTTTTCACTGTAAGAAATGTTATTAACATTTCATTAAATAAACCTGGGTCTTTTGGACTTAATTCCAAATCTTTCTATTATTTCTCTGTGTATTTTATTTTTCATAAAAGCATTGAGTTTGTTTTTATAAGCTCTAAGGGATATTACTAAACTTGATGACCAATTATTTTGCAGTAATTTTAGCATATAACTACTACAGTTAAAGTCTAATATGATGGAACATTTTTTCAAAGGCAATATTTTCAATTTCATATACGAGATCTTCAAGTCAAGTTTCATTCCTTGCTGAGTTATCTGACTTTTCTTAAAGGGTAACTCTTGATCAAATTTCTTGCCCCAAAATAAGCAAGTTGAGCTGTAAACTATGAAATTAAGCTTTTGTTAGACATAGTAAATAAGCCCATTTTCTCACTTCCATACAAGAAAAAAATGCAATGTATACTTTTTTGTGATTCTTCTAATGAAATTATTATTTATTATTGTTATGAAAAACAATGTATGTGCAATTCAGAACAGAAAATTTATTTATACTCTGTAACTTATACAATAGTATAATGAATATTAATGAGATATTTAAGGAAGGATAAATAAGGTATTACATTACTTACTTTCAATTTCTAAATCTGGACTACAAATTCTAGGTTTTTTCTCAACATTATAAAAATTTACCTTTCTAACTGACCTGGATAAGTACTATGGAGTATGAACACTACATGCATCAAAATTATTAGTATCTGCTTACTCTCCCCTTATCTCTTAGGGCCTCAGTACTACCTTATTCGAGTATTTCTGACCACAAAATCTTGTCCATGTTTTGGTACTTAGCTATGTTGCTGATTGTCATCAGAGAAACTACTTTCATCTACTCAATAATAACTCATTCTTTGCTAGCAATACACTAGGTTTTTACTCTCTGCTTAGTCATGTTCCTTACAAATAAATAATATGCCTATAGAATGAGATGCAAATGGTTTAAAAGAAACAATATCAAATTAATATAGTTTAATAATTCTTATTAAATCTGGCCATATGAGGTAGTACTACTGAATGATGACTGTCACTGTCACTGTCATCCTGTTGCTCATTGATTTGCTCTAGTGGGCACCAGTAACATCTCCATTGTGAGACTTGTTACTGTTTTTGGCATATCGAATACGCCACCGATTGCTTGCCAGGCTCTGCCCTGCAGGTGAGATACTCTCGGTGGTAGCTTGTGGGGCTTTCCGAGAGGGGCGGAGGAACTGAACCCGGGTCGGCCGTGTGTAAGGCAAGTGCCCTACCTGCTGTGTTATGGCTCCAGTAATGATTCATTACTGAATGATACTATCACAAAAGACTTTCAAAATGCTTTCTTTGACTTTCCTTTGCTACTATAAGTGTGTGATTCTCAGTGCTTCTAGAGGCATCTTTTAATTCTGAGTAACCAAAAGTAGTAAGCCTCGAACATTGAAGAGTAGAAATGAATAAGGAATTGTTGCTTGGAGCTGGAGTCATAGCACAGCAAGTAGGGTGTTTGCTTTGCATGCGGCCAACCCGGGTTCGATTCACAGCATCCCATATATGGTCCCCCAACCACTGACAGGAGTGACTCCTGAGTGCATGAGACAGGAGTAACCTCTATATGTGACCAAAAAACAAAAACAAAAAACAAGAAATTGTTGCTTTTCTTAAGCTTGTGATTATGTAAAATAGTATGTTCCCCACGTTTTTCCATTATTCTTGTATTTCCAAAGATATTCTGATCTATACAAGATCCTATTGTACATTTGCTCTGATTTTCATGGGATATGCATCCAAAATACATTGTTTGGTAGCTCAGTGTTTAAATTAAGATACAAAATTTTGTAACAGATACCTCTGAAAATATGGGGCCAGAGAGATGTATAGTGGGTAGGGTGCTTTCTGGTTCTCAGCCCACCTGAATTCCATTCTGGCATTACATGTGGTCCCAGGGATGTTCCCTGAGTAAAGAACCAGGAGTAAGCCCTCAGCACTGTCGAGTGTGCTTCCCTCCCTCACTCACCAAAAAGGAAAAAAAAATAATATATACGTTGATATGACCTTTGAGGGTAATATTATAATCCAGTACTACTGAGTATAAAAATATTAACAGTATATAAAAAGAACAAAGATTATATTCTCCAAAAGGGTCCCTGAAATTAAATTATGGGTTTCAGCCATGTGTTGTTTACTTGGGGTGTGTGTATCTGTGTGTGTATATGTGTGTGTGTTGTGTATGTGTTTAATTGTCTGAAATATTGCTCCAGCCCTCAGCTCTGAATTTTAAAAGAGGAAACAGTATGTCAAATATAGACTTCAGGAAAGGTTCTGAGAATCTTACACTAAGCTTGTGAGTGGGAGAAAAAAAAAAACCCACACACACTATTTCCAGGTTGCTGAGAATTATCACCAGAAGAAGACAATTTCTCAGTTGTTGGTTTCAGTCATACGAGCATTTTTATTAACCACTCAGTGTTGATCCACCTATATGCAAATTTCATCTTATCTAACAACTGCATAGTATTCCATTGTGTAGATTTACCAAAGTTTCTTTAGTCAGTCACCTGGGCACTTGGGTTTTTTCCAGATTCTGGCTATTGTAAACGGTGCTGCAATGCATATATGTGCAGATGTATTTTCGACTACACTTTTTTGCATCTCCGAGATATATTCCAAGAAGTGGTATTGCTGGGTCAAACATGAGCTCAATTTCTAAGTTTCTGAGAAGGGTCCATACTGTTTTCCAAAAGGGCTGAACCATTCGGCACTCCCACCAGCAGTGAAGGAGAGTCCCTTTCTCCCCACATCTACACCAACACCTGTTGCTTTTGTTCTTTTGGATGTGGGCCAGTCTCTGTGGTGTGAGATGATATCTCATTGTTGTTTTGATTTGCATCTCCCTGATGATTAGTGATAAAGAGCATTTTATATGTGCCTTTTGGCCATTTGGATTTCTTCTTTCAGAAAGTTTCTGTTCATTTCTTCATCCAATTTTCTGATGGGGTTGGATGTTTTCTTTTTGTAGAGTTCAACCAGTGCCTTGTAAATTTTTGATATCAACCCCTTATCAGATAAATATTGAGTGAATATGCTTTGACATTCTGTAGATTGTCTTTGTATTCTGGTCACTGCATCTTTTGAGGTGCAGAAGCTTCTCAGTTTAAGGTAGTCCCATTTATTTATCTCTGTTTCCACTTGCTTGGCCAGTGGAGTGTCACCTTTAAAGATAACTTTAGCTTCAATGTCTTGGAGGGTTTTGCCGACCTTGTCTTCAATGTACCTGATGGATTCTGGTCTGATGTTGAGGGAAAATCTTTTTTAATCATTCAGTTTTAAGTCACTCTGAAACATCCAAGTAGAAATATTAGGCCAACTTTGAAATATGTTTATTTTGATTTTAGGGAACAAAAAGATCCAGCTAGAACAGATACCTCATGTGTCAACTGAGAAGAAATAAAAATACAACATGAAAATGGCATGAGTAGGATTTTTAATGACATGAATAGAGTATCAGAGGAGGTTAAGTGTCAAGGCTTGATAGAAAATTTAAAGTTCAGAAATAAGTTTAGATAAGCAAATAAATTATTTATGGAGACTCAAATATTTTGAATTCAGACATGCTGAATTACAAAAACAATAACTACATGATTAGTCTATCAAAATACGAACAGATTGCTAAAGTATTTATTCAGAAATAAAAGATTGGTGTGGTATTTAATCATAACATTTCATTACTGCATATTGATAAATATGAGTGAGGAATAGACTGAATAATATTCTTTGTTCATGTCAAATCCACAATAATTTTCCCATTTTAATAGATCTTTGCCTCATTTATTTATGTCTATATGAGTACTATACTATTGGGAATTTTCCTTTGCTGGAAATGGTATACAGTTTTCAGTTATTGAAGTGTTATGAATTATGGTAATATTCATATAATTGTTTCATATCATGGAACTAGGTAGCACGCTGGTCAACAAGAGTATCACTAACTCTCCATGGAGCTGATATATTGATAGAATAAAAATATTATATATATATATAGTCAAATGCTCTAAAGGCAATCTTCAAAATAGTATTATCCCTTTTACAAATAAACACTTCAAATGATTCTTTTACTGCTTTAACTATTACTATGCCAACATTTAAATTTACAAATTTATGAAATAATATGATTTTTGGAGATATGATTCTCTATTTTTATATCTCCTACTTTAAAATGAGTATGACTATGGGTCTAAAATATCAAATCATGTGTTGGCTCCATCAATATTAGTTTTGTACAAATTTATTGTGACAAATAATGTTTATTGAATGAAAGTTTCTCGTTACTCAGAACCTCTCCTCTCTTACTGCTTCTTTTCTATTATTAGAAAATGACCCTCAAGTTCAAGAACTAATACTTTTCCTCCTATCTGTTATTTTACAGACTATGAGATGTCTTACTATGAGTAAAATAATATGTTGCATAGAATAAGTTCTGTAAAACATTTTGAGAAATATACAGACTTCTTTCCTAAGACATTTTAGAAATAACAACTGTACAGTAATCGACTGTTAGTTTGGGGTTAATTACAGTATCTCATTGTACCTAGAGAACAAGCTATTTTCTACATATGTATCTATTAGTGCAAATATTCTTTAGACAATACCGATTCTGAAGATTGTGCACATTGAAATGGCATAGCTAGATAAATTTGATTTGGGCTATTATTTGTCATAGTAAGTACCAATAAGGATTTTATTTTATAAAGCAAAAATATTCCTGGGTCAGAGAGATAGTACAGCTAGTAGACCACTTGCCTTGCACAGGGCAGTCTGGGTTCTATCCTTGGAACCATCATATGATCCCTCTTTCCCACCAGGACTGATTCCTGAGCAGAGTCAGGTATAAGTCATGAATACAGCTGGATGTGACCCTCACCCTTCCCCATATCCACGCCCCAAAAAAGAGAAAAAATCTATTCCTACCACTGTCTCTTCACAAATGCACAATCATCAATTATACTCAATAGCTTACATGTCGAACTTTCTTTTCATGCTAGTATATTTTGTTTTCATTATCCAACATAATTATGTTTTAACAACGTGTCAAGTATTTTAACACTAAGTCACTTGATCCTAGAAGAAACATGGGGTTGGATTTGGTAAGTCTTTGATCACAATGTTTTTATTGACCAATGTATACATAACCTTGCTTTTTGTGTATGTCTTTTAAAAGATACCTCATGTTATATATATATATATATATATATATATATGTTATTTATTGATGTTGAACTTTGCCAAGAGCAATATAAAAACATTTCTGAAGGAAGCTTAGGTAAAATTTGAATTCCTTTGTAGGAACTTCACAGAACCTTTTGACTTAAGAATACAGGTCATAGTTTATCACCCCACTGAGCCACTGTGGGGCAAAGGGAAGGCATGGGAAGTATTTTAAACAGAAAACCATGAAGCAAAGTATAACATTTTTAAGAGCCTCAATAAAAAATTAATACAAAGGATATGTGTAACATGAGAGCTGAAACAAGAAATCATTATTATATTGTTTTTTGATCTAAGAACAGAAATCAGGAAACTCAACTTCTGTTGCTCGCTCAGGTTTGCACATGCTCTTAAAAGTGTCATGAATATTGATTGGGCAGTTACAAATTTGAACAATCAGGCCAATTTGCAAATACAGAATCTGTAAATAATAGGATCCACTATCTTTAAGTAGACAATAACAGATGTGCCTCTTTAAAAATATTTATTGTCAGTCATATTATTCAAAGACAGAAAACTGATAAATGGTTCATTTCTCGTGTAGCAATGAAAAGAAAATATGTATTAAAAAGGGCAGAGTAAATCCCCAAGTAGAACTAATTTGTATGTTGATTTTCAGTAGCTTTACATCAAATTGAGTAAAAATCAATTACAACTTTAAGGTTTTCCTGAAATAAGCAAACATAAGGCAAAGAAAATTGCTTATTCTCTCCCTATGGTCTTTTACAAGCTAAATAACTTCAGATTTCTGCCTTTGTACCTGTTCTTATTTTATGTTGTTAATATTAAATCACATCATTCCTAAATTCGTTTGGAAATATGTATTTGTCTGTCTGATGTTACCATAAAATAGGGATTATTATTCATATTGTATGTGTTTAAATATAAAAAAAATATTAAATAGAAATTGTTGGCAGAGCAGCTAATTCTATTCTATATATTACACATAAGGAAACCAAGGTCAGGTAAAGTATAGTGATAAACAGTACTGCATAGAACCTTTATAATTAAATATGTGGTTATCTTGAAAATGAAACATCTTATCATACAATAAATTAAAAACAATTATTTATACAGAATACCCTAAATTACTTTTGGTTTAGAAGCAGTGCCCAAAACTTTAGGAGCCCAAAATAATGCTGAAGCTGTCATTCATCTTTTGAAACTGCACTAAGATTCAAATGAATTCCATGCCATTCTTTCTTATTTCCAGGTTCTCTACCTGACATATCTGCTTTTTTCCTTGTCAATGCACATTTCTCTCAGCCGTGTATTTTTAATGCAGAGCTATTGCTTTGAAAAAGCACAAACTGGAACAAAGCAAGTTGATACTCCCTAAAAGATTGGATGTGAAAAATAATCATGGGTGACTGCTTGGCTTACCTTGAAAATAAACTGAGAATACACTTCTACTTTCTGTTCATTATTACTTGCAAGGTGACTCTGAAATAAATACAGGTCTGTTACTTTCTCATATGCTCTGATGGTGTACAAGGAAGTTTTTTGACCTTCTGATGAATAATAGTAAATTACAGACACATCGAAGTTATAGAAAATATTTGTTAAATAATTGTTCAATGACTGAATGTTGACACTGATTTAAATAAGACCTTGAAGTATTTTTACAGGCACATCTGGCTTTTCTTTCCTCATCAAGTTTATAATTCAAATTAATCACTTGAGTCACAACTTGTCCAAATTATCAGAACATCCAGTTTCTCATTTTGGAGACTGAACTGAACAAATAATGCTAGAATTTTTATCATCCCAATGCCAAGTCTATTTCCAAACATGAAAAAATCAAAATTTTCTTCAAGAATTTTAATAATACAAATGCAGATATCACTTTGTACCTGTCCTTGCTCTTTTCCATGCTACTGAGGTCATATTTTAGCATAATGTTTGTTGATGTGTTTGTTCTTCAGTAAAACCGTATCCTCTTAAAGATTCATATCCCCAAACTAGACTATATGCTATAAAAGAGCACAGAGGTTAGTAAGAAATGTGATCCCCATCTGTTTTTAGGGAGTCTTATTTAATCTGAAATAGGAGCACCCCAGTTTATATTTTCATGCCCAGACTTTGCTCCCAAGTATGTTTTACCTACTGAGATGCCTGGCCAAGCAAAGAGGAAGATTTGGGTGTCAGTTTTAGAGTGATAGATAAATCAGAGTCCAATGCTGCCATTCATATTTAAATATTAAGAATATTGTAGTGCTCACCAAACAGCCCATTTCTACATAATAAGTTCCTTATGGAAACCTGGGCATATTGATGGTCAACCAACTTAAATTAGGATAGCTTCTGTTCATTAGAGATAATACCAAACCCCAAAAGATTTTAGTTAGGTTCTATCTCTTTCCTATTAAGGAAGTTACTTTGCATCCAGACAAAAACCATCCCAAATCATGAAAGGTCTATTACAAATGCAATTTATGTAGGGCACAGTGATTTATCAATCTCATTATGCACATAAGATGTGACTATTCAAAATTGCTCTGAGGTCAGAGAGACAACTCAATAGATTGAGTGCATGCTTTGCAAATAGGCCTGGGTTTTTTTTGGTTGTTGTTCTTTCTGAGCTGTACTCAAGGTGCTGAGAGTTTATGCTGAGTCTGTGCTCACATATCACTGCTGGTGGGCTCGGAGGCCACATAGGATGCTGGGAATCTAAACCTAATCAACTGGATGAAAGGGGAACACCCTCATTGCTCTACTTTTACTTCTGTCCCCAAGACCTAGGTTTAATAGTTTATAGTTGCCAGAGCAATGTTAGGAGCAGCTCCCAAGTACAGAGCTCAGAGTATTACAAAGCACATCTTGGTGTGGCCCTAAACCCAAACCAAACAAAACCACTCTGCACTAAACAAAAGAGATCTGGACTGCTAATTTGCTCTGTATAACTGAGTGAAAATAGGCAGAGAACTTTAGAGTGGCAATTTTCAAAGTCTTGACTATTTTCAATGTAATATCTCATAAATGCCACTAAACACTAAAGTATTACACAAGTTTTTGAGTAGGATTGTTACAACCAAATCTAATAGTCTTCAGAATATTCTCTGCTGTTCTCTACTATATCTCAGAATTGTGGCCTACTAAGCAACGCAACGGTCCTGGAGTCTGAGGCTCACTTCTGGGAATCCCAACTTCTGTAGTTGAAATGAATCTTCAAGTACACTTGAAGGCTCAGTGATAAGATCTGAGAATACAGTGCTACTCAGTCCCTGCAGTTCCCAGAATCACCAGGTTTAAGCAGTGGTATTCAGGAACCTTTGGGGCCACCTAAAGCTATACTCAAGCAACCATGTGGTACCAGGGATTGAATTTTAATCAGTTTTGTATTTTGTTGTCAGTCTAATTCATCTTTTTTATGTTTCCCTAGATTGAATCCTCAGCACCTTTGATCAAGATTCGTTGCTAATATCTGCATTGTTTCAATTAAAATATTGTCTACAAACTGACAAGTTTATACAAATTTATATTAACTATAATATAGAATGGAAGTAGATATTGACTGATGATGAAGGAGAAAGCATGATTTTAATTTAATTTAAATTAATTAATTTAATTTAATTTAAATTACTAACATTTTGAGTATGTATGTATTCATATATGGAAGAGTCGAGCAAGCTCCCAATGGTGCATTTGATATGAGAAATACAGTAACAATAACAGTCTCATTCCTCTAACCCTAAAAAGAGCCTCCAATCATTGGGAAAGACGAGTAAGGAGAGGCTGCTAAAATCTCAGGTCTGGGACGAACGGAGATGTTACTAGCGCCCGCTCGAGTAAATCAATGACAGTGATACAGTGATGTGTTCATATGTTACAAATCACTGGTATCTGTAATACAAGAAATCTAAGGGTTTTTTAAAAATTATTTCTCTATAAAGATCAGAATAAAACAGATTGAAGAGTCCAATTTCAAGAAGGTATCTCTGACATTGGAAAGGGTCCTTGCCAGCCTTAAACAAGCAAGTGCTAATGAGTTTTACAGCAGAAGTGTATTTTGTCAAATACTATTTAAACACAGAATTATCTGAGCCTAGAATAAACCTTTATTTATTCTAGGAAAAGAAAACTTCTGAGGAAAAAAAAAAGTGGGAGGTATTGCAATTCCAGTATTTAAATCATACTGCAGTGTTACATAATCTAAACTGTGTGGTACTAAAATAAAGAAACGTTCTGAGACAAAAAGAGTGAATTGAAAAGGTTTATCACTGATTTAGGGCCTAATCTCTGACAAAGGAACTGGTTCATGAAGGGGAATAAGGAAAGCTTTTTCAACTGGTTAAAAAATTGGGTAACCAAAATAAAAAAAAAAAAAGAACAAAAAAAATGGGTTAACAAAAAAAAATAAATGGGTTAACAAAAAAATAATAAATGGATTCCATATCTCATTTCATACACTAAAATTAACTCAAGTGAATAAAAGACTGTTAAATGAGACCACACTAAAATATATTGAGGATGTTCTAGGAAGAATTCTACAGGGTATAAACCTCAGAGAAATCTCCAATGCGTTCAAGCTATTGGCAAAGATAACAAAAACGAAAATAAATAAATTAGACTACACCAAAATAAAAAGATTTTTCTGTCTTTTCCAGTACGAAAAAGCCTGTATTCTCTTTTAAATAAACAAACACACACACACACACATATACAAACACACACACATCTTTTTCTATTTTATCTATATTATAAAATTATATATACATATATAAAGTACTCACAAAACGTAATAAAACAAAAACCAATAAAACCCATCAAAAATGGAGAAGTAATAGTTCTCTGAAGAAGACATGTATGACTAATAGGCATTTGAAAATGAATTAGCCTTCTAATGAATAATTTCCATCATTTATATGCTAGCAGGATAAAAGCAAGACAGAAAAATATATTTACATATAAATAGATAATAAATAAGATAAATTTGATAGATATTCAGAGTCATTTTAATAAACTCATGTACATAAATATTTCAAAATTATTAGTATAAAAATATTGCAATTATTAAAGGCACATGTATAAAGGACACAAAAGTACATTAACCATCACTTGTATCATTTGTCATCTCCTTGCTCACCTATTTGCTCGAGCGGGCACCAGTAGCAACTCCATTCGTCCCTGTCGCATAGTAGTGTAGCCCAAAAGTGTCTGCTCTCTCCAGGAAAATGAAGAGCCTCAAACCATTCATTCAGGATCTTGACGAAGTCTGACTATCATGTAGGTGGTTGGCCAGGTGTTCTTTTGACGTCCCATAGAATTCAACTGGTAACAGCGTTAGTCCTGCAGTCATCTCCAAATTGTATTAACATGTCTGGCCCATCTGATTTTCGACGCCTTGGCAAACGAGACAGCATCCCTGATTGTTAACGGAGGTCAGAACTCCAGATTCCTTCTCTTACTTGAATGAAATGTGATACTTGAAGCAGAGCTCTTTCCATTCCTCTTTGGGATACCTGAATAGCATTCTCATCCTGTTTTTGTAAGGCCCAGATCTCTGAGGCATATGTTAGTGCAGGAAGAACGGTGGAGTCGAAAAGATGTGCCCAGAGCCAGAGGTTCTTCACCCTCTTAACTTCTTTGACGCTCTTGAATGCGTTTCATTCTGCTCTCTTCCTCCTGCACAGTTCTGCTGCCAAGTCGTTAGTCATGTTGAGTTTTCGACCTAGGTACACATACATAACTGCTGCATTCAGAGATATTTTCGACAGTCTTTTCAACACTGGTGAAGAACATTAACCATAAACATAATTTTTTTAAGTATATACCAAATTCAAATACAAATATATATATATATATATATATGAGAATTCAAAATTACAAGTAGTTCGATCAATTTATTTTCTTCCCCTCCAGTTCCAACCATGGTAAAAAGGCAAGATTTCATCTTTTCTTATAGCAGGAGTATTGCATTCTGTAGAGTAGCACTGTAGCACTGTTGTTATGCTGTTCATCGATTTGCTTTAGCGGGCACCAATAAAGTTTCTATTGTGAGACTTGCTACTGTTTTTGGCATATTGAATATGGGTAGCTTGCCAGGCTCTTCTGTGCGGTGGGATACTCTCGGGAGCTTGCTGGGCTCTCCGAGAGGGATGGAGGAATTGAACCCAGGTCAGCCACATGCAAGGCAAACGCCCTACCTGCTGTGCTATTGCTTGAGTCCATTCTATAGAGTAAAGAAAATAAATCAAGGAAGGATGCAAAATCAAGGAAACAATACCCATGGACTCTGACTACAAAAGTGGACTTCACTTTTAGTAACTATTAAAAAAAGGAGGAGGAGGAAAGATAGAAGTGGGAAAGTTTAGTGGATTATGCTGGAAAGAGATTAGTATCTAGTGGGTATCTTGCGGCTACTTATATTTTGATCAGTTGTGAAATATATACAGATATATGAAACAATGTTACCACAATAAAAATATTTAAAATTTTAAAAAATTTAGATGTAGTTTATGTTTATGAGAGTATAATGTAATAACAAAAATAAAGAAGGTAGTAAGTCCTTTGATTTCACATTAATAAAATAATTCATTCATCTCTCTAGCTATTTTTTCTTTAAGCAAACACTAACTTGAGATTTTAATTTTGTGCGGTGTTAGTTATTCTAAGCAGCTCTAATATATTTATTTGTTTTCCTCACTTCTTCCATATGCCAAGAAATTTTATCCTTGATTTATATTCCTATTACAGTATTGACTGAATCTGATCTTTGAATTTGCAATTAAGCAACACAGGTTCAAATATCAATGCCAAATATATAAACTTATATCAACTTTTAACTCACTTATTTTTCCTTTTTGAAAACTGATATCAAAAAGTTTCCTCTTAGAAATCTTATGCTGTAATTACAGCAATTATTATAATTATCAAATATCTGATACTGATACTGTCATCTCGTTGCTCATCAATTTGTTTGAGCGGGCACCAGTAACGTCTCTCATTGAGTAACTTATTGTTACTGCTTTTGGCATATCCAATATGCACGGGGAGCTTGCCAGGCTCTGCCATGTGCGCTCCATACTCTCGGTAGCTTACCGGGCTCTCCGAGAGGGGCAGAGGAATCAAACACGGATCTAATGTTTTAAAATCATTCCATATATATCTATGACATCAAATCCTCACAATAAGTTCCCTTTGAGTATTTTCTCAATACTAAGTGCTTGATGACCATATATAAATATGGAGAAGAATTAACATGTAAATAAAGCTTTTTTAAAATCCTATATAAATTTCAAGATTAGAAATCATTAGAACTTTTTAGAAAAGAAGTACTTCTTTAAATATGTTGAGCAGATTTATCTTTAACAAACATCTGTGTACTAGGAACCATAGTAGAGACATACATATCTCATGAGACAATGCTCTGTAATATGCACTTGTACTTCATTTTATACATGAGGAAAACCTATAGATGAAGAATACTCAAATATTGAGGACAACTAAAATCAGAGAATTAGTTCTTTTTCTTCTCCTTTTCTGTTGTTTACAAACAGTGAACAGCAAGCCCTTAAATAAAATTAAATTTCTTTGTTCCTGTCATTCCCAAAGCAGTGCTTCTCTAACTGGCGAAGCACTTGAAGCTATTTTAAGGGTGCTGTGAAAAAACCAAGTTGGATCACTTCTCTGCTGGCAATGCTGAGCGGCTCTACTCAGCATTCAGCTCAGACAGAGGGAACAGAGCTTATTCATTCAATCAGGGCGAGATTCCCAGAAGGAAGCTAATCTACAAGAGAGAGTCATTAAATATTTTGCTCTTAAATATTATTCACAGGCACAGATAAACACACAAGTTTACTTTTCATTGAGTAGTTAAAGTGGCTTGAATTTTGAAGAAATTGAGGATTTCTTCAGCTAATGAAACCCAAGCCTTGGCTTTGTAAAATTCATTATTTTCAGTCACAACTATAACTCACTTTTAAATACATGTACTATCTATCATACTATTTTGTGGAGCTTTCCCAGTGGTTATCTTAGAAAAATATGTCATTTTAACATCCTTTTGGTGGGTATTGGGGCTACAGCTAGCATTACACACGAGAGACTGCCAGCTTTGTACTTGGGATCTCTCCTGAAGGCTCTCAAAGAAATATATATGCAGGCTGAGGATCAAACCAAGCTGTTCACATGCAAGGCAAAGGCTCTCACCTCTGTACTGTTCACATGCAAGGCAAAGGCTCTCAGCTCTGCTCCCCACGCTTAATTTTTAGTAGTAGCATTCAATAGATTATATTTACCACATCCTAAAATTGTCATCTTAAAAATATATTAAAGTCTTAAATTTCACCAGCTATTATACGTACTCCTATTGACATTTTCTGAAAATAAGTACATTTTCAATCGTTGGTTTTACAAGTTTTACAAAATTGAGGAGTGCTTAGAGACATTAAACAGAATGAATACATATTGTCTCAGTGTAAAGCAAATAAAGAAGAAACCTGAAAATAACAACAAAACCTGTTAGCGTGAAAAGCCGATTAGATATGCAGGCTTAATGATAGCAAAAATGTAATGATTTTCCCTGATTAAAAATTAAGTAAACTCTGGGGTCTTGAAAGAATTTCATGACTATTTATTAGTTTTCTATAAAACACCATGTTGATTTACTAATAATGAATTGTTTATCTTTAGAAAATATTGAAACAAATTTAAAATAATGTACTTATATTTGAAAAACAATTTAACTATCATAAATAATTATCAATAAAAGAAAAATATGTCAAAAATTGTACTCTTTGGGTTTTTTGAGTACAAACAGTGTACTCACAAAGTTTAAGGTTTATTTATTTTTTTTTGGTTAGCGCATATTCACTAATGAAATAGAACATTTTAAATCCAGTTGTAATGAACATTATCATATTCTGTATAACAAGGGAATACATCTGAGATTGCCAGCATACCATTCTTGGAAGCTCTATCAATTCAAAATTAGTTTTATCCCCTGAGTACTATATTTAAGAGGTTTAAGCATTCTTCAGAGAATTACTGTAAGTTGCTTTGTATAATAAGCGGTCAATTGTGAGTTTGATTGCATTACACTGTTCGTTCCCCATGTGAAAATTTTTTCTGCTCCTGTGACTGTCATTCTGCTTGGCCATTCAGTTTTGTAGAGGAACTATTTTGTGACCATCTGCCACTTATCTCTTTGGTCCCAATCTCCTCTTCTTTGATAACTATTTAGATTTTTCAGAGATGCACTGTAAGCTAAATGTAGCTATTATTTTATTTACATTAGAAAGAACTTTTGCTACTATAAATTGTATCTGAATTACTAAGGAATCAGTCAAGAACAACCAGCAAATGAAAACATGTCTTGTAACCTTGATATTTTTAATTGCTACAATTAAATTTGTCTCTTTTATAGCATCACTAGTCTATATTTTCTATTTAAAAAATAAATTAGTGGAACAAATTCCCATATTTAACTCCTAAGTAAATACTTTACACTGCTGGTCTTTACAAATGCATCAGTTATCTGATTTTTAAACTTTGTGCCATTTCTATTTAAAATTGAAATCTCCTTCAGGAAAAAAATGTTCAACAATTTTTGTTAAATGTTGTTAAATTAAAAAATATTCAAGTTAAAACTATGTTATCTTTCTCAAGTAAAAACTATTAGGACAAAAAGGAAAATTGGTGGTTTTAGTTGGTTAAGGACAGAAAAAAAAAATGGGTAAAGAGAATAGGAAATTTTTATTTAGTTAGGTGAAATTATTCTGCATGATATCATAAAAGTAGATATATGTCAATATACATTTGATAAAGATGTAATATTTGTAAAAATAGATGTAAACCTAATGCAAATAAAATATTTCAGTTACTAATTACATTTCAATCTTTTTTTCCAGGTTTCCTCAAAATGACTTATTTTATTTTATTTTTAACTTTTATTAGAGAATCACTGTGATGTACAGTTACAAATTTATGGACTTTTGTGTTTGCATTTCACTCATACAGTGATCGTTTATCCATCCCTCCACCAGTACCCATTCACCTCCACCAATGATCCCAGTATCCCTCTCACCACCCCCATCCCACCCCCCACCACCCCACCCTGCCTCTGTGGCAGGGCATTCCCTTTTGTTCTCTCTCCTTTTGGGTGTTACAGTTTGCAGTAGAGGTATTGAGTGGCCTTCATGCTCAATGGTGCATCAGTTGTAGTAAATACAGCACAACAATGAAAATAGTTACTAATAGAACAAATGGAGTAGTAGTGGGCCATGAGATAAAAAGTTAGAGGCTTTGCATTTTCTTGTCAGTTTTTTGCTAAATCTAACAGTAATATAATAAAAAAAATATTAAAAGTATTCACCCTGACATTTACCTCCATATGAGTCACAGTGAGTTATATTTATCCCCCAAATATTAAGATATATCATAGGTAGGGACTGGGAGATGGTATAGCAATAAGGGTGTATGTCTGGCATGCACCTGACCCTGGTTCAATTCCTGGCATTTTCAGACTGCATCAGGAATAACCTTTGCACTGAACTATCAGACCCCATTGCCAGGAAAATAGTTTAAATTTGCTACTGAAGGAAATAGTCAAAACAAATGTCATGGGAAATTCAAGTTGAATTTCTTTCAAGACAAATTATCATATGCATTATGTTGATTTGTTCATTTAATTTCATTGCGGATGGAGCAAGTTTGGTGAGACTGAAATTTCTGTTTATCAATTTCGTAAGGAAACGAATCAATTGATGGTCAGAAGGCTTATAAGAGATATTGTATTTTATTTGAAACAGTTGATGCTTATTCACTACTGAGTACCCTGCCCGGTCCCAGGATGTAAATGACCAAGGAACCTTTATGGTTGTTTGTGGCCTCTACTGGTTTAGGTCCTTTTAGTGTCATGTCATTTCAAAGGAACTCATATTTGTTTCAAATATCAAACATGTGGTTTTACCATATCTTTGGGAGTTATTAAAAATTGGGACGATGTATAACAGAACAGAAACTAGAAAAGTGAAAGACCATTAGAACTTATAATTAGATAAACTATATAGGTGTAGGCGGGGGAGTGATAGTATAAGGGGTAGGGCATTTGCCTTCCATGCAGTGACCTGGGTTCAATCTCTGGCACCCTATATGGTCCCCTGAGCACAACAGGAGTAGTTACTGAGTGGAGAGCCAGGAGTAAATCCTGAGCATTAGTGTGAACCAAGAAGCTAAAAAAAACGCAAACAATTATATTTGTGTTAATAGCATATGTGCATGCAAATAGACAAGTAGAATTTTTGTACACCTTCTTCCACTTCTAAATACTTAAATATTTGAAGGGATGTACTAACAATTTTATTTACAGGGTTTAAATTTCTGGCAAGAAAAGGAAGTAAGTAAGAAAAAGTTTTTTTTTTTTTTTTTTAAATCCCTATCTGTAATAAACTAAAGCACTCCGAGGGGCGTGTGCACTCATGGGCTCTCTGGGTGGCTCTGTCTCACCATCCACGTTCGGTGCTCTGGAACCACTGTGTACGGACTGGATCTGGATGGCCATTGGCCAAGGACGGGTGAAAGAAGAACAAGGATCAAGCTGGTTGCTAATTAGTTACCATTTATTCAATCTTCCATTTTTCTCATCTCCCGCACTCCTAGCTCCGTCCTCTCTCTGGATCTACCTCAGCTCTGGATTCTCCCTCTTCACTAGTCTCTCCCCCTTCTTGTCTCTCTTCACCTTGTCCTCTAGGCTACATACTGCCAGGTAGCAAAATCAACATAAGAAAGCCCTTCCTGAAAGCCAGGCATTCCAAAGACCTTCCTGACTACCAGCAGGTAAAATACCTCTTAAGGTTTTTCTCCTTTCTTTAATCCAAGAATTTATTCATATCTGAATACTAGTTATTTTTGTATGGACATAGCAAGAGATACATTGAAGCTTGCAAGGCAGCTCTCCTGGCAACATCTTGCCACAGACTCAGACTACAGCACTCAGGCCAGATTAGTCATTCCTAACCCTAGCAGGGTCCGAATCTAGTTATCACTGATTGGATCATGACAGGATTTGTCCATGACCAAGCTCTTAACTTATAGTTAAGCATTAGGCACTTTGCCAGGCCCATCTCGATGCCAGGGTAGCACACAACTCACCGCTTGCCCTGGGTCCGTCCCGTCCCTTGTCAGGACCCTGCCTTTGGGGGTGCTAGGAAGTAAGGGCAACTGAGGCTTAGGTCAAGAGAACAGATGCCCAGGAGGAAAATATCATGTAGAGTCAAATGACTCCCAAGTTACAAAAGCATAGCATTTGCTAAGTCTTCCTGTGTCCATACCAGAAGGACATTGCTCTGAATAATCTATGCAAAGAACTCAAGGAGAAGTGAAAAACAATATTTACAAGTCAACAGAACACAAAGAAGTTACAAATAAACACAGAGGAAAGTTCCAAATAAACCTAAACTACCTGAGGCTATGTTATCCTACACCTATCCACTGACACTTACAATTTGCAATGTACTTAGTTTGGCTAAGTACAGTTGAATGTGACTTATTTTTAGGTAAATAATGGGACTTACTTATTATGAGAAATGTTTGTGAAATAGGGACTTTTAGAAATGTGACGAAATGTGTTCCTACTTAAACTTAGTTTGTTCCATATTTGTAATAGATCCTGAGTCCAAAGGAACACAATTATCTAATTATTCAAATCATACAGTTTTCTCTGATAAAGAATTTCTCTTTTCTCTTTGTAGGGATAGAGTATAATATAGGGAGAGAGGATAATATTTTCTTAGTACAAAATTTCTCAATTTTTTCAAAAATGTGGTCCTATTCTGACCTTTTTTCACGCCCATGGTCCTGTCTAACTTCCCATTTGCCTACTAGGTTAATGCAGTGCCTCCATCACCTCCTAAGCCCACTCCTGACGTCCATTATTTGCTCCATATTTACTTGCTTCTGCCCATCATTCTCCTTGGAATATCCTGAGAGTTCACAGGGCTAAATATCCCCTAGTTGAGAAATGCTGCTTTATTGACTCCATTGCTTTATTGATTCCATTTCTTTTGAATGGAAGATAAAGAAATATACTTTTAGTTGAACTAGGAACATGCTGTGCAAATGGTAATGTAGCAATCCATTATGTCTCATACATGAACGTTGAAAAAAGACTTGCGACAGAAAGTCCCCCACATATTCATCATTCTCAAGTTGGGCTATGAAACTTGTTAAAATATAGATATGTAAAGCTTTGCCAGTATGTCAACCACCTCGGTGCCATCCAAACCTCCTGCAATAACTGCGTTTTTCTTCTGTAAAAAAATGTCAAGATTTCATCAAAAAGTTTTTTATTTTTTAAAAACTTTGGATAGTCTCCATACAGTTGTCTGGCTATTTTCATTCACTGGTTTGCAACTTCTCTTATACCAGTTGTCATTTCTGTAACCTTTCCAACAGCAACTGTGCAGAACTGGGACCATGATGCAGAATATCTCTCTCAACAATCATCCCACAAACCATCTGTTCCTAGAGACATCAATAACTGTTGGCATTGGGAAACTGAAAAATGTAGAGGAAATTGTTCAAATTGATAAAGAGAAACACTCTCAGAGACATGTCTTTATAATCATAGGCAAATAATTAATGTATAAGACCTGTATCATTTAAATAAATGAATTCAAATTAAAAATATAAAACAAAAGCCAAAAGACTCACTCTTCTGTCTATTCAAGTCACACATCAGAATACTAAAGTAGCACATTTTAAATACTAAGACTATAAGAGTTATGCCATATACAAACCAAAACATCTACCAAAAGTGAGAAAACCTTCACACTATTGGTTATTACAAATATATACATACATATTTACATATATGCACATATAAAATGTACATGCATGTATTTATATACATACACCAGTATATAAATACACAAACATATATAAACATCTACATTTATATGTCATACTTTGAAAATTTTTCACTCCCAGCCCCTAAATCATAAAAATCATCTCACAATTTTGTAAGTAACCATCATTAAAAACAAGTAACAAAAAGAAATTAAAAATCCATTCTTAATTATAAAATTTCCTCTATCCTTTATGCTATTGAAGTGAAAAAAATAAATTTTAGGAAAAATACAAGTTAAAAAATTATACATGTGCACTACTTCTCCCGGAAAATACTTCTGGTATTTAATGGGACTTGAATATTTTTCTACATCTTGATTGGGAAGTCTTACTCTTTTTGAGTGTTGAAGGTTTATCAAAAATTACTTGGTTAATTCACTCACTTTCAGGGAACAACTAAATCATTTTGAGAGAGTCTCTAGAAAAAACTAGTTTGAATTCTGATAATTTGATTTCTTAAATATAATCATATATATAAAATCAATCTTATTATAACTTCAAAATGTCTTTGAG
This sequence comes from Sorex araneus, assembly GCF_027595985.1. Classification (NCBI taxonomy): domain Eukaryota; kingdom Metazoa; phylum Chordata; class Mammalia; order Eulipotyphla; family Soricidae; genus Sorex; species Sorex araneus. The sequence continues at coordinate 227,499,187 of NC_073313.1, read as the reverse complement.
AAATAGTAGGGAAAAGTGTTATTATTACCAATGATCAGATATACAGTTGGTGAGTGTCTTGTGCAGCGTTTTTCCCTCTTTCTTTCTCTTTCACAATGCAAGTGCCTGGCTTAAACATTGGTTACAAAGGAAGTACTTCAAAGATGACTGGAATAAAAACGCATTCCACACGAAAATGCTTTGTTTAAGAAATCTTGGTTGAATCCATAATTGGGTGATTGATTTTTTTTTAATGTTTAAAAAATTACATAATTTCTTTTGTTTTTGTTTCTATGTGGGGAGCCATACCTAGTTATACTGGGTGCTGCTCTCAGTTCTGTGCCCTGTCTTCTCTGCTGGAGGGTACTCAGTGAACTATGAAGTGCCAGTGATCAAACCCATGAGTTTGATCATACATTAAATCCCAGTATGCTCCCCTAAATAGAACATCTCAAAATGTCTTCAGGCACTGCTAAATAACATATGAAGAGGCAAAATTTTCACGAGTTAAGAACCAGTGGTCTAAAATAATTAAATGACTTCTAACATTTATCACCGCCTTGGGGAAGTTTGCTAACAGGTGAGAGATTTATTATTACTCATCTCTCTGACAGAAATTCTCTAAGTCTGACATAGTTTCCCATTACAAAAAGATCACTTGCTGTAACAGTCACACCTTTCCAAATGACACAATTTGTTTTGCCTAAGTAATTGAGAGTTAGCCCATGAGTAGATTTCTTTTAGTCCCTATTCTTATGTTTGATCGTTTAGTCCCTATTTTTATGTTTGAAATCAACAAAGAGTGAATCTATAAAATATTAGGCCTCCATTTTCAAATCCAACTAAAGTTTAGAATTCTGAGTTCCTATGCATTCTGACTCTCCCTTCCTTTTCATCCCCTCTTTTCCCTAACTTCACTATGTAGCTCCAGGTGTGCTGGTATATTGTGACATTTTCAACTCCTACAAGTAATAAACTTTTATGCTTTTTAGTTTTTCCTGATGGTTATTAGTAAAAGTCATGTTGCAATCATAAAGAATACAAAAGCCAGTTCAACCACAACGTAAGTTATTGACAGGCTAATTACTGCCACATAATAGTGAATCATTGAAAGCCATATAAGTAATATAAGCAGAACTTAGATAGAAATTTACAATATGAATAAACGGTAAATTTGATATATAAAATATTTTGTTTTTCTTCTAATGTGATTTTATTCTCTAATTATCTAAACTACTTATCCTAGTATCTGAGTATCTACATGACAAATTGTTTGAATATAACATATAATTAACGTCATAAATATTTTAGATGTAGAAGTAAAACTGCCAAGATCTTAAAACTTGTTTCTTAAGGATCAGAAACCACATCTGGTTCATCTTCTGTGGACTATAGGAGCAAAATATCATCATGACATTTAAGTCTTATTTTAGATACTCTAAGCTATGTAGCCACACAGTATAAAATTTTTTGAAAAGTAACTTATAGACATATTATCACTCACAATACCAAACTGTCTCTGTTTTTCTTAATGAATTCTTTTCTTCCTTTGTCTTTATTTCTAGCTTGTTAAATTTTGTGTCACTGATGCATAATAGTGACAGTTTGGGGCCTATTGAAGGCCTAAAGCACTGGGATGATGATTAGCAAGTCTATAATAGTGCTCTCTGTCTCTCTTTGGATCTCCAGTATGTGAACCAGAGTCAGGCCATGTTTTATCTTCTATGTATTATTCATCACTTTCATTCTCAGAGGGAATTTTCAGAGACATGAAAGTACTTCCAATTTTTCTCTTTTGAAGAAACATCCATGTCCAATTGAACTAATTACCACAGCCAGTTAACTCTCAATTACTTAGGCAAAACAAATTGTGTCATTTGAAAAGGTGTGACTGTTACAGCAAGTGATCTTTTTGTAAATGGGGAACTATGTCAGACTTAGAGAATTTCTGTCAGAGAGATGAGTAATAATAAATCTCTCACCTGTTAGCAAACTTCCCCAAGGCAATGATAAGTGCTAGAAGTCATTTAATTATTTTAGACCATTGGTTCTTAGCTCATGAAAATTTTGCCTCTTCATATGTTATTTAGCAGTGCCTAAAGACATTTTGAGATGTTTATTTGGGGGAGCATACTGGGATTTAGTTTATGAAAGTCCAGGATGTTGCTAAATAACCTAAAATACAAAGGAAAACCCCTCACATATATAAACTTCAACTCAAGTTTTCAGTAGTGCAGAGGTCGAATACCTTGGTCTAGATAAATTCACACATACTATGGTTATCAGAAATGAAATCTTGATATTCATAATCCAAATCAATCTGTTTTAAATTTTAAAAACTACAGTAAATTGGTTCATTAATGTATTTTCCTTGAAGATATGGTGTTTAAATATTTTTTCTATTCATATACTATATATGGTTCTAAATTTCAGTTGCAGTTCTTTTCGTGTAGTTTCAGTGCTCTACAAATGAGGGAAATACAAAACATAGATTATCATTTCTATATTTTCAAGTTGGGAAGAAAGATCTGTGAAGGTTCCATTTTAGATTAAGGTCATGAGAATTCTGAGACCACAATAAGGGTACAGCAGGGAGGGCATTTGCTTTGCACATGGCAGATCTGAGTTCAATCTTTGGCTTATCATGTGGTCCCCCAAGCACCACCAGCAGTAATTCTTGAATGCAGAGCCAGAAGTAACTCCAGAGCATTTCTAGGTGTGACCCACAAAGCCAAAAACAAGAAAAGAGAAGGTCATGAAAATTTCATCAAACTGCTCTCCAATCCTTTCCACTCATGTTTAATGTTTAGAGAAAAAACAATAATAAGTAAAAGATAAAAAGTAAACAGATGTTAGATGGATGGATGGACAGACAGATCATTTAATTTAAACCCTAGAGTCAGACTTCCTAATGTTTATTCCTGATTTTTTATTTGCCTGTTATCAGATAACACCCTCGGAGTCTAAGATTTTAAAATTCTATGTAATCGATACAACAGAATAACACCTATCCATTAGGATTGATTCTAGGATTTAGCATACAAAAACCTTAGAATAATTTGTAACATAAAATTAGTGTCAAATATCAAACACATAAATTTTGGTTATACATTTACTATAAAATTCTAATGATTGTGCTTTAAAATAAACCTTGCCCTAAGCACCCTTGGGAAAGTCAACCTGGACCTGAGTTTGTAGTATCCTCTTAGAGTACTGCTATATGTGGCCCTCTAACTAAATAGTAATTAAAAAAAGAAGCTGAACTTTATTATTTTTAACTACTATGTATTTTTAAAAAATAGAGATTCTGAAAACTACATACCTGAATAACTTTATTTTTTTTTCAATGACTGTAACAATAGTTTTTAACAGGGTAAGCCACCACAATATTATAGCAAACATTTTTTTTTTTTTTTGGGGGGGAGGGTGGTGGTGGCTGTGGCAGGGAAATTGAGGATATTGGTTTTGGGAAATGTACACTGGTAGAGGGATGGATGTTGTGACACTGTATGACAGATATGCAATCATGAACAGCTTTGTAATGGTCTATGTCACAGTGATTCAATAAAAAAAAAATAATTTTTAGAGTCAATCTATGTACATAATACTATTATCTTCTTAAGATTTTGTTTTTAAGGCTAATTTTCTTTCAAAATAATAAAAAAAATTCCTAATTTTTTTCTTCAAATAAAAAGCATATACATTAAATAAATTACATTAAATAATACATTAAATTTGCATATGCATATATTATCAGGCATATATAGTTGTTTTCTAAAGAGCTACTTGTTGCTAAAATCATGCCTTAAAATTTTATTTCTTTCTTTTTTTTTTTTTAGTTTTTATTTTTTTTTATTATTATTTTTTTAAATTTATTTATTTTTAATTAGAGAATCACCGTGAGGGTACAGTTACAGATTTATACACTTTTGTGCTTATACTTCCCTCATACAAAGTTTGGGAACCCATCCCTTCACCAGTGCCCATTCTCCAACACCCGTAAACCCAGCGTCCCTCCCACCCTCCCCAATTCCATCTCCCCCCCACCCCACCCTGCCACTGTGGCAAGGCATTCCCTTCTGTTTTCTCTCTCTAATTAGCTGTTGTGGTTTGCAATAAAGGTGTTGAGTGGCCGCTGTGCTCAGTCTCTAGCCCTCATTCAGCCCGCAACTCCCTTCCCCCACATGGCCTTCGACTACAATGTAGTTGGTGATCGCTTCTCTGAGTTGACCTGTCCCCGGAACGTGAGGCCAGCCTCGAAGCCATGGAGTCAACCTCCTGGTACTTATTTCTACAGTTCTTGGGTGTTAGTCTCCCACTCTGTTATTCTATATACCATAGATGAGTGCAATCTTTCTATGTCTGTCTCTCTCTTTCTGACTCATTTCACTCAGCATGAAACTTTTCATGCCCATCCACTTAACTACAAAATTCTTGACCTCCTTTTTTCTAACAGCTGCATAGTATTCCATTGTATAGATGTACCAAAGTTTCCTCAACCAGTCATCCGTTCTGGGGCATTCGGGTTTTTTCCAGATTCTGGCTATTGTAAACAGTGCTGCGATGAACATACATGTGCAGATGTTGTTTCGATTGTACTTTTTTGCCTCTCTGGGATATATTCCCAGCAGTGGTATTGCTGGGTCAAATGGGAATTCAATATCTAATTTTTTGAGAGTCGTCCAAATTGTTTTCCAGAAGAGCTGAACCAGTCGGCATTCCCACCAGCAGTGAAGAAGGGTCCCTTTCTCCCCACATCCTCTCCAACAGCGGTTGCTTTTGTTCTTTTGGATGTGTGCTAGTCTCTGTGGTGTGAGGTGGTATCTCATGGTTGTTTTGATCTGCATCTCTCTAATGATTAGTGATGCAGAGCACTTTTTCATGTGCCTTTTGGCCATTCGTATTTCTTCCTTGGTAAAGTTTCTGTTCATTTCTTTGCCCCATTTTTTGATGGGGTTGGATGTTTTCTTCTTGTAGAGCTCAACCAGTGCTTTATATACCATTGATATCAACCCCTTATCTGATGGGTATTGTTGTTTTGATCTGCATCTCTCTGATGATTAGTGATGCAGAGCACTTTAAATGATAGCAGAGGGTATAAAAATTTGTTCTTCTATAAAAGTATTATACATTTGGGGGAGGAGGGTGGAGTCTATGGGTCATACCCAGATTGAGTCATACTTAGGACTTAATCTTGGCTTGGTGATCAGTGTTCCCTCCTGAGAGTACTCACAGAACCATATGTTGTGCTGGGAATCAAATCAGAATTGATGGCATGCACGGGATGTATGTGCTTTATCCTCTATAGTATTTCTCCAGTCCATAGAAGTAATTAACTTCTTAGAATATCTTTTATCATCACTGTAAATTAAATGTACAATAACACTTATATCACTAGAAAATAACTGAAAATGTATGCTATTTATTTTGCATGACTGATATTTGTATATTTACATTTGTTCTTATGTATTTTATTTCTATACATTTCACCATTTAAAGTGTAGAGTGGAAATAAAATAAGATGTCACATTACCAAAATATACCAAAGCTGTTTTCAAGTTTTATTTCATACTATTTTTTCCCCTCTGATCACAATTGTCCAAGCTTTACTTACTTCACTTTCCAGGCTTATAAAGTGCTTCGGGTGGTTTTGATTGAAGTTACTCAATTTTTTCATCACTGTCATTGATCAAAGTTTTCCCGTAGTACTTCACAGTGACTTAAAAATGTAGCCTTCTCTTCAACTTCCTGCTTTAATCTTTCTTATCTTTAAAAGCCTTGTCTCACCAAGTTTGCCCAGCCTTGCTCCAAATGTTTATCATCTGAGGAATTATAAGTAGATAGCTATATATACATATATGCATATAAACTTACTTATGAATAGTTCTACTACAAACTTGTAGTCATAGGAATTACAAATCATTGAAAATTTAGTTTTAGTTTGCATTATGTACATTTTAATATGTATCACAAAATAGTAAGAATGTACAGTGAAGTTGCATGCATGGGAAATTTAGTTTTCCCACATTTAAGCAAGTATCAAAATCAGTATAGTAGAAAATCTTCACGTGTTAAATCTTTAATTTTCTAGAAAGTTTTCCTTTAACACTATCAGTTCTCAAAATGAAATTCACTTCTGACTCATTTCATTCATATGCTATATGTATATATATATATTATATATATATATAAAGAAACAAAAGAAGGAACTGCATAATATCCAATGAAAACAAGCCTTTGGACTCTGCCCCCTCCAACATCAAGGTATGAAACAGGGGACTGTGAGATAGGGCAGAGAGGAAGGCCTTGATAGAAAGTGACGACCCTTGATAGTGGGTGTGGCAACACTCTACTCTTAAAACAGAAATTATTTCGATTCTTGTAAACCATTGTTACCTCTATAAAAAAAGTAAAATAATTATTCACTTTAACTAGAAAGGTTGGGGACAACTGAGTACTCAGTGATCCAAAGAGGGCATTTCAGTAAGGAAAGATGGAAGCTGCATCTTATGTGAATGACAATCACAGTGCATTAAGAATATCTTTCAATATGCAACCGTAAAAGTTATAAGAGTTCTTCTTGAAAGCTCAGATTTTAAGAGAAATAATCAAACACAGAAAATATAAACAAATAAGCAAGGGGTGTGATACAAATTAATATTCCTTTTTTTTTCTTTGCTTTTTGGGTCACACCTGGTGATGCACAGGGGTTACTCCTGGCTCTTCACTCAGGAATTACTCCTGGCAGTGCTCAGGGGACCATATGGGATGCTGGGATTCGAACCCAGTTGGTTGCGTTCAAGGCAAATGCCCCACCCACTGTGCTATCACTCCATCCCCACAAATTAATATTCTTATATATCAATACCAAAACAATTTTCAGAAAGCTCTCTAATGCAGAATTTTCTATACCATATTTGTAGTAAGTTAGAAAAATTTAAAAACTTTTTTTTAAATACTGGATGCAAAAAAATGTTTTGAGTTTTTATTTATTTATTTATTTATTTATTTTTACCTGGCAGTGATGAAGGATCTATGTGATGCCTGGTGTCCAACCCATGGTTCCAATATACAAAGTGTGTGCTCTTGTTCTCAGCTACCAATTCCCTTGTTGAAAAATATTATGAAATATGGTTGAGATTGACAAAGTCTAATAATATGCCTGGTTCAAAATTAGTATGACCTTTAATTAACCTAGGATATATATTCAGAACAGAAAATGGGCAAAGTATTTCTTTTATTAGAATGAATTGATTTTATTTGACTATAATTTTTCCAAATTCCATGGCTGTTGTTGTTTGTTTTGTTTTATTTTGTTTTTAATTTCTGGCTACTATCACTATGATAACTGTCATATGCTCTCAAGCAAAGGCTATCCTTAGGGCTCTTGACTAAAATCTAAGGAGTTTGCTACATGTTTAAAGATGATCAGCCTAGCAGCTCTACAAAAAAGTGTTACTAGAGCTTGAAATGAAAACTTGCCTTTGTTCTTCATTTTCCTGTGTAGCTATTTGAATATAATTAACTTGAGCACATCACAGGAAGCAGATCAAGATATGGAAACCTTTACCAGGCATAAACACTTTAGTTGGTCATAGCTAAGTAAATTACTTATCCAAGGTTTGTTCTTTCCCTTCTTAAACTGTGTATTGTTTAGAAAATAGCACCACTTCTCAGAACTGAGTTTTTGAAGAAGCATAAATTAAAGGATGCTTACATACTTTGTATTTTTTTCAGAGAGTAAATAAACCACAGCACTATGAAATAGAACTCATTGTGACTTAGCCCATGTTTGATTCATGAAGTTTTGCAGTAGAGCATTTAATGCATTCAGGTAATACTTCATTTGCATAGCTTTTACATTGAACAGCCAGTCAGATTCATGACAGCTTCTTTTTAAATTTCATCTTGGTCTAGAATTCCTAGAAAGTGCGGCGTAAGCTCATAAAATACCTCCTGAAGTTCAATAAAGCATAATCAAAGCTTGGAAAGTTTTTTGGAAAATACCAGTTATCACTCTTCTTTTACTATTTATAAAGTAATTTTTTTCAGAAAAGAAGAATATTACACATGAAGATCCATGCAATGTTCCGACCTTAGTGGACAAAGAAAAAATTGGTTTTCCCAATGTTTTTTCAACAGCAAGAACAATAATGAATGTCCAGTGACTCACACAAATGAATTTTGCTAATTTAAATAATCAAATGTATGAATTTTATTAAAATATGATCTCAAACCCAACTCAAATCAACAACAAAGTGAGGTCTAATGACTGGTTCGTGGTCATTTGATTGGAATTTCTGCAAAGGTTCTGGGATGTGCAAAATAAGAACTGCATCATTTCATCATTATGTAGGAAGATGCATGTCATTGTCCGTAAGGTGGTGCCATTTTCTTTCTTTCCTCTAGGTGACAGCTCAAATTTGTCTTAGGTGTGACTAGAATTGAAAAAAATACTCTCAGATTTCAAAATAGTTGATTCATATGGTATATTTTCAAAGAAAATTTTTATTTATAAAAGATATGTATTTTAAAACTCATTATGGGAAATTATTTCAACATTGGTATTTCAGATTACTACACTTTCTTTTGAGCGAGTATCATTGATACTATAATGTACAGCACTTAAATTACCAAGTTTCTAGAAACTTACTTTTTATACAGGGCTCCATATTCCATCTTGTCTATTCCCATTTCTGTCTCTATTTTTTTATATCTACTTTTCCTTCAGTTCATCCCAAATAATTTTTCTCTCTATTTTAAAATTGCATTTGGGTGTACTATAAAAGTGATATATCTCTTCCCTGACCAATTCAAGGTCTATTGAAAGATAAAAACAGAATCAGCCACAGAGATTTTAGTTTCTGATATAGGAAAACAATATTTTCCTCAAGTTACTCTTTCCAAAATAAATCTAAAATTATAAGACCTGATTTTGAACAAAATATAAACAAATAAATATTAGGTTAGAATCATTAGAAATACCAAGAAAGCTAAGACTTGAGGAGGTCAATACTCTGAAGAGGATAAAGTAACTTCTTTAAAGTTCTTTGAAGTTCTTTAAAGTTTGAAATCAGTCTAGTATACTGTCTGAAAGGATAATTTTCTCTTCTATTTTTGTTTCTAAAACTAATTTCTGTGGTGCTCATGGGTTGCTCCGACTTCTTGCTCAGGTATCACACAACTACCTGTGCTTTAGGAGATCATATGCAGTGCTGGGGATTAAACCAGGCTTTGCCTTAAGGTAAATACACATACCTTAACCCTAGTACTCTCTCTTTGGCACATGAAAAGATAATTCTCAGTTAGTAAATGCTGAAAGGATTAGAAGCAGTAGGACAGAAGCTGAGATGAAGGTGTGCATTAAGCAAAATCACGGAAACCAATCCCGAGAGACATGAAAGAATGTGTTACTCCGTTGAATATAAATATCAATGTTTTACAAAGCATTGATGTAAGATGATACATTATGCTGATGCTGACAACTAGCTGATTCTCTTGACACATCTTTTGAATCAAACACATGTGAATATTTCACTTAAACATAGCGATGAACTTAGCTAAGGAACAATATGTCAAATTACTTCACTTAAAATTTCAATTTATGTTATATAAGAAAGGTTTTTTTGGCTACACCTCCACTTGGCTCAAATAAGAGTAAATAAAGAGAAAAATCTATTTAGGTGCTTTTAGCTTCTAATAATACATTTACTTAATCCAACTAACTGCTTAAATGCAACATATGTAAATATGAACTTTTATTTTAGAGCATATATATATACATTTCTTTCTAATGTGTTCTAACTTCATGTCTTTCAAGACATCACATCTAACTATAGATATTGGGTTACTTTATAATTTTTTCAAGTATTCGACTTCTATAGATGTTGTTACTCAGAATTGTTAAATAAACAACAAATGTAAATTCTGTAGTCAGAAACAACTTTAGCTTTTAAAATTATAGTTTAACAAATATGGCTAAATAATTTTAACATTAATAATTTTGAAATACAAAGTAACTGCACTTCAATTCTCCCATAGTGCCCAAGACCTCCTGACCCCCATCATTGTTCCATATCACCTTTAGTCTGACTCTTTCTATCCACCCATCCCTTACCCCAGTGTTTGGTAATCTGAGTTTGTAACCCAACACCAAGGTTTTGTGATTGTTAAATACTGTATATTAACTTGTTTTATATCTCTGTATTCTATATTTAATATTTGTCCTTCTTTCTTAGGCTTATTCATTTCATAATGTCTATAGCTAAGTAGCATTCCAGTGTGTATATCCACCATAACTTCTTTACCCAGTCATTTTTATTGGACCTTATACTGTTTCCATATCCTAGATATTGTACCTAGTACTTCAATGAAGTAGATTGTGTACATATCTTTTCTAATTGATGCTTTGGGGCTTTGAGTATAATGCCAAGGAGTAGAAACAATTGGATCATATTAAAACTTTCTTCTAACTTTTTTGAGAAATATATATGCTGCTTCATGATTTAGTCAAATATCTTTGTGAAATGGAGTCCAGAATAATTATTAGAAAATGGTAAAAAAAATGCTAAGAATTTATATCTATAGATAACAAAAATGTTTGGAATCAAACATAAGTTAAAAAATTTCAAGTATTTAGGAACTAGTGATAAAGTATGCAGGTAGGCCATTTGTCTTGCACATATTTGATCCTCAACACTACATATAATCTCCTTAGTGCCGCCAGGTTTAACCCCTGACACAGAACAAGGAGTAAATCCTGAACACATCAAGTGTGGTCCCAATCAAACAAAGTTTTTTTCAAGGATTTAAAATAAATCCAGTTGCAACTTTAAAAACATTTTCTATTTTCTTCACTTGATTAACTTCGCTCAAGCAAATCTATGAAAAAAAAAATTGATGATTAGCTTCTGCAAAGACTAGGTTTTTAGTATCTGTATACATATGAAAAAGTCAACATAAGTTCTGAACAGCAGAATAGATGAGCAAAAGATTGAAGAGCCCCAAGATAAGGAGGAAGCTGCTAGGAAACAGTAAAAGGAGGAAAAATAGTCTGAAAAGAAAAAAAAAGAATAGCATATTAGAGAACTATCGATGAGTTTAAGAGGAAAAACGTAAGAACCACTGGAGTCCCTGAAGAACAGGGGGCAAATGTGATGATCAAACAGTACTTGGAAGCTTGCCTCATGAGCTGGGGGAGAAGGTAGCTGGAATAGAGAAGGGATCACTAAGTCAATGATGGTTGGAGGATTGTTCAGGATAGGAAATGTATGCTAAAAGTAGATAAAGGACCAAACATGATGGCTTCTCAGTATCTGTATTGTAAACCATAATACCCAAAAGTAGAGAGAGGGTATGATAGAAATTGCCATAGAAGCAAGGGGAAGGTGGGAGGGGGTGGATACTGGGGACATTGGTGGAGAGATGGATGTTCAATCCTTGTATGAGTGAAACTCAAACATGAAAGTTTTGCAACTGTATCTCATGGTGTTTCAATTTTTTTTAAAAAAGTAAAGAAATCATGAATAAAAAATTTCCAGAATTGAGGATTACAGACACTGAGATCCAAGAGGCCTGAAGATCCCTGTGAAAATAAACCAAATTAGGAAAACTCCAAGACACATTATACTCAGAATGACAAATCTGAATAATGACAGAATATTGAACATAGCAAGATAAAAAAAAAAGAACTTACATATGAAGCAAAGCCTGGAAGATATATAGCATATCTGTTAAGTGTGACTCTACAAGCCAAAAAACTATGTAAGATTGTATACAAAACTCAACAAACTAAACATTTCACCAAGAATACTGTATCTAGCTAGATTAACATTCAAAGTTGCAGGAACTATACAGAGTTTCATGGATGGACAACAGTTTAGGGTGCTCATAGCCTTGAAACCAGTTTTTCAAGAAGCATTAACAAAGCTCCTTTAAAGGACAAGAGAAACTTCCCATAATGTGGCATTGAATATAACAGTCATTAATGGTGTATATGATTGTCCTCTATTAGATTAAGAAAGGTTAAAACATATAGCAATTAATCATCACAAACTGACTTTTGCTGATTTATTTTCTAACTAATTATATTTGCCATTCTTTTAAGTTTTTGGACTGAGTAATACAAAATAAATTTGTTATATACCTGGCAAAGAGATAAAAAATTTTAAAAAGCCCCATTTATGACAGAAAAGATATGATGATTACTACTATTAGGTTCAAGTACAAAATAAAATTGAATGCAATATTTTTTAGATGTCAGAGTTGAAAACTTGGTTATGTAAATAAGAATAGGCAGTATAATATATTGTATTAAATGATTTTAGTTTCCTTATTTACATAGTTTAAATCATATAGCAATTAATCACTACAACTAGAATTTTGCTGATTATTTTCTGATAATTCCATTTGCTATTTCTTTAAGTTTTGTTGGAGCAAGCAACATGAAAAAGAATTGTTCTTTGCCTGGTAAAGGGCCAGACTGGAAGATGGCAGGGACTCCGGGTACACGAGTTGGTGGGAATGGTGTTGCTACAATGTATGCCTAAAAAAATTCTATTATGACAACTAGTAAATCACTGTCTTAATTAAAAATAAATAAATTTTTAAAAGAAAAGTTCTTCCAATGTATAGCACAGTACTAATAGATAATAGTACTTTTCATATGTTTAATAGTACTAAACAACTAAAAGTTGTTTAATAACATTAAACAACTTAGTTAATGACCATAAGTATAAAATAAGAGACAATACTATAATGTTTTTTGTAAATAAAATAGATACACTAAATAGTCTAATATTTCAGAATAGTGATATAAAATAATATTTTGTGAGTGGAAAAATCATTTTACATACAGATATAAAAACAAAAATTAAAGTATTTTAAGATAAAAATTAGAACATGGTTAAAAGTTAATGTATTTTTAAGAAGCTTAAAAGAGGAAAGAGAAAAACTACTGACACAAAGGATACACTTAGGTAGAAATAAAAAATTTAGAAATACAAAAATAAATGGATAGGGGAAAAACTCATGTTGAAACAAAAATCACTTTCCATTGACATAAACTTATGTATTGCTAACTATGAATTGTTGTCCTGGACATAAAATTAGTAATGACTAAGAACCTCAGAGCAAATGTCTGTTTTTATATTTTTTCTCTCAGTCTATACCCGATAGCTACTTGGTAAATACGTATAGATAAAGTAACTTTTCCAAAATTTGTTATATCAAAGTTTTTGATACAATTGAGTAGTGATATAAAGTTCTAAATTATAGTACCAAAATATGTTGCACAGTTCTCTATGCTATTAAGTATTTAAAAGCAGTATTTCTTAAAAATAAGACTATACAAATAGGAGGGATGTAATTTTCAGATATGTCTAATGCCATTCTGAAGATAAGAATGAACTAGAACCATTTTTAGTACAATGATATAGATGATTTCTGATTCACAAAGATTATGCTTCTAATTTTTTGACTTAACAATGGCACAAAAGCCATACAGGGTCAGTAGAAACTGTACTTCACATTTTGAATTTTACTCTTTCTTTGGCAATGATGTGTAATACAGAACTATCTTCTGAATTGAATATATGTGCAGAGTAGTAGTTTCTAATCACATGGGTGACTCTTGTGACCACATGGGTGAACAATGGATACTCTCAGGATGAGCTCCTAGGCCATTCCAAGGGTGCCACAATTAAGAACTTCACAAAAGGGAGAACATTCCATGACTGGGGGGTGAACTAATAAAGGGGTCCACCGAAGGAAACAAGAATGGGAGTGACCCATGGTGAGAAAATGGTTAAGAAATACTGCTCTATAGTATTCTATGTTGCCAGTGCTTTTTGAATATTGTGTTTTGTACTTTCATATTTCATCATGCCTACAAAATCTCATGTTTCCCCCGATTCTCTTAAGAAGAAAAATATTCTTGAAGTGAAACTCCAGATAATTGCTCAAATGTAGACTAGCAAGTTTTCTAAACACCTGTAATAGAGGCTACGCCTATGTTTTTCTGTATACTGTGTATTAAATATAATTCAACTTGCAGCATTTTAAAGCTATGGAGAGCTTACTAGGATGAAAGTCTTATATGTCAATATAACTCGTACATGTCAATATATATATGTATGTCAATATATATAATTGTATATACATACAATTCTATGCTGTAATAATTAAACAAATCTTAAAAGACAATATTGTTTTGTAAAGTCAAATTTAATTTTTATGAATACATTTTTTGGACTTACATTTCACCTATACTATTTCTCATACAAATTGTTTTAATAAACTTGAAAATGAAAAATTGTCTATTGTTTTGTTTTAGTTTTGCTGAGGATCATATCCAGGTCCTCCACATGCAAGGCATGTGACCTACCTGTAAGCTACATCCTCAACCGAAGATGAAAAGTTTTTGTACATCAAGAGCATCAGTTTCTGGGCTTTACTATCAATACAACTCATTTACTTATCAAATGCATTTCAGTCAAAATAGCCTTAGAGGCAATACACTAAAGAAGTCAAATGGAAATGAGAGTAATGTTTTTGCATTTATATAATTCAAAATTGTCACAGTTTTTTTAACCATTTCTTCATTTGAACATTTGTTTGGGGAGAAATATATTTTATATAATACATAAAATAGCATTTAAAATAAAAGTTTCAAATATTATTTACATAAATTCTTTTTCAGTGAATGCTTGAAATTTGTAGAAGATATTTGTCTGTAAAAGAGCAAATTATTCACTTTGCATATTTCAGGAAAATATTTCTATAACCATTTGACAAATTAAATTGCCAAAGCCTTTTTCACTTACTCCGTGTTTTATTAAAATTGACTACTTTCAGTATTTGAAATGGAAATTATTAAAAAGAAAAATCTAAGAGAAAAATACCCACTCAAATTAAGGTTTAGATGAAAATATTAGGCATTTTACAGGAGAAATTTCTTCATCATACTTAAGTGCAAAATTTGACACAGAACTATAAAAAATTTCAGGGCATAAAAATGAATGCCTTTTGGGGCCAAAGTGATAGCTCAGTGGGTAGGGCATTTGCTTTGCAAACAGCCAACCCAGGTTAGATTCCCAGAATCCCATATGGTCCCCCAAACATTGCCAGGAGTCAGGAGTAATTCCTGAGTGCATAGCCAGGAGTAACTTCTGCACGTCACCCGGTGTGACCCAAAAAGAAAAAAATAAAGAATGTTTTTTGTTACTGAATGCACACAGAAAGAACCATAATTTGGGGCAAACATTCTACATTATCTTTTACTACTAACTACAGACTACTTTCTCCTCTAACTTTTTTCTATGGAAGCCACTAGCGGTAGTTAAGGGCCCAGTGCCACCTCCTGGTAATTGTCTGCCCTGTGCTGTGTCCTTGGGCCAGTGGAGCCAGAGGTTATGTCAGGGCAGGGATGGAACACACACTAGGCCTGTGCTCCGCAATCTGAGCTCTCCCTTTCCTTTTGTTTTCCTTTACACAAAATCTAATAGGATTATATATCAAAACATATGTAGCACTGTACCACTGCCATCCCGTTGTTCCTTGATTTGCTCAAACGGGTACCAGTAATGTCTCCATTGTGAGATGTGTTGTTACTGTTTGTGGCATATTGAATATGCCATGAGAATTTTACCAGGCTCTGCCGTGTGGGTGGGATACTCTCGGTAGTTTGCCGGCCTCTCCTAGAAGGATGGAGGAGTCGAACCTGGGTCGGCCACATGCAAGGCAAATGCCCTACCTGCTGTGCTATCGCTGCAGCCCTCCACAGCAGATTTTCCACAGGGTACCTCCTTCCTTGTGGATTTCTTCACTGCAAGTCCCTTAGTGGTCACCATCTGATATTGGTGGCCTTCATTGGTGACTTACGTGAAGAGGGTAGGAGAAAGACACTCACTTTCTCCCCAACCGCCTCTGCCACCCGGGACCCAGGGTTACTGGGTTCTTGTCTCACCTTGCAGAAAGAAATTTCAGGAGTAGACAAGCAGTGAAATAAATAGATTTTATTTGAAGCGTTTTTGAAGGCAGAGAGAGAGAAAGAGAGAGAAAGACAGAGAGAGAGAGATGGAGAGAGGAAGAGGGAGAGAGAGAAAGGGAGAATAATGCACTCGAGAGAATGTGGGTTTTCCAAGGGCAGAGAAAGAGCCCCTAGACACATTCCAGCATTAGACACAAAAGCGTGAAAGTAAACATCTCAAGATTTATGTAATATCATATGTAATATCACAAAATTATACTATTTTGAGAGTATCATTGTATCAGTATCATCCTGTTGTCCATCGATTTGCTCGAGTGGGCATCAGTAACATCTCCATTCGTCCCTGTCCCATGCTAGTGTAGCCCGATGACATATTGGGGGCTCTCTCAGGATCAGGGAATGAGGGCCGTCATTGTTACTGTTTTTGGCATATTGAGTACGCCACGGGTAGCTTGCCAGACTCACCATGTGAGCGGGATACTCTCGGTAGATTGCCAGGCTCTCCAAGAGGGACAGAGGCTTTGGGGGCAGCCTCTGATTGACTTTACAGGTATTCCCAGTCAACCAAATGTAAGCTTTTGGTCAACTGGCATGTTGTAACGATCTGCACACAGACAAACATACACCTGCCTGCATCTCTGGGCTGCATGTGGGACATCTGTGGCCTCAGTTTGATCTCCTTGAGGTTGATGGAGTGTGCCCGGAGGTTGTTGAACATCTGGCAGAGCAGGACCCTATCGCAGAGCGTCTGTGCCAGGTCGAACAACTGCGCCAAGACCCAGATTACCTGGTGTTTGGCTGACAGCACCCCACAGTGGATGAGCTACTGAGTGCACTGCTGCCACGGTGCTAGGCCGGGGCAGGTGGCGACACTGTGGTGGCTGCTGTAGTTTCTCCATGCCCTCCCGACGCCATTCTGTCAGTCTAAATCTTGCAAAACAGCTGGAATCACATGCAGAATTCCATGCCTGGCATGCTGAGCCAAGCTTTGTCTAAGGCGAGATGGTGAGCTGGGTTCGGGAGAGTGCGAGGGGTTTGGGCAGTGTCAACTCCATCTTGCCTCCAATCAAATATGGTGTAGTAATTATGTGTCTTATGACATCCCCTACTCATTTTCCTACCCTCTACCCATTTTGGAAGTATAAGAAATAAATACTCAAGCATTACATAAAGAAAATTCCTGAACTTATAAAAGAAAATAAGTCAAACTTCACACAATTAGCAAATATCTGACTCAGAATCAGATAGCTATATGCTATCTTTTAATTACTTCAAAGGATTTATAAATACAAAGTTATGTATCTATATCTAAGTAATGGATAAAAATTCCATTTTTATGCCCGAAGAGACAGTGTAGGAGTTAGAGTTGTGGTCCTGATGGACCCTAGCCTCTCAAAGCCTCAGCAGTACCACAATCCTTGTGTCTTAACTGCTCTGTCTGTCAAATATCACCAGGAGTGATCCTCTGGTCCCCTGATCATCATCATTTGGGAGCCTCCCACACAAAGAATTCTAGTTTATCAATGTGCATTCTCTACTTAAGCATTTTAATAACAGGAGACTGGCAAGATAATACAGTGGGTAGTAGGGCATTTGCCTTCATGTGTCTGACCTGGGTTTGATCTCTGGTACCCCGATGTTGCTCCCTGCCCAGAACAAGGAGTGATTCCTGAGAGCATATCAGGAAGTAAGCCCTGAGTTCTGCAAGGCATGACCCAGAAACACACAGAAAGGGAAAAATAATTTTAATAACAACAAAGAAATAGTTATATCATATTAGAGAAGAAATTATAATTATGATCTTCTAATAAAGCACATGAAAAGGAATAATAATTTCTATATTTACCTTAGCTCTTGGCTAATTTTAATAACAACAAAGAGATATTTATGTCATATTAGAGAAGAAATTATAATGATGAACTTCTAATAAAGCACATAAAAAAGGAATAACAATTGCCATGTTTACCTTGGCTCTTGACATCATATACTAGGTCCCTCAAGCAGGAAAGGCTAGAACTTTATTGATACTTTAATGCTATAATTAAAATTTAGCTTACAGGGCTGGAGTGATAGCACAGCGAGTAGGGCGTTTGCCTTGCACACGGCCCACCCGGGTTCGATTCCCAGCATCCCATATGTTCCCCTGAGCAATGCCAGGGGTAATTCTTGAGTGTAGAGCCAGGAGTGACCTCTGTGCATTGCCAGGGATGACCTAAAAAGCAAAAAAAAAAAAAAATTAGCTTACAGACAAACAAATACACACAGAGACAGTAAAGGATACAAATATGGAGAGGCTGAAAGGGTCAGATAGGCATTTTCCCAATATTCTTTGATGACTTTGTGCAACAAGTCATTTTTTATATGCAGTGAGTATCCATCAAAGTCCTAGTGACTAAGTGAAAATGTATGCCTTTCTTGATATCCTTCATCTTCTCTATGGAAGAAATTATAACTTCAACTACAAAAAGATCCAGAAATAGTTTAAAGAATTGAAATATAAGTTTAGCATTCCATTTCTCTTGAGAAGTTTATCTTATTATATCATATTTATTTATTTATTTATTTATTTTTGGTCACCCTGAAAGTGCTCAGGGTTTATTCCTAGCTCTGTGCTCAGGGAGCATGATGCTGATGCTCCGGGGACCATGTGCAGCTCAATAGATTGAACTGGGTTTGGCTAAGAGCAAGGTGTCTTAATCTTTATGTCATCTCTGGCCCTTTTTCTTCTTGTATTTTGAAGTCATTTCCTTTTCAAATGAACCCCCCTTCTTTTCTTGAGACCCAGATCTTTCAGAGCAGAATCTATATCTTTGATTTTCTTCCCATTTAATTTTAGAGTTGATGGTCATGTAATGTTTTCATTTGCATGTTAATTCTGTTTTTAGTCCTATAAGCATTCTGATATTATTTGCTAATTCACATACCCAGATTCTCAAGAATCCCAAGGATTTTATAATAACAGTACAATGTATACGATATTTGAACATTTAAAATATAACTTGTAAATATATATTCATCATTGTCATCCCGTTGTTCATCGATTTGCTTGAGCGGGCACCAGTAACATCTCCATTGTGAGACTTGTTTTTGCTGTTTTTATCATATCGAATACGCCACGGGTAGCTTGCCAGGCTCTGTCGTGTGGGTGGGATACTTTCGTTAGCTTGTCGGCTTCTCCAAGAGAGACAGAGGATCTGGGTCGGCCGCATGTAAGGCAAACACCCTACCCACTGTGCTATCGCTCCAGCCCAAAATATATATTATATATTTATATATCACTGTCATCCTGTTGGTCATCGATTGGCTTAAGCAGTCACTAGTAATGTCTTTCATTGTGAAAGTTCTTGTTTCTGTTCTTGGTATATTAAATACACCATGGGTAGCTTGCTAGGCTCTGCCATGCAGGTGAGATACTCTTGGGCTCTCCGAGAGGGACAGAGGAATCAAACCCGGGTCTGCCGCAGACAAGGCAAATGCCCTACCCGCTCTGCTATCACTCCAGTCCATATTTATGTCTTAAAGATAAAGAAAAAATAGGTAATAGAAATGATCCTGAAACTGGTTAAATATGAATTGTAAGATATTTAATTTTAAATTATTTCCTATATTCCTTAAATTTACCTATATTTCTAAACTTTTCAATTAAAGCCTACTATTAAATATTGTAAAAGATATCATGCAGCATTTTTAAGCATTATTAAATATTTATTGAGAAAGCAAATTCAACAACTTGTTATTCAAAATCAAAGCAATAGGGGCCCAAGAAATAGTATAGTGGGTAGAATATTTGCCTTGCATGTGTCCAACCTGAGTTAAATCCCCAGCATTCTGTATGGTCCCCCAAGCCATGTCAGGAGATTCCTGAGAAAAGAAGCAAGATTAAGCCCTGAGCACTGCTGGGTATGACCCCCAAATCAATAAATAAGGAATGGAACTTTCAAAGGTAAAGCACTAATCAGTGCTGTGTTTTAAAAATATTTTCAGGTAACTTGGAGGAAAAAGTAAAGTATGTCGTTTCATTTTATTAGTGTTGTTTGTCAAATAATGACAAGTTACATAAGAACAGTAATATGTTCCAAAATGATTTGGTTTTTAATATTTTTCGGTAATTCTTCACTGCTAGCAAGCTACCCACAAGAAAGCATAGAAAGCAAAAATAAATGAATGAAGAACCTATTTTCCATATAAAAAGAACTGACCACGTTACTCTAATATCTATCTATTTGAGCCTTTCAATGTGTAATGACTTTTTTGTTTGTTTGGTTGGTTTTTTGCTTTTTGGGCCACATCCTGCGATGCTCAGGGCTTACTCCTGACCATCCTTGGGGACCATACTGGGATTCAAGTCGGTTGGTTGGTTGCAAGGCAAACGCTTTACCTGCTGTGCTATCGCTCTGGCCCCTGTAATGACTTTTAAAACAAAAACTTACCTTTCCTTGTTCAAAAGATTTATAAAATAAGTTTTTGTTTTCTTTATTCTTTATTTCCTTTAGTTTTAAAAATTATCCTAAACAAATCATCTATTAATAAATTCTCCTGAAATGTGAATTTAGGAGAAAAAATAAACAACAAAACAATATTTTGAAAAGAAAAATGAGGGACTAGGAGTGAAGTCAGTGGCTAAAGTGCATATGCATAATGCCTTGAGTTCTTTCTTAGGTTCCTCCCACACTAGCTACAAAACATCCCTGCATTTATGCAGTCAATGATCCCTGGTTTCTGGTTTCATTGTAGCAACCAAAGGGTGAGAAGCCTTGATGAGCATCACAACCAAACAGATAGGTGAGCACTGCAGTTAGCAGGGCAACCAACTACATGGAGTATGTCAGTAAGCATAACTAAAGAAGTGAGCTCTCATTCCCGTGAGCACTGTAGCAGAGTATTCAAGCTTGATAACCTGAGATGTGAGCCCTATATTTGTAAATGTATGGTGACCACAACCAAGTATTCATGCAATAAACACAATAGAGGGAAAGAAAGGGTAGAAGAAAAATGAAAGAAGAGAAAAAAATAAAGAGAGGAGTTTATAGAGACCTCAGAGGGTGGAGAAGCTTGTATCTACACAAAGAGACGGGGAAGATGTAGTATCTACACAAAGAGATATAAAACTACACGATTAATCAGACTGAGATAGTTAATCACCATTTTTCTTCCTCAAATGTCTCTTCAAGTGAGCTGCTCATTTGTCATGATGTTAAAATAATTTTTAAAGGTTAAATTACAATTTTGGTTTTCATGGCATTTGACTTTGAGTAAGTGATTTAACCTCTCTAAACCACACTATTCTTCACTGTAGCATTAGTTTTTTGTTTTGTTTTGTTTAAATTCATAATAAAGACTTGCTGTGAGAATAAAGACTTTCAGCTTAGTACTTGAAGACAAGTATTCTCTCAGGTACTATATTTTTTTCCTATTCCTGTTCCAAGAACACAACTGGCAATCCAGAAGCTTAGTAAATATGTGATAAATACATTTTTAAATTTTTCTTTATAAATTAAACTTTTAAAATTAGACAATTATTTTGATGCTGAAACTTTGGAGGCAAAAATAATTCAAAATCTTGTAAGCAGAAGTTTGAATTTCAGCTACATACTTTCAAGCTCTGTAACTTTAGGCAAAGTATTATTCCAATTATATCAGATGGAAAGGCAAAAATAACAGAACAGAGACAAATCGACAGATCTTTCTACCAAAGAGCACTATGAGAATAAAATAAAAATTCTACTTATTGCATTCCTTTTTTTTTATTTGGTCCTTGATCAAGTAAGATTTTGCTATCTATGTATTTGGTTTTGATAAGTGTGCTGATTCCATTTCTAGTGGGAAAGCAGCTCCTTCCTTCCCTTAGTAAATTACAAAAAGTATTTTGGTTAAAATAATTTAATAAAACTAATTCACAATTCACACTTCTCTGTTTCCTCTCCTGGTTTGTGAAACATGGGATAGCCAGAAAAAGCAAACCAACTGTTTAAGAAAAACTAGAACAACAAAACAGCTCCTTTTCCCTGACACTAACTGTAACTGGTTACTGTTACACTCTCCTTGTTGTCACCCTATCTAAAATTTGTCTTGATGTAGCATTTGTACCTTTAACAAAAATGGTCCCTGGCATGTGACTTTCTTCCCTCTTTGCTTTTCATTCTGTTATGTGGTACAGGAGTTTCATAAATTTCATTTCTTGGCTTTAATTTTCCCATTGCTTGTGAGAGACCTGCAGCATTTCTTCAAACACCTAGCTGAAATGAAAACAAATCACTGAGAGTCACTTGATAACCTTTTTTTTTTTTTTTTGGAGCAAACTGTCTGGCTCCATGGAGGAAGCCCCTAAGTTTGCGAGTGATACACATTTGGAAACCCTGAAATCTATGACAAGTGACTTCGAAACAACCGAAAGCTGCATTCACAACTAAGCTGTTTGTTTTTTTTTTAATTTCTAGCTTGTCTACCTTTTGCAGATTTTATCCAAAGGGAGAGATGTACATCTCATCCCAGTGTCTTTGACTTGGAAATAAAGTTGAGTGGGGAAGACAGATGTGAGTGGTTTAGCAATCTAGCCTAATAGAGAGAAGAGAGGGAGACAGTAAGATAAAGAAAGAAGGTCCTGCACCCAATGTCCTGATCAGAGTTCTCTGATCATTTTAACCATTATCTGCATGGTAAGGACTAAAGAAATATTTATAAATGTGTTTGCAAAAGAAAGAAAGAAAAAAAGAGGAAGTAAAGTCATAAGTCAAGGCAAGTGAATGTGGGAAAAATAGTATGTGAATTGCATTCTGCGTGCAGGAAAGCAATTAAAATAAACACTAAAAAATCACATGAAATGTGATTTTTGTAAACTTTCAAATATTAACAGTCACATATTTGCAGTCAGTTTGTCTCCCTTCTTATTATCACCACACCAATATAGTCACAAAGTAAAACATACTAGGAATTTTATTATTGCCAAGTGCTGCTAGCAATACATTTTGAAGTGTGACTTTTTTTAGTGGCAACCTTTCTGACTCTCTGGATGAGACAAATATTTATATTTGTCAGCCATGTTCCACGTAGAACTAAATGATAGCACATTCCCTTTAAAGTGTCAAAGTTATCTATGAACATGCTTTTTTGGTCTCACACTATACAGAACAATCTGATGTTGAAAACACAAGTGTTTCATAAGGGACAGAGAGATTTCTTAGGTTAGAATGAAATTAAGATTAATGAGACAATAATGGCTGCTTTAGTGTGTGGAAAATAGTTCCCCCTGGGCATTATAGTCTCATTTTGTACTTTATGTATGACTTTATTTTGAGAAAAATATTATTTACAATAGAATCATTTTCCACACAACCTGAATTGTCACCTATAGATCATCTTGTTTTTCTTATTTACTCAAATAAGTGAGCTTAATATATGTATAATTTTGTTTTGTTTCTCAAGATTATAAACTAAGAAAAATAAATGTAAATGGTAAAGGCAAAACATATTTAATATGTGAATTTTTAATATTATTCCCCTTCCCAGGCAAAAAGTGTTATTTGGAACAAACCAAACTCAATAAAATTATGAAAGATGACCTCATTTAAGAAAAACATTTAAGTTTATAATTATGACTTGACTCTTAGATGCATTGTTTAAATTATTTTATTTGAACAAAATTTAAATAATTATAATAAGAGATAATTTTTGTGTCATAGAAATAAGAGTGGAGGAGCTATTATCATGGCAAAAATGTTAAAATGGAATATATGCAAGTTGGAGATTTTTCTTAAAAATGAACTAGTTGGCATTCATATGTTTGTGTTTATTAGACAAATTAATTCCCAACATTTTCAGCAATTATTTTATATTCTTATAAGTTAGAAAAACAATAGTTATTTACTGAATACTAATTTGGACATACATTTAAAGGAAGTGTGAAACTATAGTTCTAAAACATATACAGTTTCATAATCCAATGTTACCTTAATTAGAAACAAAAATGGTTATGTTGCCATTTCAAATGGGTAATTTACCTATTTGAAGTTCTAAGTAACTTGTGGAAAGAGTAATTTCAATTTAATAAATAAACTATTCTCAAAATTAGAAAACCAAAATTATAATTATGACTTCATTCTGTCACTGTCACTGTCACTGTCATCCCGTTGCTCATCAATTTGTTCGAGCGGGCACCAGTAACGTCTCTCATTGTGAGACTTGTTGCTACTGTTTTTGGAATATTGAATACACCATGGGTAGTTTAGCAGGATCTGTCATTCGGGTGGGATATTCTCGGTAGCTTTCTGGGCTCTCCGAGAGGGATGGAAGAATCAAACCCTGGTCGGCTGTGTGCAAAGCAAATGCCCTACCCGCTGTGCTATTGCTCCAGTCCAACCAAGAAGGCTTATGTATTAAAATGTAAATAACATTGTTAATGATTAATTTTCTATGTTTATTTCTCTGATACTATATTCACTTTAAAGAAATAACTATAGTTAAATGTATTGAAAAACATAGTAAACATTTTAAAGTATAAATATGAGCTATTATATATTAACTGGAAACTTCTAGTTATCTCATCAAGACACAGAATGTTGGCAGTGGTTTCAACTGACATAGTATATTTGGAGAAAAATAAAGGAGAAAAAATTGCATATTGCAAATTACTTCCTCTGTACACAGAAAAACATTGTACAAGGATGCTCAATGTATAGAAATACCATATATGACAAAGACATTATATAATTTAACAAAAATTATGTATTAGATTAGATACAGCCACTTAATAAATGCTTTTCTAGTGGTTTATTTACTACCTCATATAAAATTATAGCAAAGTTTGTGTTTATTACCATGATTTCAGTATCCTGAAGAAAATATGATGAATGGAATGTAAAAATCTCCCCATCAGTGCCTGGGTTTGGGGGTCGGTGGGGAGGGGTACGTATTCCCCGGGTCACTCGCCAATCCGGGGCAGCCTGTGCCATTGGGCAAATGGAGGAAGAAATGAGGATCAAATGTACAATATTTCACGAACAAGCAATATTTTCTAGAGAATCCTCTCATCTCAGTATATAAAAACATATAAAAATAGCCTAATTACCTATACCACAATTAATTAAAATCTTGGTGTCTATTATTGCAGAAAATGATGACATGCATTAGAAAATTGGGAGCTGAAAATTAGTAGATACATGTGTTTAAAATATGGAATATTTCATTTGTTCAACTTTTTTTTGTGTAAAACAAACAAATTACAATTCTAGATACTGGAGTTACCATAGTGCATTAAATATAAACCCTGCTCTCAAGAAGAATACATTGAACAGAGCTATGTATGCTGTCAAGCTGAGGGCACTGATAAATTCTGCAGGAATGAATAGAGAAGAGTAACTTTAGTGTCATGAAAGGAAACAAGTTTGGAATGTTAAGAAATAAGGTTGGGTTGGTCATAGGTTGTAAAAAGGTCAAAAGAATTATTCAGACACAGAAACAGTATTAAGTCTTGCATGGAGAAAAGGACGACAGTTGTAAAATCCAAGTTTTATAGGATAGAGAAGAAAATAGTCAATATATATGAGAAATATCACTGTCACTGTCATCACGTTGCTCATCGATTTGTTCTAGCAGGTACCAGTTATGTCTCGATCTTGAGACTTGTTGTTATGTTTTTGGCATATTGAATATGCCACGGGTAGCTTGCCAGGCTCTGCCATGTGGGTGAGTTACTCTAGGTAGCTTGCCGGGCTCTCTGAGCGAGACGGAGGAATCAAACATGGGTGGGTTGAGTGCAAGGCAAACACCCTATAGCTGTGCTATAGCTCCAGCCCATATGAGAAATATAAACTTTTAAAACATTGATTTAAGAAAAAAGAGGAAATACTGAAGAAAGATAGTAAGGCTGAGGGTAATGATGACAGAGATAAGAACTTGTGGTTTTAGAAGATATTTATAAAGGTATTCTTGACATAATTTAGAAATAATAAAGATCAATAAGCACTAAGAAAATAAAGAGATCCTCTATTTTAACAATACTTTTGCACATCATTTGTTACATTTGCCTTAGACCTAAATCTATGTTAGTGACCTCAGATCTCTAATACTTGAATAACAAATATTTAAATAAAAGAATTTTCCAATTCTATTATGAACATTTAAAACAGAAAGTATAATGAAAAACATACCTAAATATGAATTCGAATAAAAATTTAAATATGGATACTTTAGATTAAAGTAATTAGTTATTGTTATGTGCCTCAATATATTCATCTATGAAAAGTAGGAATTGGGTTTGATGATACTTAGCATTTCCTCTTAATCTAACATTCTTTGATAACGTGAATTTTTATGAATGCATGAAAGTATCATTTCTCCATTAGAAAGGCTGCTAAGTTATCCTTTATATATTAATCTAATTTTCTTTTTTATATATGCAATTTGAACCAACAGTGCTCAATAGAATGAATTCAAAGGAATAAGCCTGAACCATATGTGAAATTTAATATTACCTTTTTCTCCAGCTCTTTCATTTGTGTTCAATGAGTTTTACTTGGAGTTATTATGAGGAAATTATGAAATATAGATTAATGGTTGCATTTTTATCCTTTTGATGTGTTGTTTAATGAGGTATGTGCTGTTTTATATCTTACATCAAAGAGACATCTGCTAGAACCATCTTATCATACACATCAAGTGATTTTTCACACTAATAAGCATAATCATCTGAATAATAGAATATGGTATTTCTTTTTTATACCAATGAGCTAACCTTATAAATTCAGCCTAAATTTTAAAACACAGTTCTTATTTTGAACTTTAAATTACCTTTTTTATTGAGCATGCCTTTCCTGAAATAAACATAAATTATATATAAGATTAGAGAAACAACCCTGAGGTATAAACATTTAAAGTCTTAATGGTCAATGCATGCAGTTCTGTAATGGTGTAACCTATATCATTAGTAGTTTCCACAGAGACTATTGACCGAACTGAATTTAGGACATATACTTCCAGTCACTGAAAAAAATCATTAATTTAATATAATACTCATCATATTCTAAAGCCAAAACTAAATTTTAATTCAAGTTAAATAACAGATTAAATCAATCAACAAATGAATGATCAGATTTTGTAAAGTGTATGTGCTGTACCATCACTTATTTCAATGTGTGTCTGTATAGTTTAAAATTAAATTGATCTTTCCGAAAATATAACAAATTGCATAAACGTTCTCTACATCTGTAATGTCTCGAAGAACCTGGCAAGCTACTGAGAGTTTCCTGCCCTAATAAGAGAGCCTGGCAAGCTCACCCTAGTGTATTCATATGCCAAAATCAGTAATAATAATGGGTCCCATTCCCCTGACCCTGAAAGAGCCTCCAGTGTGGCACTGTTGGGAAGGATGAGTAAAGAGAGGCTTCTAAAACCTCAGGACTAGGACCAATGGATATGTTACTGAGACCGCTAGAGAAAATTGACGATCAACAGGATGATGATGATGATGATGATGATGATGATGATGATGATGATGATGATGATGATGATGATGATGATCTGTAATGTGAATCAATAAGCCATTGGCAGAGATACCGAGATTATACTGAGTATGATGGAGAATAAAGGTGGGTATTTGTAAAGATAAGATCATAGAATAAGTCAAAATAGCATTAACCAAACCAAGGCTGTGCAATTCACTATTCTATTGTTTGCATATACACATAAAACTTCTGTAATAAACAATTCAAAACAAAGTGGGATTATACCAATATAGCATTTTGTGACACTTTCACCTGAAACTACAGTAAAACTTAATTTGGGTTTATTATGTGAAATAAAAAATTTTTCTTTATAGGACTAAAAAAATAAAATAGCCCTTAAAAATAATTTGTCTTTACATGTATACGTTAGAGAATTTTAAATGGTGCTCATAATACTAAATTTATTATATTTAAAATTTATAATTATAGCTAATAAATATTTTAGCAGATGGGAGAAACTATTCCTGAAATAAAAATTAAATCAGTAAATATGTAAAAAAAATATTACAATAATTCTGCTCCAGAACCAGGATTCAATATTCAGTCTTGCCTTCAATTTATTTTCTGACTGTGCTAAAACTGTAGATTTTTTTTGTTCTTTATTTTTTGTGTCTTGAAATTAAAAAACAAAAACATCTCATCCTGAGGTAAAGGGATCCTAAGTCACTTGAAAATGGTATGTAATTTTGGATCCACGACATAATGCAGCAGTAAAGCAATTGCCTTTCACACAGCCAACCCAAGATCAATCCCGGACATACCACATGATACCTCTGAACCCCCAAAGTTGTGGTCCAACAAAAACAAACAAATAAGAGAAAACCAAGAAAAAAACAATGATTTATTTTAAGTAAGATTTAACTATTAATTCCCATAACAATGGTAATATACTGTGGTGGGTTTTTTTTTGCTTTTTTTGGGGTCACACCCGGCAATGCTCAGGGGTTACTCCTGGCTCTGCATTCAGGAATTACTCCCGGCGGCTCAGGGAACCATATGGGATACTGGGAATCGAAGCCGGGTCAGCTGCGTGCAAGGCAAACATCCTAACCACTGTGCTATTTCTCCAGCCCCCTTAATATACTTTTTAAAAAATTATAGTAATATTAATTATTTCTTTCCATACTTCATTTAAAATTTTTATCGTCCTTCCAGAAATAAGGAATTTTTTCTTTAATATGCCATGCTTTAAATAACATAGTGTTTTTAATTTCCACTAAGCAAATATACCCTTCACTATTAATTCATACATGTAATTTAGCTATGAAGTAGCTCTATCAATTGCTTGCAGCATGCTTTTTTACTTTAAGAAATATTGATCTTTCTCTGAATTTTGACATTTCAGAAAAATCACCCTATCATTTGACATTTGAATTAAAATTTCTCTTTGCCTCATTCGTACATATTTTTGAAAAAGGTTTGAGAATCCAGAGGATAATAGTTTAATCTTCTTTCTGTTTGACCTTGGTTACCTCAGCTCAGAAGAATATACAACATGTCATCCATCTCAATTTTTAAATTCTATGCCCTTTATCTTGTTTCTTATATAATAAATTGCTTTTTATATTTTTAGTTCTGAAAAATGACTTTAGAAGAAAAAGAATAGGTTTTAAGACAAAAGATGGGCACAGAATGTCTACTTTTAAACAGGATTTAAATATCTGGAATGTAAGGTTCTAACTTTAAAATTCTACACTTTGAGAATGTTTTTGCCACAAAGAATATACAAAGACTAAAGTTAAAAGTTTCAAATCCTATGTGTTTAATTGAAAAATTATAGTTGCAGTAAATCTTTGATACTTCAAATAACAACTGTATTTCACTTCATTAATGAAGATGCTACCCCGTGTGTGTATATATCCATATAAATCCATGTATATAACATATATATACACATGTATATGAGCTCTGGGTATATAATCTAATATTTTGAGGGCATTTAATTTTTATTATTAATTTTTTATTATTATAGTTTATTCAACATTCAGATCTGAATAGAATTGTAATTCAGAAACTAATCTTAAATTTTGCAAAGGCCATTAAGTAATCTTCACAAAAATAATTTTACTTGAATCAAAATAAGCCTTCAGATTTTATTACAGATATTAAAAAGTATTATTGCTATGTAATTGTAACAATTGGGGATACAGAAAACCCTAAGAAAAAATAATTTTATCAATAGCACTAAGGAATTATGGCAGAATTAAAGGAGGAGAAAGGTCAACCAAATTTCATTCAATGTACACATTTTATTTTCTAATTAAAAAGACTAACATCAAAAATATGTATACATCAATTCAAAAATTTTAAATATTTAATAATAGTGAGAAATTATTTTCTTAAGAAAAAAAGTTCTGCAAACCTGATTTGTTTTACTGGACACTATTTTACAATCCGTTTTCCCTGTGTTGGTACATGCCTAAGAAAAATAGATATATAACAAATTTTTGCTAAATTATTTTTTTCTAATTTCTTAATATCTAATGTGTAAAAAAATAAACAGATCAAAATAGCAATTTTTCAACACATAAAAAAATTTTAAAATTATGGGCAGTGTTAGAGTCATGCCAAAATTTAAGAACAGATTAATTTATTCAAATTTGCATGCTACATCAAAATAGCTTAATTTCTCTCAGTCATTGTTCTTTATGGTGAAGGTCAAAGGTTTAAATTTATATGCTCATATCTCTTTTTGGATTCCAACAAAGTCCTAATTGAAATTTGACATATATGCCTATTAGTTGAAATTATTTCTTTTCCATGCTTCATTAACACTGCACTTTACTATACTACAACGATAATGCTCATAATAAAAGTCTTCAATGCAGTGTGGATTACATTTAAACATGATTGATAATCTCAAATGTAATGTGGCATTCATATTGTAAAATTTGATGTGCTGAACTTGAGTTTGTGACTAGAATTTAAATATAAACTAAAATAAGGAGAATCAACTTTTATGACACATAAATAAAATTTTTTTGAGAAACAAGTGTCTTTCATTTGTCTTCATTATAATAACAACAGATATAACATTCAATACTTGCAGTTAAATGTTTATTTTAGAGACCATTATTATAAATTATGATTTGTAAATGTTATAGCATGTGCACATATTTTGTTATGATTTTCTATTGAATCCAACATACTATACTTTTTTCAAAATATAGTTAGTAACAAGTCTCAATTCTTCAAAAGCTCTTCATTAAAATATGTCTAGGTTGATTATCTGATTTTCTCTCCAGCATGAACTTCTTTTTGCTCCTGCCAAAGTAACCCTAGATTCCATTTAGAAAATTTACTGTCTACTATAAATTCTGATGGTCTCAACATGCTTAAAGCAAATGGGCCAAGGACTTGGTCCCATTGGTTAGTTCAAAGATAAGTCCAAAATCATATTTGCATAAAATCATATGAAAACGTCTTTCCATAAAATCCCAGCAAATATGTTTTTGCTTTCATTTGTTTTTAAAAAACATCTTCTATAAATTGCTCTCTTTTTCTTTCTAGAAGTGAAATGAAAATATGAGTTATCCCTGAGAATATCAATAGTGAGTCTGACACTGACAGGGGAAAGAAAAGAGTCTAGGAAACTGGACACTCATCTTGAGTAAATAATCCCAAATTTCCTGATTTACTCAGATTATTAATCTTCCATTTATAAAATTAAAAAAATCTTTAGTCAGGGTGAGAGATGGCTCAATGGGCTGACTGCATTATCTATAGATAGATAGATAGAAATAGATAGATAGATAGATAGATAGATAGATAGATAGATAGATAGATAGATAGATAGATAGATAGATATCATTTTGACACTTTATCTGAGCACATTCAGGAATAATTCCGGATTAACCCCAGAGCAAACAATGGGTGTGGTTCAAATAAATAAACAAAAAACAGCAGCAACAAAAGTGGATTTGCCTATTGAACAAACTTTTTTTCAGTCAATTCCTTGAGAGGTCCTTAAAAAAGAAAAAAAAAAAGCTTTAATAAAACCACAGATAAATTCCACACTTCTGAAAGACACAGATTGTGGACTTCCCAACAGATATACCTACAAATCAGTGGGAAAGATGCAGGGATACACATTTTCTTCCTGTTTTTGAAGGCAAGGCTGGGGGACTGCACATCCTGTGGTGCTCATGTGCCTAGGGGAAACTTCTGGCAGGGCTCAGGGGACCATAGGGGATGCTGGAGATTGAATCTGGGTGGGCCACAATCAAGACAAGAATCCTACCTGCTGTACTGTCATTCTAGCCCCAAATTTACATTTTCATAGACATTCTCAGACTTATCTTCATCACTCACAAAGTAATTTATTTTTATATTCTTTGAGGCATAATCATCTGAGAACTTTTAAACATGCAGATGCTTAAACCCTCCTCTGCCAAAGAGACCACTCTTTAACAGATTTCATTTCAGTGGTATAGAATTCAGAGAACAGTAATTAGTTCTCTACAAGATATTACTGTTCTCTTGACAGAGAATCATTGTTCTTAATAGGACCTCTCAGACTTTACCTAGAATTCTTAGAAAACAGAAGTTTCTAATTCATTAGATTGAGACTAGGACTTGTGTTCACTTATTTCTAATAAATATCCAGGTGATGTATAGATAGACTACTAATTCACTAATCACATATTCAACAATAATCAAATACATATATATATATATATATATATATATATATTTGCTTTTTTGGGTCACACCTGGCGATGCACAGGGGTTACTCCTAGCTCTGCACTCAGAAATTACTCCTGACAGTGCTCAGGGGATCATATGGGATGCTGGGGTTCCAACCCAGGTCAGCCTCATGCAAGGCAAATGCCCTATCCACTGTGCTATCACTCCAGCCCCTCAACTCTATTATCTTTAAATGAACAATTGGGAATGTCATATGAAGGTAGATAAGAAAAAAGTAAAACAGCAATGCACTGCCTTTGGGTAGATAATAAGAGAATAGGCTCAGCTAGAAATCTAGAAAAAGATGTCTCTACTTGAAAAAACTATACTTAAGTTACATAATGACATATTATGAGCTATGGTTCATTAATATCCTTAATAATTAGAAATGATAATATTAATGTTTTTATTAAATTTGCAAGCATATAAATACTTAATATTCGAGAAGTATGCAATGAAAACTGACCATTTAATACATTTTTTGCATCGCTAATTTTTAAAGGCTAGGAAAGTCCATTTTAATGTTATTCGTTTAAGAGAGAATCTAGGTATTAGAGAAATTAACATTTAGCAGTTGGAAAATATCGACTTGGTGGCAGGGAGTCTGTTATCCTTGCTGTTACCCTGAACATTTCAATTTCAGAAAGTTGCGTGACTTTCCAGTCTCCTCCATGTAAGACATTCTGCTTGACGCAGGGATTTATTTCTGGCTTTCCATCAGTTTCTAATTAATAGCACCACTGTGTGCTACATGATGTGAGAATTGAAAATCTCTAAACAGTACCACAGGAACACCACATTGCACTTCTACTTGAAAAAACACCTGATCAGTGACCCAGCTGTTTGCTCCAGATGTTGTCTGTAAACTTAAAGGTCATTGTTTCACTAAAACTGAGATTAATTTAACTCAAATATGTCTTACTTGATAGAAATAATACAACTATTGAAAGTTTTTTAAATAGTATAAGTACCAATAATAAACACAATTAAAAATTGTATAACTTATAAAATGTTCTTCAAACGATCTTTCTGCTTTTTGCAAGATAAACTAAAAAATATAGTTTTTATTTCTCAGAAAAATGTCTAATATTTTTAAGTATTTAAGTTTTTTAAGTTTTAAGAAAAAAATATTGTTTTTTTTCTAATTGAAATTCTCATGGAGCAAGATAACATTTTTTTTGTATGTGTACAGAAAATCATTACATAATTCAATTTAGATAAAAAAAAATCCACCAAATAATAGTTTCTTTCAAATGAGAACAAAATAAAGTATCAGCCAAATTTCTTTCTAATATAAAAACATGTTAAGATTCACCATAAAAGTGTTTTTATTTTTATATGTGTTTTGTCTATTTTACTTCATTACAACAGGGCATTTAGATATAGGATACTAATATTAGGCAATAAAATTGACCATTTATAATTGTATAATATGATATACTGTACATAAACTTTTTGTAATAAAATCAGAATATAAGTACCAATCATGAAATGATTCTATATAAGCAATTAGAATCAAACAAAAGTTTTGGGTGTTGTCATTTTATCGTTTTTGTGTATTTTGTATATACTCAAGGTTATAAAGTGCAACTTAATTTCAGTTATTGTTGTCTTTCTAGTCCTCGTAACATAAATTTTTTTTGACCATGCATTTTACTTGTTATCTCATCAGAGGAAAATAAAATAAAAATCTCAAGATAGACTGTGATTTACTAAATGATTATTTTTCAAATCCCATTTGCCACTAGTATATATCAACAGGATGGTACTTGTATGTCAATATTTATTTATGTGATGCATAAATGCTACCTTATATTACATGGAGTGTTATGATTAATGTTAATATTGCATTAACAGTTATCCCTCTAACAATGAACTACAATTTGAGTTATAAAGAATAATTTTTTGCAAACATAATTTTGTATTAAAACTTGTCACTGTCACTGTCATCCGTTGTTCATCCATTTGTTTGAGCGGGCACCAGTAACGTCTCTCATTGAGAGACTTATTGTTACTGTTTTTGGCATATCCAATACGCATGGGTAGCTTGCCAGGCTCTGCCGTGCGGGCTCAATACTCTCGGTAGCTTGCCAGGTTCTCCGAGATGGGTGGAGGAATCGAACACGCGTTGGCCGAGTGAAAGGTGAAGGTCCAACCGCTGTGCTATGGCTCCAGCCCATTAAAACTTGTAGCTAATTTAATTAAAAAACTTGTAGAAAAATATTTTTAAAATTTGAATTAGAGTTTTAAAAATAGAAATTTAAGATAAACAAATAAATTTATAAACAAACAAATTTCAGATAAGCTTAGGAGCTTACAAGCAAAATAACAAGTTAGAGAATTTAGTCTCAATTTTAAAATAGCAATAAAAGAAACAGTAGTATAAATAAAAACAAAACCACAAATCCACAATTTTTATTTATCAAAACTCATGTCAAATAATGTAAATTTATTATTTAATTTTTTAATCCCATAAAAAAAGAGAGGGGTTCGGCAGGGTGATACCATTTCACCGAAACTCTTCAGTGACACCCTCAAGAACTTCATGAGATGACTGGAATAGGAAGGAATGGGATTGAAGATAGACGGTCGGTAACTACACCACCTCCACTTCGCTGATGACATCGTTCTCATAACACCAAACGTTAGCCAAGTTGCACAAATGCTGGCTGACTTTAATCAGGAGTGTGGAAAGGTCAGACTGCAGCTGAATCTCACCAAAACAATGTTCATGAAAAACGAACTAGTCCCTGACATTCCATTTGCTCTCAACGGAACAACATCTCGGAATGCATTAGCTATGTGTACCTGGGTCGAGAACTCAACATGAAGAACAACTTAGCACCAGAACTGCACAGGAGGAAGAGAGCAGCATGGAACGCCTTCAAGAGCATCAAAGAAATGGTTAAGAGGAGGAAGAATCTCCGGCTCTGGGCACATCTTTTCCACCCCACCGTTCTTCCTGCACAGAGACCTGGGCCCTATGCAAACAGGATGAGAACACTCCTCCGGTATCCCAAAGAGGAATGGAAAGAGCTCTGCTTGGAGTATCACATTTCACTCAAGTGAGAGAAGGAATCCAGAGTTCCGACCTCTCTCGAAGGTCAAGAATCAGGGACGCTGTCTCCTTTGCCAAGGCATCAAAAATCAAATGCGCTGGAAACGTAATGTGATTCAGAGACAACCGCTAGTCTTACCGGCTGGATTTCTCGGGATGTCAAAAGACCGCATAGCCGCCCGCTCAAGCAAATCAAAGATCAACAGGATGACAAGAGACAAGTGACAATCCCATAATTTCTGTTGTTATTTTCACTTTATATGTAAGAAAATCAATAATTGAAAAAGGGCACAGATCAGATTACCAATAAAAATGTTACCACCAGGGTTCAAACCTAGATCAACTTGAAAATCTTTCTTATTAGCAACAGTTCATCAGACAACTAGTAAGCAAAGAGATTTAACAGAAATTAAATAAATGAAATGTATTTAACTGAATTATATTACTCTCAGATAATCATCTGGACAAAAGAAATGACCCTTCCATAAAAATGGTTTGACAAATATGCTTGCCACATCATTTCATGATGCATATGTATATGTATAACAAAAAGTCACATAGTATATATTAATTATACCAATTCTTATTTATCAATTATAAACCAAAAAGCCAGAAAGAAATGGGATGATGAAAATTATATTAAATGACCTAGCCAATGAAACAGTTAACAACTGCATATTAGTATAGTATGCCATTTTTAACCACTTCTATTTGTTCCATAATTTATAAAATGTTTAAATATGTATTTATAAAAACTATCAAAGATAATACTTCGAAATTTGTAGTTGAGCAGCAGCATATTAGTAAGTCGGTAACAAAGGAGTCCAAAACTCCTAAATATTGAGGAGCAACTGAATTTTTTTCTGTGTGAAAATAAAAGTAATTAGGCCTGAGCGATAGTACAGCAGGTAGGGCATTTGTCTTGCATGTGGCCAACTTTGGTCCAACCCCTGGCAATGCCAGGAGTGATTCCTGAGTGCAGAGCCAGGAGTAATCCCTGAGAATCACTGGGTGTGACTCCCCAAATAAATAAATGAATGAATAAATAAAAAACTGATAAAGAGAGGTGGTATAGCGGTAAGGCAAGAAAAGAATGCAGGAAGGGAGGAAGGGAGGGAGGAAGGGAGGGAGGGAGGGAGAAAACTAGAGCTTACTAACTCTTTCAATATGCATAAAAGATGCAACAATTTATTTTCTCTAATTTTATCATATATATATATTTTTTGAGGACCATATCTGGCTATGTTCAGGCATAACTTCTGGAGGGGCTTGAGGTATCATATGGGGTGCTGGGGATAGAACCTGGGTAGCTCTGGTGCAAAGCAAGTGCTCTACTGCTACACTATCTCCCAGCTCCAGAAAGATGCAAGCATTTCTATTAAGGGAAATAGAAGCAAATGGCAATTCTAAAGTGTTTTAAAAATTATAGTTTAAAATTTTCAAATATAGAGGGGTTAGAGCTCTGTGTGCAGAGCTCTTGCCTTGCACACAGTAGAGGTGGGTTTGATCTCTGTCACCCGATATGGACCCCAGAGCCTGCCAGAACTAGGAGTAAGTACTGAGCACAGCAGGTGTTGCCCCCCTCAAAAAAATAATAATAAAAGCCTCAAATATGAAGACTAGATATGAAACTGCATTAAATAAAATTCCAAAATCATAAAAATAAATTGCAAATCACGTGAGACTCAAGTCCAAGTGAATATGAAAAAGAATCAATTGGATAAGAAAATAAATAACTGTACTTCTTAAAAATAACATTTAAATTGTTAAATGAATGGAGGAAAATCATTGGTTAAGTGCAAAGATTGAATCAAAGATTTATATATAAGAACAAACATAGTTTTGATCTGAAATTAAGAACTGCTAAAAGAATTTATTATCATGAATCATGAAATCGCATTAATCGTCAATTTCTCGAGTGGGCTCAGTAACCTCTTCATTCGTCCTTTCCCTGAGATCTTAGAAGTCTCTCTCGACTCGGCCCTCTCAACGATGTCAATGTCGCACTGGAGGCTCTTCCAGGGTCAGGGGAATGAGATACAGCTTGTTACAGGCTTTAGCATATAAATATACCATGGGAAGCTTGCAAGGCTGTCCCATGTGGGCAGGAAACTCTCAGAAGCTTGCCAGTTTCTCCCAGAGGGAGAAGTAGTCTACAAGATATTGAGCTTCTGGGAGCTCGATTTTAAGTCTCTGGATGTTGGCCGATGATGGGATTACACACACCTGGGTTCCTCTGCCAGTACCTTCATGCATGAGGCCTATCCGAACATGTGGAGAGGGGCCTCGAGCATGGCTGTAGCTAGGTTCCAGTGGTCTTCGGCTGCCCGGAGCTCTGCTGGGGGCGGGGAGTGAAGCTGGAGCCCATCCCCTCCGAGGGGCCCCAGGGAAGACAGCCAGGCATGTGGGCAAGAGACTCTCTGCCGAATTTATTATAAGTATAAGAAATATGCTCCTTTGTGCTGAAGTGATTGGCATATCTATTAAACTGATAAAGACAGAGAATGAAGGTACTATTTGTTCTCATCAATATCTTGAAGAAATTTAGTTGAGATTTGGTAAAACTGCCTTACAAGTGTTCTGTGGCATTTAACCATGGACAAAATAGAAGGCCAAACAAACTGGAACACACAAAATCTGTTTATTAAGTGCTTGTTAAAACAGTATGTCATTCACCCCTATTTATGTTTTATTAGAGATTCAAAAAGTGAAAGATTTTTTAACAAAGTAAAGGAAGGCTTAAGGTGTGCCTTAACCATGAGCTTTAAGTTGCAACCACTGATGTCTGTAATGTGCCTGTCAGGATTGCAGGTGGGGACTATGGGCTGTATGGACTATGGGAACATTGGAGGGGGGAAGGTGGCCCTGATGGTGGGATTGGTACTGAAGTACTATCAGCGCCAAACTCGACTCTCGATAACTTTGTAAATCACCACTCTTTAATTCAACGAAAAAATTAAGTATTGGCAGAGAGAAGTTGTAACTATTCTAGCTAGGAGTGAAGCATCTTATATAAACAGGGGCCACACTGTTGGATTTTTCTAGTAGGTTCTGAACTAGGAGCAAAGATAAAGATAAGAAAGCAGGGTTGGGGAGTTATTTTGAAGGTTTTGATGCATACTTTGTGTGTATCTGATCTCTGGAACCACATGGCCTCTCCTCCAGTACATCTGGTTGTAGCCCAGGATGTCCCCTAAGCACCCCTGGGTGGCTCTGGTGGTTCTGAACTACAGGGCTTGAGCAACAGTTATCCCCCAAAATAGACCCTTGCATAAGACAGAGCCAGTCAGGTGGCTGAGAATGACAACAAGTAGTTCCCAGTCTCTGAAGTACTCTTGGGAGCACCTTACCTCTATCCCCTCCCCACCCCCTCAGATAAAGAAGCATTTCCTTGGCATCTATCCTCCAAACACTATTATATTAATTTGAATAGATACTTGCTCACCTATATTTATTGCAGGTCTATTTATAATAGCCACAATTTAAAAGCAAGCTAAATGACCCACAACAGGCAAGTGGCTATAGAACTTGTAGTCTAGATACATAAAGGAATGGTACTTACCTGTTAGAAAAGATGAGATTTAGCATTTTCTATGAGTTGGTTGGAACCAGATGATGTCATTCTAAGTAATATGAGACAGAAGGAGGAAAAAAAACTATGCGATCATCTCAATCTTAGAAAGTATGAAGAAACAAAGTAATGACACAGACAATGGCAAACGAAAAAAAATGAGACTGTCTAAAGAACTGAGTTTGGCAAGTAGAAGTGGAGCTAGCAAGGGAGTGTGAGAAGGGACATAGGGTTACCTGTGGAGACATATTGATAGGTGTGATGCAGTAACACATTGTATGCCTAAAACATTGATATGGGTACTATTACAATAATAATGTTTTATAAAAATATATTTAAGGAAGATATTAATTATTAGTCAAGTGCTGACAATTTGAGGCCAGTTGATACAGTCTTCATTGTTAGCTAGTTTGGTTACCATTAAAGATAACAACACTAATTCTTTCAACTTTGTCTCTATATAAAACAGATTATCTTACTAGATACAAAGAACATTTCTGATTCAGTTAGTTATTAAGATGTTTTGTCTTTAAAATTTATTCATTGGGGGCTGGAGCGATAACACAGCGGGTAGGGTGTTTGCCTTTGACGCAACTGACCTCCGTTCAATTCCATTGATCCCCCAAGCATCGTCAGGAATGATTCCTGACTGCAGAGCCAGGAGTAATTCCTGTGCATCTCTGGGTGTGACCCAAAAAGCAACATAAATAAATAAGAAATAAAACAAAATAAAAAATAAAATTTATTCATGCTTTATTGAGATAACACTGCTTTATATAATTCAATGTTTCCAGAGTGCTTTTGTTTATATTAAAAAAATGACATGTTGTGAAAGAAATCAAGTAAATACTGCTGCCCATTTAGAACGTTTCCAAAATAATAAAGTACTTCAGAATAAACTTACAAATGAGATAAGCAACCTGTTTAATAAATCATAAAGCATTACTAAAAGTAATAGAAAAAATGTAAAGATAGCCCATGCATATGGACTGGTAATATTAGAATTAGTAAGCGTAAATTTAACTATCCTACCTAAAACAATTTAAAATTTAATGCAATCCTAATCAAAATTCCAATGATATACTTCAAGGAAATAGGAAAAATACTACTGCAATGTCTATGGAACAATGTAAAATCTCAAATAGTCAACACAATCTCGAGAAATAATTTGTGTGGGAGGTATCATGTTCCCTGATTTTAAACTATACAGCAGAGAGATAATAATCAAAGCAATATGGTACAGAAGAAAAAATACACAGATTTAATAACAGTGGAATCCAGAAATAAGTCTACACATACACAGGCAAAATTTAATATGATTGAGCCATTGTCCCATTTTTATGTTCCATATATCACTAGATTATTTTTGCATCAGACTCTAAAAGTATTTGACAAAATATTAATGTCAAACTCTCTGTATATTTAAATATGTAGACTAAAAATTATGGATGCTCACACTATATATTTCCATCTAGGAGATAATTTATAGTTCACAACTTGTCAATTTTTTCAAAAGATCTTTGATTATAGCATTTATCTCTTCTTTCATACTTTCTCCTATACAGAATCAACCATACACCATCAGTTCTTTCCCAACCATCAGTTAAGTGATGGGATAATTAGTAAGCATCACCCAAATTTTTATGAGAAAATATTTGTAAATTAGTACTTTATGAAGCAGTTCCTTAAGAAGTAGTTATGCATGTCACTCATGTGCAGCCAAGCCTAAAAGAGCCTTGATTGCTCTCTGGTGGTTATGTTCATCTTTCTGGCATGAAAATCTACTTGAAATATCTGTGAAAATAGATTGTCTTCAAGGGAATACACATTTACTTTTACTGCAAAGGAAAATGAGTAGCTCTGAACTTTTTGCCTCAGTCAAAAATGAAAGTATATTTCTCTGTTTTCTTCAACGTGAATGAGAGAGGTAAAACAAAACTGACTTGCTCTCTCAGGAGCAGAAGCTTCTAATTTTTTCTCTTATTTTATACATGCCTTATTTTAGGATTCTGGCTTCTTACTGCTTGACAAAATTCAACTACCTAGTCTCTCCATAAGGGCCTTTATGTACATGTTTATCGTCTTATCTTTAGAACATCCTAATTCCAGCATGAAGGTTTTAAAATTTATTCCCAGGGCAACTGCCCTCTTATTTTTTCCCTCTTGACTGCTGCCAACCCTATCTCCCACCTCCTCTGCTTCATCAGCTCATCGCAGAAACTGAACGCAAAAAAGCAGTATGCCCCGGGCTCCACAACATAGCTGAAGATGCCTTGGCAGTAAAACACCAATATTCACCAAATAACCTAGGTTACTCTCAAGTTGTAGAGGCAATTGTACAAATTCAATGAAGCTTTGAACTTAACGCGTACAGCCAAATATAGAGGAAACTAGATGTGAGCTATCAGAATTGAAGTATCATGGAGTCAAAGACATATAATTATACCATAAAAGTGATTTGAAGTACCATCCAGGTATGTCAATTTTTCAAATGATTTTAAAAATGTTTATTTCCCAGAACTTGTATTGTTTGACTCTATAGGTCAGAGGACATGAAAAAAACTGCCTAACTTTTGGAACATGTGTAGTTTCTTCTTGAAGGCTTTAATGAGTTACTTTAAATGAGCCAAGGAAAGGTAGAATTCAATTTCTCTAATCCTTCTCAAGTATTTGTTATGTGTTCTTCCTGCCAATATGTCTAATTGTGCTATTTAGAAGGTTAGTAATGCAAACATAGAGCATATGGAAAGATGGACACAGGACACAGGACAACTATGCTATCAGACTAATGCATAAATCTAGAGAAATGTTCTATGATAATTAAAAGAAATAGGAAAATACAAAATTATCAATATTCAAGTCTAAAAAATGTTATAAACTGATTCTCCAGCAAGTTTCTAAAAGGTTTACTAATGATTAATCAGCATAGAATAAACAGGAAATTATCTAGTGTTTTTAAAAGTTTTTCTGCTTAACCACTCCAGAAAAGTCAAATATTCAAAATAGGGACCTACCATTGGTCAAACTATAATTAAATTTCAAAGTTCCCATAACCACACTTTTAGAAATGACATTATGAAAATGATCCAGTTTCTAAAGTGAATATATTTTGGGAGGATAATAATAAAGCAGCTAGTAGGGCACAGGGCACTAGCCTTGCACACAGCCAAACCAGGTTCCATTGCAAGCACCACATATAGTTCCCTGAGTAATCTCTCTTACAGGAGTAGGCCCTGAGCACCACTGAGTGTGGCTCAAAAACAAAACAATAATAACAAAAAGGAGTGGACCTTTCTTTTAAGTAGCTCATCTCTAATAGCATTGGGCATGGTAGTGAATTATGTATGAATGTTTCCCCATCATATTAGTATTATAAGTAGTAAATCAAGAACTTACTCTACCTTGAAAGAGAGAAACGCTTAATGGATCACTGTATAGACAACTTACTCTGTGAACCATAAATTACAATGTTTTCCTTCCTTTTTTAGATCCTCAGAGTTTTTATAATGTTTATCCTGTTTTCCATTCACTGCTATAATTAGCAAGCATTGCAGCATGATTATTTCAATAACATGACGGGTCACATTCAAAATTGAAATTCACCAGGAAACTTGTTCTTGGAATTGAATGCAATTTAAAATCAAGAATATAATATTTAACTATTTTATTCTTTGAATAAATTTTAGTTTGTAGAGATTCACTTGTATTATGGTTAGTAGGAGCACTTTTGCAAATCCATGACTAACAGAAAAAAAGGTATAAATGCACCACAAACAATAAAAACATTTTTTATAGGCACAAGTAGCTACACTATTCTTTCTTTCTACATCTTGAAAATTTT
The DNA here is from genome assembly GCF_027595985.1 of Sorex araneus. Classification (NCBI taxonomy): domain Eukaryota; kingdom Metazoa; phylum Chordata; class Mammalia; order Eulipotyphla; family Soricidae; genus Sorex; species Sorex araneus. Next base: position 227,456,566 of record NC_073313.1, on the reverse strand, counting down.
TAGATATAGATTTTGATTTTACATTCACCTTGGACTCTTTTTACAATTGAAAAGTCATGAATAATGGGGTGTGGTGAAGGGAGGGAAGAATAAATAGGACTCAGTGATTAAACTTCATGCCTACTTTTTCTATTTCTCCTTACTTCTGATTAATAATAAGCCTTCCTTGCAACCTTTCTCCTGAATGCCATCTTTTAGGTTTCCTTTCTTAAATTTCTTCTCAAGGATTGATAACCCAAGGCAGCTGTATGAGAAAGAAAAAAAAAAAAGGAAAAATGGAACGCTGGAAGTAAAGTAAGTTATAAGCATTAAGTGTTACAGTTTTTTCCCTAGGAATGTGCAATTCACAAATTATATGTTTTGTATTTATTTACACAAAATAACTCCAGATTGAGTGAAAAACGTCAGAGCAATAGTACAGCCTTGCATGCATCTAACCCGGGTTTAATCCCTGAAATCCCATATGGTCTCCTTGGCATCCTTTATAGTCCCCCAAGCACTGCTAGGAGTGATTCCTGAATGCAGAGCCAGGAGTAACTCCTGAGTACGCAGGTGTGGACCAAAATCAAGCAAGCAAACAAACAAAATATCCCACTTTAGTATTATTTATTCATACTTATTTATTTAGTAGTATTAGCTGCAATACTACTATATATATGCCTCTCAGAGAGTCCGGTAAGCTACCGAAAGTATCCCACCCACACAGCAGAGCCTGGCAAACTCCTCGTGGCATATTCAGTATTCCAAAAACAATAACAATAATAGATCTCATTCCCATGACCCTGAAAGATCCTCCAATTGTTGGGAAAGATGAGAAAGGAGAGGCTGCTAAAATCTTAGGGCTGGGATGAATGGAGATGTTACTGGTGCCCTCCCCCTCACACACCCCAGCCAAAAAAAAAATATATAAAGAAAGAAAGAACACCACACCCACACCGCAAACAATATCAAGCATTACCAATTTTCTCAAAGCTGGTAAAAATTATTTAGAATCACCAATCTAGTTCACCAGTCTGTTTCTTTTTCAAAATGTATGTGCTACATCTTTTGTCATAATTTTATTTTTAAACTTCACTAACTTAAGTTTTAGATAGGTGTCATATTATTTTAAATTTTGTCAGTCTATTTATCTATACTTTTGTGTTTTTTCCATTTATATTATTACCGTTTCTAAAAATTCTATTTCCCTATGTTGCTGTTGTTGTCAATATGTTTTTGGCATTTTTTAATTTTTTCATTAGATCAATAAGTTGGTTTGGAGGATTGGGGCCATACCCAGTTGTATTCAGGGCTTTCTCCTGGCTCTGTTCTCTGGGATCACTTCTTGTGGGTTCGGGGGACCTTATAGGGTGCATGGGAATCAAATCCAGTTTGGCCATCCAAAGGCAAGCACCCAATTTCCTGTACTCTCTCTGGTCTCAGATCCATCAATTTTAAAACCATTCTTTACTTCAAAGCATTCCAAAGTTTTCATGATATACATAGCATTTTTAACTTGTGAACCTCTAAAGAAGTGCCTAAGAAATATTTAAAATTAGTATCATAATGGGAGAACTAATCCATCCACACAGTTGAGGTGGGGAGTTTTTACAAGAGGGGTTTGGGGGTCCTTGAGGAAGGGAAGGGGTACACTGGTGATAGGAGTTGTGTTGGAATTATCTGCATGAGAAACCATTATTAATAGCATTGTAAATGGAATTCAACAACAAATAAAAGATTAAAATAAAGTAATATTTACTATCTATTCTACTCTGTGCTCGCTACGGCAGCACATATACTAGTATCTATTCTACTCAAAGTACATAAAGACTTGAAATGTTGTAGCTCATTCCCTCCCCTCTCCATCTTATTTATGTAATCTGAATTTCAATGGCATTTGAGTGAGTAGAATAATGCTTTCCTACCCTCTCCACTGCCCGTGGCGCCTCTTAATTCTCAGAATTTATGAATATGTTACCACAGAGGTCAAAAGGAACTTTGAAGATTTGATTAAAATCTCAAGGTAGGAGATTATCCTTCATTATCTGTGTAAACTAAATGTATCACAAGGGTCCTTACAAGTGGAAGGGGAGGGTGAGAGAAAGATGCGTCCATTGATGAAGAGGTCAGAGTCTTGCACAGAGGGCAGGAGCCAAGAAGAGCAGGGCACTGCTGCAAGAAGGAAAGTTAAGAAAATCAATTGTCCCCTAAATTGTCTAAAATAAAGCAGGGAAGTCCCCTTAATTTTAATTGAATGAAGTCTCTTTTGGATTTCTTAGCTCTGGAAGTATAAGAAGTAAATTTATGTTGCTGTAAACCACTACATTTTCAGTAATTTGTTACAACTGCAATAGGAAATTAATAAACCACATTTAGTTCTGCACCAATCCCCAGTGCCAAGGCAGATTACTATTTTTACTTCAGTCAATTTACATTTAATGTTCATGCTTGCTGACTTACTTCTTCAGGATGGCTTCTTGCATCACACTATAGCCTTTTGGGCTAATTTTATTTGTCATAGAGTATCCGCAGGTAGTTCTTTTTGTGGTGCATTTTATAAGTCCTCTTGTGAAATTGTATTTATCACGCCTTAGTCTCCAAAAGAGCAATTACTTGCACATGGAATTCTATTTTCTACTACTATCAAGATATCACTCCATTGTCTTTTTACCTCTAATGTGGCTTTGGGGAGACAATTAGTCATATTGTAGCTTTTACTTTTGTTCTTCTATAAATTGCTTCCTTCTACCTTTCTTTTTAGCTAATTAACTACTAATTAAACTATTTTCTCCTATAGTTAATTAGCTGCTAAAGAAGCTAATTAACTATCAAAGTCATTCTTTTACATATTAGTTGTGTTTTTTTTTTAAAGGTTACTCTTGGAGTGGAATCACTTTTCACTAAAAAAATAAAAAGCTATAGACTGTGCATGCAAGATATTTTGGGGGAATTTTCCTACTCTTTGTTCTTATAGTACATAATTATATGCAATTTAAAATATTCCAATGACCTTGTAAACTTATCTATTGTAGTTCATCTAGTTAGATAAAACATTTTATTCTCTATTAAAGACAGGGTCTGGAGAGACAAGACAGCAAACATCTTTGTTTGCCTTGATAATTGCCACCCTGGGTTGATTCTCAGCACTCCAGCCCTCCACAGATCTGCCAGGAGTGATCTCTGAGTGCAGAGCATTTATTAATCTCTGAGTACCACCTCAAAACAAATAAATTTTAAGACTTAAAACACAATGCATTTGAATATATTATTAATTTGAATCTTCAGTTTTTCTAAGCTTCTATGCTTAAGTGAGAAAAAAATTCTTTTAAACCTTGAAACATTCTTTTTTCTTTGTGGGGTCCACCCAGCAATGTACGTACTCAGAAATTACTCCTGGCAGTGCACAGGGGACCATATTGGATGCTGGGATTTGAACTTGGTTTGCCCGCAGGCAAGGAAAATGTCCAACCCATTGTGCTATCGCTCCAGCCCCCGAAAAATTCATTTTTATTAACTAATTTTGCTATTATTTATATATTAGTCACTAATTTTTATTATTTTCTTTCTTTAGAATTTAATTTCTCAATCCCTAACTCAAATAATATTTGAGTTATCTTCCTTCCTTCCTTCCTTCCTTCCTTCCTTCCTTCCTTACTTCCTCCCTTCCTTCCTCCCTCCGTCCCTTCCTTCCTCCCTCCCTCCCATCCTTCCTCCCTCCCTCCCTCCCTTCCTTCCTTCCTTCCTTCCTTCCTTCCTTCCTTCCTTCCTTCCTTCCTCCCTCCCTCCCTCCCTCCCTCCCTCCCTCTCTTCCTCCCTCCCTCCCTCCCTCCCTCCGTTCCTTCCTTCCTTCCTTTCTTCCTTCCCTCCTTCCTCCCTCCCTTCCTTCCTTCCTTCCTTCCTTCCTTCCTTCCTTCCTTCCTTCCTTCCTTCCTTCCTTCCTTCCTTCCTCCCTCCCTTCCTTCCTTCCTTCCTTCCTTCCTTCCTTCCCTCCTTCCTTCCTTCCTTCCTTCCTTCCTTCCTCCCTCCCTTCCTTCCTTCCTTCCTTCCTTCCTTCCTTCCCTCCTTCCTTCCTTCCTTCCTTCCTTCCTTCCTTCCTTCCTTCCTTCCTTCCTTCCTTCCTTCCCTCCTTCCTTCCTTCCTTCTTTCCTTCCTTCCCTCCTTCCTTCCTTCCTTCTTTCCTTCCTTCCCTCCTTCCTTCCTTCCTTCTTTCCTTCCTTCCCTCCTTCCTTCCTTCCTTCTTTCCTTCCTTCCTTCCTCCCTTCTTTCCTCCCTCCCTTCCCTCCTCCCTTCCTTCCTTCCTTCCTTCCTTCCTTCTTTCCTTCCTTCCTTCCTTCCTTCCTTCCTTCCTTCCTTCCTTCCTTCCTTCCTTCCTTCCTTCCTTCCTTCCTTCCTTCCTTCCTCCCTCCCTTCTTTCCTCCCTCCCTCCCTCCCTCCCTCCCTCCCTCCCTCCCTCCCTCCCTCCCTCCCTCCCTTCCTTCCTTCCTTCCTTCCTGCCTTCCTTCCTTCCTTCCTTCCTTCCTTCCTTCCTTCCTTCCTTCCTTCCTTCCTTCCTTCCTTCCTTCCTTCCTTGTTTCTTTTATGGCTTTTGGGTCATACCTTGCATTGCTCAGAGCTTACTATCTGCAGCTACCTCTTTCTTCATTTTTAATATTGGTATTTAGGGCTATAAAATACCAATAATTTGTGCATCACACTGTATAGAACACAAATGTTAACATACAAAATTCAGTTTTAAAAGTTTAAATAATCTTGGCTGATAACTGTAATATCTCTGTTAGTTCTGAATCTGTTTCAACTGGTTAATGTTTCTCCTCATTACAGACTGAATTATTTTGCTTCTATGCATTAATGTTCCATTTTTTGAATGTCAGACATTGGAAACTTTCTTGGGTGTGGGATGGTTTTTTTCTATAGATATTTTTCTATAGATATTCTTGAGATTCATTCTAGGAAACAGTTGCAAGTAATTTGACTAAGTAGTTCTTGCTTTTAGAATTTGTTTTGTATAGCTGGGACAGTAATTAGTAACTCATTTTTCTCCAAAGACTTAGAACCTATTTACAGACTCTCTGTTGAAACAAACTTTATTGTTAGTTTTCTATGAGCACTAACACTCACGACACCTCTCAAAGTTTTAAGGTAACTTTACCAACAATTATGAGTGGCTTCCAAACATAGAAAATAGACTGTGAGATATGATGATCAGTATTCTTTTTAATTTATTTTATTGAATCACCATGTGGAAAGTTACAAAGTTCTCAGGCTTATGTCTCAGTTATACAATGCTCAAACTCCCATCGTTTTACCAATGCCCATATTCCACCACCAAAAAAAAAAACCCAATATACCTCCCACCCCCCACCCCCCTATCCCCCTGCATAACTGATAAATTTCACTTCCTTTTCTCTTTACCTTGATTAAATTCCATATTTCAACACAAAAATCACTATTGTTGTTGGAGTTTCAACACAGAACTCACTATTCTTGTTGGAATTTATCCCCCAAGATTATGGCCCTATTGACAGGGAAACATTTGATAATCAGTTTTCCACTGATGAGAATGAAGAGATATAAAGTCTAGGTTTAGGATTTCTGTATTTTAGTAATTAAGTCCAGGGAGATTTTAGTTGGAAATGGAATCATTTCCCTTCCTGGAGCAGCATGGAGCAAAAACTTAGTTTACAGTCTGGAGACATGGCTTCAAGCACTCACTGGGACCCCAAGTAATATAGCTGGCTCTGGATCCTGGTTATTCAGCAGCAAAGTGGCTGTGCAAAGACATGGCCACCAGGGTCGTATCTCGGTAGAGCTCGAGCCAGCACTGGCCCCAGCTCGAGACTGCCCAGGCATCCCGCTGTTTCAAGTTCAAAACACATTTTTTTTTTCTGTGCCACCAAGTTCATACCTGTTTAAAAGTTCCATAAAATGGCGGACACTACACTGCTTCCTCCCGGATGGAAGAAAAACCAAGGAAGAAAGATATTTCCCCTGTTAGCTGGCGTGGGCGAAAGTTTACTTCACAGTCTGGAGACATGGCTGCAAGCACTCGCTGGGACCCCAAGTCATATAGCTGGCTCTGGATCCTGGTCGTTCAGTTGCAAAGCAGCTGTGCAAAGGCATGGCCACCCGGGTCAAATCTCGGCGGAGCTCGAGCCAGCACCAGCCCCAGCCAGAGACTGCCGATGATCAGTATTAAGTTGAATAATCTCAGGAAAATATTTTGAATATTTTCTGTATAACAGTATTGTGCAACAGTATCTATCACAGTTTTCTGTCTCTGAGTATAGCTATCTACTTTGGCATCCCTGGACTTCTAACTTTTGAATTCTTTATCCAGGCTCAATATTTTGAGACTCTGTCTTGAACCTCTGACCCCCAATTCTCTTAAACTCCTAAGAATCAGTATGAGGGATCACCTCGTTAGTTGTTTTGTTATTGTTGGTGCTTGTTTGGTTTTGGAAAATGCTACCTTCAGTTCATGTTACTTCATTTTAATTGAAAGAAGATACTTCAATTTTATAAAATTTAAAATATTTTGCTTTCTTCTACAACTTTATTGTGAATTTTGTCCACACCTGAAATAATCTTTGGGGTCAGAAGGATAGTATAGCAGGCACTTATTTTACATGCATGCTACCCAAGCTCAATCTCCAGCATTGAATATGATCCTTGATCCTTCAAGTACAACCAGAAGTGTTTCCTGGGTACAGAACAAGAAGTCTTGAGCACTGCAAATGAAGTTCCTCGCTTCTGCAAATTATGGTTGATGTCTATACTCTATCTATAAATGCATCAGTCTAGTAATGCATGTTGCCTTATTCCTTTCTTAAATAATAAATATCTTAGTGGTATTTATACTTCTGAACAAGCATCTTTACATTTAAAATTATTCAGAAACCTACATAATAAAAATCCATTATTTAATAACTGGAATTATGCTCTATGTGTGAACTCCTCTGCACAAATAGTTGCCTACCGTAATTTACTGAAAGACATGTTCATAACAGGAAAGGAAAGGAAAAATTGAATTCAACAGAATTGAATTCAAGAATGTAATGACATGAATTCCAAGACTATATTAACTTGTCACTCTGATACTTAAGTGAAGTTGTCATTGGCATAAATGAAAATGAACTTTCTTTAACAACACACAAATTCAGATTAAGTGATTTACAGAACTTTAAAACTACCCCTTTTGTAGGATCTAAATATCAGCATTATCCTATGGACTATTAGATATTAATTTTCAAACATATCTATGAAAAATACAATTTTTGATGCAAAGATTAAATTTTAAGTTTTTGCCAGTTAACATTTAATATGATTGAAACTTTACAGCCATGGGGAACCAATTCCAGAGTCAGAGTCACTAGAAAACAAAAGGCACCAATGGGACAAAGGTGAATTTAATTCTTTTACAGTAACTTGAAAAATCAGCTTGGTTTCTCTCATAATTGGTCTACTATTTTAACTTTTGCCATACAAGTGTTATGCACCCCAGTTATTTAAGATTTGAGGCAATTTTAGCTTCAGTAACTCTGTTCATTTATAATTTATAACAAATATATGTTATCATCAATCATTTTTACAGAAAATAAATCTCCCAATTTGCTGCCACCTGACTTGAAGTGGTTTTCTACAGAATAGAGATATTTGCTTTCAATCAGTTTCATCTAACACACAATATTTTACATTCTGTGATAAATCTGCTACTTACTAAATATCTTTTTTGTGGACAGTAATGGTAAAAAGTCCTTATCTAATTTAGTATCTGCTGTTCTTTAGAACAATCAGAAATTCGAGTTAAGTTAAACTAAATGAAAGAAAAATACTTTATAGTTGCAATTATATCATAATATATAAATTTATAATATAAAGTATCTCCTTGTTAGTGTCTCAGTTATCCAATTGTAGAGCATAAAACTACTGGACACTTATTCAGTTGATAGAAATGAGGATTCCTCTCCATTCAAACCTTCCAAATAAGGATGTCAAAGTACAGAAGTAACCAAGAATCTAGTATCATTTCTCAGTAACTTGTATTCCATCCCATGTTCCCTCTGAATGAAAATATACGGCTAATGTCTTTCAGCAAATATGTACTGAGAAAATTTTCTAAGCTACTAAAAATAGATTAAATAATATCTTACATATAGATAAATCAGTAGACATACTATAAAGCCAATTTCACTTTCTCATGGAGAGTATATGTCATATTCTAGGAACTATTATAGACCTCTTCATTGCACTTGACCAGTTGGTAGAAAGACCAGTGGTATATTTTTAACACAGGAAGAATATATACGTCCTTTATATATCTTTAGAGACATTTTAAAGGAGAGAATAAAACAATATTTCATTTAAACATTCTTTACTCATTAAATATTTCATTACAATAAAAAAATTTATCTTAAAACTTTACAATGACTAATGAATCTGGCTAGCAAACTAAAAATGTCATTCTTAAGGGTGCATTAAAAAAAATTCCTCAGGAGGTCTGGAGAGATCATAGACATGGTATTATTTGCCTTTCGTGTGACTGACGCAGTTTCAATCCAATCCCCAATATCTCATATGGTCCCTGAGCACCACCAAGAATGATCGCTGAGCTTATGGCCAAGAGTAAGTTCTTTTTATTTTCTTTCTCCCTTTCTTTGTTGTGAAGCAAGTTGTTGTTTTTATTGAAACTAATTTTAAAATATATGAGAGGAGAGAAAGAGAGAAGAAAGTGTTTGAGAAAGAACACAGGCTTCTCCAGAGTAGAAACAGGCAAGCAAACAGAGACAAGCAAGCAGGGGAGAACATGGGCTTGAAGAAATAGCTAAAAAAAGTTCTTTCAAATGGGAACTGGGACAGGAAATGACTAGGTTGAAAGTCTGGGTCTTATTATCTATGACTTAAATCAAGCTCCTCAACCTCCCTGATTCAGTTTCCTCAGCTAAGTTTTAATAATAATTACTTCATCATCAGTTCCTATGAAACTTACTTGAGATGATAGTCATAAAACTCTAAAAATTGTTGTTACTTAAGTGTTACCTATTTATTTTGTATGGTAACACTATGCCAACAGATGTGTCAGTTATTTGACATTTTAAATCCCACAATGATTAAGGCAAGTCTTGTCAATGCTGTCTTTGTAATTTTTCTACATATAGTCTACCATTTTTACTTCTGCTAGAAATGCCTGAGTTCAATTTCATATTATCTTTTAGAACACTACAATGACTCTCTAATAAATCTAGCATTATAATCATAATCTCACAAAGATATTATTGCTATTTTCATATTTATCTTCCTTCCCCTGTAATAGAAAATATCTCCTCACTTCAGTGATTCGTCAATGACTTCCCATTGCTTACAGAAAGGCACAGCACACAAAACCTTTATGATTTTCCTTAGTCTTTCAAAACCTTTACATAATTTACTGTTAAATTCTGTCTTCAGAGAAGTCTATTAAAATTTTTAAACTTGAAAAACTTTTTAAAGACTCAGCATAAATGTTACTAGCTCAATAGCACTTTCAACTTCCCATGCTCATCACTAAACACTATTTACTTTTAAGTTACACAATATTATTAATTATAATGACATTCTTGTCCATAAACATGTATAATTTGCTCTAAATAGTGTGAAAAATTCATTGAAAGCAATGAGTTTGTCCACTTTATCTTTCTTTTAGATATAGTTTCTTGAATGTGATTGATATATAGTTTTCTCTTCCTTTAGTTTTGAATTTCTATTTGGCCTAGAGAGTATAGAATATATACTGCAGTGATATTTTAAGAACTGTGAAACAGGGCCAGATAGATAGTGCAATGAGTAAGGTGCTTGTCTTACCCATGGCTGACCAGAGTTGTATTTACGGCACCTCATATAGTCCCAAGAGTCCCTCCAGACATGAAAGCACAAAGCAAAAAATAAGCCCTGAGAACTACTGAGCGGGGCCCCAAAATAAACAAACAAAAAATAGTGAGAGACAAGAGAAAGCACATTTTCTGAATCTTTGGATAATAAAGTATTGTTTTGATCAGATAAAACTCAACATCATAAAATAAATTCAATATTTCACTCTTATTAGGTTATTAGAGTTGTTTAAAATTTGTAGACCAAATCAATAATTTTGTTCCTAAATAAATTATTTTTAAGTTTGTTTACGCTTTGCATTTTTATATGCAGTAAAAAAAGCATGCCATTCTTGGATGCTTGCGTTATTTCTATGTTTGTGCTATTCTGGTAATGTTGAAATGAACATAGGAATGCAAATGCCTTTTTTGAATAAAGGTTTGGGGTGTTTGGGGTAAATGCCAAGAACTGGAATTGCTGACTCATATTTGAGCCCAATTCCTAGGTTTTTGATGTCTCTATTGTTTTCCAAAATAGTAAAACCAGTTGACATTTGCACCAGTTGTGAATGAGAGTATCTTTTCTCCACATTTACACCAATATCGGTTGCTTTTGTGCATTTTGATAAGAAAAGGTGGAATTATGCAATTTGCAGCTACATGGATGGATCTGGCAAGCAACATGCTGAGTTAAGTTAGAAGGAGAAGGGCAGAGGAACACAGAATGGTCTCTCTTAAATTTGAAAAAAATAAATGTTGTAAGGAAATAACAAATGTACAAATGCAAAATAAAATGAAACTGACCTATTATATGAAGCTTAGCATGGCAAGGGAGATGGGAGAGGAATAGACAGGAGTAGGGGTACTGAGTTAATGGTGGAGAGAATGGGACCCTCTGGTGGAGGTTGTGGTGCTAGAATGTTTTATGCATAGGACCCCTTACATTAACAGTATATTAACGCTGACTTATAAACACTGCCAGGTCTGACTCTAGAACCACATATATACATATATTTACTATATGTATGTGCATATAATACAATATATGTATTACATATTTTAATATATAAATATGTATATATATATATATATTGATTTTTCTTAAATTGAATCACCATGTGATGCACAGTTACAAAGTTGTTGATGGTCAGGTTTCTGTAATACAAGTCATACGATATTCCAACAACTCATCCTCCACTAGTTTTTCCCCATCACCAATGTTCCCGAGTTTCCCTCTTTCCCTCCCTCCCACTCTAGCCTGTCTCTATGGCTATCTGTCTTCTTCTTCTTCTTCTTCTTCTTCTTCTTCTTCTTCTTCTTCTTCTTCTTCTTCTTCTTCTTCTTCTTCTTCTTCTTCTTCTTCTTCTCTTCTTCTTCTTCTTCTCTTCTTCTTCTTCTTCTTCTTCTTCTTCTTCTTCTCTTCTTCTTCTTCTTCTTCTTCTCTTCTTCTTCTTCTTCTTCTTCTTCTTCTTCTTCTTCTTCTTCTCTTCTTCTTCTTCTTCTTCTTCTTCTTCTTCTTCTTCTTCTTCTTCTTCTTCTTCTTCTTCTTCTTCTTCTCTTCTTCTCCTCCTTCTCCTCCTCTCCTCCTCCTTCCTCCTCTCCTCCTCTCCTCCTTCTCCTCCTCCTCCTCCTACTCCTCCTCCTCCTCCTCCTCCTCCTCCTCCTCCTCCTCCTCCTCCTCCTCCTCCTCCTCCTCCTCCTTCTCTTCTTCTTCTTCTTCTCTTCTTCTTCTTCTCTTCTTCTTCTTCTTCTTCTTCTTCTTCTTCTTCTTCTTCTTCTTCTTCTTCTTCTTCTTCTTCTTCTTCTTCTTCTTCTTCTCTCTCTTTCTCTCCCCTCTCTCTCTTTCTCTACCTTCCTCTCTCTTTCTCCTTTGCAATGTAGATACTGATGCAGATATTTTTTGATCATGTTTGTCAAAAAATATATATGTATTTGTGGAGGGATGAAGGGAGGTTTCACTTCCTTATGAAATCTTCCTTGTCACTTTTTTTTGCTCCTACAAACCAGTCTTTGTTCATGTCATTGTCAGTCCTCCTAGCGCTCTGAGAAGGATTGAGAAACACTCTTTCCTCCCGTTACATTACAGCTTTCCTGAAAGACTCTGCAATTTTTTTCTTATCTTAATTTGTCTTTACTACTAAGTAATTTTTTGTTGCTTTGTTTTTGTCTTGTGGCCAAACCCAGCTGTGTTCAGGATATCCTTCTGGGTCTGTACTGATGGATAAAAATTTTAAAATGTAAATGACTATAAGTACTACAAATTTGAAGTTAGAAATGCATTAACATAACTTTTGTCAGAATTTCAATATTGCAGTTGTAATCATATATCCCAACTCTATACTTTCATGGACATTTTGATGTTAGATGGGATGATTAAACCAGTTAACTATATTCCAGAAATATAAAATAGCACTAATTTAGCAAATATTTTTAAATTAAAAACATTATTCAATTGATTAGCAAATTTGTATTCATTGAAAATTGGTATTCATTCATTGGTATTCATTCATGCGGTTGAATGTAGAACTATGGTTACATATCATATATTTTTTGCTTATTCTTTTTTTTAACTTTTTGACCTTTGCTATCAACTATTATTCATTTTAGAAGCCTTGAATCTCTCTTTTTTACAAAAAAAGTGTCAAAATTGAAAGTCTTAAAGAATGAAGTACATGTGTTCAAAAAACCTAAATTTATGTGAATACAGATGAAGGACCTGAGTTTATACTAGAGAATGAAAGATAAGTATGGACTAAAAAGCAGCAAAAGCTCATTTTATGTTTTTGTTTTCCTTGGATGCCTCTTCAAGAAACCTGAAAGTTGTGAATATACTCCCTAGAGATACTTATACATCAATATATATAAGAGTATTCACAACAGTTCAGAAAATTCACAAACATTCTGAACTCTTTCTATGAATTCTATGTTGAAAACACTCGTTCTAAAGATAAATATCACAATAAGATTATTTAATACTTTCAAAAATGAAAATAAAATGACAATAATTTCTGAAATAAAAGCATTCTATAAATATTTCAACACTTTACTAAAAATTTTTCCAATGAGATTAACATACATATAAAGATGTGCAATAGAAATACACATTAATTAAAAAGCATATACATTACATGCCTTAATAATCCAGTTATTGAACCATAAACTTCTATTTTTAATGGTGTTTTAGGTATTTTTTTTTAAATCCATTAACATTTCTGTTTCTGAAATTATTTTCAATTTTTTTAACTGCTTAAAAATTTAAATATGTTCTGAATAAAATGTGTAAGTTAGAGGGAATGTATATGTAGGTAATCAATGGTCTATATGTAGTTTTTCCCTAACTAAAATAAACAAACATTTTTGATTGCTCATCAAAAATTTAATGAATTACTTTAGTTTTGTCTTGGGGCTACACTCAGTTGGTGTTCAGGGGTCACACTTGGTGGGACTTAGGGGACTAAGTGTATGCTAGGGAGCAAACCCTGATAGACCATATATAAGGCAAGTACTTATTTGCTGTACTATCTCTACAACCCCTCAAATAATTTTAATAGTCTATCATATATTTAAAATAATATACATTCTTCATAATGTAGATATGTTTTTATGAAATTGTCAGTCTTTGACAATAAGATACTCATAATGAATAAATTGATATTTATTCATCAAATAATTAGGTGGTTTAGATATTGTTCCCCTAACAATAAAAATTACATAATATTGAGGGAGGTTGTGCAATACCTCACTCTGGGCTTTCTTCTCACTCTGTGCTCAAGGATCGATCACTCTCAATTTTTATACCCATAACACAAGGTTTGTCCAATGATTAAACTAGATAATGATTATGAAGTGCTTAGTTCAAAAGCTGACTGTTGAAATACATTGAATAAACTAGTGTCATTACTGAAAATCCTATCACTCTTGGAGATGCTTAGTAGACCATACAGGGTGACATAAATGGAACCTGGGCCAAGTACATGCAAAGCAGGCATCCTACCTGCTGTACTATCTCTCTGTCTCCTTAAATGTCTTCTTATATAAGTGTAACAAGAGCTTTGACATCTACATATTAATTTTATTTGCATTATTAAGTTTAATGAACACTATTATTCTGGCTATGTAAACTTCCAAAATGCATGTGAAAGATTTTTGTTTCCTTCTGAAGAGTATATTGAAAATGTAATTTCTGAAGGAGGTTTGAATAAAGGTGAAAAATATTTCCCTCTTGACTATTCAACAACTGAGAAGATTAAAGAATTAATGGGGTGGGGGGACCAAACTACAACTTTTATTGATGTGGAAATATAGCTTTATGTTAAATGAATGGGTCTGATAATACTTGTGAGAGGCAGGAAATGCCCCTACTCCTAAATGATGTCACACACTAATTATAGAACCTGAAAAATGTTACATTACAGGGCAAAAGAGACAGGTGAAATTATGGTTAGGGTAGCACCGCAGCACTGTACCACTGTTGTCCCATTGCTCAACGATTTGCTCAAGTGGGCACCAGTAATGTCTCCATTGTGAGACTTATTGTTACTGTCTTTGGCATATTGAATACGCCATGGGTAACTTGCCAGGTTCTGCTGTGCAGGCGAGATACTCTCTGTAGCTTGCTGGGCTCTCCAAGAGGGACGAAGGAATCGGAGCGGGTCAGCCACATGCAAAGCAAATGCCCTACCTGCTGTGCTCCAGCCTATGGTTAGGGTATCTTCCTTAAAATAGAGATTATAATGTATTTTCCATGTGAACCCAGTCTAGTCCGATAAGGAAAGAAAAGAGAAATTTTTCTAGCTACAATAAAAGTAATAGAGAAGCATAAACACAAAAGAGATTTGAAACCTGAGAAGAATCCAAAAAGTGATGAGGTCATGTGGAAAGCATAGACAGAATGAAAGTAAACTCTAAGAATAAAATCTACCCCAACAGAGCATCATCAAGGAAACAGAGATCCTACTCACATCCTCACAAGAAACTGGTTTCTGTGAACAAACTCAATAAAGTTAGTGGGTCATAGTCCACTAGTCTATCATCTGATACTAGCCTTGAGAAATAGGGAAGAGAAATTTGTCGAGTGAAACAAGAGAAACTTATCTACAAAATCTGATAAAATGCTGATTTTAAGCCACTAAATTGGCTTAAAACTTTGTCATAGCAGTATCAGCAAAGTTAATATGCCACTGAATGTCAAAAATAAACATGATGGTTGCTTAGTATCAGTATTGCAAATCATAACACTCAAAGAGAGAAAGAGTAAGGGGTGTGCCTGTCACAGAGGCAGAGGGTGGGGAATGGTGGGGTTGGTGGGAGTGATACTGGGAACACTGGTGGTAGAGAATGGGCACTAGTGGAGGGATGGTTATCCACTCCCCGAAACACTAGATAAAGACATTAAAGAATTGGGAAATCCTTGGAAGGGACCTAGTTGATGAACAGACAATTGCAAAGGAACGTTAGAGTTGAGAAAACACAGAAATGTCTAGAACTATAGTACAGCAGACAGAGTTCTTGCCTTGCATACAGCTGACTTAAGTTCAATTCCCATCACCCCATACAGTCCTCTGAGACAGCTAGAGTGATTGTAGAACAGTCAGGAGTAAGCTCCAGTACAGCTGGATATGGCCAAAAACCAAATAAAATAGAGAAGAAGGAAATCATAGAAGTTGTTTTGTGTGTCCATACTTACTGTTTATAAGTGATTACTTATTCAAGTGGGTGGGTAGTTCTTTTAAATAGAAGAAAGCTGAATTCATTCCCTTTTTAGAAAGCAAACATCAAGAGGTATAAATGCTTTCTCTATTATAATTTAATTTATATTTTAAGTGAAGCTTTTTTGATGTTAAAATGTTAATAGATTTTATTTTATGAATATAAAGAGATTAGAGATCTACCTGAAAAAAAATTATCAATGATTTCAACGGAGAATTCTGTTTCACATTCAAGTTTAAATTTTATTTTATCATATGTGGTATTGGCTATGGGCCTAGGCACTCCATGCCTCTGTCCCTGTAAACAGGGACTGGGTGTGGAGAAACTTGGCGTGAGGGCGAGCCATGTCCTGACAGCTAAACTTGACAGGTGGCCAATGAGCCACCATGGTCTGGAGGCCAGCCTAAAGAGGCCGAATGGTCACCATGCTCTGGTGACCTGCCTCGAGAGGAAAACCAAAGGGCCACCATGCTCTGGCGGCTGGACTTTAGAGGAGGCTGAGGGAAGGCTGGCTCATATCCATATTGGCCAGGCCCAAGGCCTCATCTTCATTCCTTGTTTCTCATGAGCTGAGATAAGGAACCGAAAAACAAGTACTGTTGGCAAAAATAAAGTTGCTTGCGCAGCCTAATTAATACTTCATATTCAGATTATTAAACTTGCTGATCATGGCTAAAATAAGACTATATAAACCAGCTTGGATTACAATAAACTTGCTGTATATTTCATACAGTCCTCCCTACCCCGTCTTTCAGCTCTCATTCCCTCTCTCTGGCTGATGTTTGACTAGCTGCATGGGACACGGCAACGCAGTATGCTTTACAAATTATATTTAGACAAGAAAAACTAAAATCAAAAAATTATACCATTTTGCATATCATATGAATATTATTTTCCTGAGTTTATAATATCAGCAATTTATATTTCCTGATATAGACATTTATATTAGCTATTTACTATATACTGCCATTCAAAATATCAACATTTTTGTTAGTTGTGCATTTATTATTTTTGTTCACTGCATCACTGTATCACTGTCATCCCATTGCTCAGCGATTTGTGCATGCGGGCGCCAGTAACATCTCTATTCGTTCCTGCCGTGTGCTAGTGTAGCTCAATGGCATATTGGAGGCTCTTTCAGGATCAGGGGAATGAGGACCATCATTGTTACTGTTTTTGGCATATCGAGTATGCCACGGGTAACTTGTCACGCTCTGTTATGCATTATTCTTATTAAATTTGCAAATTTTATCTCACTGATTTTCATTCTGGGAGGGCCTCCCAAGCAGTGCTAATGGGCCCGAGGGCCATTCCCAGTGATACTCAGTCAATCGGGCCAGATGATTTAATGTTGACCTGAGGATGTATGTGCTGCTCTGGTTCTTCGATGTAGGATCAACCAGAGCTACCCCAGTAGTGCTCAGAGTCCTGCATTGCTACACCCAGAATACATAGCGGGTTATTCAGTGCTTGGGGTTGAAGAGAAGTCCTATGTCATAAAGCATGAGTTTCAGCTCCACTGTCATCTCCCTGACCCTGAATCAAAATAAGTTTTCAGTTAATCTTAATAATATCAAAAGGTATCTGTGACCTTCACTAACTATATTTATTATTTAATTTTGGTTTATAAAAGAACTTTTTTTTAGCAAATAAAGCTTCTGTCTCAAACATTAGTACTATAAAATAGCTACTAATTAACCCATGCACATAAAATTCATTGACAAAATAACTGTAATTCAGGACTGAATTTTACTTTGAAGCATTCTATTATTTGTTCAATATGTAGAGCAGCATTTTATTACTATTTTCAAGTAGACATGATAGGCACTATAATTAAAGACTAAGCAAATTTTCTAAGCATTCTTTTTTTCAGAAAACAAAAATAGTTTAGAAAAGATGTGTAATAGGAAGAAGAAAGCGATACAAGGGGAAATTTAGACACATACATTTTAGCTAATTTGTAACTAAATACAATGTTAACAGATTTGGGGGCCAGAGAGTTAGTGCAGTGGATAAGGTACTTGCCTTCATGCAGATGCCCTCGATCTGATCCCAGAACAACTTACGGTTTCCAGGCCTACCAGGACTGATCCCTGAGCACACAGCCAGGGGTAATCCAAGTGTGTATCAATAAACAAACAAAAATTTATTAACAGGGCTTTTATTTGTTTTTTCAGGAGTGTTTTATTTTAGTTTTAGTTTTTAATCAATGAATGATGCTACACTTAATGGTAATCATAGATTACCAGGGCTGGAAAAACTTAGCATAAGCCGTCAATTATAAAAAGGTAAATAGAAACCAAACTTTTAGTAAAGATTATAAGGCAGTGTACATAGATACAAAAATATACTAAAGTATGCCTAAAGCCTATATATACTTATAAACCAATGCTGCAGCACTGTAGCACTGTAGTCCCATTGTTCATCGATTTGCTTGAGCGGGTGCCAGTAGCACTTTCATTCGTCTCTGTTGCATGCTAGAGTGTCCCAATAGTGTCTACTTTCTCCAGGAAAACGAAGTTAGGCCTGTTATTTCTTACTATTTTTGGCATATTGAATATGCCACGGGTAGCTTGCCAGGGTCTGCCATGCGGGCAGGATACGCTTGGGAGCTTGCCTTGCTCTCTAACAAGGACAGAGAAAAACTTCACAGCACTTTTCCAGGATTTTTGTTTTATAATCTCTGGATCTTGGTCATTGATAAAATTACATGGCGTTGGGGGGGTAGGGGGGTACGTGGCAGTCTGTGGGTGTGCCTGCCAAGCTACTGGAAAACTGGGGATCTGGGTGGAGGAGGCTCAGTCATGATCCAAGCAGGCTCGGAGATCTCAGTCCCGGGTCACACACACCAGGGTTCCTCTAATGGTTCCTTCATGTGAGGAGAGTGGCGCCTTGAGCATGGTTGTGGTTGGGTTCTGGAGGTTTTCGGCAGCCGGGGTTCTTATTGGGGTGGGGAGGGAGACCCAAATCTCCCCCCTCCGAAGGGGCCCCAGTGAAGACATCCTGGAGCAGCGGCAGGAGATTCTGCCAATGCTACTAAAAGCTACTTTAATAAAAATTTCTAAAAGTAGAAATTTTATAGAATTGGTCATAGAAAGAATACAGAGAATAAGACTCTTGCCTTTATCCATTTGACTCTGTTTAGATTCCAGGTACTCTGTTTGGTTCCCTGAACAATTGCCAGCTGTGATTCCTAAGCAAAGATCCCAAAGGAAGCTCTTAGCAACCAGGTTTGGTAAAAGCAAAAATAAAATGAAAAATATGTAGATTGAATTATTTCTCTATAATAATGGAAGAGAATTTCATCATTGTCGCTGATTACTTGCTAATAGAGAGTTATATGTAAAATAGTCTTTAACTTTTATGTTTGTCTCTATAGAATTTCCAAAAAATTAAAGGGCACTGGCATTCACTACCCGTGAAAACGAAAAGTGGGGCAAACAGACTAGTGCAACAGAATATTTAAACAAAACTTTCATCCATAAGGGAAGGCAGAAATTCTATATTGTATTTACTAGTTTGTTTCATAAAACTCTTTTTTTTTTTTTGCTTATGGGGTCACACCTGGCGATGCACAGGGATTACTCCTGACTTTTCACTCAGAAATTACTCCTGGCGGTGCTCAGGGGACCATATGGGATGCTGGAAATCGAACCCGGTTCAGCCACGTGCAAGGCAAACGCCCTACCCGCTGTGCTATTGCTCCAGCCCCATATTACAAGATAATTTTATTCAAAATATCTTACTAATAAATAGTAGCAATGTATATAAGAAATAGAAACAAGATATTTTGCTAATCTTCCTAAACATGAATGAAATATTTTAAGTAAAATACATAAATGAATGGAAAACTAACATCAAAGGATAGTAGAGATAAAGTCCAGGAGTATTGCTCCACGTCTTGGAAGCTGGTCTCATATGCTGTAGGTAAAGGCAGTTCAGATAGAGAAGGGACCACCAAGTAAAGGATTCTTGTAGGAACCACTCGGGATGAGAGATGTGTGCTGAAAATAGACTCTAGACTGAACATGATGGCCACTTAATACTTGCATTGCAGACCACAACACCTTAAAGGAGAGAGAGAGAGGGTAAAAGGGAATCCGCCTGCCACAAAGGCTGGGGTCCACAGAGGCCGGGGTCTGGGAGGGTGCAGGGGTGGGGGGAGCGGAGAGGTTGGAGAGATACGGGGAACATTGGTGGTGGAGAATGGGCACTGGTGGAGGGATATGTACTTAATCATTGTATGACTGAAACATAAACACAAAAGTCTGAAGGTCTGTAACTGCATCTCATAGTGATTTGTTAAACATTTAAAAAATTAAAAAATAATTAAAAATAAAATAAATATATGAATAAAATTAAAAAAGAGAGAGAGAGAAGCAGCAGTGTTGGCTGATGCGGCCAAAGCTGGGAAAAGTATTTGCAACTCTCACCTATCCTTCGCCAACTACAAGACCAAGATGACTGCCCTCCAATGTCCTGATGGATCTATCACATCTTCCAGAAGGGCAATGGAGAGTATTATTCACGACTTCTACTCTTTGACAGCCATGTCCACTGACCCACATACTAAATTCCACAGAATGAATATGTCATTCCCAATGTCCTCCCTTCTGAAATCTGACATGCCGTTTTGTCGTTAAAGATGCGTACTGCACCCAGTCTAGACAAGGTCAGACCTGAACACCTGAAGAATCTGCTGCCAGTACTAGTCAATATACTGGCTTGGCTCTTCACACACTACCTGCCCTTATGCAAGGTTCTGTCCCAATGGAAAACCAGCTGGACCGTTCTGTTGTACAAGAAGGGAGACATCCATGACATTGGTAACTATCGCCCAATCTGCCTGTTGTCTGTTGTCTACAAGGTATTCACTTGTGTCATCTGAATAGAATAGGCAGAACACTAGACAAAGGAAAACCATATGAGCAAGCCGGGTTCTGAAAAGGATTCAGCATGATTGACCATATCCACACAGTGACCAAGCTCACTAAGTTTCGTGAGATTTCAAGATGCCGCTCGGTCTAAGTTCATCGATTTAAAGAAGGCCTTCGATTCTGTTAAGACTGAAGTGATCATAGAAGCTCTAGCCAAACAGGACATTAAAAATCAGTACATCAAGATCGTTTTCGAGCTGTATTACGAATTCACCAC
The DNA here is from genome assembly GCF_027595985.1 of Sorex araneus. Lineage (NCBI taxonomy): Eukaryota > Metazoa > Chordata > Mammalia > Eulipotyphla > Soricidae > Sorex > Sorex araneus. Next base: position 227,435,882 of record NC_073313.1, on the reverse strand, counting down.
CAGGATCTCAGTGATCTACAAAAAAGTGATCATTGACATAGAGAGAGGGGTGATATCATTTCACCGAAACTCTTCAGTGCCACCCTCAAGAATGTCATGCGATGACTAGAATCGGAAAAAATGGGAATGAAGATAGACTCTTGGTAACTACACTATCTAGCTTCACTGATGAAATTGTTCTAATAGCACCAAACATTAGCCAAGCTGCACAAATGCTGGCCAACTTTGACCACGAGTGTGAAAAGGTCGGACTGCAGCTGAATCACACCAAAACAATGTTCATAAAAAACAAATTAGTCCCTAATCTTCCATTTGCTCTCAATGGAACAAACATCTCCGAATGCAGCAGCAATGTGTACCTGGGTTGAGAACTCAACATGAGCAACGACTTGGCGCCAGAACTTCACAGGAGAAAGAGAGCAGCTTGGAGCACCTTTAAGAGCGGTCAAGAAGTGTTTAAGAGGATGAAGAACCTCCGGCTCTGGCCACATTTTTTCAACTCCATTGTTCTCCCTGTACTAACATATGCCTCAGAGTTCTGGGCCATAACAACCAGGATGAGAACGCTATTCGGGTATCCCAAAAAAGAATTGAAAGAGCTATGCTGGGAATATCACGTTTCACTGAGTGAGAGAAGGAATCCAGTTTCAACCTCTGTCAACGGTCAAGAATCAGAGATGCTGTCTTGTTTGCCAAAGAGTTAAAAATCAGATGGGCCGGATTCATAATGCGATTCAGAGATGACCGCTGGACTAGAGCTGTTACTAACTGTATTCCATCGAACATCAAAAGATGGCTGCCCAGCTACGAGATGGTCAGACTTCATCAAAACCCTGGACAAATGGTTTGAGGCTCTTCATGTTCTTGGAGCTAGTAGATGGGCTACACTAGCACATGACAGGGATGAATGGAGACATTACTGGCACCCGAGCAAACTGAAAATCAAAGAGATGACAAGTGATACTAATTTAGACATTTAAAATAAAATTTACATAATTATTTAAGTATATATATTTGGAAATATTAAAAATTATGCAAGCTTATCAGTACCTAGATTTGTGAATCCATGAAGGAAATTTAGTTAACAATTTAATGATATACCAGAACCTCATATGTGGTGGTCTTTAAATTAATACAGAAAAGACATAAATGCTTGGAGATAAAATTAAAGTATATTAAAATCAAACTAATAAATTTAATCAAGTAAATAAAATAAGTGAAAGCAGAAAATTAACTTGCCTCAATGATAAACCAATGTTTTAACAAAATATAAACAAATTATAATAACCCTCCATTTTTAAATGCTTTTAAATCTGGTGGTCTTTCTTTCTTAATTATTTAAAGCTTAAAGTGAAAACAATTGTGCTTTGTGCTAAAATAGACACAAAAAGATTGTCTTGTGTGGGAGAATTGACTTCAGAAAAATAGAAGTGGTAATATATTTTTCTTTGTTTAATAAATGACTAAATAGGCCTAAAGACTTTGATTCCAAAGATGTAACACATTCGGGCATCCAGCACAACATCCGATAGCGATGCACTGGGACACCAAACTGGGCTACAACTCTGTGCTGCCGGGGGTGGATTTTTTTTTTTCCTCCCCACCCTGTCTTCCTGCACGGAAAGCGGCGGGCTGGCGGCACCCATGTGGCAGGCGCCATCTTCTGTGACTCCAAACCCACAGATATTCGGATTTTACTTTGGGGGCTCCCAGGAACTCATGGGAAGGGGGCATAACCGGTACGCCCTCGGCCCAGATAAATCCGGAGCTGCTGAGCGCGAATCGGACCCTCTCGCCTAAATACTTTGAATTCAGAGACTTCTTACAGCAATGCACTGGGACTGTGAGCTTGGCTATGTAATTTCTGGCAGAATTTTCCCTGGACTTTATACAGAAATCCAAAACCGCGCGGACGCAGCAGTGTCCACGCGACTTAACATTTATAATTGTCAGCAATGTGAAACGGTTCCATTTGAACAGGTCTGACTTGGTGGGGGAAACTCCAAATAATAACAGTAAGTTTTTGTTGAAATATTGAAGGTTTTTAATGTAGCAGCCACCTCTGGACTGTGAACTAAGCAAAAGCCCCACGCCGGCGGACGCGGCGTGGCGTACACCATACTATGTACTATGAGGCACAGGAAGGGGGATGAGGGGGTAAAAGGAAAAAAAAAAGGGAAAAGGAAAAAGAAAAAAAAAGAGAGAGAGAGAGAGTTATGTCAACTATAGTGAGTTTTGTGTTGAATTATGGAATGTAATCAAGGTAAAGAAAAAATGAAGTGAAATTCATTAGTTATACAGTAGGGGGTAGGGGGTGGGGCGGGGGGTATACTGGGGTTTCTGGTGGTGGAATATGGGCACTGGTGAAGGGATGGGTGTTTGAATATTGTATAACTGACATATAAACCTGAGAACTTTGTAACTTTCCACATGGTGATTTAATAAAAATTTAATAAATAAATAAATAAATAAATAAATGACTAAATATCAGTACTAAGATTATATGTCATAACTATTTTATTTTACAACTTTTATGGATTTTTGGATAAGACTTTACTGTGAAGTAATTTAACAAGAAAAGAAAAGTACAGTGAGAAAAAAACATGAGTTTTCATGTTCTTAAATTTGGTATCTGAGAGAATTTTTAAAATTGTTTAACTTTTTTAAATTAAATGAACAATATATATGACAGGTTTTTTAGAAGGACAAATGTCAATACAAGGAAAACTGAGATAGATATTCTGAGGACCCAAAACCTCTACACAGAAAAGACACCTTCACCCCAATGTTGATTGCTGCACTACTCACAGTAGATGACATCTTGAAATAGTCCATATTTACAAGAACACATGTCTAGATAAAGAAACTATGATACATATACATAATGGAATAATATGCAGCTATAAGAAAAGATTGAATCACTCAATTTGGATCTGGAGAGTACCATGCTGAGTGAAATAAATCAGAAGAAGAACAGACACAGATTTCTCTAATACGTGAAATATAAATATCCATAGTAGTAGAATAACAGAAGTACATATGAAGTTTACCACAGGGGACAATGGGTGGGGGGTGAGGGTGTCACTAGGATATGGTGAAGGGGTTGTGCTAAATTTTTTATATACAGATAGATACCAATAATGTTTTTGTAAATTGCAGTGCTAAAAATAAAACATGGACAAAAAATATTACAACAAAAAGAGCATCATCCTGACTTGTCAGTGAAGTTAATTATTTTTCTAGGCATATGAACGATCTTGCTGGACCATCTTTCCAGCATAAATAGTTGCAGACATCTTTTGTATTTAAACTACTCTTCATGATGACAACTCAAATATCTTTTTCTTTATTTATTTCTTCTGCTGCTTTCATTAATAAACTACAAGAATGCTTATGGAAATACATATGATTTGTTTGCAAGTCACCATCTAGTAAACAATAATCTGTTTCTTAATCCCGACACATTAATTGATCAAAATTAACACAGAGATGACTTCATTTTGATTGATCATTGGTTCTAAACTAAACAACTATAGCCATACTATAAAGATCAATTTCTGACTAATTAATAAAGCTACATTGGAAAACCTATCCTAAAAGTTTTAATGGACTTAGGAAAAAATATATTATGTGGCATTAAGTCAGTTTCCTGAATAAAACAAAAATCATATATAACTCAATAGTTGGCATGCAAGTGAGGCACGTAATGTATTATGAAGCTCAATTTCTTCAACAGCTAAATAGTATTAAGCTGAATATTTAATACATCTCGACTGTATACAAAACACTCTTCTGTGCACTTAGAAAATATCTTGGATTAAGTGAAACATAGAGTTTTTGCAGCGTTTACTTACTGATGTGGGGACTGGACCAATAGCACATATTTTTTTCCCCAAGGGCGCTAGCCCAGTTCTTGTTTTCGTGGTCACTTCAGGAATTCTCACAGTGTTTAACTATTATCTGTTTTGGTAGTTGTGATCAATAATCTTTGATGCCATTGTAATTATTTTAGGGGACCACGATCTATGCCTACATGAGACAGTGAATTTATCTGATGAATGTTGAGTATGCCACCAACTGGCAATCCTGTTATCTCTTTAGTAGGACCTGCCTATTCCAATACGACAGTGTTGAAATTAAGAATCAAATAACTCTAAAATAGCCTCTACATGTTGAAGAGACAGGACAAGTTCCATGTCTTCCACTTTAAAATAAAAGCTATAGATGATTAAGCTCATTAGGAAAAACTTGTGGAAAGCTAGGCATATTATGCAAATAGTCAATTATGAATGTAAAGAAAAGTTTTTAAATGAAATTAAAAGTGCTATTCCACTGTGAACATTTATGATTATAAAAAAGTTTTACTATTGATATAGACAGTTATATTATCAGTCTTATTACTGATATAGACAGTTTCAGCAGATCAAACCAGCAATAGCATTCACTTATGCTTGATTCAAAGCAGTTTCCTAACTTTCTATAATTTATAAAGGCTGATCACTGTATCACTGTCATCCCGTTGCTCATCGATTTGCTCAAGTGGGCACCAGTAATATCTCCATGTGAGAATTGTTATTACTGTTTTTGGCATATCAAATAAGCCACGGATAGCTTGCCAGGCTCTGCCATGCGGGCTGGAGCAAATCGATAAAGGCTGATAAAGGTGAAAAAATATAAAAATTTGAAACAGCCAGTAGTTGTCTTTCATGGGTTAAAGAAATAAATCTATACAAGTGCAAGGTGAAGGAGTGCATGCGGATAAAAAAACTGCAGCAAGTTATCCAGGAAATGTAGCAAAGACTATTGATGAAGGTACTACATAAATTAAATTACAATTTTTAAATAGAGATAAAACTATTAGATATTGAGCCTTGGACCACTTCCAACAATACTCAGTCAATCAGACTGATGTTTCAGCATTTGGGCCCAGTCTTGCTCCTGAGAGCCAGAACTATACCGGAGGGGCTACGGATCTTCATGGTTATATCAGGCCATGGTTATGGGGTCTCATTATATTATTAATAGTAATCTACTGTTACTATCATTTATAGAAGTTAAAATTAATTCTAGCTTCGAATGAGGTCCATAGGACCACCAACACGTCTGGTGATTTTCAAATACTTGTATGATTCAGAAATATAGTTCTATATGTATCTAAGATTTTTTGCAGTAAAAATATTTACTATATATTACACAGGGAGAAAAGGCAGGTTGACTTGAGGAAAAAATACACGCAATTTTATTTTTTATTTTTTCCCTCACATTATGACATATCTGATTATGTTGTTTTCTCCAGCAATTAAAAAGAAAACAAAACAAAATCGAATTGTAACGAAGCTTATAAAATTTAAAAATAGGATTTTATTAAGTTACAAAGCAAGCTTTTATTGCAAAAGAAACTCAGAGTAAAATAAAAAGAAAACAAGTAAAAGAAAGAAAATATTTAAAATTAATGTATAAGATAAAAAGATTATATCCAAAATATATAAAACACTCACACAGCTCAGCAACAACAAAAATAATAAACTCATCTAAAAATGTGTAGAGAATATGAACAGTTGTTTCTCCAAAAATGACTTATGAACAATTAATAGTAGATATATGGAAAAGTGTTCATAATCACTTATTAGAAAAATATTAAAGAGTGGCAATGAGATGTCATCTCACACCATGAAAAAGACACATCAAAAAAAGATCAAAAAACAGCCAGTGTTAGCCAGGATGTGGTGAAAAAGGAACCCTCAATCATTGGTGATGTAAATGTTGTCAGGTTCAGTCTGTATGTAAAATAGTATGGAGATTTCTCTAAAAATGTTAATAGAGTTTCAATTTGATTCAGTGACTCTCACATCTTAGCATCTAGTTTTCAAGTACAACAATAATTTTAAAAGATATATGTGCACCCATGACCACTACAGGAGCAAAATACAACATCTTGTTTATGAAAGCAACCCAAATATCCAACAATACATGAATAGTTAAAAAAGCTGGTGTGTGTATGTATAAACACACACACATATATATATACATATATATATACATATAGTGAAATACTACACAGTCACTGGAAGAAAAATCATTAAGTTTTCTATACCTTGGATTAAACTGGAGAGAAATTGCACAAAACAAAATAAGAGGTAGAGGGACAAACACCTGGTGATCTTATTCATTTGTGGCATATGAAAAAGTAAAATAAGGGAATGGGGGGCAGAGAGTTAGCACTGCAATTAATGTGCTCATCTTGCAATGCCCACCCAGGTCTGAGTTCCTGCACTACATAGTGTCTCAGTCTCCTCTTTACAGCTCTTACTCTGGGCATGGCTCAAAAAAAAAAAAACAAGAGATCAGAGAGTTAGTACAGAGGCTATGGCACTTTCCTTGAACTCAGCTACCTGGCTTCAATCTAAACACCACATATGATTCCCAGATCATTGCCAGGAGTGATCCCTAAATTCTGAGACAGCTATTAGCCCTGAGTACTTCTTGGTGTGGCCCTGAAGCAAATAAGGTAAGAGAACAGAGAACATAGAACAGTGAGAAACCCAGGGATTTATATTGCAAAATATGTTATTAAACAGTGTGGAGCCAGGTGCAGTAGAATGATGAGGTGGACGAGACATAATATTAGGTTATTGGTGGAGAGTATTCAGCACTTTGGAAGTGGTCTGGTGTAGTGATTGCATGCACCATGTACATACACATTGATATTATTGTAAGCATATTACCTAACTACAATAATAAAATTAAACTTTAAAAATAATAAAATAGACATACATTAGAAATGAATGCCATCTAGTATTTCTATAACTAGAGAGAAGTCAAAGATTGGCTTCAAAACTTTAAAAGATACACTGGCTCTTTGTAGGGGCTTATAACTGGTTCTTTATTTTGAAGTCAATGCTTATAAAATTTTAAAGATCTTACGATCCTTAATGCACATACTAAATCCATTTTGTCTGTGTACTATAAATGGAACAACTAAGTCTGGATAACATCACATATGTTTATACTTGTTTAAATTGATTATCTTAAGCCTACTATTGAGACATAATATTCAGAAGACAAAACAATAGTTTTTTTTTTCAAAATATTAATGTGCATTGGCAGTTAATCACCCAAAAGCTCTTATGGAGATGTAAATGTTGCTTTTATTGTGCTAAAATAGCATTCATTTACAGGCCACATATTAAAGGTAATTTCAACTTTCAAGTCTCATTAAGAAATACATTTGCAATGCTACAGCTTCTATAGGTAGTGAATTTTGTAATAAATTTAGGAAGATAAATTGAACAAAAGTAGTATTTTGACATGGAATCTATTCCTGGTAAAGATGTTTTTATGCTGCTAAAATAACAACAACAAGATATTTCAAACATTACATAAATTTAATTGATAAAGAAATAACAGCATTTGAATTAATCAATTCTAATTTGGAGAGTTTTATTATGTCTAAAATTCTATAAAGCGTAATCATATGCTAAAGAGAAATCTTTAACAAAGTGAGGAGTCAATTATAAAACTAAGAACAAAATAATGAATTTGTTTATATTAAAAGAGAAATATATATACAGCAAAATAAATATCAAAGTTTAAATATTAAATGAAAAATAATGTACCAGTGAAATTTTAATATTTTTGATAAAAATAGTCACCAGTTTCAATGTATAGAAATAAGTATGTATGTATTAATTTCACTAGGCCATTTCAAAACAGCGATGTATGCAAAGATTTGAACAATATAGAAAAAAATAAGATTAAAATAAATACCATTTATAAATATTTAAGTTGATCTACACTTAATTATAACAATTAAGATTACAACAAATTTTAACAAATACACTCAAAACATTATGATAGAAACATAAACATAAAATATGTGACAGTTATGATCACAGGTATTTAAATATGATTAGTACCATAAAACTGGATTTAAAAGTATTGTGAAAAATAACAGCACAATTACTTTGTAAGCAATTTGTATTATCAGTAATTTAAATATGCCGCCTTTCATCTCAAAAATTGCTCTTCTACTTGTGTAAAAGTAACTATCCATATTCACTCAAGCATATAATAATTGTTCCTCTGCCCTACAAAAGTCTAAACAATATTTAAAGCTAATTAAGAATTCCCTAAAAAAGGATATTTACACAATACCCATCAGATAAGGGGTTGATATCAATGGTATATAAAGCACTGGTTGAACTCTACAAGAAGAAAACATCCAACCCCATCAAAAAATGGGGCGAAGAAATGAACAGAAACTTTACCAAGGAAGAAATACGAATGGCCAAAAGGCACATGAAAAAGTGCTCTACATCACTAATCATCAAAGAGATGCAGATCAAAACAACCACAAGATACCACCTCACACCACAGAGACTAGTACACATCCAAAAGAACAAAAGCAACCGCTGTTGGAGAGGATGTGGCGAGAAAGGGACCCTTCTACACTGCTGGTGGGAATGCCGACTGGTTCAGCCCTTCTGGAAAACAATTTGGACGATTCTCAAAAAATTAGATATTGAATTCCCATTTGACCCAGCAATACCACTGCTGGGAATATATCCCAGAGAGGCAAAAAAGTACAATCGAAACAACATCTGCACATGTATGTTCATCGCAGCACTGTTTACAATAGCCAGAATCTGGAAAAAACCCGAATGCCCCAGAACGGATGACTGGTTGAGGAAACTTTGGTACATCTATACAATGGAATACTATGCAGCTGTTAGAAAAAAGGAGGTCAAGAATTTTGTAGTTAAGTGGATGGGCATGAAAAGTTTCATGCTGAGTGAAATGAGTCAGAAAGAGAGAGACAGACATAGAAAGATTGCACTCATCTATGGTATATAGAATAACAGAGTGGGAGACTAACACCCAAGAACTGTAGAAATAAGTACCAGGAGGTTGACTCCATGGCTTCGAGGCTGGCCTCACATTCCGGGGAAAGGTCAACTCAGAGAAGCGATCACCAACTACATTGTAGTCGAAGGCCATGTGGGGGAAGGGAGTTGCGGGCTGAATAAGGGCTAGAGACTGAGCACAGTGGCCACTCAACACCTTTATTGCAAACCACAACAGCTAATTAGAGAGAGAAAACAGAAGGGAATGCCCTGCCACAGTGGCAGGGTGGGGTGGGGGGAGATGGGATTGGGGAGGATGGGAGGGAGGCTGGGTTTACTGGTGGTGGAGAATGGGCACTGGTGAAGGGATGGGTTCCCGAACTTTGTATGAGGGAAGTATAAGCACAAAAGTGTATAAATCTGCAACTGTACCCTCACGGTGATTCTCTAATTAAATATAAATAAATTAAAAAAAAATAGTGAGTCTGTTTTGAAACTCTAACAACAATAGTGAGTTATGTGTTGAAATCTGGAATGTAATCAAGGTAAAGAGAAAAGGAAGTGAAATTATCACTCACGTACGGGGTGGGTTGGGGGGTGAAGGGTGGGATGTATACTGTTTTTGTTTGTTTGTTTGTTTGTTTGTTTTGTTTTTGCTTTTGTTTTTGTTTTTATTGGTGGTGGAATATGGGCACTGGTGAAGGGATGGGTGTTTGAGCATTGTGCAACTGAGATATAAGCCTGAGAACTTTGTAACTTTCCACTTGGTGATACAATAAAATATATTTAAAAATAAATAAATAAATAAATAAATACAGTACTATAAAGACAAAAAAAAAAAGAATTCCCTAAAGGATACTCTATTACCATTATATAATTCACGTAAAGTTTATATAGACTAATAAAACTTTTGATAATAAATTTTGGGTTTTTTCTTTGTGAACATGCAAATGTACATATGCATATTAAATTTAGATTCATCAAAGTGTACAGTGTAGTATTTATTATGGTTGATTTTGGGAGTTAGCAGTGACTGCAGAGAAATACTTTATATTTTATAACAATTTCTACTATAATTTTTTTAAATAATAAATAGCACTGTCACACTGTCGTCCCCTTGAACATCAATTTGCTTGAGCGGACACCAGTAACGTCTCTGTCATGAGACCTGTTGTTACTGTTTTTGGCATATTGAATACGCCACGGGTAGTTTGCCAAATGGCCGGGATACTCTCAGTTTCTTGCTGAGCTCTGGCATACATTAAAAAAAAAAAAGCCAAGAAATACCAGTTTGGGCATGGATGTGGGGAGAAAGGGACTCTCTTTCATTGTTGGTGAGAGTGCCAATCAGTCCAGCCATTTTGGAAAACGATATGGACATTCCTTCAAAAACTAGAAATTGAGTTTCTATATGATAACACCACTCTGGAAATATATCCAGTAGCTACAAAGCAAATACACAGTAGAAATGACCACCGCTGACAAGTCGAGAAATAATAAATAGCATGATTTTTTAATGAATGATCCCAAACAGAAAAAAACATGTAAATAGTACATTCTAGGAAAAATGACCTGATTATCAATAAAATTTGGAAAGAAGATGTTAGGGGCCACACTTGAATACTTCTAGTGGCTACTTCCTGCTATTTTCTCAGGCGTAATCTCTGGAGGGCTGGAAATAGAATCCAGGCCTCCAGAATGAAAATCTCTAGTCCTTGAATATTATTTTGAAATCTATTTAAGTTGCCCTATCTTATAATGTCATAAAATATAAATGCAAATATTATTGGTAGATCAGAAAGGAAGAAAAAAATTCATTTTAGAATTGAATACTAGAAAACTCTTAAACATTGTTTTGTTGTTTTTTTAATTGAATTACCATGAGGTGATTCACAGTTACAAAGCTGTTCATGAGTGATTTTCAGTCAAAGTTCCAATACCCAACACTTTACCATGTCTATTTCCCAGCAAAAACATCCCATCTCCCTCCTGTCACCATCCCCACCATTCTGCTTCTGCCTCTATTGCAGACACTTCCCCTTCTGTCTCTGTCCCTGTCTCTGTGTTTCTCTGTCTCTGCCCTGTGTCTCTGTGTCCCTGTGTCTCTCTGTCTGTCTGTCTGTCTGTCTGTCTGTCTGTCTGTCTGTCTGTCTCTCTCTCTCTCTCACTTTCTCTCCTTTTAGGCATTGTAAATTGTAATACACTAAAAAAGGTTATTATGTTTATCACTTTACCTCTTTTCAGCACTCAGTTCTTGTTCAGTATGATCATTGCCAACTATTACCAGGCAGTTTTAAAATTGAAATAATCTCAACATCAGTAAAAACCCCAGTATGATTGTTTCTCCTTCACCAATTTTTCTTTTCTATTTTTAATAAAATTCAAGCAAAGTATAAATGTTCAAAGAAAAGTCTTTAAGACATTTTATTTTCAGACTTTACGGTCAAGTATCAGAGTAGGTAATTTTACAGGGACCTGAATTTCCCTAAGACATTTGGTTTAAGCCCAGGAGTCTTTTCTATTTCTGATAGTATCAAAATACAGACAACCTGCCTACTTGAAACCAGACTTATCTATGTGAAGTTACACCTTGACAGCCTGCTTCATATTTCCTCTTCACCAATGGTTAAAATTCAAACTGCCAAGGAATATTCTTCATTGTACTCTGACACACAACATGTTGATTTTTCTGCTTCACTAGTAAATGAAAATGAAATTACCCACGGGTTTCCCACTTCAAATGGCATTCTGTCATTCCTGACACTAGAAATTCTGTCTTCCTGTTGCAAAGTATTGTAGGAATATTCTTTGTGAACTCCTAAGAGCATACAAAATGGTTTGAAGTGGAAACCAAAAAATCTTCACCCATTTAAGGATGTGGTTGACTTAAAAGATCATTTCTAAGCCAATGGTTTTAAATACTTCCATATTTTAAATTTTTTAAATGTAGGAAAAAGAAAATGATGTCTTTTTGTAATCGTTATCTGTAGTTATTCCAGGCAACTTAAGTAGAATTATCCCAACCATCAAAATGTAGACTAACTACTCACCTTCCCCTCTTACTTATGAGTTGTTAAAATTCTTAAAACAGAACCATAAAAATTTACGTGTTTTTATTTCACAATTTCAGAAAGAGATTGAACACTACACACTTACAATTTTAGATACTCTTTGAAAAATTTTAGTGTAGTATGCATTTAGTATATGAAGACACATTTGATTGCTATAATTAGGATAAACTAAACTTTCACTTAGAGTCCTTCCTATATATGAAAAAAATGTGCTAAGGGCTTTAAAAATTTTAATCATCATCTTTCCAAATTTAAGCTTCAAAAGAATCTTATAGGCTAGTAAGAGTTATCCTGAATATGTGACTCAGAAAGATTTAATAACTTTCCTTAAATAATATACTTTAAATAATAGAACTGGACTTAAATACATGCAATCTTACTCCAGAATACAACAGTGAATGAGTACCTGTTATGCGAAGTGTTTCAATTCCAAGCTTGTGATTCTTAAAGTCACCAATGTAAAGGAATGCAGAACATTTCTAAAATACTGTTCCTGGAAATAAAAACACCTGAGCACAATGCTACAAAAGTACAGACTTTGACTGAGAAGTCTCACAAGGAACTTTAGAAAGCTAAACAATTATTCAAGTCACTATCTTTATAGCTTAGGATATAATTTCCTATATATATTAGCACTTATAATAAACAGATTATGGATAATATAGAAAAGACATTTCCAGCAACACACTAGGTAAACTGTATACCAAATATCAGAACTTCCCTCTATCATTTCTTAAATTTTATATCATCGTTACACTAACCAATTGCATAATACACATTGGTTTCTTTAATTTACGAAAAACTCACATTATAAAGAAAATCGACATGACAGCTGGTAATTCTCTACCCAAATGATGTGTAATTTTCTTGCATAAAGACTTGGGGGAATTCTCGTGGTCTGAAGCACAGAAACTCAGAATTATCCCTTAGATCTTTCAAAACTACTTGAAAATGATCTACCTACAACCAACAGCTGGTTCCCAATGTGCCTGCCAGTTTCAATGAAAACTTTCATAAACAGCCTGAAGTGCCTTATAAGCTATGGCTTTTATATTCAAATCTTTTTCAGGAAAAAAAGGCTCTCTTTAAAGCTTTATGACTAAAATGGGCGTGTTTTGTAAATATGCTGAGAGATTTGTGGTTATCTTTGACACCCCATCTTGTTTCTGCCTCTGTATGGAAACCCTTTCAAGTATCTGTAGATCAATTTAATTTTCTGCATTTTATCCTACCTACTATATTCCTATTCTGTGCTATTTCTTGCTTCTACTTTGTAAAACCTTTCCTTCCTCCCCCTTTTATCTTTTTGCTCATTTCCAATTCTGTGTTTCATTTCCCAATGAAAAAGACAGGATTTCATTTCTGCCACTAAATTCAAAGCACACTCAAACATTTCTAAATTATCTCCTACTTCAAAATTTAATGGCAGATTTTGAATCTTGTAAGTTGTATGTGGGTTTAATGATCATTTTCTTTTTGAATAACTCCTTCTGTGGCTTCTAGAAACTATATTTTTGATTGCCCTGTATTTTTGACACTTTTCCAAATGTGCCTACTTATTTCTCTTTCCTTCTACTATTCTTTGAGTGCTACTGACATCTAGTATTCCTTTGTTTTTGAGATCCCCACTCTGAATTTATAGTCCAAATCCAACTTGTGTGCCAATTCCTACTAAAGTTCTTTCTAGTTTAAATTCAGTCTCCCTAGAATTTTAGACTCATACTTCCGCATTTCTGCTGTTCATGTTACTTAATCTATAAAAGTCTTTGATGACATTGACATTTAGGTGTGAATTGAAACCTTGTGGTGGCAGAGAGAATCCTCAAAGGGAAGGAAATGTCAAAAGTCACTAATTGCATGGTGATGGATGTGATCTAAACTTTTAATAATGGTCAGGTTCTAGAATATAAAAATGTTGAATCATAATGCTATTTGCTTTAAATATCTATAATCTTGAGCACTAATATTTCCTCAATAATGTTAATTTAAGAAATAGCTATCATTTCTTTGTTCATGCCCTCTTTCACAAAAATGCTGCTCTGTCTGCCTTGTCTATTTCACTTAATGATGTCACTATTCACCCAGGTACTCAGGTTAGCAATTATAAAGTCAGTTTTGATTTCACATTCTCAACATCCTTCCTCACCAATTATACTTCAAGTCAGTTAAAAAACTTGACACTTCTAGTTTGGAAAAATAATGTGCTTCTCTTTCTATTGGTATTGTATCCCTTCCAATTAAACTGAAACAATAATTTTCTGGAAGTTACATTATTACTGAGCTTATTCCTAGAGACACTTTCATATATTGTTTGAGATTATGATAGTACTTATGTGTTATATTCCAACTCACTTTATCAAAAGGTATTCCAGAAAATAGAAGGGTAGCATAACCTGTTACTGCTACATAAATAGAAATTCAAGTTCCTTCAGTCTCTAACACTTTGAAAGTCAAATCTTCATGACCATGCATAAAAGTTGGAGTTTATCTCCCTATTTGTCCTCCACTGATACCTTGATGGAATAGTCTCATTACTTTAGATAATGTGAAAGACTATTATGTTTCTCCTGATGCCAATCTGGTGACTTAGGAAGGATTTATTACTGCTGGGTTAGAAGAGAAATCCAAGTTACCTCAATACTTTGCTTTAAATTGTTCCCATAGTTATGTCAAGGAGTTTTAGTTTTTGCAACTTAAATATAGTACCTTTACATGTTTCATCCTTTTATTAGGCTATTTAAAACCTTTAAACACTGTAGATTCTCTAATGCATACGTACATTAGTCTAATTCTCTACCTGTTTGCTGCGTTCAATAGTTTCATTTTCAGATTATGAAAATAAGACTCAAAAATTGTGCTATTTATTAAGAATAGGCAAACTATGGATCAGAGAGACAGAAGAATCAAATTTCATCCTAGGAATTACATATACTCTCCCAGATCCCACCAAGAGTGGTTCCTAAACATAAAGTTAGGAGCAAGACATGACCATAGCTGTGTGGGGCCTAAATCCCCTCAAAAAATGAAGAATAGCAAACTATTAATTTTATTTTTTGACTATTAATTTGACTCAATGTATATGACAATGTACTAATTTCTGCCTCAATACCCTAGATTATAATAGACACTTGTGTGATACTATATTTTGCATAATCTCTATATATTTGTGTACTGTCACTGCCATCCCGTTGTTCATTGGTTTGCTTGAGCAGGCATCTGTAACGCCTCCATTGTGAGACTTGTTGTTACTGTTTTTGGCATATTGAATACACCATGGGTAGCTTGCCAGGCTCTGCTGTGCGGGCGGGATACTCTAGGTATCTTTCTGGGCTCTGTAGTCACAAATAAATGTAAATATTTGAATCCTTAAAATATTATACAAAATGAGACTTAAAAATCTCCATGAAATACTACAAAGTATGATTGAAATCTCTTAACATGAGTTCCCAAGAGTTCAAGTTATTATTCATTTTAATTTGATGAATCTCTGTAAAATATTAATAGGGAGAACAAGGTACTTTTATTTTTTGTAGGAGAGTTTTCAAATTCAGCTAATGAGTGATATTAACAAACATAAATCACTATCTAGATTCCAGAGTATCAATTACAATACTGGAAGAATAATTTACCAATGCTAGTATCTTAATAGTATAAAGAATATAATGTACATATAGCATAAAACTCTAAAGAAGTGGGATACTTAATATTGAATTGGAAGGAGCTGTATTATTTTAATAATCAGACTTATTTCTAGTTTTGAAATATTCAGTAGAGAATACAAAACTAGTAAAATTTGTTATGCATATATTAATGAATTATTATGGTTATTTATGTATTTGGTTTCCTCATTATTTTATACACTTTTGAGAAAAAGGAACAATCTTTGACTATCTGTGAATCTCCCTAAGGGTCTTACATATGGAGAATGTTTAATGAATAATTATTGTATTAAACTGAATTGATATTTTGACCATCTACTCTTCATCTCTTCACTTTAATTACAATTCAATACTACAGTAAGATATGAATATATTTGATTTCAAGAGTAAGTGTTGAAAAGATATACCCTTTCCCATAGTAAAGCACAACTTAATAGAGCAATGAAATCTAATATAATTACTTTTAAGCAAGCAGTTATTAATGGAAGTAATAATACTGTTAATGCAAAACTACCAAATTCTTCAAAAATACTAACCTGTGTTATTTGGCAGAAAACCTGTTTAACACTTGGAAGTTATTTAATATTTCTGAAAGAATGTTTTTTCATTTGGAGGGCAGGATAGGTGTTTGTCCATATAAAGCAGTTCTCAGGGCTTATTACTGTCTCTGTGGTCAAGGAATCACATATGATGCCAAAGAATAAATCAGTGTTGCAAGGCAAGTGCAACACTGTATGAGGTCTCTAGCCCTTTAACTTTTCTATTTGTATTAAAAATGTGAAGAATATACCATATAGCAAATGACCAACAACAAAAAGTGACAAAGGATATTATTACCTAGTACTTTAATATTAAAGCTTTATGACCCTCTACAAGTTTTATAATACTATATAGAATGAATCATATATTTATTATCTTGAGGATTTATTTTTCAAATTTATATAAACTAATCATGACTATTTATTTTAAAGATTTAATCACCATTAGCAACATGTAGACTTAAAGCATATTTATAGTATAGCCACAGCAACAAATAAGACTGACAGATCAAAATAGATTGTCACTAAGTATCTAATTTGGAACTTGGGAATGTTGAATTTAACCTCTTACTCTGCATGTCAGCATTCTCTGTTCTTACTTTTCTAAATGTCAGTGTTTGGGATCTTTTGACTACCTTTGGGGCTATGTGTAGTGGGGGACTCTGTGCTTGGGGGACCATGCAGTGCCACCACCTGGGTCAGAACAGAATGTGTGCCATCTGCATGATTCACTGTTTGAGCTCTGCCTTTGGCCTCTTGTGTTCTTTTAATTTAGGTGTATTCCTTTGAATCCATAACATTTTTTGTTGATGGTTTATATTTGTTTTCCAGGAGAAGATTAAAACATATTTCTCTTTTTCTGTTAACTTGACTTTTTAAAATTTTCTTTTGCTTTAGATTCATAAAATTATACATCCGCGCGTGCGTGTGTGTGCGCGCACACACACACACACACACACACACACACACACACATATATATATATATATATATATATAAATTTCTTAAACAGTGCCAGAGACAATTTTCCTAATGAGAATGAAAAACCATTTGGATATCACATCCAATAGTTTCTCTTTTATTTTTTTCTGGTGTTTAGGCCACACCTAGCAATGTTCACGATTTACTCCCAGCTCTGTGATCAGGGATCACTCATATTGGACTCAAAAGATCTTTTGTAGGGTACCAGGAATTAAACTGTGGTCAGCTGCCTGCAAGTCAAGTGCCCTGCATGCTATACTTCTCTTGTTATAGATCCATTTATTTCTAACTATAGGATACAATTTAGATATGTCATAAGAATTTTTTTCCCAGAAAAGTATTATGGATCACTATCTTGAAAAAACTAAATGCTTTTTCACAAACTTATAGCTAGCTTTTATTAATTAGTCTAAACATATGATAACTTAGGTTCTGAAGAGAAATGGTTATTGTTTTAATTATTTTTCATAAAATAGCAGATAAAATCACTGTCACTGTCACTGTCATCCCGTTGTTCATCGATTTGTTCAAGCGGGCACCAGTAACGTCTCTCAAGGTGAGACTTATTGCTACTGTTTTTGGTATATCCAATACGCCACGGGTAGCTTGCCAGGCTCTGCCGTGTGGGCACGATACTCTGGGTAGCTTGCTGGTCTCTCCGAGAGGAGCGGAGGAATCGAACACAGGTCAGCTGTGTGAAAGGCAAACGCCCTACCGCTGTGTGATAGCTCCAGCCCAAGATAAAATAAGAATAAAAATTCTAAATAGCTTGATTTTGCATTTTAAATAGAAAACTTCCATTTAAATAGGAATATCTAATATTTTTACTTTCTCATTGAATATAACCTTTTTATTTTTGCTTTTCCAAAATAGTTCATAAATACAATTTAAAGTCTTACTTTAAAGAAAACAAATATCCATATAAAAATCTTAACAAAAAGTATGAAATTTTAACATTAGTTACTTGAAAATAATCTTCTGTATATGGTCATTGGTCACCTAACCCTTTCTAGAAATCAAATGCTGTCAACTATAAACCATAAGTTACTGAGTTAAGCTATTTTAGTTTAGTTTAGTATTGCTTTTTAGACATGGTCACACAATTATATGTGGGTAACAAACCATATGAAATATAAAAGCAAATAATCTCTTATATTCACATACTTAATGTTATTTAATGTTATTCTTCAGTTAGACCATTGCAGACGACTGGCACAGAACATAAAAATCACTGTGCTTAAGTGCCAGCCACCTCACTTAGTTAAAAGGCAATTTTAGTGATTTGTACTTTCTAGTTTATTTAAACAATGTGGTTTAAAAAGTTGTCCATGATGATCTGCTAACGGCATTCAACATTCCAACATCAGTCCCATCACACTATCACATTCCCTCCACCACTGCCTCCATTTTCCCAATCAACCTTCAACTCTGAGCCCATAGGAGGCCCACATAATTTTTTTGGTCTTGTTTGTTAATACTAAATGGCTAATGGAAATATTTTAAAAAAATGCTTCTGCAGGAAGGAATTTGTGAAAATTGTTGTATTTCACCATGGGGCCATTAAGTCCTTGTCTGAAGATTTACTAAGCTGTTGTAAGTTAAGCCTTCCATGTTAATGTTTTTGTTAGTTAACATTGGTTGGCTTCTGCATGACATACATCCCATCCGATTAAGGGTGCTACTACTGGGATGTCAGTTTTGAAGTTTGGACAAGTCACTCCAGCAAAAACAGTTAGCTGGGCAGTAAAACATTTAACTGGGCTTAGCTGCTGGGCCTTCAAGAATTAGAGAGGGGTGGAAGGAGGTCACCTCCTGAGTTCAAGAAGGCCTGGATTTTTAGCCACAGAAACCCAATTACCTGGAGTTCTTGGCAGATTAGGTTCTCTGTTGGCTCAGTCCTGAGGTGGTGAGGTTCCACAGGAGGAGGATGGTGGCTTCGGGTCTGCCCACTTCTGAGAGCATCGGAAGGTCTCAAGCTAGGATTAGTTGTAAAATCAGTTAATAAATTAATGATTTAAAACAAATGAAGTATCTAAGTATTAAAAAATATGTATAAATACTTATAAGATATTTTATTTATACAGTCGCTTCTCAACGTCAACACACATATTCTTTTGGTTATGAGGCAAGCTCCTTAAGCAAGGGTTTACAATACATGAATCCTATATCTAATAGTTTATTTCATCTATTCAAGGTTGATATTTTATGGTTATATCTTTTAATTTTGTACTTTTGAGGCAACACCTGGTGATTTTCAGGCTTAATACTTTAACAAAATATCAGCTTTACATCGCATACACACAATCTTTTTATTATCATTTTTATTCTTCTCATAAAAACAATAGTCATATAAATGCACAAATTTCCAATATACTTATTTTCAACTCGAATCTGTATATTGTTAATAAGTAAAATTATTCACCCTACTAGTGTATATAATAGTATTAATTGCTAATCCTTTGTAATGAAATGTTTACATATGAGAAAGCATAGCAATCAAGTATTTAATTTTTTTAACTTTTAAATTTGCCATTTATTAGTATTCTCAATTTAATGACACAAATACAACAGATCTACTTTACAATGCTTAATCTGTATGCAAGTAAAAATAAATACTTAATGTGATCATTGTTATGTCATTATCTGAAATGGTTGTTTAGCTCTCAGCACTTGTTATGGTTAGTATCAATGTTATTGCTAAGTAAAAGAGTGTCTCTTGGTTTTTAAAGAGTACTTTAGAAATTAAAGTACTCAAAAAACAAAAATGATTTAAACCTCTCCATACATAATAAAACTTATCTTCTCTAAGGTATAAGAGGAAATATGATCATGACTAAGAAAGAAATTTGTTTCTTTCATTAGTACTGTTATATATAGTTCAAGATGTTACATTCACAGAGAGGGATAAAGCTAGAAATCAAGCTCCCACTACATCCGACTGCCCCCCCTCACACACACACAGCCACTCTAGCCGGTGGTGTGCCAATCCCCAGCACCTCAACTGTTTTTTCTTTCCGTCCACGTGTGTGACATCCCCCAACCCACACTTCATGCATCCCAGCCAGCGTCTCTACCTCTAACTGCTACAGTGCAACAAGGGGCGTGGCCTAATTTCCAGGGGGCATGTCCTCTGCTGCAGTGGGCGTGGCCTCTTTTGAGGCCAGTGGCCACTCATGCGGCTGCAGATATTTTCTTCAAACCCAGCAATCTGTTGTTACATCTCAATCTTCATTACCTATGTCTGTGACTAACATCCTAGCTATCCTAAAACCAGTAGGTCAATAGGCTGCAAGTCTATTCCAATTTCACCAAAATACTAATGAATACAAGCAGCTGTGCAAGCCCAGTGTAAAAGAGCACATCACTTGAGGTCTCTTGTAAAGATTAGAGGATTAGAGGAATATTTGAAAGGTAAGACATGTTCTAGAAGGAGAAAATAAAAAAGGTGACCACTATTGACCGAGCCTATCCAGAATCCTTTTTCACAACAAAAGGGAAAAGGGTTAGTGAAGTTGAAGGTCATTCCTCCACACCACCACAACAACATGAAGAAACAATTCAAATTCCCACCACAAGGAGAGAACGATGAAAGGAGTGCAGAAGCCTCAATAGGCGTTTCCCACAAACTTGAGCTCTCCAATAAAGAATTCAGAGATGAAGTGCTGAAGGTATTCAATGAACTCAACATAAAGATTGAATAGGTACCCATTAAATTAAAGGAGAAGCTAAAAGAAACAATGAACAGGACAGCTGAGAAAATTCAGGAAGAAATGAGAGCAGAAATAAAAGTTACAAAAAGAAATGTGACAAATAAAGGATTCGGTATATAATATAAAAAAACTCAGTGGGTGCCCTCAACAATAGAATGGCTACTACAGTGGAATGGAAGACAAAATTGGTGAGTTTGAAGATGAGCTGCAGGAAGCCTATAGGCAACAACAAGCAATGGGAAGAGACCTCAAAATAGCTCTCGGGAGAATCGGACTCCTAGGGAATTGTTTCATGAGGAACAACATTAGAATCATTGGCGTACCAGAAGGACAGGGAAGCAACCCTAATGAAAAAGTCATAGTCAAAGAAATCATTACTTAAAAGTTCCCAGAGCTGGAGAATGCAGGCATCCAGATTCAAGGAGCCCGAAGGTGCCAGCTAAAAGAGACCCGAACAAAAAAACTCCAAGACATATCATAGTTAGAATGATGGACGTCATGGTTAAAGACACAATATTGCAAGCAGCAAGGTCAAAGAAGGAAATCACATACAAAGGAGCACCCCTTAGATT
This sequence comes from Sorex araneus, assembly GCF_027595985.1. Classification (NCBI taxonomy): domain Eukaryota; kingdom Metazoa; phylum Chordata; class Mammalia; order Eulipotyphla; family Soricidae; genus Sorex; species Sorex araneus. Next base: position 227,414,507 of record NC_073313.1, on the reverse strand, counting down.
CACAGCAGAACTATCAGAGGAAACCCTCCAAGCCCAAAGGCAGTGGTGGGATATAGTGAAAAAACTCAATGAAATGAATGCTTCGCCAAGAATAATTTATCTGGCTAAACTCTCATTCAAACTCAAAGGAGCGATACACTATTTTGTGGATACACAACAGCTCAGGAGCTTCATAGACTCAAAACCACACCTAAAAGAAGGACTGAAAGGGCAATTGTAAGACAAGAAAACCTCCAACAAGCACAACAAACCCTTAGAGAAAGATGGCGCAAAATCCAATAACACTAATCTCTCTCAATGACAATGGTATAAATTCACCAATTAAGAGACACATAGTGGCAAAATGGATTCAGAGACTGATCCCAACATTCTGCTGCCTGCAAGAAACACATCTGAATAGCCAGAACAAACACAGACTCAAAGTCAAAGAATGAAAAACAATCTTGCAAGCAAACAACTCCCTCAACAAAGCTGGGGTGGCCTTACTAGATCAGAGAACATAGATTTCAGTTTGAAAAGGATAGTGAAGGACAATTTTTATTAATCCAGGGATATGTACAGTCGGAAGTTATCACACTCCTAAACATGTATGCAACAATGAGGGACCAGCTAAATACTTACAACAACTGCTAACAGACCTTAAGAAGGACAATGAGAGCAACACAATAGTAGATGGAGACTTCAACACCTCCCTATCACCTCTGAATAGATCAAGAAGATCAAAACTCACCAAAGAAATACTGGCTTTGTGGAAGAAATAGAAGAAAGAGGGCTAATAGATCTATACTGGGCTTTATATCTGCCCCAATAAAGAATACACATTCTTTCCCAGTGCACATAGAACATTTTCTAGAATAGACCATGTGCTGGTCCACACAACATACCTCAATCAGGAAGATAGAAATTGAGTCAGCTATCTTTTCAGACCATGATGCAATGCATTAAAGACAGAAGTTAATCATATGCAGATGCAGAAAACCAAATCAAACACCTGGAAATGAAACAACACAATGTTGAACAATGAGTGTGTCAGAGAGGAAATCAAGGAAGAAAACAAAAGACACCTGAAAACAAATGAGAATGAAGTCATAAGCTACCAGAACCTGTGGGACGCAGCTAAAATCATGTTAACGGGAAAATTTATAGCTCTGCAAACATTTTTCAAGAAGGAAGAAAGGGGCACATAAATGGCTTGATTTCACAGCTCAAGATTTTAGAAAAGAACCAAAAAAAGGAGCCCTAGTCAGGCATAAGAAAAGAGGTAATAAAACTTAGAGCAGAAATCAATGACATGGAAACCCAGAAGACAATCCAAAACATCAACGAAACCAAGAGCTGGTTCTTCAAGAAAATAAACAAGATTGATAAACCACTAGCAAGACTCACAAAGAAAGAGAGAGAGAACCCTAATAAAAAAATCAGAAATGAAAAGGGGGATATCACAACAAAAGCCAAAAAATTCGAAAGATCATCAGAGACTACTTTAAAAAGCTGTATGCCATGAATCAAGAGAACCTAGAAGTAGTGGATAAACTCCTGGATTCCTATAATCTCACAAGGCTGAATCAAAAAGACCTGCAATACCTGAATAGTCCTATTAATATCAATGAAATTGAAGCTGTAATCAAAATTCTTCCCAAAAACAAAAGCCAAGGTCCAGATGGATTCACTAGCAAATTCTTCCATACATTTAAAGAGGACCTATTGCCAGTAGTTCTCAAGCTTTTCCAGGAAATTGAAGAAACAGAAATCCAGAGAATGAAGTCGGATGGGGGAGGAAGAAGCAGGAGGATAATCAGAGGAGAATGGAGAAAGAAGTTTGGAATAAACTGCTGTGAGACCAAAAAAAAAAAAAAAAAAGAAACAGAAATCCTCCCAAACAGTTTCTATGAGGCTCATAGCTCCCTAATGCCAAGAGCAGACAAAGACACTACAAAAAAAGAAAACTACTGGCAATATCCCTGATGAATAAGAATGCAAAGATTCTCAACAAAATATTAGCAAGTAGAATTCAACAACTCATTGAAAAGACCATACACCATGACCAAGTTGGATTCATTCCAGGGATGCAAGGATCATATAACATTCGGAAATCAATCAACATAATTCGTCTTATCAACAAAGGAAAAGATAAGAACCATATGATCATATCAATAGATGCAGAGAAAGCATTTGACAAGATCCAGCATCTGTTTATGATGAAAACTCTTGCCAAAATGGGTATAGAAGGGACTTTTCTCAATATAGCCAAAGCCATCTACTACAAGCCTACGGCAAGCCTCATCCTGAATGGGGAAAAAATAAGAGTCTTCCTTTTGAGATCAGGCACCAGACAAGGATGCCTACTCCCTCCAATTCTGTTCAATATAGTACTGGTAGTACTTGCAATAGCGGTGAAGCAAAAAAAAAAAAAAAGATATCAAGGGCATTCAGGTAGGAAAGAAAGAAATCAAGCTCTCATTACTTGCAGATGATATGATACTATACTTAGAGAACCATAAACCTCTACTAAGAAACTCCTAGAAACAAAAGACTTGTATAGTAAACTTGCAGGCTATAAATTCAATACCCAAAAGTCCATGGCATTCCTACATGCAAATATTGAGAGAAGAAAGTGAATAGCTAAAGCAACTCTTGGGGAAAATAATATTGGAGGAATCACCCTTCCCAACCTCAAACTCTACTACAAAGCAGTAATAATTAAAACATCATGGTACTGGAACAAAGGCAGTGCCACAGACCAATAGAAAAGTGTTGAATATCCTGACACACACCTCAAATATATGATCATATAGTCTTTGATAAGGGAGTAAGAAATGTAAATTGGAGCAAGGAAAGCCTCTTTAACAAATGGTGCTGACATAATTGGACAGCTACATGCAAAAAAAATGGGCTCAGATCTCTACCTAACATATAATTTCACACCACATAAACTGGCCCACATCCAAAAGAACAAAAGCAATCAGTGTTGGAACGGATGTTGGGAGAAAGGGACTCTCCTCCACTGCTGGTGGGAATGCTGACTTGTTCAGTCATTTTGGAAAACAATATGGACAATTCTCAAAAAATTAAAAATTGAGCTCCCATTTAGAAATTGGGTTCCCATTTGACCCAGCAATACCACTCCTGGGAATATATCCCAGAGAGGCAAATAGGTATAGTAGAAATGACATCTGCATTTGTATGTTCATTTAAGCACTGTTTACAATAGCCAAAAATCTGGAAAAAAAAACAGGGTGCCCTAAAACAGATGACTGGTTAATGAAACCTTGGTATATCTACACAATGGAATACTATGCAGCTAGTAGAAAAGATGAAGTCATGAAATTTGCATATAAGTGGATCAACATGGGAAGTATTATGTTAAGTGAAATGAGTCAGAAATAAAGAGACAGACATAGAAAGATCACACTCATCTGTGTAATATAAAGTAACAGAGTGGGAGACAAATACCAAAGATTAGTAGAGATAAGGACCAGGAGTTCTGCCCCACATCTTGGAAACTGGCCTCACATGCTGTAGGGTAAGGCAGCTTAGATAGAGAAGGTAACATCAAGTAGAGAATGTTGGGAGGACCCATTCGGTTGGAAAGATGTGAGCTGAGAGTAGACTATAGACCGAACATGAAGGCCACTCAATACCTCTATTGCACACTACAACACCCAAAAGTAGAGAGAACAAAAGGAAATGCCCTGCCACAGAGACAGGGTGGGGTGGTGGGGGATGGGGTGTGGGTGGTCAGAGGGATAGTGGGAACATTGGTAGAGGAGAATGGGCACTGGTGGAGGGATGGGTAAACAATCATTGTATGACTGAAATGCAAACACGAAAGTTCATAAGTCTGTTACTGTACCTCACAGTGATTCTCTAATACAATTTTTTAAAAAAAACTAGAAATTAAACATTTTTATTAAATCATAGATTAGGAATTCCTCTTAAATATAATAGTCTCTCTATATATAATAAATATAGTCTATTTAATAAACATATTCTATATAATATATAATATTTTCTACTTCACTTAAGTTCCACTTATTGCTAACAAATTCTCCCAAAATCATAGTTCACTGGAAATTGGACATTTAAGAATACAGTAGCTCATGATAGTTTTGTTTCTGCCTTTAAGACATTTAATATGCACACAATATATTGCTACACACAAAAAGAAGCAGAGAAGTCCCATGATGAAAGTGCTTTGTGTATATGATTCATTGGACTAGCAGAGAAATGAATAAACAAACTTGCTTTGATAAGGATGTATAAGAACTCGTAAGAACCCTGAAAGATGAGATGGGACAGAGTAAACCAAGCCTTGGGGAGACTGAAGGCTAATCTCTGTCCTAATTGAAAGTGAGGGACTTTCATGCAGATGCTGAGAATAAATGTGAGAAAAAATCTAGAAACTCTTAAGAATACTCTCAACCAATTAAAATTATGACAGGTCTTTTCTTATCATAACAGACAGTCAAAAACAGAAATGAATTTTTTATTGCTATTCTCATATACTCAAGAAGGATTTTAGAAATGAGGAGGCATATTTATAAATGGGCTGGAGGACTTAGCACCTTACCTGCATAAAAAGACCAGACATTCCTCAGAAAACTTCGAAGGTTGAAAAGGGAGATTTCATGCTTCAACCAATGAAATATATATAAAGGGTTTTGAATCATTCTGATAAACAGGATTTAAACAGGTAAAATTACAGCTTGCACCTGAGAAAAAGAACCTCTTCAGCTTTACTTAAATACTTCACAATAAAAAAAAGATTGAGAGAATTACATTGTCAAAATCCTCAGATATTTTCTCTTTGAGTCTTTTGGGTACATGTACATAAATGGTAGTTACATGTTAATAAGGTGACTCTTAAAATTTACATACAAACCTCTTCCTGTCTGTAAGTCTGTCTCTTTCTTTCCCTCTTCTTGTGTGTGTGTGTGTGTGTTTGTGTGTGTGTGTGTGTGTTTTGGGACAAGCAGAATTAAACATCCCACATACAATACTTACTCTGCCTGTTCTGCTATCTCTCCAGTTTGTATCTCTTAACTTCAATCAACCTAAGTGAATAATCAACTTTGTTTTCTAATGTAACAACTGTAAACATGTACTAATGGAATACCTGTTTATTAAACTTTTCTATTATATGAAATAATTGGACTGGAACAATAGCACAGTGTTTGGGTGTTTGCCTTTCACGAGGCTGATCTGTGTTCGATTCCTCCGCCCCTCTCAGAGAGCCTGGCAAGCTACCGAGAGTATGGAGCCCACAGGGCAGAGCCTGGCAAGCTACCTGTGTGTATTGGATATGCTAAAAATAGTAACAATAAGTCTCTCAATGAGAGACGTTACTGGTGACTGCTCAAACAAATCGATGAGCAACGGGATGACAGTGACATGCAATAATTCAATCATTTTTATTTCACTTATTAATATGTACACAAATGATGACTGAATGCCTAATAATTGGCATTCACTTCACATTCTTGAAAAATACTTTTTTAATTAGTGTTATTTTTAATAAATGTAGTGAGATTTTCTTAGAGAATGGATATAGCACATTAGGTATTTTATAGAAAGTAGGCTAAAAACATCTAAAGCTACAATACTATTTCTTCATGTATTTTGATAATGTTATCTCACTACTTATAGGCTGTATGTTGAAAATTTATGGGCCATTTATATGCCACTCATCAACGACCAACATTATGTGAAATTTTATTCTTTCTCTTGTATCACAGAATCCGAGTATGATCCTAGAAATATATACACAAATTAGTTACCCATATCATACAGGTGATAATATAAATCATTAGAACTATGTCACATATTTAATAAATATATTTAATTATACCAAGATTATTCTGTATAATTATTGGCAAATTTGGAATACAATAGAAATTTAACAAATAAATTTAATCACATGTGTATAAAAATATAATGTTAAATTTGCACCAAGTCTAATCATTAAATTTAGCAACAATCCTGAAGAGGATATTGAGGAGTGCCTGAAGTAGTTTATTAGTCTATTGTTTAAAAATACTTAGGTTGAGGCCCCGCTTCCCGCCGCCTGGACTCCCCGAGACCCTCCAGCCGCCCCAGCCCGTGTCCTCCGTGCCCCGGCTCCTCACCTGGCCCCCTAACTGCGGCCCGCCCTCGCAGGAAGACACTGGGGATGTGTCCCGTATCTTAGTGGGCGTGGTCTAAAAGTGGGCGTGGCCTCCTCTCAGAGCGGCCGCCACTAACGCGGCCGCAGTTATTCTTTGTTACCTCAGCTCAATCAGTACTTGTATTTTTTAAAAAATTCACTTTTGCGATCTCAAACACGCAAAATAGCCATTAGCTTAGTCTGACACTATAAAAGCTGTCAGTTAATAAGGGAAGTTTAGCACGATCAGAAAACCTTCTTTCCACAAGAAGAAAAAGGAATAAATAACTACAAAGCTCCAACTCTATACTTCCGTAACAATATGAAGAAGCAGTGGAAATCCCCTCCACCAAGAGAGGGAGAAGAAAAAATTCCAGAAACATCAATGGGGGCTACTCACATCTACGACCTCTCAGATAAACAATTTAGAGAGGAGATCTGTAGGAGAGTCGACCTACTCCAAGCAACCATGGAACAGACATCCAATAAACTAAGGGAGGAGATGAATGAAGCACTGGAACAGTCCACCAAGAAAATACAGGAAGAAATGAGAACAGAAATCTCAAACCTACGAACGGAAGTCACACAAATAAAGGAATCGGTAGACGAATTAAAAATCTCTCTAGATGCCCTCAACAGTAGAATGACTACAGCTGAAGAAAGAATCAGCAACCTGGAAGATGAGCTGCAGAAAGCTTATAGACAACAACAAATCATGGCCAAAGACCTCAAAATGGCTATAGAGCGAATCAGAGCCCTGGGGGATGACTTCAAGAGAAACAACATAAGAATCATTGGAGTACCAGAACCACAGGGAAGTAACCCCAATGAAAAAAACACAGTCAAAGACATCATTGCTAAGAAATTCCCAGAGCTGGAGAAGGCAGGCGTCCAGATACAAGGAGTCCGAAGAGTACCAGCAAAAAGAGACCCGAATAAAAAGACCCCAAGGCATATCATAGTCAGAATGACGGATACCATGGATAGAGACACAATTCTGCAAGCAGCAAGGTCAAAGAAGGAAATCACATGCAAAGGAGCACCCCTCAGATTTATGGCCGATCTGTCAGAAGAAACCCTCCGAGCCCGAAGACAATGGTGGGACATAGTGAAAAGACTCAACGAAATGAATGCCTCACCAAGAATACTTTATCCGGCTAAACTCTCACTCAAACTCGAAGGAACAATACACTACTTCTCGGATAAACAACAGCTCAGGTCCTTCATAGACTCAAAACCAATCTTGAAAGAAGGTCTAAAGGGGCTACTGTAAGACAAGGAGGAGCCCCATAAGAACAACAAATCCCACAGAAAGATGACACAAAACCATATCACAATAATCTCTCTCAATGTCAATGGCCTAAATGCACCTATCAAGAGACACAGAGTGGCTAAATGGATCCGGAAATTAAACCCAACATTCTGTTGCCTGCAAGAAACACACCTGAACAAACAGAGTAAACATAGACTCAAAGTCAAAGGATGGAAAACCATCCTCCAAGAAAACAACCCCCTTAAAAAAGCTGGAGTGGCCATCCTGGTATCTGACAACATAGATTTCAGGATGAAAAAGATCAAAAGGGACAGCGAAGGTCATTTTCTGTTTATCAAGGGATATGTACAACAGGAAGAAATCACACTCTTAAACGTATATGCTCCTAACGAATGACCGGCTAAATATTTAAAACAACTCCTAACAGACTTCAAAGAGGACATCACTAACAGCACAATTGTAGTCGGAGACTTCAATACGGCCTTATCGCCTCTAGATAGATCCACAAGAACAAAACTCAACAAGGAAACACTGAATCTGAAAGAAGAAATTGAAGAGAGAGGCCTAATAGACCTATACAGTGCCCTACACCCCAAAAAGAAAGAATACACATTCTTTTCCAGTGCACATGGAACATTTTCTAAAATAGACCATGTACTGTGCCCCAGAACATACCTCAATAGAATCGGAAAAATAGAAATTGTATCAACCATCTTTTCAGACCACAATGCGCTGAAGATAGAAGCTAACCACTCACAAACACGGAAAATCAAATCAAACACCTGGAAATTAAACAATTCAATGTTGAACAATGAGTGGGTCAGGAAGGAAATCAAGGAAGAAATCAAAAAATACTTAGAAACAAATGAGAATGAAGACACGAGCTGCCAAAACCTATGGGACGCAGCTAAAGCCGTGTTAAGGGGAAAATTTATAGCTCTCCAAGCATTCCTCAGGAAGGAAGAAAGGGCCCACATAGACAGCCTGACTTCACGACTCAAGACCTTAGAAAAGGACCAGAAAAAGGAACCAAAACCAGATCGAAGGAAAGAAATAATAAAAATTAGAGCAGAAATTAATGACATGGAAACCAAAAAGACAATCCGAAAGATCAATGAAACAAAGAGCTGGTTCTTCGAGAAAATAAACAACATTGATAAACCGCTAGCAAGACTCACAAAGAAAGAAAGAGAAAGAACCCTAATAAATCGAATCAGAAATGAAAAGGGGGACATCATAACAGAAACCAGTGAGATTCAAAAGATCATTAGAGACTACTCCGAAAGTCTATATGCCACAAAACAGGAGAACCTAAAAGAAATGGATGGATTCCTCGATTCCTACAATCTCCAAAGACTGAACAAAGAAGACTTGGAATACCGGAATAGACCCATCAATGTTAAGGAAATTGAAACTGTGATCAAAAACCTCCCCAAAAACAAAAGCCCAGGCCCAGATGGTTTCACTGGCGAATTCTTCCAAACATTTAAAGAAGACCTGCTGCCTGATTTCCTCAAACTTTTCCAGGAAATTGAAAAAACAGGAAATCTCCCAAACAGTTTCTATGAAGCACACATCTCCCTAATACCAAAAGCAAACAAAGACACCACTAAGAAAGAAAATTACAGACCAATATCCCTGATGAACACCGATGCGAAGATCCTCAACAAAATACTGGCAAATAGGATCCAACAACTCATCAAAAAGATCATATATCACGACCAAGTGGGATTCATCCCCGGGATGCAAGGATGGTTTAACATTCGGAAATCAATCAACATAATCCACCATATCAATAAAAGCAAAGATAAAAACCATATGATCATATCAATAGATGCAGAGAAAGCATTTGACAAGATCCAACATCATTTCATGATGAAAACCCTCGCCAAAATGGGGTTTGGAGGAACTTTCCTCAAGATATTCGAAGCCATCTATCACAAGCCTATGGCAAGCATTATCCTCAACGGGGAAAAACTAAGGGCCTTTCCTCTGAGATCAGGCACAAGACAAGGATGACCACTCTCACCACTCCTCTTCAATATAGTACTGGAGGTGCTTGCAATAGCTATTAGACAAGAAAAAGAGATTAAGGGCATCCAGATAGGAAAGGAAGAAATCAAACTCTCACTATTTGCAGACGATATGATACTATATCTAGAGAAGCCTAAAACATCTACTAAGAAACTCTTAGAAACAATAGACTTATACAGTAAAGTTGCAGGCTACAAAATCAATACCCAAAAATCCATGGCCTTCATATATGCAAACAATGAGGCAGAGAAAGGGGACATGAAAAAAGCAATCCCATTCACAATCGTGCCCCAGAAAATCAAGTACCTCGGAATCAGCTTAACCAAGGAAGTAAAAGACCTCTACAAAGAAAACTACAAAACGCTACTCCATGAAATCAAAGAGGACTGGAGGAAATGGAAACATATACCCTGCTCGTGGATAGGGAGAATCAATGTTGTCAAAATGGCAATACTCCCCAAAGCATTATACAGATTCAATGCGATCCCTATAAGTATACCCATGACATTCTTCAAAGAAATGTATCAAGCAATCCTAAAATTCATACGGAACAACAAACGTCCAAGGATAGCTAAAACAATTCTTGGGAAAAAGACGATGGGAGGTATCACCCTCCCCAACCTCAATCTTTACTACAAAGCAGTAACAATTAAAACAGCATGGTACTGGAACAAAGGCAGAGCCGTAGACCAATGGAACAGGGTGGAATACCCTTACACACAACCCCAAATGTACGATCATCTAATCTTTGATAAGGGAGCAAGAGATGTGAAGTGGAGCAAGGAAAGCCTCTTTAACAAATGGTGCTGGCACAACTGGACAACCACATGCAAAAAAATGGGCGTAGACCTTGACCTGACACCATGCACAAAAGTCAGATCAAAATGGATTAAAGACCTCAACATTAGACCACAAACCATAAGGTACATTGAAGACAAGGTCGGCAAAACCCTCCACGATATTGAAGATAAAGGTATCTTCAAAGGTGACACAGAACTAAGCAATCTAGTAAAAACAGAGATCAACAAATGGGACTACATTAAACTAAAAAGCTTCTGCACCGCAAAAGATACAGTGACCAGAACCCAAAGACTATCTACAGAATGGGAAAGGATATTTACACAATACCCATCAGATAAGGGGTTGATATCAATGGTATATAAAGCATTGGTTGAACTCTACAAGAAGAAAACATCCAACCCCATCAAAAAATGGGGCGAAGAAATGAACAGAAACTTTACCAAAGAAGAAATACGAATGGCCAAAAGGCACATGAAAAAGTGCTCTACATCACTAATCATCAGAGAGATGCAGATCAAAACAACCACAAGATACCACCTCACACCACAGAGACTAGCGCACATCCAAAAGAACAAAAGCAACCGCTGTTGGAGAGGATGTGGCGAGAAAGGGACCCTTCTACACTGCTGGTGGGAATGCCGACTGGTTCAGCCCTTCTGGAAAACAATATGGACGATTCTCAAAAAATTAGAAATTGAGCTCCCATTTGACCCAGCAATACCACTGCTGGGAATATATCCCAGAGAGGCAAAAAAGTACAATCGAAATGGCATCTGCACATGTATGTTCATCGCAGCACTGTTTACAATAGCCAGAATCTGGAAAAAACCCTAATGCCCTGGAACGGATGACTGGTTGAGGAAACTTTGGTACATCTATACAATGGAATATTATGCAGCTGTTAGAAAAAAGGAGGTCACAAATTTTTTATTTAAGTGGATCGGCATGAAAAGTTTCATGCTAAGTGAAATGAGTCAGAAAGAGAGAGACAGACATAGAAAGATTGCACTCATCTTTGGCATATAGAATAACAGAGTGGGAGACTAACACCCAAGAATTGTAGATACAACTACCAGGAGGTTGACTCCATGGCTAGGAGGCTGGCCTCACATTCTGGGGAAAGGGCAACTCAGAGAAGGGATCACCAACTATAATGTAGTCGAAGCCATGTGGGAGAAGGGAGTTGCGGGCTGCATGAGGGCTAGAGACTGAGCACAGTGGCCACTCAACACCTTTATTGCAAACCACAATAGCTAATTAGAGGGAGAGAACAGAAGGGAATGCCCTGCCACAGTGACAGGGTGGGGTGGGGGGAGATGGGATTTGGGAGGATGGGAGGGATGCTGGGTTTACTGGTGGTGGAGTATGGGCACTGGTGAAGGGATGGGTTCCCGAACTTTGCATGGGGGAAGCATAAGCACAGATGTGTATAAATCCGTAACCATCATGGTGATTCATTAATTAAAAATAAATATATTTATTAAAAAAAAAGAGAGACAAAAAAAATACTTAGGTTGAAACAGTATTTACTGAAATTTAGTTTCTCATTAACCTAAATCCTAGTTTCTCTGAAACTAAGAATATGAACATACATAGCCTTAATAAGTTTAAAATTAAAATCACTCTTAGACTGTCAACTAAGCCATAGACTCATGCCAGCCAAGGAGGGGAAAGGTCTTTCTCGGCTTTGTTTCCCTTTTCGGACAAGGACAGCATGGCATCCGCCATTTTATAAGGACCATTAAGGAGGTACGAACTTGGAGGCTCGGGAAGAAAAGAAAAAAAAAAGGAGGTATGAACTTGCAACAGTGGGATTTGTGGGTGATCTCAGGATGGGGGTGATACCAGCTCACTTTCCACTGAGATGCAACCCAGGTGGCCACACATTTGTGTGGCCGCTCTGTTGCTGATCCACCACAATCCGGAGGCCAGCTAGACTACTTTTGGTACCAGCAGCTGCTTGCAGAAATGTCTCTAGACTGTGAACTAAGACATAGCCCCATCATGCCCCAGAAAGGGAAATGATGCAATTTCTAACATCAATATCCCTGGACTTAGTTACTAAAGTACTAAAATACATAAATCCCAAAGACTTCATATATCTTCATTCTCAGCAATGGAAAACTAATTATCAAATGCTTCCTTTTCAGCAGGGCTGTTTCTTGGGGGGGGGTGGGGGAACTCCAACCACAATAGTGAGTTTTAGGTATCAAGGTAAAGAGAAAGTGAAGTGAAATTTATCAGCTATGCTGGCTGGGGTGGGGGTAGGGGGGTGGGAGGTATACTGGGGGTTTTGGTAGTGGAATATGTGCACTGATGAAGGGACGGGTGTTTGAGCATTGTAAAACTGAGGCATAAGCCTGAAAGCTTTGTAACTTTCCACATGGTGATTCAATAAAATAAATAAATTTTAAAAAATAAATTAAATTAAATTAAAATCAATAAAAAGCACCCTAGAGAAAATTGTCAATTATTTTAAATATACAATGGCATACTTTTTTATATTACTAAATAAATGTATGTATATATTCATGCTTTGGTTTTGCTATCAGTTCCTTAGCATTGCTATGATCGACTTGAATAAATTTTGACTACCTTCAAGCTATTTGTCCTGAAGATCACTAGGTACTTGTCATCCCCTTGATCTTTGATTTGACCCAAGGGGTGCCAGTAACATCTTCATTCTTCCGTGTCTTACACTAGTGTAGCCCAGTGGTATCTGCTCACTTCAGTAACATGAGGAGCCTCAAACCGTTCATTCAGGGTTTTGACGAAGAAGTTTGACCATCTCATATGTGGCGGTCACGTGGTCTTTTGACGTCCTGTAAAATTCAGTCAGTAACTGCTCTAGTCCAGTGATCGTCTCTGAATCGCATTACGTGTCCAGCCCATATGATTTTTGATGCCTTGGCAAAACCTACAGTGTCCCTGATTCTTAATTGTTGACAGAGGTTGGAACTCTGGATTCCTTCTCTAACTGAGTGAAATGTGATACTCCAAGAATAGCTCTTTTGATTTTTGGGGGTACCCGAATAGCGTTCTCATTCTGTTTTCATAGGGCCCAGGTCTATGAGGCGTATGTTAGTACAAGGAAAACAGTGAAGTCAAAAAGATGTGCCCGGAACCAGAGATTCTCCATCCTCTTAACAACTTCTTTAATGCTCTTGTAGGCAATCCATGCTGCTCTCCTTCTCCTGCACCATTCTGGCACCAATTTGTTCCTCATGTTGAGTTCTCGACCCAGGTACACGATGCTGCTGCATTAGGAGATGTTCAATCCATTGAAAGCAAATGGAACATCAGGGACTAGTTCGTTTTTCATGAACATTGTTTTGGTGAGATTCAGCTGTAGTCCGACCTTTCCACACTCGAGGTCCAAGTCAGCCAGCATTTGTGCCGCTTGGCTAATGTTTGGTGTAATGAGAATGATGTCATCAGAAAAATGGAGGTGGTGTAGTTGCTGACCATCTATCTTCACTCCCATTACTTTCCATTCCAGTCATCGAGTGAAGTTCTCGAGGGTGGCACTGAAGAGTTTTGGTAAAATGGTATCACCCTGCCGAACCCCTCTCTTTACATTGATAATTACTCCCTTGTAGAATGGTGAGATCCTGGTGGTGAATCTGTAATATATCTCGCTGAGGATACTGATGTATTTAGTTTGAAAGCTCTGTTTGACTAGGGCTTCAATGACTGCTCCAGTCTCAACAGAATCAAAGGCCTTCTTTAAATCAATGAACATTAGACAGAGTGGCATATTGAACTCTTGCAAAACCTCAATGAGGTTGGTCACTGTGTGGATATGGTCAATCATGCTGAATCCTTTTCGAAACCCAGCTTGCTTGCATGATTATCCTTCATCTAGTGTCCTGCCTATTCTATTCTGGATGACTCGAGTGAACAACTTGTAGACAATGGACAAGAAACAGATTGGGAGATAGTTGCTGATGACGTGGATGTCTCCCTTATTGTACAACAGAACGATACTGCTGGTTTTCCATTGGGATGGCAACTTGCATTTGGACAGGTAGGGGAAGAGCTGAGCCAGTGTATTGATGAGTGAAGGCAGCAGATTCTTTAGGTGTTTGGTTCTACCCTTCTTTGGACTGGGTTCTGTATGTATCTTTATCGATGAGATGGTGTGTCAGATTTCGGAAGGGAGAATGTTGGGAGCAACATATCCATCCTGAGGAATTTGGTATGTGGGCAGGTGGACATAGTTATCGAAGAGATCCAAGTAGACATAGCAAATAATCCTCTCAATTGCTCTCCTGGAAGATATTATAGATCCATCAGTATGTTGGGAGTTGGAAGGGGAGTCATCTTGCTCTTGTAGTTGGCTAAAGACAGTCGAGCAATGCGAATATTTTCCCAGTTTCTGCCGCATAAGCCGACAATGCTATTCTTTACTCTTTGAGGTCTTCCTTTATTGCTTTTCTGCACAGCTTTGCGAGCTCAGACCTTAGCTTGTGATTGCCTGATGCTCATGCCAAACCACTTTGACTAACGAGCTCAAGTTTCTGAAGACGGCGTCTGTTTGTGGCTTTCCCACTCTCAGCATTCCTCGTGCAGTCATGGAGGTGCTGAACCAGTCAATTGTATTCCTCTTTGATTTTGTCAATCATGGCATCTTCCCATGTTGCCGTAATAGTTGCAAAGAGCTCCCAGTTGGTGGTCATTCTGGGAGCTCTCTTCTTAAACTTAAACTGTGTAGTCCTTTATCCTTGCTATGTGAAGTAGAATTTTGCATGAAAGAGACAGTGGTCCAAACTTGTTTGGAATTGTGGGACAACAGCGACATCAGTCAGGCAAAACCCCCGACTGATATGATGTGGTCAATTTCATCATGGAACTGTATACTGGCCTTCTGGAATTGTAAGTTACCAGGGATGGTCTTGATTGACATGATGAACGTCTCTCACCATGTTCTTACCATTCTCTCTCACCATGTACTTTCCACTCTAATCCATGTGGATTTCTTCAGGTAACCTTCTTGGTCCAATCTTGGCATTAAAATCACCAACAATGATCTTCTCGAAGGTGTGGTCTTCTTTATAGAGCTTCTCCTACTCCACGTAGAACTTTTCAATTTCTTCTTCATGATAGTTGGATGTTGATGCATAAATGATGGAGATAGAAACTGCCGGCAGTGAGTCATATCTATTTTAGCATTATTGTCCAATTTGGGTTGTTAAGCATTTCAATGAATCGATGCTAATGGCCAAGTTCGTGTTAACAAGGACACCAACGCCTTCGTTGTCGCATGTTCCGAGGAACCATTCTTCTCCAGTGTTGAAAATGGCGTGATGTGATGGACGCCTTCTTGTTTCAATCAGACCAGTTATTTTGTACTTGATCTTCTGTGCTTGCACCATCAGGTCCTTGATGGATGCTTCTGATGCCAGTGTATGTGCATTGAAAATAAAGACAGTCATTTTAGTCCTTCTTCGTTTTGGCAGTCTAGTTTGTCCTTGAGATTTTATCAGCCTCTCCTTTCTCATACTTCTTAACACTGCCATATTGGGGGCTCTTTCAGTGTCAGGCTAATGAGGCCCATTGTTGTTGTTACTGTTTTTGGCATATCTAATATTTGATATTCAATATTTTATATTTCCTTAAGATTACAAATATAATTTGTAGTTCCTTACATAAAATAACTTAGACCATAGTGAAACTCTGAAATACAAAATACTACAAAATAGATTGTTTAAGAATATGTATTTCATCTTGTTATAATGATAGATATTTATTGAGAATATAATAGACAACATATGTTCATCATCTAAATATAATAACATCTGATTTGTGTAATCATGATATCCACAAATGTTCATAATCTCTAAAACAATAAAATAAAATGAGTCATGTTTCATTTGAACAATAACAAAATATAAATCAACTACAATTTCTTTTAATTTTTGATGACTTTTAGCAGACTTTTATTCTTTTTGAAGGCAGAATAGTATTCTATGGTATATACAACCATGTTCTGATTATCCATTTAACTCCGATGGAGATTTGGGTTGCTTTTATCTTTTGATTATCAGGAATAATGCTCTCATGAACACCATTATATAAGTATCTGTTATAATGCCTTTTCAATTATTTAAATTAATGATATATGTCTATATTTTTTTGAAGTAGAACTACTAGATCATATGGCAATTCTATGCTCAAGTTTTAGAGGAATTTGGGCACTTTTAATTGGATTGTAGATCATACAAAAAAAACATTTCAGAAAGTGGTTTTTCTCAAACCTAAATGAAAAATTTTAATTGAAGATAAGAAAGTTTATGATGGCCTAGGTGTGAGCAGTTTGGGTGTAGATGTGTCAACAGAAGTCAGATTGGAGAGAGGATTAGGAAATGACTAACTATAGCCATTTATTCTACTGGTGGGAATTTATATTATTGTGAAGTATGAGATATAGATGAGATGGAAGGAAAAAGTTGAGCAGGCTATTTTAAGATGTGGAATCTTGAGCGTGTTTAAATTCTTGAGTGAGATAGGAAAGTGGGGTGTGTTTGTGTGTGTGTGTGTGTGTGTGTGTGTGTATGTTTGAGATAGAAACAGAATGAGTAGAGATCTAAGAAAACAGATGAGGGAAGTAGTAATAGTTGACACGGTCTTTCATTGAGAACTTTGTAAGGAATGATAATCTCAAAACTATCTTTTATAATTGGATGTTATTTTTTAAAGTTTTTTATTATGGAGAGTACAAACTAAAATATTCTCAGATTATACTATGAACAAAATGATAGAGGAAGTAAAGTTTGACACCTCAGACTGAAAATATGGCAGAAAACAGTAAATGTCACAAGAAAGGGATGCAAAAGTGAGGAATTATGACTTATATAAGAAGGTTAAATTACCTATATCTGTGTAGGGGGGAAATCAAATAAACAGAGAAGTTTTCACCATTGAATGAACTATTTGATGTGGGAAAATCCACTACAATTTCTTATACTGGAAGTTTAATTAGAAATATGAAAAATATATTAAAATCATAACAATATTTGAATTTTTATGAAAAGGCAAGTTCCTCATCTATAAAATAAATATCTTTCATAATGCAATTAATAAATGCCTTCTAACTTTTTGTTTATATTATTCTCCTTTAAGTTGTTATAATGATCTATCAAATTCACATTTATTACCCTTGTTCTTTGCAATGTACACACAATAATACATAAATATTTAACCTAAAATAATTTTTGAATTGTCAAAACAATGTCTGTTCAAGCTACAGTCATATACGAAATAATGTGAAAATAAGTGAATTTGTCTCTTTAGTCCTAGAATGGTAAAACAAATTGAGTGATATACAAAAATCACTGATTCTTATTATTGGAGTGAGGTTTTATTTGTTTTTTTTTTGTTTATCTTATTCTAATTGAGATCTAAAAATTAAGAATTTTTAAAATTAAAATAAGACATTATTATTATTATCTAATATAATTTTTGAATGATTTATCTAATATAAATAAATATAAAAGTTTAATATAAAAGTTATCTAATATAACTTTTGATGAGCCTGCGCATGAAAGGACCAGCAGAGGAACCCAGGTGTGTTGGACCCGGGACTGAGATCTCCAAGCCTACTCGGACTGGGCCTTTTCCATCTAGACCCCCCATTTTCCAGTAGTTTGGCAGCCACACTCACAAACTAACCCTGGCCAACATCCAGAGACTGTAAGACCAAGCTCCTGGAAGCTCTGGGCCGCAAAGCATCTAATATTCTTGTTCTCCCTCTTGGAAACCTGACTATTGAGACTATTGGCAAGAGTCTATTGCCCACATGGGAGAGTCTTGCAAGCTCCCCATGCTGTATTCATGTCCAAATATAGTAAAAGATGTATACATACCACTCAAAGAGCCTGCCAAGCTACCGAGAGTATCCCATCTATACAGCAGAGCCTGGCAAGCTACCCATGGCATATTCAATATGCCAAAAACAGTAACGATAGGTCTCATTCCTCTGACCCTGAAAGAGCCTCCAATCGTTAGGAAAGATGAATAAGGAGAGGCTGCTAAAATCTCTGAGCTGAGTGTAATAGAGTCATTACTGGTGCCCGCTTGAGTAAATCGTTGAACAATGGGATGACTGTGATACAGTGATAACTTTTGAAATCCATAGGGCTAATACAATGTTGAGTTCAGTCAGTCAAACTGTTTCCATCACCCAGCTCTACCTTTGCCTCAACTTTATTTCTCTTTGATTAAGAGATATATTCTCTCTTTAGCAGTTCCAGTAAGAACCCAACTTTTATTTTTTTTCAGGGTTTTTTTTATTTCTATTTCTTTATTTTTTTTAATTCTTTTATTAATTCACCATGTGGAAAGTTACAAAGCGTTCAAGTTAAAGTCTCAGTTATACAATGCTCAAATACCCATCCCTTCACCAGTGCACATATTCCACCACCAAGAATCACGATATACCTCCCCCCTTCCCCCCACCTCTCCAGCCCCCCACCCCGCATGTGTAACTGGTAAATTTCACTTTACTTCAACTTTACTTTGATTACATTCAATATTTAAACAAAAATTTCACTATTATTGATTTGGAGTTTCTCCCCCCTAAAGTCGATCTGCTGAAAAGAAAGCATTTGGTAATTTGTTTTCCATTGCTGAGAATGAAGAGATATAAAGTCAGGAGGCCGCACTAGCAGCAGCATAGTTTTGGATTTCTGTATTTTAGTATTTTAGTAACTAAGTCCAGAGAAATATCTGCCAGGAATCGCAACATTGTAAGCTTGTACCTCTCAGCTACTTTATATTCCACATATGAGTACGATCTTTCTATGTCTGTCTCTTTCTTTCTGACTCATTTCACTCAGCATGGTACTTTCCATGTTGATCCACTTATATGCAAATTTCATGACTTCATGTTTTCTGACAGCTACGTAGTATTCCATTGTGTAAATATACCAGAGTTTCTTTAGCCAATCATCTGTTTTCGGGCACTCTGGTTTTTTCCATATTGTGGCTATTGTAGACAGAGCGGCAATGAACATGGAAATGCAGATGTCATCTCTACTATACCTGTTTGCCTCTCCGGGATATATTCCCAGGGGTGGTATTGCTGGGTCAAACTTTTAAAAATGTAGTTTGAGTCACTGCATAAGCTTAGAGAAAAATATGTGTGGCAATAAGAATAGAGAGGAGCTAAAAGCTACCCCTTGATAAAAACTTGGATGGCATTGGATTCTTTTCTTCACAGTTCAGTTTGGCAATTAATCAGTTTCAACTGTATCCGAAACAGTATACTTGCCTTCTTCTCTTAGGAAGAGATTAGTTCTTTACTAAGAGTTTAATTCTATATTGAAAGTTGAAAGAGGAACCCTGGTCAGGTCTTGGTGCAATTAGGTAAGCTCTGATTAAAAGCATGTATTTTACCATAAACCAAATATTATTATAAACAGGATATAGAGTTTTTATCTGCTCTATAGAAAGTCATTAGTCCGAAAAGTTAAGAGGCATCAAAGGAAATGGTTTTGTTGTTTCATAGAACTTAGAAAATAATGTCCTATACGGGTTTTTTTCTTTTGTGTGTGTGCGTGTGTTTGTGTGTGAACCCATAAATTAGGATAGTAGAAAATTACACAGGTATGTCTATACTCAAATGAATCAACCAAGAAAGAGTATGGATTGAGAATGTCTATATTACTAAGGGACTCTTTTGTGGGCTAGTTATAGATTTTCTTATTAAAATCCAACATGTGCTTTATGGGTTGGAAATATAAAATTTGAAGAAATTCACTTCTGATATGGGTAATATGAAGTTTTGTTTCATGCAGCTACATAGGTAAGTGTTAAATCTTTCCAAAATATGGATGGAATCTAGGAACAGATGAAGACATTTTCACAGGTAGGAAAATTTTCTAAACAGGTCATTAAATTTAGGAACTGGTGAATTATAAGAAAAGATTACTACAGAAGAGAATTTAATATATCAGAGAAATATTATAGGAGCAAGGCACTGTCTTGCATGCAGTCAGCTCTTGTTCAATCTCTGGCATATGCATAGTCCCCTGAGCAACACTGAGTGACTTTCCAATAGAGTCAAGAGAAGCCCATGAGCACAACTGCATAGAGCCAAACAAACACACAAACAAACAAACAAAATAGAAGAGAACTTTGGGGAAGATTTAATGTCTTAGGCATTCTTTCTTTGGTCCTATGTGAATAATCTTACTTGGTATATAATTCTAAAGTAGCATGTCTTGTACAAATTTAAGGTGTACTAATTTATTAAGAGATAGTAAGTGACAAAATGAATGAAGAGAAAAATCCACATCAACACCAGCACTTTTATTGTTTGCTGATTAACCGAGATTATATTCAACTAAGTACATCATGTTAAATAGCAAATATTGAATGTCATTATATAAGGGCCTACTATACATGAGCGCATCATTCTCTGAAACTTAATTTTGTTATATACTAAAGTGGAATAAATTAAATGCTTTGTTACATTTCTAGGTTTATAAAAATATGAAGAAATGTGTGATCAAATATTCCACAAGTTAAGACAATCCATATAAATTCAAGGAAAATTATGAAAACAAATGTAGGGGCTAGAGATTTAGTACACCAGATAAGCTCCTTGCCTTGCACATGGCTTAACAGGGTTCAATCCCCAGCATGACACACAGTCCTCCAAGTCCCAGGAGTGATCCCTGACAATAGAGTCAGGAGTTAGTCCTGAGTGTTGCAGGGACTGTGTCACCCTTCCCCCACTACAGAAAAAAAAAAGAAGAAAGGAAAAGAAAACATAAAAAAGAAACATAAACTTAAAAAATTCCTTATTTTTAAATCTCACAGAAATCTGCTTTAATATTAAATGATTTATTGCTGAAACTGAAGTGCCAGCTAAAGACGTCATACTAGAACTATAACTAGGAAGCAGTAACTTCATAATTTTGCTTTTTGGTAAGTAGTTAATTGGCCAGATTCCATTACAAAGTACGCTGTAGTGGTTTCAGAACAGATTCAATTTAGAATGAGGATCTTCAATCAAATAATTCAGAACTTTTTAGACTTAAAAGCATATGTGTTCAGAAAACAATAGACATGACTTTTATATAATAACTTTATATTGCACTCTAAATGTAACAAGAATGACATTTTCGGGAAGTTTAGAAAACTAGATCCTTATTGGTTAGTTCATATATTTTATACCAAGAAGCCCTAAGATCTGATGGAAAGACAACAGAGATATATACATGGATGAATACAGGAAATAGAGTATACTAGTTATTTTGTTTTTATTGGGGGGAGCACAACTATCAATATACTTGGGGCTCACTCCTGTGTTCAGGGATCACTCCTGGCAAGTGCTTGGGGGAAACCATACATGGTGCTGTGGACTGAATCAACTTTGTCAGCATGTAAAGCAAGTGCTTTTTCTCTCTGGCCTGAGGACACTGATTTAATGCACTATCAAGATTTGACTTTATCAGGCTGGAGTGATAGCACAGCAGGTAGGTGTTTGCCTTGTACATGGCAGTCGACCTCGGTTCAATTCCCAGCATTCCATATAGTCCCCAGGTCACAGGGCACTTTCAAGAGTAATTCCTGAGTGCATGAGTCAGGAGTATTCCCTGTGCATCACCAGGAGGTGACCCAAAAGGTAGCACTGCATTGCACTGTCCTGTTGTTTATTGATTTGCTCGAGCAGGGACCAATAATATCTCCATTGTTAGACTTGTTGTTACTGTTTTTGGCATATCTAATACGCCACGGGTAGCTTGCCAGATTCTGAAGTGAGGGGGAGATACTCTTGGTAGCTTGCCTGGCTGTCCGAGAGGGGTGGAGGAATTGAACCTGGGTCAGCAACATGCAAGGTCCTACCTACTGTGCTATTGCTCCAGTATATATATATATATATATATATATATATATATATATTCCAGTATATACACACACATATATATTAATTTAGGCAAGCTTAGAAGAAACTAAATTTCAATGTAAAGTTAGGGCAAGTGGGAAATACACTAATTTAAACTATTATTAATAATTGTAATAAAATAAAGCTAATGATAATTATGCATTGCACTATATATGTGTGTGTGTGTGTGATTATTTTCTTCCAGAATGTCAAAGAGTTAGCTGCTACAGGTAGGTTAACTCATAAGAAAAGTTGATGTTCAAGACTCTGATTCCACCCATACTTTATTTCCAGGTCAAGCAGGTAAAAAAATCGTAAAGTCTTAAAGCAAATATTTTAAATAATAAATTGTGGACAAAATCTATTAAGCTTCTAAAAATTTAAGCATACTTTAATAGACAGATCATTAATATTTTAAGCACTCTTTAAGCAAAAATATTTGTATCATCATGAACATTCAGGTTTATTTTATCTCAGTAAAAACTCAAGTTTAAAACTTGCTTTATAGGAGGTGGAAGAGATAGTACAGTGAAGGGTGCTTGCCTGCCTTGCACCTCGCTGACCTATATTCAGTTCCTCGTACCACATGTGATCCCTATCAACACCATTCAATAGTTACCCCAGAACCCAGAGCCAGGATTAAGCCCTGAGCACTGCTGGGTGTTTTCCAAAAACACATGCACAAATAAATAAATAAATAGATAAATAAATAAATAATAAAGCTTTCTTTGGGGCCTCTTTCCTATATTTTATGCTTTAAAATCACAACTGTTGTGAGAATAATATATTATTGTATGTTGTATATATGTATGTATTCTTGAATTTTAAGGATTGAGGCATATCACTTAACAGTAATTTAAAAGCTTGCTAAATGTTTAAATGCTTAAAATCAATAAAGCACTTAAAGAGAGTATTTATTCTTTCAAGAAAGTAGCAAGCAAATATAAAACACAAAATAAAACAAAAGCTCATAAATATTTTATAAGAGAATCTCCTTTGCCATGGAAGCTTAATCTAGAAAGATTATTATCATTACTTTTAATTAAATTAAGGACACATTACATAGCTATTAAAAACAGAAATGACTTGAGGGCCAGGGCCAAGTGATGGAAAGGGGCCAACAGAAGAAAAGTCCCCAGGCTGATGGACCAAACAACTAACTAAGAGAGGAATATTGGATCATACCATGAGTCCAAACCAGAGTGCAGCAAGATCTCCAGCATCCATGCCATCAGGGAATGTGATAAAAACATGTGTGAAGGCATAGATTTTAAACTGTGCTGTGGGATGAAGTCGGAGCTAAGAGAGAGAACTAAGGCCATAGCACTACCCAGGTACAGGAAAAGAACAAGACTATTAGATTCACTGATCCAAGTGCAAGACCTGCGCTTAGGCATAGCTGGCTCCAGCTACTGGTAGCTCTCAGCTACTGAGCGTACTAGAAATGCAAGACAGTAACTCTGGGAAAACTTGAGGGCAGAAAAGCTGCAGAGTGTGCAGTGACAGTAGTGCCCTTCTTTTATTCAACTGACTATGGTGCATATTTGAATATTTGGGCACAGAGAGACAGAGAGAGGGGGGAGAGAGAGGAGAGAGAGGAGAAAGAGAGAGGGAGGGACAGAGAGGAGAAAGGAGAGAAAGAGAGAGAGAGGCAATAGCTTCCCAGGTTTGCTTTATTTTTAAAAAGCTTTTTATTGAATTACTGTGAGATATATCCTTACAAAGTTGTTCATGATTGGATTTCAGTCATACAGTATTCTAACACCCATCCCTCCACCAGTGCACATTTCCCAGCACCAGTGCCCCCTCCCATGGTCCCCCACTCCCATTTTGCTTTATACCAAGAAAGCAACTTATGAAGGTACTCGGGTATAATTCAGGTTACAGGTGAATTTCAGCTGACCTGACCTGAGAATATAGCCAGGCATGCAGTGGGGATATGCAAATATACCCACACAATTATCAACCTGCTAAGTTCTGGTGATAGAGAGCCCCTACATGCCAATCAATACAGACACGCAAGTATTTAAGGGTATTTCATATGTGAAGTCTAATATTCCTCATTCACTTCCCCCAGGTTAAAATGATATGGATTATCTACTCTTAGCATTTCAAAAGTCCACATTCTCTAGCTGTGGCCACTTAGATCTGGTGAAAGGACATCTGTGATTGCCAGAAAATCACGGATGAGGCATAGAGTCACAGATCTTGCATATGTGGACCCTTGATCATTGTTAGGGCCAGTTCTTTGTCAGAATTCCACCATAACTCATGACATAACTGCAGGAATAATGAGTTACAACAGAAAATAGAATAAATGCAGGTACATTGATAGATGAGAACAAAAGGCCAGGAAGTCCCTCAACTATACCAGAACTTTCTAAACACCCCCGAGGAGGATTGCAAAACAACAATTTCTTTTTGCTACAGTGGAAGTGCAACTGATAAAATTTTTCATGGATAACATAATAAAGCTCATTCAAAGATCAAGAAGCTCAAAAAAACACAAATATAGAATAGCAGAAATTGACAAAATAAGCCAATATTCAAATCACTAACTTCAAGGATAAAATTTATGAAATCATTATTGATTTCAAAAATGAAGAGATCTTAAGTGATATATTGTACCACATTTACATATATACATAATTTATATATAACACCTTTACATATGTATATTTATATATACGTATATATATAAATATATATGTAAAACACACACATAAATCTATCTATCTATCTATCTATCTATCTATCTATCTATCTACCTATCTATCTATCTATCTATCTAAAACACCTTTACATTACAGGAGTACCAAAAGCAGAGGAAAAAGAGAAAGTGAAACAGTATCTGGTGAAATAAAGAGCAACTAACAACTAACAAACTCCCCGATCTAGGAAAGAGGCATATACAATTAAATAGGAAACCTGAAGCATTCCAAACAAAATTATCCCAGAGAGACACCAAGACACACTGTAATTAAAGTTGGAAGAATAAAAGAGAGAGCTAGACTCCTAAAAGAAGCAAAACTCAACTATAAAAGAACCCCCACATTACTTACAAGAAAATTCTCAAACAAAAGTCTACAAACAGTAAGAAAATTGTATGATATACTCAAAATATTAAACAAAAATGTTTTTATTAAATGTTCACTATCCTTGGGGGCTGGAGTGATAGCACAGTGGGCAGGGCGTTTGCCTTGCATGCAGCCGACCCGGGTTCTAATCTCAGCATCCCATATTGTCCCCTGAGCACCTCCAGGAGTAATTCCTGAGTCCAAAGTCAGGAATAACTCCTGTGCATCACCAGGTGTGACCCAAAAAGCAAAAAAAAAAAAAAAAAAGAAATGTTCTCTATCCTGTCCTGTTAACCCTCAGATTTGAGAGTGTGATAATATCATTCTGAGACAATAGCCAGATGCATGCATTGCTGCTAAGACATTACTGCAAAAATGCTAAATGATATTCTATAAAGGCAAGAAAAACACATTTAGAAGCAGAAAGATAGTTTTTAAAAAGCCATAAAATAAAGGAAATATAAAGAGTATTTAAAGGGACTCACAGCCTAAACTATATAGTTGCAAGTCTGAAACTTAAAAGGAGAAATAAGCTTAAATGTTTAAATGATATTAGTAAGAGGCAACAGGAAGAACATAAATTTATAAATGGCCAGTGTAAAAATGAAAGCAGAGAAAATAAGGAAAATAAGTCTTTGAATAATGTAACAGTTCAAAAATGCAAAATTCTCATAGGAAGTGGCAATAAATTATTTTGTCTATACTATTTCAAAAAATATATACCATTTCTATAAAACCAAGATCCCGGAAGAGAGAGACACAGAGTCTCTTACCCTGAACCTGGCTGTCTTCACGGGGGGCCCCTCAGAGGGGGTGGGTTGAGTTTCACTAACCACCCTGAGCAGAGCCTTGGCAGTTGAAGATCTCCAGAACCCAGCCACAACCATGCTCAAGGCCATTCTCCACACGTTCGGATGAGCCTCATGCATGAAGGAACCGGCCGAGGAACCCAGGAATGCAGGACCCGGGGTCGAGATCTCTAAGGCTGCTCAGACTGGGACTGGGCCTCTTCCACTCAGATTTCCCAATTTTCAGTAGCTGGGCAGTCACACCCAGAAGCTGACCCCTGGCACCATGTAATCCCATCAATGGTCAACACCTAGAGACTATAAACCCAAGCTCCCGGAATATGACATCTGATAGCCCAGTTCTCCCTCTTGGAGAACCTGGCAAGCTACAGAGAGTTTGCTGCCCGCATGGGAGAGCCTGGCAAACTCCCCGTGGCATATTCATATGCCAAATACAGTAACAATGATGAGTCTCATTCCCTTGAAACCTGAAGAGCCTCTAATGTGGCACTGATGGGAGGGACAAGTAAAAAGAAACTGCTAAAATCTGAAAGCTAGGATGAATGGAGACATTACTGGACCCGCATGACCAAATCGTTCATCACGGGATGACAGTGACAGTGACCATTTCTAAATATTAATGGATTGAACTCATTTATCAAAAGACAGAGTAGTGGGATGTATAAGGAAAAATAATATACGTCTACCTTTACATCTTGCAAGAGGTACATTTGAACTTTCACACAAATACAAGCTCTTCCAGAAAAATGAAGAAACAGGAAAGTTTTCTAGTATGTTTTCTAAATACAACTTGTATCACTTGTCTTGTCTTGTATCACTTGTCTTCCCGTTGATCTTCTATTTGCTCGAGCGGGGGTCAGTAATGTCTTTATTTGTCCCTGCCGTGTGCTAGTGTAGCCCAATGATATCTGCTCATTCCAGGAACAGGAAGAGCCTCAAATCATTTATTCAGGGTTTTGACAAAGAAGTCTGACCATCCTGGTTTAACATTCGGAAATCAATCAACATAATCCAGCATATCAACAAAAGTAAAGATAAAAACCATATGATCATATCAATAGATGCAGAGAAAGCATTTGACAAGATCCAACATCCTTTCATGATGAAAACCCTCGCCAAAATGGGGTTTGGAGGAACTTTCCTCAAGATAGTCGAAGCCATCTATCACAAGCCTACGGCAAGCATTATCCTCAACGGGGAAAAACTAAGGGCCTTTCCTCTGAGATCAGGCACAAGACAAGGATGCCCACTCTCACCACTCCTCTTCAATATAGTACTGGAAGTACTTGCGATAGCTATTAGACAAGAAAAAGAGATTAAGGGCATCCAGATAGGAAGGGAAGAAATCAAACTCTCACTATTTGCAGATGACATGATACTATATCTAGAGAAGCCTAAAACCTCTACTAAGAAACTCTTAGAAACAATAGACTTATACAGTAAAGTTGCAGGCTACAAAATCAATACCCAAAAATCCATGGCCTTCATATATGCAAACAATGAGGCAGAGGAAAGGGACATGAAAAAAGCAATCCCATTCACAATCGTGCCCCAGAAAATCAGGTACCTCGGAATCAGCTTAACCAAGGAAGTAAAAGACCTTTACAAAGAAAACTACATAACGCTACTCCATGAAATCAAAGAGGACATGAGGAAATGGAAACATATATCCTGTTCATGGATAGGGAGAATCAATATTGTCAAAATGGCAATACTCCCCAAAGCATTATACAGATTCAATGCGATCCCTATAAGGATACCCATGACATTCTTCAAAGAAATGGATCAAGCTATCCTAAAATTCATATGGAATAACAAACGTCCAAGGATAGCTAAAACAATTCTTGGGAAAAAGATGATGGGAGGCATCACCATCCCCAACCTCAAACTTTACTATAAAGCAGTAACAATTAAAACAGCATGGTACTGGAACAAAGGCAGAGCCGTAGACCAATGGAACAGGGTGGAATATCCCTACACACAACCCCAAATGTATGACCATCTAATCTTTGATAAGGGAGCAAGAGATGTGAAGTGGAGCAAGGAAAGCCTCTTTAACAAATGGTGCTGGCACAACTGGACAACCACATGCAAAAAAATGGGTTTAGACCTTGACCTGACACCATGCACAAAAGTCAGATCAAAATGGATTAAAGACCTCAACATTAGACCACAAACCATAAGGTACATTGAAGACAAGGTCGGCAAAACCCTCCACGATATTGAAGATAAAGGTATCTTCAAAGGTGACACGGAACTAAGCAATCTAGTAAAAACAGAGATCAACAAATGGGACTACATTAAACTAAAAAGCTTCTGCACCGCAAGAGATACAGTGACCAGAATACAAAGACTATCCACAGAATGGGAAAGGATATTTACACAATACCCATCAGATAAGGGGTTGATATCAATGGTATATAAAGCACTGGTTGAGCTCTACAAGAAGAAAACATCCAACCCCATCAAAAAATGGGGCAAAGAAATGAACAGAAACTTTACCAAGGAAGAAATACGAATGGCCAAAAGGCACATGAAAAAGTGCTCTGCATCACTAATCATTAGAGAGATGCAGATCAAAACAACCATGAGATACCACCTCACACCACAGAGACTAGCGCACATCCAAAAGAACAAAAACAACCGCTGTTGGAGAGGATGTGGGGAGAAAGGGACCCTTCTTCACTGCTGGTGGGAATGCCGACTGGTTCAGCTCTTCTGGAAAACAATTTGGACGACTCTCAAAAAATTAGATATTGAATTCCCATTTGACCCAGCAATACCACTGCTGGGAATATATCCCAGAGAGGCAAAAAAGTACAATCGAAACAACATCTGCACATGTATGTTCATCGCAGCACTGTTTACAATAGCCAGAATCTGGAAAAAACCCGAATGCCCCAGAACGGATGACTGGTTGAGGAAACTTTGGTACATCTATACAATGGAATACTATGCAGCTGTTAGAAAAAAGGAGGTCAAGAATTTTGTAGTTAAGTGGATGGGCATGAAAAGTTTCATGCTGAGTGAAATGAGTCAGAAAGAGAGAGACAGACATAGAAAGATTGCACTCATCTATGGTATATAGAATAACAGAGTGGGAGACTAACACCCAAGAACTGTAGAAATAAGTACCAGGAGGTTGACTCCATGGCTTCGAGGCTGGCCTCACGTTCCGGGGAAAGGTCAACTCAGAGAAGCGATCACCAACTACATTGTAGTCGAAGGCCATGTGGGGGAAGGGAGTTGCGGGCTGAATGAGGGCTAGAGACTGAGCACAGCGGCCACTCAACACCTTTATTGCAAACCACAACAGCTAATTAGAGAGAGAAAACAGAAGGGAATGCCTTGCCACAGTGGCAGGGTGGGGTGGGGGGGAGATGGGATTGGGGAGGGTGGGAGGGACACTGGGTTTATGGGTGGTGGAGAATGGGCACTGGTGAAGGGATGGGTTCCCAAACTTTGTATGAGGGAAGTATAAGCACAAAAGTGTATAAATCTGTAACTGTACCCTCACGGTGATTCTCTAATTAAAAATAAATAAATTAAAAAAAAAAATTCTAAGTGAGGCAAAGCAATCAGATAAAGTTGCATGCTGTAGGATTTTTAATATGTAAAATTCTGAACGGCAGAGAGTCTCTTTCCTGCATGCCTGGCTGTCTTCCCCAGGGCCCCTTGGAGGGGATGGGCTCCAGTTTCCCTCCCCACCCCGAGCAGAGCTCCCGGTAGCCAAAGACCACCGGAGCCTAGCTACAGCCATGCTGGAGGCTCCTCTCCACACGTTTGGATAGGCCTCATGCATGAAGGTACCGGCAGAGGAAACCAGGTGTGTGTAATCCCACAACGGCTAACATCCAGCAAGAGACTTAAAAGCAAGCTCTCAGAAGCAAAGCGGCCACGCGTTATCTTTAGCCTACTTCTCCCTCCGGGAGAAACTGGCAATCTTCTGAGAGTTTCCTGCCCACATGGGACAGCCTTGCAAGCTTCCCATGGTGTATTCATATGCAAAATCCAGTAACAAGCTGGATCTCATTCCCCTGACCTGGAAGAGCCCCCAGTGCAACATCATTAGGAGGGCTGAGTAGAAATAGACTTCTAAGATCTCAGGGAAAGGATGAAATGAAATGTTAATGAGCCCGCCCTTAGAGAAATCGGTGATGAATGGGATTTCTTGATTCGTGATTCGTGAACATTCTGAACAAGGTAAAACTATGGGGAAAAATTGTAAATATCAGTAGATGAGCTTAATGTTAGGGAAGCTTAGATAGTTTGAATATAAAATATTTTAAGGGTAGTGAAATTACTACATATGAGTCTGTAATGTGGAATATATGTCACTACTTCTCTGTCCAAAATGTGCATCAATAGTGAATTCTAAGACAAACAACAGACCTTTGGGTGATAATATGTCAACATAGTTTCATTCATTGTAACAAGTAAATAATTCTGGAAGATAATATTGACAGTATGGGAGGCTATGAATGTAGTGGTGGAAAGAGAGTACCTGAGACATTTGTATACAGTCTGCTCAACTTTTCTGTAAACCAAAATCATGTTTTAAAATAAAATTATCAAAATAATTATCTCAACATGGAAAAAAAATTTCATGTCAAAATTTATATTAAAATACTGAGTTTTGAGATAGGTTTTCCAACAAGGTTAAGAAAGGATTTCCATTCTAGTTACTTAGCATCTGCTGTAATTCATTGTTTGAAATTCACTCAAAAAATAATAATTCTTTCACATTATATCATTCAGCCCTTTGTGATAGCTTCAAGAAAGCTGTCTATGAACAGCAGGAAGTTCCTCCACAATACATAAAATTTGCATAACACAGAATAGTCAGCACAAAGGACTGACCATTCTAGTTCACAGGTATGCAACTTGCTCAGCATAAGAACAGTGTATGTAGTGGTATGCCAAATAATTATAATCATAAAAGTGGTTCTAGAATCCAAATATTTATATCAAAGTAATGCATGCCTTCTCTCTATAGCCTTCAAGATGTGGTCATTACAGGCGAATTTTACTAGCATCCATTATAAATTCTAATTAGTTCTTCTACTGTAGAAAAACTATGTATACACTCTCTCTCTGAAAAAATGTAACTGATATAACTAAACTTTATTAGCAACATTTAGAACACTATGGACAACTGAATTTAAGAATGGTCATAATTAGGATTACTTTGATAATATGAAAGATCAGTGGGAAGTCTGTTGCAAGATGTTACAAAACATTTGTCTGTAAGACAGCCAAAGCTCAGAAAATGACTTTGGATATGTAAGGTGAGAGGCATATTTCAGAAACATTTTGTAGGTAAACTGCACTTACTTCATGTGAAATAAATTGAGTGAAAAGGAGTAAGCAATGGACTAAGTTCCTTGCTTGAACTTCGCTGATGAGGAACATTATGGGGTCTCAGATGTGGGGAATGTTATTTGTCAAGTTTGAAACAGGATGCATTTTAGATTTTGATAATGTTTAGTGGGAAGAAAAGAAGAAATAAAGAGTGGGATTTTGAAATCCAAATTATGAAGGAAGAGTTTTGTTTTTTGTTGTATTTCTTTGCTTAAAGATACCAGCACTAACAAAATAATGTAAATGCTTGAAACTTTGATTCCCTGAGGAAGAGTCTGTAAAGCAATTACTCTAGGCTCACTCTGAAAGAAGTAAACTTGGGTCTGACAGTATTTATTAGTTATGTGAACAGGAGTAAGCTGCTTATTTTTCTAAGTCTCAAGGAAAACTATGTTAGAGCAAGAAGGAAACTGAAGATATTGATGATTTTGTTTATGAGTAACAATGAACCTAATGTTGAAGCTGATAAAATATTAGTTAAAATAAAAAATAATACAGATATGACTCATTTTAGATTTTAAGAAATAAAAATGGTCTGAAAATATATGCCTTTCCTCCATCCTATGGACACAAAACTCTAACAAAAGATGGCTGTCATAATGTCTTTAATCTTAATAACCTCAAGACAAGTAATATTATTGAGTATGAATGTGTCAATGTTATAAATGGTGGGTGGGCAATGTTTTAAAATCTGGATTTCCCATTTTTGTTTCTGAAGCCTAACTCAAAATTTGCATTCGTTTTGCAATGTTTGTTTTCTCATAAGTAACTTTCATTTGTTATAAATTTAAGGCTAGTTTTGAGTTTTCTCATGTCAGTCAGAATCCTAAGATTTTATGGAAAATATACATGTTAAGTGTATAACAACAAATAAAATTATGCAGTATTCATAAAATATTTAATATAAATACAAGTTAGTATAAATATGAGACATGCTAGTATCTTGGCAAGCTTCTGTGAGTATTCAAGTATCAGATTTTATATATTAAAGTGTGTGATTCGGTATCACCTGAATTTCTTACCAGAAAATCAGGAACACAAAAAATAAAATCAAATATCTTTGGATTCTAATCTGTAAGCACTGTATCTTTAATTAACACGAAATATGAACTAATGTGGGGCTGGAGAGATCATACAGTGGGTAGAGTTCTTGCCTTCAGTGCAGTTGACCCGGGGCTCAATCCCTGGTATTCCTTGTGGTCACCTGAGCATTATCAGGAGTAATTCTTGAGTACAAGGAAGGAAAAATTCCTAAGTATTGCCTGGCGTGACCCCAAATTAACAAAAACAACAAAATGACCTAATATAAGACTATATTTTCAAATAACCTAAATTATGAAGAACCACGTGCTGCCAATTTTAATTGAATGGCAGGAGTATAATCTACTAACAGGAAAGAAAGAGAAGTTGTCTATATGTAGGTTTTCATAAGAGCTCTCAAGGTTATATACCTAAAATGTAGTGTAGCAACTATAAAAATAGTTATTTCTTCTGCCCATCTATTATATCAAATGACATATTTATCACCTACTTTCTCAATTTATGAACTAACCCCTTGTTCTCAGATCACCATATATAAATGTGTGTGTAACACAAAATAGTTATATTTTACTACATAGTTTTAATTTAATGGTTTCCATTGATCTCTAGTTCTAATGACAATATCATACCTTCTTTCATACTTAAGCAGAATCATAATTGATATATTTTAACAATATTCTACTTGTATTTTACTTTTTTGATGATTCCATTTTACACCCAATTGTTAATTGTCTTAAATTCTACATTTTGTTCCATAGATAAAACATAATTTACCAGAAAAATGCTGTTAACATAATTTTTGATAAATGAACACCTTGAAATAATAGCAAATTATATTACTAGATTAAAAATAGTTTCATTCCATTTATATATTTAGTTATCATTTTTAAAAAGAAAACATGTATAATTAAGTATAAATTTAAACTGAAAAATAGCTTCATTCATATTTAAAATATTGCATTTATTTTATTTTAAGTCTACTCTTAATTCTTCATTTATTATTGTGAAGTAGAAATTATAGTCAAGTAGTACATCGTAGCTCAATTTAGGAATTTCCTGTCTAAGTTATTATGATGCTGTATACTTTCCTACTTCCTCCTAGAAGTTAATAAAATTAATACTTTTATTAGCACTGCAATCTAGCACTGTCATTTCATTTTCATCAATTTTCTTGAGCAGTCACTGGTAATATCTCCATTGTGAGAATTGTTGTTACTGTTTTTGGCATATCAAATAATCTGAAAAAATTCTATATAAGATGAAGAGTATAAAACTAAAATTATTGCATTGTTTTCTATTTTCGCTATGATATATTAATTCAAACTTCTTATCTGTATTATAAGTTCATTATACTAAAAAAGGCTACTTTTTAAAAGAAACAGAAGCAGTGGTTTTACTGGCCATATATTATTCCTTAGAGCATTTGTGAAAGGAGATAATTCTGCTTTGGGAACACCCACCTTTCAGTGTGTAGATTGATATTTCTAAGTAGAAATGAAATTTCTGCTTTTATTCTATATATTGTTGTCTAAATACAATTGATGTATTAATGAAAGTAAGTCAAAGGCATAGTGGTTAGTCAAATTGGTATATGTCGTGTGCCAGAGAGATAATAAAGCAAGTAAGTCACTTGCCTTGTATGCAGCCAATTAGGATTCAACACTCTATACCACATAAGGTTCCCTGAGCCCACCAGTAGTGATCCTTGGTGCAGAGCCAGGAGAAAACCCTGAGCACAAGTGGTTATGACCACCAAACCAAACCGAACCAAACTAAACCAAACAACAACAAAAACTGCCCAAGAAAGCAAAATCAAAAAAATGATACGTAGAATGTGGACTGAAGCTATAGCACAGCGGGTAGGGCTTTTGCCTTGCACGCAGCTGACCTGGGCTCAATTCCTCCATCCCTCTTGGAGAGCCTGGCAAGCTACCAAGAGTATCCTGCCTGCAAGGCAGAGCCTGGCAAGCAAATCATGTCGTATTTGATATGCCAAAAACAGTAACAAATCTCACAATGGAGATGTTACTGGTGCCCGCTCGAGCAAATTGATAAACAACGGGACTACAGTGCTACAGTGCTATTTCATTTTAAAATCATTCAAGTGTTTTTGCTTACAATTAAGGCATTAGTTAATATTCTTTTTAGGAAAATAAGAATGGAAAGGAAGAAAGGAAGAATAGAAAGTAGGAAAGTTTCTCTACTTTCATTTTCTATATGTTGACTTAAATGTTAATAGAGTAAAATAGAGCTCTTAAATCTTCTAACAAAACACTTCATTTAAATTTGTATCTTCTCACTAAGCAAAAATATTGCTTGTTGTGTCTGTATAATTCTGTTTTAAATTGAAAATAAGGGGTCAGAGAGATATGACAGTGGGTATGGTGCTTGCCTCATATGAGGCTGATCATAGTTTTATTCCCTGGATACCCATAAGGTCCCCCAAGCACTTTCAGGAGTGATCCTTGAGAACAGATTTAGAATTAATCAGTACCGTTAAGTGAGCCCCATCCACCCCCCAAAAGTAAGAAGTTTTACATTTAGAGCTATTTTACGAATATGGTGGGCAGGGTGTTTGCCCTGCACTCAGCCCACATGGCTTCAATTCCCAGCACCCTATATGATCTGAGTTCTGCCAGGAGTGATCTCTGAGCGCAAAGCAAGAAGTCAATCCATAGCACTGTTAATTGTAGCTCAAAAACAAAACAACACACAAAGAACTATTTCATATACTTGGCAAAGGAATAAAACTATTGCTATCTCAATCCATAAACAAATAATTCAAAATAGATAAAAACTTTTAATGTTAGGACCCAAACTGTAAAATACATTGAAGAAACATAAAACAATGATATTAGCTCTATGATAAACTAAAAAGCTGCTGCACCATAAAGAAATCATCATTAAAATCTATAATTGAAATAAATATATACACTTATTTGTGTATTCCAATTATAAAAACACACAAAGACAATTCTAAAGTCTAAGAAACACTATATATGTACAATTGAGAACTGGAACAGATTATTTAAGTTTTTAGTTTTAGGTATTCTGTTATTGCCTCTTGGCTACAAACTCACTATGCTATAATCTGTTTTGTATTATTTAGGTTGGAACTTCAGATAACATATTTCTCCTATTTCTGCTGTATCCCTGTTAGCTGAGAGAGCATTAGAAACTGCTAGACTAAAATATGGAAATTCTTTTTGTGCCCTACGGTCAATTCCATACTTTTAGTGTCTTTGGGTGTTACCTCGCCAGTGTTTTTACACCTCCTGGGAAGTTTATTTTTCCCTCAAACTGCAGCTGAATCCAGTTTTCAGTTTCTCCATCACTTGAGGAAACAATTTCATAACACCTGGCTCCTCCTGAGATGCCAAAACTCAGCCACCAACACTTCCCCTCCACACTACAGATTACTTTGGAATCCAGCTTTTTGACATTCTTTTCTGAGACATGAGATGTATCAGTACTAGCCAAATCAGTGCTAGGAGGCCACTCTCCACAGAGATGTGACCCGAGTGGCCGCACGTGTGCAGCCTCTTTGTTGCTGGATGTCCATGATCCCTGAGGCCAGCTAAACTACTTTTGGTATCAGCAGCTTCTTGCAGAAAAATGTCTCTAGACTGTGAACCAAGCCATGGCCTCATGCTGCCCCTGGAGGGGAAAGGTTTTTCTATCTAGGCTTTTCTTTCGGGGGAGGGGAGGGAAGGCATGGCAACTGCCATCTTATAAGGACCACTAAAGAGAGGTACGAGCTTGCAATGATGCAATTTCTGGCAGAAATTTCCCTGGACTTAGATACTAAAATACTAAAATACAGAAATCCAAAACCGCATAAGAGACCTCATATCTCTTTATTCTCAGCAATGGAAAACAAATTATCAAATGCTTCCTTTTCAGCAGGTCTGATTTTGGGAGGAAAACTGCAAACAATAATAGTAATTTTTTTGGAAATATTGAATGTAATCAAAGTAAAGAGAAAGTAAAGTGAAAATTATCAGCTACACAGGCGGGGTGGGGGTGGGAGGGGAGGTATACTGGGGTTCTTGGTGGTGGAATATGTGCACTGGTGAAGGGATGGGTGTTCGATCATTGTATAACTGAGACTTAAGCCTGAATGCTTTGTAACTTTCCACATGGTGATTCAATGTAAATAAATAAATAAACAAAAGATCAGTGCTAGGAGAAATCTGCCTTCAAATGTTTAAAGTATGAAGTGTCTCTCCTACATGCTGCTAACTTTCAATGATTCCATGTTCTTATTTCTTTCTCTAAACTTTTGTATGATGGATATTTCCTTCAATGTCTGCCTCTGTGATATTTCAGTATTCTCTTAAATGTGTAGGTACTTAAGCAAGGAAGAGGGACTATATTAAATTTGTTGGGTGAACAATATTTTATGTAAAATTTTCTCTGTTCAAGAAGAGAACTGGTGATATGTTGAACAATATCTGATAGTGGTGTCAGAAGTTCCTGGATACAGACTCAAAAACCAAAATTTTTTGCTTGGATTTTTCTGTTTTGAAACTGTTTAATACAATATTAAAAATACATTAGTGAAAGACTTATATCTTTCCACTCTAAAGGCATATATCTTTCCACTCTAGATGTTTTATAGAGAAGAATATGTTATCTAGATATAGCGCTTGATAATTAAGACCCAGAAGAGAAAAGATCAAGAGGCAGAACTAAGTACTGGTTCTATTATGGTCCAATGACAAGAGAAAATTAAAATAGTGATTTCAATAGAAAAGTCAGATGGAAAAAATAATCAGAAAAAAAGAGCTTATAAGAAATAAAAGTTTGCCATAGAAGAAAATTAGCATAAGTTGTTTTATCTTACCATGGAGACATTGAGTCCTTGTAAGAAAGATTACTACAGGGGCTGGAGTGATAGCACAGCAGGTAGGGCATTTTCCTTGCATGCGGCTCACCCAGGTTTAATTCCCAGCATCCCATATAGTCCCATGAGCACCACCAGGAGTAATTCCTGAATGCATGAGCCAGGACTAAGCCCTGTGATCGCCAGCCTCATGCAAGGCAAACACCCTATTGCCGTACTACTACTGGAGCCCAACGTATTAGTTTTGTAATTTTGAAATTCCTTCATCAATTTTCATACTCCTAAATACATAAAATGAATATAAAGGGAAGATTTGACAGGCAGAGGTCTTTTGGTGTAATCACATTTGTTTCTTGTTTTTATTTTTGCTTTACTTTTGGTTCTCTTCCTCCTGCTTTGCTAATGGAAGCACCTAATTTGAGTCTAGCTATTCTCCTGGGCACATATGTGTTTGTTTTTAACATATTTGCTTGCATTCTCTGATACACATTCTCCGTCCCTCTTGGAAAGCCTGACAAGCTACCAAGAGTATCTTGCCCACATAGAAGAGCTTGGCAAGCTCCCGTGGCATATTTGGTATGCCAAATACAGTAACAATAACAGGTCTCATTCCCTTGACCCAGAAAGAGCCTCCCATCATTGGGAAAGACGAATAAGGAGAGGCTGCTAAACTCTCAGGGTTGGGACAAATGGATACGTTACTGGTGCCCACTCGAGCAAATTGATGAACAACAGGATGACAGTGATAGAGTTATACAGTGATATAGTGTAAGCCAAGAAGCCAGAGAGAGAGTGAGAAGTAAGGTGCTTGCCTTGCATACAGTTGACTCTGGTTTGATCCCAGGCATACAAATCATCCTCAAGTACCAAAAGTGATTGTCTATGTGCACAGAGCTGGGAGTAAGGTCTAAGCACCACCAGACATGACTTTGAAGTGAAAACAATAAAAAAGTCAAGGATACAAAAATTACAGACAGAGGGATAAGACCAAGCTGGCTAGAAAAAAAAAACAAACTGAGAGGTAGCTGTACATCTTGAGAACTTGGAAAGATGTTGTAAGACATTACACCATGGCAATAGTGTTGATGAAACTAGCTGGCGCCTTACTTCTGTGGTATTGATAAACAAAGTAGGTATCTGTGACACCCAGAAACTGCCTGGAATCCTTGAATAACTTACTAAAAAACTGTTCATGTAAGCAGAGATTTAATATTAGCCTGAGTAGCTGAAGTGAAACTGTTTCTGGCAATTTTTATAAACTGAGATGGCGAAGAAAACGGAAACTTGTTCAGTACCACAGACTGTGTAGTTTGATCCATTTTTTAAAAAATCCTGAATGCAGTTAGGATAACAACTGAAATTGAAATCACCATTGGTTATGTTTGCATTTGTTCATGCTTAGCAAAGATCAATCTCATTTCAGTAAAGACTGATGTGTTTTATGGGAATATATAGCTTTCTTGGTAGCCGAAGTAAGTTTTAGGTACTTCCTGCTTATAATGAACATTTGCCACATGGATCAGGGGCCAGTGTGAATTCTCTCCCCTACTGTAAAAAATTTAAGAAAGGTTCCTTACCTTCAGATATAGAGATTATTTTTCCCATTACATAGAGAAATCAAAACTCGAATAGGCCTTTTATCAATTGTACTATGATTCAGTATTACTACACAGTATTTTGGCATCCAAAGTGACGATGTGTGGTCTCACCAGACACCAACCAAACGCCAAGTCTCCAGAGAGTGAGAAATTTCTCGTAAGAAACCATGCCTGTGGTTATCTTATAATGGCAGCCCGAACAAATACAAACGGGAACCAACACGAGTCAGTGGGCTAGAAAAAAGAAAGCCACAGGGATAATAATGCACCAAAGATTATCATGCCCATGGAAAAGGATAAAGCCACTAAAATGGACATGAAATGAGGACATTGCTAAGCAGTGCCTGGTGTAGGAGCTGGTTTGGGCTTTGTATTGTTTTGCTTTTCATTTTGTTT
This sequence comes from Sorex araneus, assembly GCF_027595985.1. Classification (NCBI taxonomy): domain Eukaryota; kingdom Metazoa; phylum Chordata; class Mammalia; order Eulipotyphla; family Soricidae; genus Sorex; species Sorex araneus. Next base: position 227,375,236 of record NC_073313.1, on the reverse strand, counting down.
TTGTTTGTCTTTGTGACTCTTGATAGGTCTTTTACCCCCCAGCTTCTTGGCATGGTCTGACCACACGTAGAGAGACAGGCAGACTGAGAGACAAAAACTTTGCCTGCTACGCTTGTGCCCAGGGAGTTGCTTGGGGGAACTGATGCTGAAGGTCTCCTCTGGCCTGTGCCAGCCGGGCTCTCTGTGCAGATAGGGCCCCTTGCTAGGTTGTTGTTTCGGACTGGGACCCTGTGGTCTTTACTTGGAATCTAGTCAGCACCCTTGTTCCTGTCCTGAGTGCTTTCTCCCGGAGGGATCCAGGCTTTGGATTTGGATGGTTTCTCTCCTAAGCTGGGGAGCCACGTGGTGCTCCTAAGTGTGGGTCACACGGCTTTTGATATCTGGAGGCGAGGGCTATGAGAGGGAGGGAGAAAGGAGATGAAAGAGTTCCTGGTATCTGTTACTCCTCTGAGGGCCACAGCCCTGCCTGCTCGACCCATCGGCTGTACCTCCTCCTTGCCCGGTTCCCTACTTGAAGACCTTCGCTCAGAAATAAAGGCACGTCAGTGTTTGGTTTTAGTTTTGGTGATGTGAGGTAGTTTTTAATGGAACAAAGCTTGGTTAGAAAGGGGGAGGGAGAGAGAGGGGGGGAGAGGAAGAGGGGAGAGAGAAAGGGGGGAGAGAGAGAGAGGAGAGAGAGAGAGAGGGAGAGAGAGGGGAGAGAAAGAGTAGAGAGAGGAGAGAGAGCAAAGGGAGAGAGAGAGGGGAGAGAGTTTGAGGGAGAAGTTTGAGGGAGAGCAGGGGCTTGAAGAGCAAGCCCACGTTGGTGGCGAAGGACCTCAGCAGTGTGACTAGGGTGGTGGGTTGTGCGTTCAGTTCGGAGGAAACCTTTATGTTGTCTTAGGATCCAGGACTTGAGGACTACTGCACAGATGGTGACTCTGGGGAATTCTGCACAGATGGTGACTCCTCATCCAGAAGTCACTCATGAAAGTCATTTTTTTAGAATCTCTTTGTGTGTGTGTGTGTGTGTGTGTGTGTGTGTGTGTGTGTGTGTGTGTGTGTGAATTACAATGTAATAGTTTCAGGTGACTAGTGTCCCAATACCAGCCCCATCACCAGTGTCCACTTCCTTCTGCCATTGTTCCCTGTTTCCCTCCCGCCTACCTCCCACCACTGCCTCACTACTTTACGGTACTGTTACTGAGAACTGTCCTGCATGTCACTCTTTCTCCTTCCAGCCCCAGAGTGATGACTTCCCTCTGTCATTGTCATTGTGGTACAGGATCTTTTAGTATTGTTGTTACACTCCTTTGAATTTGTTATAAAATCCTATTTCTACCCAGAAATTGTATGTTTTTTTTAAATTTTTTTTGGTCTTTATATATTTACTTAGGCTGGATCAATAAAACAGTGGGTAGGGCATTTGCCTTGCATGTGGCTAACTGGGTTCGAGTCCTCTGTCCTTCTTGGAAAGCCTGGCAAGCTACCAAGAGTATCCCACCCGCATGGCAGAGCCTGACAAGCTACCCATGGCATATTCGATATGCCAAAAGCAGTAACAACAAATCTCACAATGGAGATGTTACTGGGTGCCCGCTTGAGCAACTCGATGAATGACAGGACAACAGTGCTACAGTGCTATTTTGGCATACTACTGAGTAATAATTGACCATGTCATAGATTAAACAATGCCCCCAATAATGTACTTTTCAACATTTTAAGTAAGGAGAAGATTTAGGATTTTCTAGGATGTTGTAGTTTTGGAGTAAATGGACAGACTTTATGTCTTAAATTCTTTGTGACAGTCCTATTTCTTAAAGTACTTGGATGCCTTTTTTCACAGCAAACTAAGAAAGTTCCAATGTTTTATTTTATTGAACATTGGCCTCTACCTATTTCTAACTTTAGTCTTCAGGCCAACTGAGCCTTTAAAGGCAATTCCAACTTCACAAGCTAACACTTTTAATCAGTGATCTCTAATAAGTACATCCAAATTGACAAATTTGGTTCAATGTACAGTTGCAAATATCTACCTCCTTGTACTACTACTCTCAAAAATCAATCTTATATTTATTCCTCACATTTCTATTTATATATCTATATCTGTTTCCATATGCTTTTATTAATTTCTGTTGGTATAGAATGAATACTAGTACAAAAGTATATACATTTATGCACATATACATATATTTAAACTTCAATGTAGTACACAAATGTAAACGTATATTGAAATTATTTTAATGTGTAAAATACTTCCTTTGAAGTCTTACTGTGTGACTTATCTCTATGAATACCCTGAGAGCTACCCTTACCTCATCGGACAGTGACAAAAAAGGGGTACTTGGGGCTCTGAGGAAAATGGTATTACCATTACAAGATTTCTACTTTTGATTATGATATCACAGGTTTCAAAAAAGTAAGCTGATATTCTCAAGCCATCGATTTTCACCCGAAATGGAAGCTCAGTGTCATTCAGAGATTCAAGAATTATGGTTTTACTTGAGTCTAAACATATCTTAACATTTAAAAGTTTTTGAGTGTCATAAAAATATCATTCTAACTTTCATATGTGAAACATAGTGAGACTTTGACCTACTCAATTTGCATTTTATGTTTGGTATTATAGTCAATGACCAAAAATAAATACATAAGAGATTTTTTAGAGGGTGTCACAAAAACATCATGGTTCTCAGATTAATATCTTTAGCTGAGAGTTAAGATAACCCAGATATTCATTTCTTTCTCTTTCTTGTTTCTTTTAGAGAACAGATTCCATTCACACTCAGGTTGTTTTGTTATCTTATGACCGCAATAATCAATTGTAGAAGCTACTTTAGAAACCAAGGTCGTTGCTTTGGTAAGCAACTTGCCAAACTTAAAGGAGATTGCTGGGTTAGTTATTATGTCATTGAATGTCATGAATTATTATCATCTCATTTTCCATATGTGAAGAACTCCACATAATACTCAAACTAATATCCCTTTCCCACAATTATCACCTTTGCATATCTATTCCCTTGGACTATCTTTGTGTCCAGTTTTGTACTATTCAAGCATCAGTTAGTTAATTAAAACTGCATAATAATTTTGGGAAAATTAAATATAAAGAACATGCTAACTAGTAGGACCCCATAGGAATTAACTACTAAAGGTTGAGACCTTGAACCTTAACTGAGAGCTCTGATTTATTCAGTTGAAAATGATTAAAAGATGGGCCTGTGGGCCTAGGTAAGGTTAGAGATATGCGCTTGTGTTGACCTTGAATAAGCACATAATCATGCTGTGAACTGCCTACAGGGAGAGGTGACCCAGGACCTGAATTTCTCAGTCTTACCCTGAAAGGAAGTGATATTCCAGCAAGTTGAACGCATTTGGAAGGGTTCCAAATGAAATGTCAGGTACCTAAAATATTGCAATTTTGTCATAACCTGAGCTGAGGACCCATAAATACCATGAAATGATCTTGATGGAAAAAAAAATGTATGAGGTTATAAATGTGGCACTTTGTTACCAGGTGATGGAAAGCAAATATTCATACTCAGGTTCTTTAGTTATTTTCATGCTAATTACATTTATACTTACTACATTCATTAATTGCCATTGACTGTGATATTTCAGTGTAACTTTTTGCTTTTTTTACTGCCTTATAGTCAACCTTTACACTCAAATTTTTTTCTATATAAATTTATGGCAATAGATTTCCAAGATCTCCAAATAACTTACCAGTGTCTAAGAGAAATTGTTAGGTACAAAAGAACATAATCTAGCCCTTGAGTAAGTTCTGTAGACCATTTTAATATATTGCTAATATCATAAAATAGATTAAATTTTATATATACATTAAATTAGCCTTTCATAATTTTAATAAAGTAAATTTTTAATATGAACTTTCTGAGCACTGCAGTTTAGTTCAAATTCAGAAGCTAAGAGAAAGCAAAGGGAACATTATAAAGAAATATTCCATTACTATTCAATTGGGAATATGCATTTATAAGAAATCCTCAAATGGAGCTGTGACTTAATTTGACCTTTTGCTATAACAATCAATCTTTGAAATAAGTATGTTGGTATTGTAGTCTGTCAGGCATCTGTATATGTTCTGTACAAATGTTAGCTTTTTTAATATTGCTTTTTAACATCCTAAGTCGAAACAGAACGCTTACTAGAAATTGTTGTTCGAAGACATTATGACTGACATGTTAAAACATAATTTCTAGGATCAAGGGTATAGCAGAGGAGTTTGTGCCTTACTCCAGATCCCAGCACTGCGTGGGCCCCTCATCATCACTAGCTGAAGCCGTGTAGCAACATGTGGTGAAACCCTGGTAGTAACTGGCAGAAGCAGAATTGTATCCTCTTATTGAACTGCCTCGAATTGAATGGTCTCTGGGGAGTATACACTTGAATACCTGTTGGAAAGTCCCCAAGACAACAAATAACAAAAGTATGCTTTCTACTCAAGATAATTGATCTAATTCATCCATTTTGCCAGTGCTGAGTTTAGAAATGCATTATTTCTTTACATATTTTTTGATTGATGTAAAAGTTGATTTTGTTTTTTATACAGACATACAGACATCATACCATCATGGGAAAGGCTGGGACTGTAGGACCATATTGGACAAGATTGAACCCTAGTGGTCTGACATAAACAATTGGTGTGTGTGTGTGCGTGTGTGTGTGTAGGTGGGACACATGTGACAATGCAAAGGTTGTACTTCTTGGCTCTGCTCAGGAATCATTTCTGACAGTATGGTGTGTGCGTGTTGTATATGTGTTACAGAAGATTAGGGTTGGCTGTTTTCAAGCAAGTGCTATACCTGATGTATTATCTCTCTTTGTCAGTTCTTAGTATTACCCATTCCCCACCCTACTCCCAATCCCCATTATCTTGATAATTTCAATATTTCATTAAACATTCAAAAGTTTACCTTCATTTGATATTATATATCTGCTTAGTATATTACTCTATTTTCTACTAATGAGTGAGACATCCCAGTATTTGTTCTTCCCCATTAGAATATGCTCTTCTCCCTCAGAGTTAGTTATTTCACTTAAGTGATGGTTTCTGGTTTCAGTTCCAGCAAACTGAGGATTCATCCTTTCTTAGAGCTGTATAATGTTGCATTGTATCTATAAATCACAAAATCTTTACCCATTCATCAGTTGCTCAACATTTTGGTTGTTTGCATATCCTGTATTTGTACTTAGCACTGATTTAGGAATTATTTCTTCCATTCATTTTGCCTTGCTTTCTCATGACTGGTTACTTTCAGAAAGTATATTTACAATGATTTTTATAAATTATAATAAATTCAATGGTTTATTATTATTTATTAATTTAAAAGAAAATTATCAACTGTATTAATGATTATAATTATCTATACTGAGTTGATCCTCTGTATAAAGCACTTGGAGATAGGTTCTTTTAATTCTATTATGAAGGAATGCTGGTTCTTCTAATTTTGAAATTATTTTTTATTGTAATTTAATTTTCTTTATTTGTTTTTGTTTGGGGGTCACACCCAGTAGTGCGCAGGGCTGACTAAACTCTACAGATGTAAAACTCTACAACTGTATGTACAGATGTGTAGCTCTACTAGTCTTACAGATCCCAGGTTCTTTGTTCAGTGATTACTCCTGGCTAGCTCAGGGGACCATATGTGGTGCTTAGGATTGAATTTGGGTTAGCGCAGGTCCCAAAAGGAAGTACCCTCCCTACTATACTATCGGGTGACTCAATTTTATAAGGTTAAATATATCATCTGTCTTCCCTGGCCTCAGTCTAAATATGATGATGCTAAATCTAACATCTTTCTATATAGTGCCTAATTTTTTTCAGTTGTGCTTTGCCTTGGGCTTGTTTCATTTTTTTCTATTTTTTTTCTCTCTACTTCAGTGTCCTCCACCTTCACCTTTATCTCTCCCAATCTCATTTTGGTGAGTCTAGTATGAACTTAATGGTGTCTAATTCTAAAATTGTAGTAACGCTTAGTACTTCAGTCGTGAACTTATTTGGAAATAAGGTTGCTGGGAAATGTAGTTAAGATAAAATCATAGTGTATGACCCAAGGCCTAATTATATATTGTTATTATTATTATTATTATTATTATTATTTTGCTTTTGGGGTCACACCTGGTGATGCACAGGGGTTACTCCTGGCTTTGCACTCAGGAATTACTCCTGGCGGTGCTCAGGGGACCATATGGGATGCTGGGAACCAAACCCGGGTCAGCTGCATGCAAGGCAAACACCCTACCTGCTGTGCTATCGCTCCAGTCCCTAATTATTATTTTTAATTGTTTTTGTTGTAATAATAAAAGAATGTCACAGAAAGAAAGTAATAAGAAGCAGGATATCTAAAGACCAAGATTTAGAGTGATGATTCTAAGGCTCAACAAGATGTTAATGATTTCCATTAAACCACCAGAAGCTAGAAAGAAGCAAGGAAAGACCAGGTTTCAGAGGAAGCATAATGTTACTCTTCTCTTAATTTCAGACTTTTTTTTCAGAGCTATAAGATAAATTCCTATTGTTTAAACTGCTTATTGTGCAGGAAAATTTGTTATGAAAATCCTAAGAAGTTAATAGGTATTGAGGGAAAAGAATAGATATATTTTCTATTCTAAAATTCAAGTGTTTAATCCATTTCAAGGGTGTGTGTGTGTGTGTGTGTGTGTGTGTGTGTGTGTGTGTGTGTGTGTGTGTGTATTTGAGGTGTTAGGGTGTGAAATAGTGTTCTATTTTTTTTTTTTGATTTTTGTTAGTTTTGAGCATTTGAAAATCCGGTTTTTCAAACTCCATTTTGTAACAGAGAGTGTTTCTATTTTTCAATGCATGGTCTTACCCTTTATCATGATTTAGGTATCCATATATGTGCCAGTTTATTTCTTGGCTCTCTATTATAGTAAATGTTAAGTCTGTGTGTATTTTTAATTTTTAAATTAATATACATCTGTATGTTATAATATCACACTGGTTTCACTATTATTGTTTTGTAATATAGTTTTTTTTTCTTTTTGGGTCACACCTGGCGATGCATAGGGATTACAACTGGCTCTACACTCAGGAACCACTCCTGGCGGTGCTCAGGGTACTATATGGGATGCTGGGAATTGAACCGGGTTGGCTGAGGGCAAGGCAAATGCCCTACCCACTGTGCTATCACTCCAGCCCCAGCTTTGCAATATAGTTTGAAGTTAGGGTATGTGAAAACTCTGCTTTTTAAAATATTTTCTCAAATAATTTCTTTGTTTATTTTTGGTCTTTTATGCTACAAATGCTGGAGAGATGGGGCATTTGCCTTGCACACGGCCGACCTGAGTTCGATTCCTCTGCCCCTCTCAGAGAACCCGGCAAGTTACTGAGAGTATCTCGCCCACTTAGCAGAGCCTGAGAAGCTATCCGTGGTTATTCGATAAGCCAAAAACAGTAACAAAAAGGCTCACAATGGAAACATTACTGGTGCCCACTCAAGCAAATCACTGAGCAACAGGATGACAGTGTTACAGTGACAGTGACAGTGATGCTACAAAAACTTATAACTGTTTATTACACTTTCTGTTTAAAAATGCCATTGCTATTTTGATGAAGTTACATTAAATTTTTACTTTATGTAAAATGATAATTTTCACAATGATTATTCTAATCCACCAAAATTAAGTGCCTTTTAATTTCCTTATATCTTGAGTTACTTTTAGATTTCTTTTAGTGATATCTTATATTTTTAATGTATTTAAGAGGACATAGTGATACATAAATTTATATTTTAAGCCCTCAATGTCAGTCATATATATGAGATTCAAACCCAATGTGAAGGAAACAAAACCAAAATAAATTAATGGAGTTTAAAAAACAAAAATAGAGTTTTATAATGAAAAACATTATCACACAGCAACAACAAAAAAATACAAAGGAGTTATTAGCATTCTACATAACTGAAAAGTAGTTGAAATCCAGACTATAAAAATAAACTACATATTTAAGAACAACAACAACAAAATTCATTCTAGTTAATTTAAAGAAAACTGGGCAAGAAACCTAAATAGGCACGTCTCCAAAAAAGATATACTAACAGTCTACAAACATGTTGAAAAAAGCTCAATTATCATTTTTTATTTTGGAAATTCAAATAAAAACCACAATGAAATATCATCACACTAATAAGAGGTTGTTATATTAAAATATTGGAAGCATTGAGTTTTAGGATTACATGGAAAAATTAGATCTCTGGTATACCATTGGTTTAGACTATAAACTTTTAATATAAAGGAGTTTATGGAGATTCCTTCAAAGATTTAAAAAAATTCTTTGAGCTAATAATACATTTTATGGCATTTAACCCAATAATATAAAAACTCTTATTCAAAACACTAATATTTGCACCTTAGAAACATTATCCACAATAGTCAAAACATAGAATTTACCTAAATTCCCATCAGCATATAACTGGATAATGAGATATGATATTTATACAAACTCAATGGAATTCTATTTTGCTATAAAAAAAGATTAAATTGTGTCTTCTTGGATAAAAATTATGGTCTTCTGGTGAGTCTACTGACAGAAATAAATTATGAGTGAAAGGTAATTACCAGATGGTTGCAACCAAATGTAGAATGTGAATAACTAAAATAACAAAATGAGGACACAGGTGGCCATGCCTCTGCAGAGCTGCGGGAATGCCGAACGAGCAGGAACCAGAGGCAGCTATAAGACTTGGGGTTCCGGGGAGTGCTTGCAACCATGTATGCGGACTGTGAACCAAGCTTTTGCTCCATGCAGCTCCAGGAAGGGAAATGATTCAATTTCCAACTTTAATCTCCCTGGATTTAATTACTAAAATACAGAAATTGTAAGCCGCACGGCCGCAGAAGCAATCTCTTCATTCTTATCAGTAGGAATCTCTTCATTCTTATCATTTTTATCTCTTCATTCTCATCAGTGGAAAACTCAATATCAACTATTTCCTTGTCAATAGGGCTGTATTCTTGGGGGATAAATTCCAACAAAAATAGTGAGTCTGTGTTGAAACTCCAACAACAATAGTGAGTTTTGTGTTGAAATATGGAATGTAATCAAGGTAAAGAGAAGAGTGAAATTTATCAGTTACCCAGGCGGGGGTGGGGGGTGGGGGTGGGAGGCATACTGGGGTTTGGGGGGGTGGAATATGGGCACTGGTGAAGGGATGGGTGTTTGAACATTGTATAACTGAGACATAAGCCTGAGAACTTTGTAACTTTTCACATGGTGATTCAATAAAATAAATTAAAAAAATAAAATAACAAAATGATACAAAAGTAACAAAATAATTCTTAGTTTCCAGAAATTTACCATGGCTAATGAAAGAAAGGAGAGACAGGCCAGAGTGATAGTACAGCAGGTAGGGCATTTGCCTTGCATGTGGTCGACCCAGGTTCCATCCCGAGCATCCCATATGGTTTCCCAAGCATTACCAGGAGTGATTCCTGAGTGCAGAACCAGAAGGAACCCCCAAGCATCGCTGAGTGTGACCCAAAAAGAAAGCAGAGGATAGAAATGGAGGAATGAACAAGAGTTCATTTTGGTATTGAGATGTGCTGAAACTTTGAGGGGATGAATCGTAAGAGTTACACACAAATAGACATTATGCCAAAACTCCAAAATTCAGTAACTGTAAACCAATAGTGAAAAAGTTTACTCCTTTTATCTCCAACAACTGATCTTTGGGCTTTAAAAACTTTAAAATCTGAAAGAATATTTTCTTAACAGTATCAATATTAAACTCATTTTATAGTTTGTGACTTTTAGAAGTGTATTTATGTATATACTATATAATCAAAAACATCTTTTAAATCTTATATCTTTTTAGACTAGACTGATGTTTGTAATAAATATTTCTATTCAAAATTTTCTCTTGTCACTTTGAATTCATATTAGATGGTATTTTAACAATGTCAAGTTTTAGCTTAGTATATTAAAATATATGAAGTTACATAAAGAGAGATAAAAATGTGCAAACTGTTGGTAATTGCCAATATTTTCACCTTTACTTGAAGTTGGGGGAAAAACATAATTAACACTTCATACTTTCAGAATTAAGCTGGGTACGCATTTGACATTGTGCCAAGAAGTTGATAAACACAGCAACTTTAGAAATTAAATTTTATAAAATCCTGGATGTGTGTATAAATTTTGAGCCGGCTGTTGTTAGTTTTATTCTATTAGTACAGCTGTGCAGCACAGCCCCAATTCAACTCCAAACCTGACATTAACACTTATTTTGAAGTCGTTTCAAAAGGTTTTCAAGTTACATTAAACAGATGTGATGTTAAATCAACTTTCACAATTCTAACATCATAACATATGAGTAGAACAACCACTGTAATCCTGAAGTATAAGCTAGCTCCACATGTTTATTTCCCTGAAGTACAAAAGTTCAGCATTATTCATCAGTATTTAAAAATTTATTGCTTCTTGAAGGTAGATTTTATCTTTTGCCTGGGTGTCACTAGTATGGTTGAGTATCAGTTAACTTCTGTTTATTCTGTTTTATGCTAGAAGGGATATTCAAACAACATCCACTAAAGGTCAAAAACGAGCTGGAGAAATAGTAACTTCTAAATAAATGTTTTAAAGCATTTCAGAATGTTCCAAGTGTTCAGTTACTTAATGTCATAAGATGTACCTTGTGATATTTTATTGGCATTGATGGAGATGTGTCACATTACAAATCTAGGAATCTATCTGTGGAACCATTAATCAATAGCAATAATAATTATTCTCTGAAAATACTTCTAATTGAAGAAATTTTCATATGATAGATTGATCAAATCTAGATCACTGAGAGTGAAAACAGAAATCAATTTTCAATCTTTATTTTTCAGAACGCTTCTTTAAAGACCTTTTGCACTTAACTGCCAAAAAAAAATTAAGATGTTATGAACTGATCCCTGTTTATCTGGGTACATAATAATTGTAGCACTGTAGCACTGTCATCCTGTTGTTCATAGATTTGCTGGAGCGAGCACCAGTAAAGTCTCCATTCTGAGACTTGTTGTTACTGTTTTTGCCATATTGATTATGCCGTGGGTAGCTTGCCAGGCTCTGCAGTGCAGGTGGGATACTCTCAGTAGCTTGTCGGACTCTCTAAGAGGGACGGAGGAATTGAACCTGGGTTGGCCGTGTGCAAGGCAAACACATTCCATAAAATATCACTTGAGATTACTCATTAATTTGTTTCATGTCCATCAATGTTATACATAATGTAATTTGTCTTTTAAGATATTGGTATCTTATACCAATCAGAAAAAAAATATTGAACCTTATTATATGATGTGTACTTTCTGCCTTCTTTTGAAGAATTCATGACAACATATCATTTTTGCTTATCTATGTCCTTCAAATCATGTCATAAGTTGATAAATTCAAATTATTTATTAAAATAGCTACATTCTACTATTTTTGTTTTGTATTGAAATCTTTATTTTCCAGATACAAACAAATATAAATCTACAATATCCTTGTGTTGTATAATTGTCCAGGCCGCTCTCCTCATTCAGTTTTCTACTTCTGAATATGAATAAATTTTAACTCTCCCACTAAGCAATGAAGCATGTGACCATTTTATACTCCATCAATGCTCACAGGTTACTCCTGGCAGTGTTCAGAGGACCATACAGGATGCTGAGGATTAAACCTAGGTAGATAGCATGCAAAGCAAGCACCCTGCCCTCTGAACTATCTCTCCAGCCCTGCATCTGATTGTTTTCACTGAGAAGTCTAAGGTCAAGTATAACATTTTATGAGGACTTAAAAATCTGTTTCTACTCAGTAATAGCCAAGTAATTTTTAGAAGTAATTTAAAAGATATTAAACTGAAACTCCAGGCTTTAATGAAACATTATATATCATTTCCCAGACCTTCACCACTGAATGGATTTTTTTTTCTTTTTGGGTAACACCCAGCAATGCACAGGGGTTACTTCTGGCTCTGCACTCAGGAATTACTCCTGGTGGTGCTCAGGGGACCATATGGGATGCTGGGAATAGAACCCAGGTCGGCCATGTGCAAGGCAAACTCCCTATTCACTGTGCTATTGCTCCAGCCCCTGAATGGATTTTAGAAGTAGAATAGATAATCTTTTTTGGTGGTGAGAGGTTGGATCACACCTAGGTGTGTTCAGGTTTACTCTTGATTCTGTACTCAGAGATCACTTTTGGTGGTGGAAAGGGAAGGGGACCATATGTGTGCAAGTCTCATTGGCATATCTCTTTGTTGTTTTGATTTTCATTCCCTGATGATAAGTGAAGCTGAGCCTTTATTTATTTATTTATTTTTAATATACCTTTTTGTCAATCTGTTATTTCTTCCTTGAGAAAATTTTATGTCTTCCCTCCATTTTATTTCTGTAATTTCAAACTTTACTGTGAAGCTGAAGTGACCAACACAGTGAGGTGCTAGAATAAAGATAAATTCTCAGACTAATGGAATAGATCTAGGAGTTAAGATACACATACTCAGGTATGTGAATCATAATCTTTGATAGAGAAGTAAACATATGAAGTGGAGCAAGGAAAGTCTCCTCAAAAAATGGTGTTGGAAAACCTTGGTCACATGCAAACAAATCAATTCAGATCTGTTTCAAAAATTTTGAAGATCTCAATATCAGACCTAAATCCATAGATTATAATGAGAAAAAACATAGTTCATGTCGTGAAAGCTGAAACTATCTTCAATAATACAATGCCATTTGCCAAGGGAATATAAGAAAAGATAAACAAATGAGTCTGTAGAAAATTAAGAAGCTTCTGTACCACAAAGGAAGTGATTAACAGAATGAAAAAAAAATCAGCCAAAGTGGGAATGAATATTTTTCCACCATGTACGATAAAGGGTAGATATCCAAGATATATAAAGCACCGATAGAACTATAGCACTTTAGTACTGTTGTCCTGTTCATCGATTTGCTTGAGTGGGCATCAGAAACATCTTCATTGTGAGACTTTTTGTTATGTTTTTAGCATATTAAATACGGGGATCTTGCCAGGCTCTGCCTTGTGGGCGAGATACTCTCGGTATCTTGCAAGGCTCTCTGAGAGGGACAGAGGGATCAAACTCAGGTTGTCCACATGCAAGGCAAATGACCTACCTGCTGTGCTATCGCTCTAGCTCCAGCTCTGGTAGAACTATACAAGAAAAAATGTAACTAATCTTATAAAGTCACTGTCATTGTCACTGTCATTCCATTGCTCATCAATTTATTTGAGCGGGCACCAGTAACGTTTCTCATTGTGAGACTTATTGTTACTGTTTTTGGCATATCGAGTATGCCATGGGTAGCTTGCCAGGTTCTGCCGTGCAGGTGCAATACTCTCGGTAGCTTGCCGGGCTCTCCGAGAGGAGCAGAGGAATCAAACATGGGTCAGCCATGTGAAAGGCGAATGCCCTACCGCTGTGCTATTGCTCCAGCCCACCCTTATAAAGTATACAATTAAAATAATTAAATTATAATGTTCCTTATTTTAAATTATAATCAATTAAATATACACAAATTCTTATTTGATTTTCTATAAGTATTATATTTGTAGCCTTATCTGGTTGCAACTGGCAGATGATTGTATTTCTATCATGCATATTGATTGATACTTTCTTTTACTTAAGTGAATAAATAACTGTTGTATTGTGAGGATGCATAAAAGAACTTTCCAGGTCTTTTAATAACCTCAATTGGATGAGTTTTATTAAAAAGAGCATGAGATGTGAAAGCATATTAATTTATAAAATTGATTTATAAAATTCACAATGTTACAGCTATAGTGAAGTTCCATAATTTATAATTCACTTTAATTATTGTTATATATGTATTCATCATTTCATTTTTATTGAGGTATCATGATTTATAGTACTGTTAATTAGTACGCTGTTTAACCTCACCTCTACCACCAGAGTTCTTTCTTTTCTCTAACAGTCCAATAACCCCTACATCTACCTTCTCCCCACCAGGTAAGCTTAATTTTGTTGATCAACTCTTCATCCATTGCTGTTACTCAGTATGTTTCTTTACTTCCAACGTATAAGAGAGCATTCTGAGCCTGTCCCTCTCCTTCTTACTGACTTCATCTAACATTGTGCCTTCTAAATCTATCCTCATAGTAACAAATAACTTGATTTCTGATACCACAGTGGCCCCTTGTTCGGGGCCAACCCGGGTTTGATTCCTCCATCCCTCTTGGAGAGCCCAGAAAGCTACTGAGAGTATTTTGTCTGCACGACACAGCCTGGCAAGCTACCTGTGGCATATTCGATATGCCAAAAACAGTAACAAGTCTCACAATGGAGACATTACTGGTGCCTGCTCAAGCAAATCGATGAACAACGGGAAGACAGTGCTACAGGGCTACATTTTTTTCTTATGGCTCAATAGTATCCCGTCCCATTATGTGTGTGTGCCTCTGTGTGTGTGTGTGTGTGTGTGTGTGTGTGTATCAAATTTTATTCAGTCATCTGTTCTCTGGGTACTTGGATTGTTTCAAATTGTGGTTATTATGAATAGTGCTATAATAAATGTTGGGGCACAGAGATCTTTTTATTCTCCTGATTTTGGGGTCATGCCTAGCAGTGCTCAGACTTTTTGTTGGCTTTATGCTCAAGAATTACCATTGGAGGGCTTAGGGGGAACTATATGGGGTGACAGTGATTGAACCCAATTGGCCACATGCAAGGCAAAATCCCTTCCCACTTTATTATTACTCCAGTTCAACAAATGTGTTTTTAAAATAGCTTTTTGTACGGGACAGAATGATAGAATAGCAGGTAGGTCACTTGCCTTATATGCAGCTGAGTCTGGCTTAAAGTTTGGCATCCTGTGTGGTCCTCTGAACCCCACCAAGAGTAATTCTTGAACGCAGAGCCAGGAGTAACTCCTGAACATACCATTTGTGTACCTCTTCCAAAATAAACTAACGCTGTTTCTGGACCCTTGGGGTAGGTATATGCCAAGAAGTGGAATTGCTGGATTTGGAAACTCAATTTTCAGTTTTTTTTAAAAGTGTCCGTATTGTTTTCCAGTGATATTCAATCAGTTGATATTCCCACTGACAGAATAAATATTCATTTCCCTACATGTCAAAACTAGCACTGATATTTTTGTTCTTTTGTTCTGTGTATCTAAATCTCACTTTTGAGGCGATATCTCTTGGTTGTTTTGATTTGCATTCCTTGATGATAAGTAACAACATTTTTCATTCACTTATTGGTCATCTCTGTCTTCTTTAGAGAAATGTCTACTTATTCTTCTCATTTTGTTTTATTGTTGATGGTAAGTTTTAGAAGTGCTTTTTGTAGTCTTATACATTAGACTCTTGTTAGATGAGTGAAGGGTAAATAATTTCTCCCAGTCTCTTCAAGTATTTTTTTTTTGTCATCACTTCTTTTGTGGTGCAGAAGCAAAGAATCTAAATTGGAGATAGTCTCGGCCCTGCATGGAGCTCAATGCTTGGCCACATCAAGAGCTATAGAGGCTGGTCCACAATGTACTGGATTGGAGCCTTGTGCCAAAGCTGGACCTCAAGAACTGAAATGGAAGTTGTTCTAGGATGTGTTTTTCTCCAGACAGAATTCCCTCATCTACCTGACCCTGCTGCAAGTCATTCTTTTTATTTTAAAGAAGCTGGGCAGCATAAGACTACAGACCTAACATGATGGTCACTCAATACCTATATTGCAAACCACAACACCCAAAAGGAGAGAGAGATCAAAAGGGAATGCCCTACCACAGAGGCTGGGTTGTGTGTGTGTGTGGGGGGAAGGAGTAGAGGTGGTAGGAGGGAGGAATACTGGGATCATTGTTGATGGAGATGGGCACTGGTGGAGGGATGGGTACTCAATCAGTGTATGACCGAAACGTAAGCGCGAAAGTTTGTATGTCTGTAACTGTACCTCATGGTGATTCATGTAAAATTTTTTTAAAAAATTAAAAAAACAAAAAAGAAGCTGGACAGCATGTAAAGGCTGCTCATCACATGTGAAAGCAGGATATGAAGAGCATGATTACAATTTCTTCTCCTGTCTTCTGTTAAATGGGCCCAGAAAGATGTAAGAGACTGATTGAATGGACATAAAAATCCTGTTATGAAACAAGTTTGACTATGGTGACTGATCTTCATAGCTGAAAACAAAACTACTTGGAACATATGAAAAGATATTTTGCTGTCCTAGGATGACCTTATGCCTGTGATATTCAGCCTCAAAGAATGTTGGTATAATAGTAAAAAATGACAAATTCCATTTCCTAACAAGTATCAATTATAAGAGAATTAAGTCTTCTATGGCACTGTTTTGTCATTTCTGATCCTCATTTTACTTTTGTCTGTTAGAGTTTCTCTCAGCTAGTTTTACGGAAGCCAACACACAACCACGATGACATTTAAGCAAAGGACTATAAGTCTATATTTTGAATAAATGTATCAATTAAGGAAAAATAATTGGATATAATCCTACTTTTTTGTTTTGCTTTGTTTACTTTGATAATGCATTTGAGTCATTGAAGTGCCTTTAGATTAAGTTTTATGAAGGTTTTTGTTTATGTTTTCTTCAATATAACTTATGGATTGAGGTCTGATTTTGAGATATTGAATTCATTTTTGAATTGACTTTTGTGTTAGATTTGAGGTAAGGAATTGTGTTTGTTTTTAACATATGCTTGAGCAGTTCTCTCAAGACCATTTTCTGAAGAGGCTTTCTTTGCTACACTTCACACTCTTTGTTCCTTTGCTATCAATTAGCTATACAGGTACCTGAAAGTCTGTGTCAACTTTTTTCCAATGGTCTGACAGTCTGTCTTTATTTGAGTACCATACTATCTTGATTACTGTAGATTTCTAGAATAACTTAAGACTGGGGAAAGCAAAGCTTCCCATTACTTTAACTGAGTATTGTTTTGGTTAGTCAGGAGGTTTTATTACACTATATAAATTTTAACATAAGCATTTGCCTTATGTTAAAAAATGCAATAGGTATTTTCATGGTAATTACATTAAATCTATATAACACTTAGGGCAAGATGGCCATTTGACAATATTAACTTTTCTGGTTCATGTACAGGGAATGTGCTTTCATTTTCTTGTGTCTTCTTTTTCTTTTAGTGATGACTTATAGTTTTCCCTATATATGTTTACTTTCAACTCTTTTGATAAGCTGAGTTCCAGATACTTGATTTTCCAAGGCACTTTTATGAATGAAAGTTTATATTTCTTTGTTTTTAATTTCCTCCTCTTCTTCTTCATTGCATGCATATAGAAACACCATGAATTTCTGTCTTTATTTTAAGTCTTTTGACTTTAATGTTCATCGCTTTTAGAAGTTTTCCTTTCTCTATTATTTTTGTAGTATTTAGAATGTTCTAAGGATAGTATCATGCCATTTGCAAATAATGATAGTTTGACCTCTTTTACATAAGATCCCCTTAATATATCTTTCTTGTCTAAAAGTTGATAGCAAAGACTTTCAGCAAGTTATTAAATAATAGTGATGTGAGTGAGCAAATTTTTCTTGATTTTAATAGCTGTTGATTCATATGAAAAAAAAATACCACAATGACTATCATTTTTTAGCTACCAACACAATGCCAATGAATAATAAAAAAAAAACAACAACAACTATGAGATGTGTTGTAGTAGACCACTAAGTAGAAATCCACAGTGATTTTTAAATGTCTCAGATTATTATTGAAAATTCAGAGTCCTAGGTTGAATGTAGTATAGATCAGTATGAAATGTTTGGCAAGTCATTTAATCTTTTCTATATAAAGTGAATTTGATGGATTAGATGATTGTTTTATCCTCATTTCACCTCTTTTCTCATCTTTCTTAATTGTCATCTTTCATTTAAGGGGTGCTAAATAAAGAATTTATTTATAAAATATCTATTTTGAAGAATTTAATTTTAGAATTTAAGAATGTAAGAATGGGCTGGATCGATAGCACAGTGGGTAGGATGTTTGCCTTGCACGTGGCAGACCCAGATTTGATTCCTCCATCCCTCTTGGAGAACAGGGCAAGCTACCAACAGTATCCCACCCGCACAGCAGAGCCTGGCAAGCTCTCTGTGGCATATTTTATATGCCAAAAACAGTAACAATTCTCACAATGGAAACGTTACTGGTTCCCACTCGAGCAAATCGATGAACAAAAGGATGACAGTGACAGTGCTACAGTGCTAGACTAATGCTTTGGATGAATGTAGCTTGGAATGAAAATATATCTCTCACTTAAGATACTGGTGATAAGTAAATGTTTGTTGTGTCTCATATTAGCAATTTAAAAAACATATATATCTGTGTGTTTAATTTCCTTCTTTCATTTCCAGCTTAATATGAGTAGTTATGTCTCTAAATTCATTCAAACATCAGACTTTTTATATGCCCAATAAAATGGCGATAGTCGTCTGTTGGAGTTTTCCTGGCAGAGCTCCCTGACCATCTAGGTTGCTGAGGATGTGTGGAAAGACCATGAGTCCCGGCCTTGATGAAGTCCAGCTGTTACCAAGGGAACTGGCATTCCCCAATGATTAACTCAGCTTGATTACCTCGGAACTGCCAGCAGCCTGGGCTTGAGTCACGGGGAGCTAACACCTGTGGTATCTGAAAAGTTTACTGTTCTGCCTCTACATTAATGTGACACTGTCCCATCTAACCTGTGTAAACTTAGTTTTCACCTTCCTCTTCCTGTCTCATGATCCTCACGTAATGCATTTCTTCCTACCTCTGTATAACCTTTGTTCTCCCTAATAAACATTATTATATGACCATTCAATCTCACCCGGGTGGATGGTATTTCCCAATTTATCCATTGCTTGGGTGTCCTTGAGTCATCAGCCCTGGATCATGTAATAGTCTCCATATCCCCAGGTCTCTTATCAATAGCTACAGATAATATCTTAAGCTGTTTTGATTAAAAACTAGTCTTTTTTCACTATATTTGCAAATAAATAAAAGCTATGGACTTCTCTTTAAGTTATGGATATCTACTTTTAAATCGCCCCTTTAAAACATCTCAAGCGTTGCCTGGAAGGATTGTACAGCAAATAGAGTACATGCCTTGCATGCAGTCTACCTGGGGTTTATCCACTGCACCCCACAAGGTCCCCTGAGCCCGCTAAGAATGATCCCTATGTCCAAAGCCAGGAGTGAGCCCTGATCACTTCCAGATGAGCATCACCTCCAAATCATCAGGCATACACATAAGTTATTGGTTTATTTATTGTTGAGTATTTTATTGTCTTGAGTACATTCACAATCACAATATCCCGTTAATCACCGATTTCTCGGGCAGGCTCAATAACATCTCATTTCGTCCTTTCCCTGAGATCTTAGAAGTCTATCTCAACTCGGCCCTCTTAACGATGTTGCACTGGGGGCTCTTCAGGGTCACAGGAATGAGATCCAACTTGTTACTGGATTTTGCATATGAATACACAATGGGAAGCTTGCAACTGTCCCATGTGGGCAGGAAACTATTGCCAGAAGAAGCTTCTGAGAGCTTGCTTTTAAGTCTCTCTCTGGATGTTGGCCATTGATGGGATTACACACACCTGGGTTCCTCTGCCAGTACCTTCATGCATGAGGCCTGTCCGAACGTGTACAGAGGAGCCTCCAGCATGGCTGTAGCTAGGTTTCAGTGGTCTTTGGTTGCCGGAAGCTCTGCTCAGGGTGGGGAGGGAAGCTGGAGCCCATCCCCTCCGAGGGGCCCCAGGAAAGACAGCCAGGAGTGTGGGCAAGAGACTCTCTGCTTGAGTACATTATACATTAGAATATAGAATTATTTGTTTTCTTTCATCCAGGTATGCACAAGATGTCACAGTATAAACTGTGATCTTCAAAGAACCCATGAAACCCTTTCAAGGATCACAAAGACAAAACTATGGTTATATAGGGGCAGAAAGGAATATATTACCTGAGGAGCATGAGATGAGAATGGTTACATAGGCTAGATGAGACGGAAATCATGGGGTCTGTACGAGCTAATCAGAGGCAGAGCAGAAAGTTTTTCAGATACTACAGATGTCATCTTCCCCCAGCCTCAATGCCAGGTTGCCAGCCATTGCAAGGCCATTAAGTCATGTTACTCACTGAGTAATGCCAGTTCCCCTGGCAACAGCTTGCCCCCATCAAAGCCTATGCTTCATACTCGGGGACTTCCTGCATGAGACTAGCAGCCTAGAAAGTCAAGGATCTGTGGCAGTAGGAACCCCAACAGCCATTATTTGTTCTTTCTTACTGGGTGAAATCAAAGAAATGTAAAACACAATTCCTTAAAATAAAACAATAAAACAAATTTATCTTAAGTCTTTAATAGTTTTCTCATTGATATAACTCCTGGCTTGTGAAAAGGAAACGAATTAAAAAAAATAATTTCCTTTTCTGTTTTGTAAGCATTAGAGAAACAGGTTTTCACTTTTGTTTAAAATTTAGGATAAAAGTTGTATGAACTTTATACTCATATATTCCCCATAGATCACATTAATATTAAGTATCACTCATTAGTATTTTTATGTCATGTATTTTTGTGTTTGCGATGTTATTTGACAATTATAGGGAAAAAAATTACTAATGCATTTGTTCTGTCTAGATAATTATGTTGTAGAAAAAGTTCATTTATTTCATATGCAGACAGTAGCAGATGTAGCAAATATATGACAACTCTCTCTACACTGAGAATATTTTTAATAGACTTTGAGGAATTATAAATCTTTTGGTTGAATTTATCTAACTCTACAAATTAGTGTCATGACTTAAGTGAAGTTGGCATAAATCTAATTATATAAAGTGGGATAAAAATGGAAGCTGTTTGAAATTAAATTAAAAGTACTCAATTTGTCATTATTTGTCTTTTTAAAATTTTGCCTCTGAGTTTTGTTTGCTGTCCAAAGTTGTTGATTAAACAAATTATTATCCAAAAGCAATTATTAGCATATCTTTCTAATTAAAAAAGATAGCAATTATGAAAGCATTTAATTTTCTCCTGAAATTTAAATTTATTTTTAAGGAAAAATTTCCAACATGTTTGCATAAGTATAAAAAGAACATTAAAAGAAAAAATCCATATAGCTTATGATTATGCATATTTATATTATCTAATATTGTATATAATTATAATATCCAGTAGATATATAATAAACTAAAACATGAATTCAAATGTTCCCAGTTTCTGTGGGACTATTCTTGTGGGATAATACTTATTCAAATTATTATTTCTGTTGTTGCCAAGATAATTCTAAAGTAGTTTTTATTCTTTGTTTACAAAAGAAGCAACTATGAACTAACCAGAAAGGGTGACATAGAGTGTAGGATAACATAGCCTCAGGTAGTTTAGGTTTATTGGATTACTCCCATCACAGTGCTCCCATACTTCTGTGTTTATTTGTAACTTCTTTCTTTGTGTTCTGTTGACTTATAAATATTGTTTTTTTCTCTTCTCCTTGAGTTCTCTATATAGTTTATTCAGAGCCAAGTCCTTTTGTATGGGCACAGGAAGACTGTAGCAAATGCTATGCTTTTGTAACCTGGGTGTCATTTGACTCTACATATTTTCCTCCTGGGCATCTGTTCTCTAGACCTAAGCCTCAGCTGCCCTTACTTCCTAGCACCCCCAAAGGCAGGGTCAGACAAGGGATGGGATGGACCCAGGGCAAGCAGTGAGTTATGTGCTACCCTGGCATTGAAATGTGCCTGGCCAAAGTGCCTAATGCTTAACTATAAGTTAAGAGCTTGGTCATGGACAAATGCTGTCATGATCCAAAAAGTGATAACTAGATTAGGACCCTGCTAGGGTGAGGAGTGATTAATCTGGCCTGAGTGCTGTGGTCTGAGCCTGTGGCAAGATGTTGTCAGGAGAGCTGCCTTGCAAGCCTCAATGTATCCCTTGCTATGTCCATACAAAAAATAACTAGTATTAAGATGTTAATGAGTGTTTGGACTAAGGAAAGGAGAAAAAACCCTTAAGAGGTATTTTGCCTACTGGCAGTCTGAAAGGGCTTTGGAAAGCCCCTTAGGTTGTGTTCCCTTTGAACCTGACAGCCCTTAGGAAGGGCTTTCTTATGTTGATTTTGCCAGCTGGCTGTGTGTAGCCTAGGGGCAAGGGCAAGAGAAAAAGGGACGAGAGGACTAGAAAGAAGGAGGCAGTAGATCTAGAGAGAGGACTGAGCTAGAACTGCAGGAGATGAGAAAGATGGAAGATTGAATAAGTGGTAACTAATCAGCAACCAGCTTGTTCCTCGCTCTTCCTTTCTCTGTCCTTAGCCAACAGCTGTCCCGATCCAGCCCATACACAGCGGTTCCAGAGCACCGAACACGGGCGGTGAGACAGAGCAGCCTGGAGAGCCCTTGAGTACAAATGCCCGTCGGCATGCATAGTTTTTTTAAAATAGAGAATCCCACAGCTTTGGGTGATTGTGAACCATCTTACTGCATTCTAAGAACAACAGAAAATGCTATAGAGAGGACATAGGGGAGATACTTGCATCTGTAAACAGAAGGTGAATGGAGAGAAATTCTTGGATCCTGCCATCTGAGGCTGGAGACAGAGATGATCAGGCTGCCATCTGAGCAAGGAGTGGAAGAGAAGAGCAGAAACAGAGTATCAGAGCTCCAACGTCTTTTATCCACATGAAGACCGTATACATAACCTAGGAGGCTTCATAATCCCGTGCCCCTGCATGGGACAGCAGAAAAATCACTATTGCTTCTTTGTTTACATTTTTTCATCTTTATCCTTAGAATTGTACTGACCCGTAAAATTCACTGACAGTGAACAGTGGACTCAAACCTCAGATATGGAATCAGCGAGGAAGACTATCAGCTTGCCATGAACAGAAACCACCATCATCCCAATACATTGACTGCACTAGTTTCTCCATTCACCTTGTTGACACAGAAACTGCAGATACAGACCAAAGTATATATGGTGGCCAGCAGAGTGTTATGATGGTGATGGTGTTAATTATGGTGATGGTGATCATCATAGAAATTAACTAGACAAAAATAAAGTAAGCGATCCACCTGCTGGGGAAGAGGGTGAGTGGTGAAGAAAATTTAATGTTGCATTTTTTTTAAGTATAGCACATGGAAATATTAAACAAGAGAATATGAGACCACAAGAAGATACTCTAAGAATCCAACCTCACATAACCACCATTTCAGATAGAGTTCAGGCTTTCTATATAAGCATGTCAAAGTGATAAAAGAGTCAGAAAAGCTCATCAAAATATATAGAAAAATATAGAAGAAATAAATCACTGTATCACTGTATCACTGTCATCTCATTGCTCAATTGATTTGCTCGAGCAGGCACCAACCAGTAACACCTCCATTGTGAGACTTGTTGTCACTGTTTTTGGATATCAAATACACCATGGGTAGTATAAATAATAAATAATCAAAGTAATTAGAAAAAGAAGGCAGAGATTGAATCATGAAATGATAAAATAGATATTCAAATACTGATATACATTATCGACTAGTCCAATGGCCTTGCTCTACTGATTCAGGACTAAATCTAAAAAGAAATCATTTTTATACTTTATTGTTTATAATATTTGAGCTTCGTTATCTAATCAATTACAACTCTAGAATTGTGTCAACAATTGTTTCTTTTGTTTAAAATGAATTTTTAAAATATAGAGATTAAGAGCATGAAAAATTCAGGAAACAAGATAAAAATAAAGTAGATTGCAGAGAACTATAGCATAGAAAGCAGAATAATTTAATGGATGCACAAGCCTCCATGGCTGACAAAGCTGGTGAGCCCTAGGAACCGTGAGGGCTGAGTATCTGCCCTACTGAAGTCCTGGAAGCCGCATCCACACTCCACTGTTGTAGCCATACCAGTGGCTCAAATCCACGATTTCTCTAATAGTCTCTGCAGAGACACCAAACTGTGAATAATTCCAGGTTCTCCAGTGCACAGTACAGAGACTACAGTCTCTTCATAGTCTCTGGACTGTGAGGCTGCATCTCTGGAGACATCCTAATTGATTAATATTGAAATTGTATTAGGAACCACAAAATTAGATGGAAAAACAATATAGAAACCAACTAAATTTAACAGACAAAAGCAATAACAGGTGGCTCAGCTAGCAACAAAGGACTTAGTAAATTCTTAAACAAAGACTCAACAACCCCATGATGAGATATAATAAATTTCACCTAAAAATTCATTTTTATACTTTATTGTTTATAAAATTGGACCTTTGTTATCTAATCAATTTTAGCTCTAGAATTGTGCCAATAGTTGTGTCTTTTGTTTAAAATAAATTTTTAAACTGTAGAGGTTAATAGCATGAAAAATTCAGCGAACATGATAAAAATAAAGTATATTTCAGAAAACTATAGAAAGAAAATAACTTAATTGAGGGAAACATGATTCAAGAAAAAAAGGATTTACAATGATTTGTATAATCATTGTAAATTACATCATAAGGAAAACCTTAAAAATATTTGACTTGATTTGAAATAAGAGCATTAATGTAATGGTTATCCCAGAAAAAGAACAGAGAAAAGAACAGAGCTTCTACAAAAAGTAGTAGCTATTTTTCAAATCCAAAGAGGAACTGAATATACAAGTCAGTAAGACAAACAGAACACAGTAAGACAACAGAAACACTAATATGTTTATACCAAATCATACACTGATGACGCTATCAGGAGTTCAAAAGGGGCTTGCTCTTCAAGCGTGGTTCTTCCTTGAATGTGTATCTTGCTTGTCCCTAAGCTCCTGTGCTTGATTATTTCCACTCTGGAGAAACTGTCCTCTCTTGAACACATGATTTCCCCACTTTCTCTTCTCTCATATATTTCTAAACAGTTTTATTCAATAAAAACTATATTGCTTCACTAAAAAAAATTGTTCAAAACAAGGAACGTTTTTTTAAGGGTTGTTATATATTTATTTACAATACAATATGACATAAATTAAGCATTTATGTTTTAGATTTAGTTTTAAATTAAGCATTTGTGTTTTAGATTCAGATTTAAATTTAGTGGTATAATAATGTGAGTTGTTTTGATGATTAAAAAATAATCTACACTTAAAAGTCAATAGAATTTTATTTATGAGATTAAGAAATTTATATTGATATATATGTTTATATATCAATATTATTGATATGTCAAAATATATATAAGTTGAAAATATGATTGCTTAAAATTGGAAAATGATAATAAACTCATTTGAATAGAGTCAGAGTTCAACAATTTGAAAGAGGGTGGGGGTGGAAAAGTTGAGATCAAATGAAACCTTTCATCTTAATATAGAAATAAGCAATCTATTAGATGGCATTGAGCAACTTGCTTGTTCAGTAGGAAGGCCACCATATTCTCAGCCCAGCAGCAGAACCACGTCATTGAACAGGACTTTTATGTTGTGAGCTGGCTGGGGATTAAACTGGTGTTGAGTGTTTACAAGGCAAATGCTTTAACCCCCATATAACCTCTCTAAGCCTTATACTAAGTTACTGGATATAAAATACATTTTTGTTTTTAAGTAATTGTGTTCCAAGGACATGCTTTTTTTTTTATCCAGGGGGAGGATTTGACAATGTAGCTTTTGAATATTTAAAATTCTCTAAAATATCATTAAGCTTCAAAATTTGATGTGCTTAAACAACAAATAGATTTAGATCTATTAAAATATTCTTCAGTCACTCTGTTCCTCAGTTTACTGACAATGTGGCAAACTTCTAGTTTTTTAGTACATTTATAAATTTCTAATATTTTTCAAATTTTAGCTATAATTAACACTTTTGTGTCTATGCTTTGTCAATTTCTGAGGTATTTGAGGGTGTCTAAGAGAATGATTAGGTATCTAATCAGGACTCTATTAGGATGAGAGACTGACTGAGCAGGCAATTATGAAAAATGATCTCTGGTGTTCACAGAGTCATTTTGAAAGAAGTAGCATAAATTAATGATTGGGAGTGTAGGCTCTAAATCAAAAGAGATTTTAAGCTATCTCTTCTATTTCTGTTTTGTGTAATTTTGAATATATTACTCACTCTTTGGGACCCATATTTTTCTCATATGTAACATGACTGTATTTCCAAAAGCAATGACTTATCTAAATAAAAGTCAGGTGCAGCAAACTCTCAATAAATTGCATCTATTTTTGTAATGTTTAATTTGAAAATTTTCTAACAATAATTTTTCATTATTTAGACATGCTGACCCAGCTGAAAACAACATAGTGTGTCTCTGGCTCATTGAGTACAGCAATGCTTCATCAACACTCAGATTCAAGTGACAGTCTTGGAGGCAGAGCTCAATGGGAGGCACATAGGTGTCCATTATCCCGATACTTCGGAAGGGTCACTGAAGGATACTGCAAGTGTAAGTTAATGAAAGCTAACCACTATGTGATATCTATAGATTTTTACAAAAATTTAAAATGATTTAAATTATTCTCCTTTACTTGAATGTAGTAAAGGAGAACAGTCTCTGAGTGTTGCAGAAAATGTAAAAAGATAAAGTTAAGACATTTATAAAACAACAGTTGACAAAGATCTAAGACACAAATTAAGTGAGATTCCAGAATTAAACTAATATTTAATGTTACTATTTTTCGCCCACTCGAGCAAATCACCCACTAGAGCAAATCGATGAGCAGCTGGATGATAAGTGATACAAGTGATTTTTCTCATAATAAAGGTGATGATGCTTATGCAGACATAAGAGATGGTCTGTGTTTAGATGAGCAATTTTTTTTTTTTTTTTGCTTTTTGGGTCACACCTGGCGATGCACAGGTGTTACTCCTGGCTCTGCACTCAGGAATTACCCCTGGCAGTGCTCAGGGGACCATATGGGATGCTGGGATTTGAACCCGGGTCGGCCGAGTGCAAGGCAAACGCCCTACCTGCTGTGCTATCTCTCCAGCCCCTAGATGAGCAAATTCTTAAATAAGCTACAAAATAAGGAAATGATACACTATGACCAACATGACTGTAAACTACTTTTGACTTTTTCTATTTTCTCCAAAATTATTTATTAATTCCAATTTCATAAAGATCTAATGACATGATGAGCTATTTGGGATTAATAAAAGTATATGAAAAGATACAAATTATGTTAACTTTAAAATATCAATTCTTGGATAATAAAATAAGTAGTATCCCATAATATTGTGTAGTACTCAACACTGGCTATTTTATGCCAATAAGTAAAGAATTACCCTCAACTGTAGGATAACATTGGTTTGTCCTTTCAGCCTTGCTTAGGTAGAAAGCTTAGGTTTATTCAGTTACTCTCACCACAATGCTCCCATTCCTCTGTGTTTACTTCTAATTCTTTCTTTGTGCTCTGTTGACTTGTAAATATTGTTTTTTTCTTCTTAAGACCTATGTATAGTTAATTCAGAGCAATGTCCATTTTTTTATGGGCAGAAGAAAATAGTTAATGCTATGCTTTTGTAACATTGGAATTAATTGACTGCAGATAATTTTACCTCCATGGCATCTCAACCTAAGCCTTAGTTGCCCTTACTTCCTAGCACTCCCAAAACAGGGTCCCCATGAGGGACTGGATGGACCCAGGATAAGCTGTGAGCTATGTGCTACCCTGGCATTGAAATGGGCCTGGCCAAAGTGCCATAATGCTTAACTATAAGTTAAGAGCTTGGTCATGGACAAATGCTGTCATGATCCAAAAAGCAATAACTAGGTTTGGATCCTGCTAGGGTTAGGAATGATTAATCTGCCTGAGCACTGTAGTCTGAGTCTGGCTTGTGGAGAGATGTTCCCAGGAGAGTCATCCTACAAGAGATACATCAATGTATCTCTGCTGTGTAGAGATACATTGATGTGTACTATAAAATAACTAGTATTGAGAAGTAGAATTAAAATGCTAATTAAGTTATTGGACTCAGGAGAGGAGAAAAACACCTTAACTGGTATTTTGCTTATGAGCAAAGGAAGGCCTTTCTTATGTTGGTTTTGCTGCTGAACGGGGTGTGGTAACTACCCCCAATACAGGGAGTTGATAGAGGGACGAGAGAGAGAGACCGGGACAGCAAGATGGAGCACAGAGAGACTAGCAAGGGGATCAGAGGGAGAAGAATGTAGGGGAAGAATGCAGGAGCACAGGAAAGAAAGAGATGGGAATGAGGGGCAGTGTGAGACTGGAATGGAGAGCTCAGAGAGACTGGAACAGGCGAATGGGGAGAATGCAATAAATGGCAATTGATCATCAACCAGCTTGGGTCCTGTTTCCTCCTTCATCTGCCCCATGGCCTGGGGCACTCTGGGTGAGGGAGTGGCCTGAGTCCACGGAACCCAGGTGGTGTGGGGGAGAGCTGCCAGGGCTTCCCCTAGTCACTCCAGAGATTAAAGACTCAACATATTATTTATTTACAAAACATAAATTTCTCACTTGCACTGCATGCTCAGCTATAATTTGTGTTACTTTTCATTCTGAGATCTACTCTTATAAGAAATTTATGTATACACACCACACACACGCACACACACGCATGCACATACATGTGGAAAAAATAGAAAAATCAAACTGCTAGGAAGAATGTAATTTTTGACATATCCATATTTTAATTGTATTACTTTAAAATAATAAAAGTAATTCAGTAAAATAAAACAATTTAATTATAATCACATATTTTTCTGCTTTTAATTATTATTAGGTTGCATAAATATATTAATACATTGAATTCAGTCCTGTGTTATGCTTTATCTTTTTCTTATAGCCCGGTTTCTTGGCATCTTAATACATTTTCTCTAATTTGGTCTATTCCTCAAAATAATTAAACCATGAAAAACCATTTTAATAGTGTGTTAGGGTAGATTTGATGGGCAAAAATGTATATGGTCCTA